>NC_138129.1:35570671-36170671 GCF_964188305.1 Podarcis bocagei
CAAGAGGGACTACAGAATATATGACCATAAATTTAAATTCATTGTTGCCCTATAAACCTTAGAAGGAAGGAATGTGGTTTTATCTCATCTCAGAGCAAAGATAAAGTAGATATTAAGACAGAGTCACGTGATGCTGTTTACTAGATGAACAGAGATACAACTGCCAACAAAGGCTGCAGTCCTTATCTCACTTACCTGAGAGTAAGCCCTGTTGAAATCAGTAAGACTTACTTCTGAGTAAGCATGGTTAGGATTGTGCTGTAGGTGACTCATTCAGGCCTTTGAAATTCACCCCTATAATTTATGCATCCTGTCCAAATGCTTGATTTTGGCCTATATATTTGCAGCAGTCCAGCTACTATGCATAGAAGAGATATTTCCGGAGAGGTGACCTTGCTAGTCCATTGCAGCCAGCAAAAATTGCAAGAGTCTGTTACTGTCAGTATCTTCACATTTAAACTTTAAACTATTGACCCAGTTTGCATGTTACACTAAGGCAAGCCATGGCCTAGAGCAAACAGGGTGAGGGGAGATCCCAGAAAAGAGATCACAGCCACTTTGTTTCTCCCTGATCACTTTGCTGCTGAGCTGGGCTGAGCTGAATTAGGCCATGGTCTGGCTTACCATGTTCAAATCCAGACTTGTGCTTTTGTACTCTCCAGACAAACCATAACTTATAGCTCACAGTTCAGTTTGCCCAGACTGAGCTAAATCATAAGCCCAGATCCAGATATATAGCATTCTAAGCCATGGCTTAGCTCAGTGCTGAACTAAGTGTCCTCACGGTTTAAGTTTTACCTAAACCAGGAATTGCTATCTTTTCTGTACATACACATGGGCATACTTACACAATAGTACTCATCAATATTCTGTACACCCCTCCCCTCAGTTACTCTAACCACACACCCTAAGCGATGGCAGAAATAATGTAGGACCTTCTACACCTGTGCAAGCACAGTTCCTCAATTTATTTCAAAAAAATGTGTGTATATATCTCCATATCCCTGATCCGTATACTTGGCTGAACCTTTATTGAGCACCAGAATCTCAGGGAGTTCATAATGTAGTCCCTTGGGTTCATTAAAGAGGAAGCAAGCAGCCTTTTTCCAACACCCATGCAAGAGAATTGTAAGCAGATGCTTTAACACACATTTCATTGTTAAATAGGCATTGTTCTCAAGTTTGTTACTATGGTGTTGGCTCCGGTCTGTTTATAATCTGACTCCATTTCATTGTGCTTGGTGATAAAATCTCTGAAGTCTATAGACTCTGGCAGGGCTTGTTGTCTCAACTCTCATTGAGGGAGCATTAATTGTGGAAACACTCAACACCATCTGTGTAATTTATACCTAAGGAAGTGTACTTACTACTTCATAAGCTACTACTTCATGTATTTTGTGAATTTCTAAAATAAATAAGCAACTTCAGTAACATATAATTTAGCTCCATGCATTTTGTTTGCTGACATATGTCCCAAAAACTCTGATCCTTCAGTGATGTGCTTTGTAATGTGTTTTACAGCACAATCCTACATGTTTAACCTGAAGTTACTTCCATTATGTTCAGTGGAACTTGATGCTTAGTCAACAGTGCAATCCTCAGAAGTAAGTCCCGTTGAGTTCAATGGGAATACAGAAATGAAGAGTTGAGTAACAGAAGTGCTCCAACCTTAAGATACTTGAGTCTACTATTAAAAGTGTCTTCCTGGAGATTTTAAATACTGCAACCAGCATATTCAGCATGGGTGGGAGGAAATGGAACATCACTGAATTCAAAAAAATGAAAAGGCTCTCTTTCAACAGAGGAAACCGTATAAATACACATGCTATGTAGCTATCTCTGTTAATTAGAAGCAAGGGAGAATTGCTGGTATAATATACAATGTAGGAGAAAGGAGATACAGATGCTGTTGGAAGATTCCCCTTCATTTGTTTCCAATAAATATTTGCCAGATTCCCATGGGTGATACTTATGCAAACTAGGGGCTGTATCATTAATTACATTTGCGATATCAGGAGTGTCCTTATATAAACTCAAGACCTTAGCTTTCATTTTGTGCTGAGAACTGTGCAACCCCAACAGTGTGGCTGCAATTACTGATGATACAACTCAGGTTTTAATATAGTTTCCTAGTCTTTTATGTTTCAAATTATGAGCAATGACAAAGCAATGAAATCACCTTTTTAACAGAGCTGCAAAATGAAAGGAGTAAGACCTCAAAAGGGAAACAGAGTATGCAGCTCACAAGGGAAATGTGGATAAGTGTGAAAACATTCCAGCCAGGCACAGTGAGAATTATGAGTTGTTAATAGTTGGAGCACATTTTGGCTCTTTCAGCTTATTAACGGGAACATTTTAGAACTCATGTTTGCATAGGAAATAGCAGTTTATCAGCATTCATATCACATAATCAGAACCCCGCAAAAAGTCAACTGTGCTACATTTTGAATGCATATGCATGAATCTGAATGCATATATCTGTGATTTTTCAGCTAGAAGCAAAAAGGAGAGGGAAGAAAGTGGGAGAGATTCTTTCACTCGAAAGGTCAGCCATCAGAGCAATGCTGAATTTTCATTCTTTAACATTTACAAGGAGTAAAAAAGTATTCTCCAAAGCTTTGCTTTCAACTTTTTCATGTGGTTTTTCATGTCTGTTCAAAACCATTGCTCTCATTCTGCTTCTGTTCTGGTGTCACCTTTAAAAAAAATTAACTGTGCTGCTTCTTTCTCCCCCAGTGTATGATTTTAGCTGGTCATGGTGACTATAGTGAGTATGAGCACATCATGTAGTCATGTATCTGCTGACACCAGTGAGTGCAAAAGAGAAAGCTATTGTCATTGAATGTGCATTGGAATGCACATTCAAGTACACATCCTACTTATAGCACTAATTGTCAGAATCCATTCTCAGCTCTACATATCAGTGTTCATTCAACTGCATTCCATAGCCAATGTTCTGTTTGGTAGCTTCATTGCCACACCACAAGCTTGGCAAAACAGAGAGCATTGTTGCAGTTGCTGAGGCAATAGAGGTGCCCCTGTAAATACATTTTGTTTCCCTTTCAAATGCCCCCAGTATCTCTCTGAAAATAGTAACACTTTTGAAAGGGTATGCAAGACTTGATCCCTTTGTTCAGCTCATCTCTCCTATACACAACTTCAGTACAGTGGCACCTCGGGTTAAGTACTTAATTCGTTCCGGAGGTCCGTTCTTAACCTGAAACTGTTCTTAACCTGAAGAACCACTTTCGTTAATGGGGCCTCCCACTGCCGCTGCACTGCCGGAGCACGATTTCTGTTCTCATCCTGAAGCAAAGTTCTTAACCCGAGGTACTATTTTTGGGTTAGCGGAGTCTGTAACCTGAAGCATATGTAACCCAAGGTACCACTGTATATTTGAAGCCTAAATCTAGTCTCCTACCAACAATCTGAAAGCAACATTAGAAAAGTAAAACAGGTTATCTAATTCAAACTGATCATAAAGATGATAACAGTATGCTTTGTGTAACATTACATTTTATTGAGTGGGAGATGTTACATAGTAGTGAACACATAATTTGAGATATAGTTTTTCATTTCCACTATATATTTTCTACAGCATCAATAGGCATATCTAGCTTGGAAAATTGAAGATCAACAAAGGGAAGTATCTAGAGATGGACAAACAAACCTATTTCAATTCTACGTCAGTTTCATTGGTGCTCAATCATAGGTGTGTTCTGGCCCGGTGTTTTGCAGATATTTTGAAAGAGTACATTAATTTATATTTAAATTGTAAACATTTTATACACATTCTTCTCTTAAGATGCATGTTCTTGTTTGTACTCTTTACAAAAAATTGCATAAGTTTGTGCATTTTTCATACATCACAAAATCTGGAAAAAATAGTAATTTGGCTGATAGTTGTTTTATAATGTGCAAGCAAGTTGAAGGCTCAAAAACTGGGCTGGTCCATTGCAAAAAGCAGACCAAACTTCTCCTTCACCTTTAGAAATAACTAACCCAGGAAGAGGCAGAAACCTGAACTGTGTTAACTTCAACAGTATTAAGCCTGAGATCATAACATGGAAGTCAAAAGCTAGATTTTTCAACATAGTTGAATTGGAGTTCTTTCAGCACTTGAATTCTGCATGGGGGTGCCAGCACACTCTTTATTAAGAAGTTACACTGATTTTTCTTTCCCCAAAATGGGTGACTAAGCTCTGGGCATTGGCTATAATTCAAACAAGAAAGTCAGTAAAGAGAGGGAGGGCGTCTGCAGTTTCTGCTGGGAATTGTATGAATTCATGTTCCTTTGAGTCTTAAATATCTAAATTGCATGGGGTTAGTGGTGAGGGAGAGAGCGCCTGGTTTCCTTCATTCTATAGGTGTGGGAAAAAAAGAAATCTGCTCTTAATCTCAAGGATTCTCTTACTCAAATAAACGGAGTCTCTTGAGGCAGATGGGTTCTATGGAGCTCTTGTTAACCCCAGAGCCAATTCCCTGGGCGGAGAGCTGTCCTTTGTTCATGATGTCATGGTCAAATGGAACCAGAAACACGAAACACTAGAAGATTGTGAGCTTTTTTTGTTTTTGAAATGTAATTATATGTGTATCGAGGAAATTTAGGATAGCAGGTTTTCATCTCCCCCCTGACCTTTGCTACTGAGTTAATGAAAGGGTAGATGGATCCACTTTGAATATGAGCTTCAAACAACCATTGATAGCTCTTTATTACAGCTAACCATGTTGTTGACATTTTGTCAGATACCAAAGGGTGGGTTGGTGTGTGTGTGTGTGTGTGTGTGTGTGTGTGTGTGTGTAAATAAATAAATCTAAACATTTGTATGCTGTTTCTTCACGGCTTGAGGCAATATCACATTTGTATGCTGTCTCTTCAGGGCTTGAGGCAATATCTAGCAAATAAACCATCAACTGTAATAAAAAAGGAACATTTAAAATAACAGTGCACTTTCTAGCAGCAGTACGATAGGACCAAAACACCCTTTCCACAGCTGTAGGACTCCTGGATGAGGTAGACTTTGTGTCCATTTGCAAAAGCCACCAGAAAAGTACAATTTTCTGTCTCATTCAGCAGGTTGTGCCATAACGTCAGAGCAATTGCAGTAAGAGTCCTGCTCCTCTTCACCAATTATTCTTTTTTCATGCACTACAGCCAATCATAGCCATGGCAGAGGTTATTTTGTCATATCCTTCAATAGCTATTTACATTCTATTGAATGATGTAAAAGCAAAACTGGGATTCTTAAAACCAAAAAGAAGAAAGGAAATGTAGACTGGATGCCAGCAAAGCTCCTGTTGGCCTCAACCTATAAAGTGAACAACTAAAAAGGGGGGGGGGACATAGGGAGGTTAATAATGGAATTATAATGAAGGATCAGAATTATAATGAAGGACAGATCGCGAAGCTGAGGCTCCAATACTTTAGCCACCTCATGAGAAGAGAAGACTCCCTGGAAAAGACCCTGATGTTGGGAAAGATGGAGGGCACAAGGAGAAGGGGACGACAGAGGACAAGATGGTTGGACAGTGTTCTCGAAGCTACAAACATGAGTCTGACCAAACTGTGGGAGGCAGTGGAAGACAGGAGTGCCTGGCGTGCTCTGGTCCATGGGGTCACGAAGAGTCGGACACGACTAAACGACTAAACAACAACAATGAAGGATCGCCACTGCATAGGGACTGACAAATACATGTGAAGCACTTGGATGTAAAGAAATACTTGTATTATAAAAATGTAAACAGGCATTGCAAGGACAAATACAATTTATACAATAGTCAATTAGCACAGTGTTTATGGGGAAGTTGGAGGTGTTGCAATGAGCTACACAGGTAATTATAGTAAATAAAACACATTCCATTTTATGGTAGAGTCAACCTATTAATCCACATTGAACTCTGCTCTGAATGATTAATTATTATGAATGCAGCAAGTAGCTGAAGTAGAGGCAAAAAGCAAAAATTCTTGGCTTACAAACGGGTGGGCTACCAATTTAGTGACTTGATATGGGTCGCCAGTTTTCTTCTTGAGCTGTGCATAGTTCAGCAAGCATGCCTAGAAACTGTGTTCTGGCATAGTAAAAACCTCTCTCTCAAAAGTGAAAATCAGTGTAGCAATGTCAATCCACTCACAAATTTTGCATTGTGTGTGTGTCTGAGGGGGGAAGCAAGTAAGGGAAATCTAAGAGCCTACTACTGCGAGATACTAGACAAACCTACTTTCATTGGCATGGATATAAGAGAATTATCGTTCTATTTACTTTATTTTTTGGCAGGATTTAACAGCACAGGACTATAATGTGTAATTGCAGAAGCACTCAAGATACCACTCTTAGTTAAGTTTACCATCACTGAGGTCCACTGAGGCTGATTATCCTTAACAACTACCATCTAATGCTCAGAGCAATAGAGAATTCAAAGGATTTGACATAAATGTTATGTACTGGCATTCATCTTGGAGAAAACACATACTGTGATCACGTGTACAGTGCAGCATAAAATATGGAATAGTATTCCATAAAGGTAGTTGGGTTTTATTTTTAGTGGTCTTCCGGTTTTGGTTTCCCCTGCCCTAATTTTTGTGACCCTTTTCTGGTTGTGTCCTCTGCATGAGCAAAGAGAGCAAACCTTTTGGAGGTGGAAGCATATAGCTGCTTGCTATTAAACTAAATGGATTTCAACTAGTTCAGATAGCAAGCGGGGGAAATCATTTATATCTGGATTGACAACTTGCAAAGAAAGATTTCATTTCAGTGAATGATGTTAATCCCTGAGAATTGGACTGACAATGGAAACACTGACAGATTTTATCCTTAGCATCGTATGCTTGACACTGCTTCATTTACTGGATTTAGCCTTCATGGTGAATCCAGAAAATATAGACGAAAAGAACATTGAAAAAAACTGCTGAAACTGGAACTTTTTTCTTGTGGTTAAAACAAGCCGCCAGTTGAAATAGAGGCTCTGTTTTCTTAGGGTGGCAGTGCTTGGAAATCCAATGAAATTATTTTTGGCATAAACCCGTAATAGTAGCTCTGTGGTTATCATTGCTTAAAGTGGTGGACCTAGAGCAAAACCATTGTTTTAATAGGATAGTCCTACAAAGAATGTAATTTTGTACATTCTGTGTGGCATGAGGTTTTTCTGTTTTGTGGGAAGAGAACAGCAGCCAGCTTTTGTTCTGAAACAATTCTCATTGATGAAAATTGAATTCCAGAACATTGGGTACAACAACCTATCTATTTATCTATTTCAGAAATTTGTAAACTGCACCTTCATCCAAAAATGGATTTTAGGGCAGTATACGATCTATAGATATAATATGAAACATAAACAATACAATAAGATTTAGAGGAACACAACTATAAATTTTTAAAATACTATAGCATAAAATGGCTAGTCAAATGAAAAGCATGGCTTTCCCAGCATCTTCAGACTGAGGAAGACTCCCCTACAGCTCCTCCTCCTCCACAGCCACACAGGAGTATGCAGCTGCAACATTTGCTATGGTGTCTTTTAAAGATTGCATACAGCATGCCCAAGGACATAAAAATACTCAAAAGAAAATATTAAGATGGCAGCCTGAAGATGACTCTGGTGGCCTGTTTCCGTAACTGAGGCAGCAGGGCCCACTGGGAGTTGCACACAGCCCTGATCAGCTTTGCATAGCCCCACACCTGATATAGGCTTGGAAAGCTTTTGGTGTATGTCTGTCTGTCTATTATACTATTTTATTAATTTTTACAAAAACAAACAAACATCACATAACAACTCCCATACATGGGATTTCCAAAATCCCTTGACTTCCCTCCACTCCCCCTTCTTGGTTCTTTTGTTTACATTTGTTCATGCATGCCCATAATATCTTCAATTCATAATAATTCCCAGTTTTATACCTTATGATATTACAAGTGTTTTTCGAAATCCTGCTAACATATAATATTATACACAATGCTTTGAAAATATGAATAATTAGTTTTCATTTTTCAAATTATTGTCCTTTTATTTTCTTGTGTTTCTATTTGATTAATCATTGCTGCATAGTCCATTAATTTATTTTACCAATCTTCTTTATCTTCTTTGGCTGGGCTTCTTCTTTTTCATATTCTGGGGTGATTGTGGCCAAGCAACTGCTATCAGATACAGGAGGAGATTCTTTGGCAGAGCAAGATTTTTGGGCATTACGTTAAGACTTAGTACATTGAGTTTGGCTTGTTAGCAAACAAGGTGCCAATATAGTTCTTTCAGGACTGATGTAACATGGCTGTATGTAGGAAAACCAATAAGTGCTAGCAGCTGAATTCTGTACTAGTTGAAGCTTCCAAATCAATTTCAAGGGCAGTGCCACATATAACGCACCACAGTAGTCTAACCTGGACTTTACTAGATCATGGATCATTGAAGCCAGGCTCTCCCTATCCAGGAAAGGCTACAGCTGGTTATACAACCAAAGCTGGTGAAAGGTGCTTTGGGATACTGAAGTCACTTGAGTCACAAGCAACAGAGCACCTCAAGGCTGTGCATCTGCTCCTTCAAGGTGAATGCATGTCTCGGGAGACGATGGAGGAGTGCAACTTTGGGGGGGGGTTGAAGTCAAACTAATCCTATCCAAAATAAGAAATAAACAAACTTTAGGGAGTCAAGAACCACCAACCCACAGTGCTCCTGTCTTGTCAGCCTCAGTCTCTTCTTGTTGTGCAGGCAATTGTGACTGATACAGAATTAAGATTGGGTGCAGTATGCCAGCTGGTTCCAGTAAAGATCTTGTTGGTGGAGCAACTTTCTGGCCAACACCCAGTTAGATATAAGGGACTACCCACATCCTCCTAAGCTTAGTTTCCCAAGGGAGGAGGAGGAAGAACATAGTAGTCAGAAGAATGTACAGGTTAGTGCTGTACTGAAACCTATCCTCTTGTTTCGCCTGTGTGACGGAGGCTTCCATTTTTCTGCTTCATCCACACGGCACTTTATAAATTTAGTGGGCAAAGAACTGGACCTACTTTTTAATTGCAAGGTAGCCATGGGTGGTTTGTGGTTTTTCTTCCAGTTAATGGTTTCTCCAACATTCTGCTCCCCTGCCATTCCTGATCCGATCTGAAAAAGCCCCATGTGACAAGTTATCTCACAATTTCTTCCCCTGGGCTTTAATTGAAAGCAGGTCAGGAGTAGAAGCAACTTGTTGGATGAGGCGGAACCACTATGCCAGCTTCCTTGGAAGTGAGTTGGTTATTGCTTACTGAGAGGAGGAGGGGCAAGGCTGTAATGAGGTCACTGTGGTGCAAACACACTGGCAGGAGCACTGGGTCGGCTCCGCAGGTGCATTTGCACCACTACAACATCCCCACCATCTCACTCCCATCTCTCTCCTGCCTGGTAAGCAGCAGTGATCCACCTGCTAGGAAACTAGTTTAGTGGCTGCAGTTCCATGAAGCAACCCACTTCTGCTGGGGAGGTTGACTACTTAGCACATGAGATCAGCAAGCTCAGCACATTTGTTTTTAAGCGGATTCCTTCCTTTTACTCTTAAACTTTCAGCACCAGTTTCTTTAAAAATAAAACAAAAACAAAAAAGCCCCAAACCAGTAAACAGTTGTCAGGCACATGGTAGGAAGCCTTCTTGAACTTAAAGGAAAGCCCAGCTGAGGTGCAAAGACATGGCTTATTCCTGTCTTCATCTGTTAATTGGGCTCTTTTGGTTCAGTACCTATATTTTCTTAGTGTGAGCTGAGTACCTCATACAGAGAAGTAAGACCTGACAACCCCCTGCAGTGTAACTGTTGGCTGTTTTCAATAGGAAAAGCTAAGCAGTCTACTGCTAACATTTACCCTTAGCAACTTGCTTCAAGAATTTCCTGCTGTGTAGTTGGCTCCACAGATTCAATAAGCCTCGTGAATGATGTGTCTGCCATTACTTGCCTTTTTTCACTACACTTAATACACTTAGTACACTGCTGCTCCTTATTCTGGATATCATGCCTGTTCCAAACCTTGCTGTAAAAGAGTGATGCAGGCAACTTAAGTCACACATTTTAGGAAGTGACAGCTCTTACATTGTCAATCATCCTGGAAAAGTTCCACTTTGCCATGATGAGGAGTCACCTAGACTCTGGCCAGCAGGGAGAAGCCTGAGGCATTCCCTCAAACGTGAAGCTGCAGGGCATTTTTTAGGATGGGGAAATGCCATACTAGAACTCAAAATTCCCCATCAATAAAGTGCCCTTTTGTGTTCACTCAGCTTCTTTCTCAGTATAAAGACATGGATCCCTTTGCCTCTCTGCCCATCTGACCAGTCTTGTGCCCCTTCTCAGTAAACGCAAATCCACCCACCACTGCTCAAGTGCCATTTTCACACTGTCCCTTCCAAAATATTGTTTATAGCACCAGACAGTCAGAGGGCATATTAAAACAAATGGTAAAAATGCACATTGAAAACAATGGGACATTCCCCAAAAGTTTGTTGGAGATAATTGAGCTGTGATTGTCAGTTGGAATAAATACAAACTTGAATATTAAATGTGATGAAAGCTTGTGCACTTGAATAATTTGCTATTTTAACAACAGGAAGAGGACAGAAAATAGTCTGAAAAAATTCCTTATGTCCAGTCTTTTATATTGCTGCTGATGCTAGAGAGGATGGCAGGGAAAGAATTTAACCCTTCTTTGCTAAATACATAATAGAGTGGGCTGGGGGTCAAGAGGAAGAGAAAAAGAGCTTGCTTGCCTCTATGCTGAGAATTCTCATACTTTGCATTCATTCTTTGATTTAATTTGTAACTCTTTGACCTGCTGCATACTGGTCTTGCCTCACCTTAATAAACATGCAGCCCTAAATGCCAATCTAAGATATTTTACTGAAATGCAAGAGCCAATCAGAGTGTAAGGAAGCACCTCTAAGCACTCTTTCTGTATGTCAGAGACAGGAAAGCCTAGATTGGAGTCTGGGGTCTGGGTTCCGGCTGATCTGAGCATTCATCCTGATTTGTTTGCAGTGTGCTTAGATGACATTGCATCATGCAAACATTATCCTACACTTTCCAGTCATTTTCCCCATGTACATTTCCCATGCAAGCAGTCCAATATTTGGGGGGAAGAAAGTTTGTTACATAAGAACTCTAAATATATTTTTATTGCACAAACTGAGTTTGCCAGTATGTGACTGAATCCCACCCAAAAATAGCAACACTCTGGAAGTGTCCTGCATTGTGAGATTAAGTTGGTAGTCAATCAGCATAAGAGACTTGGATGGGTTGTTGGTATTATGGCAAATGCTAAAAGAAATGCTAAAAGAAGCATACAAACGTGCAAGAGGCTGCTGAAAAATGTCTTAAATTGGCATGCCTTTTTGCCAAGTGCTCATCAGCTGCTACTATTTCTACCAACACTTGAGAGAAAGCTATTTTGGAATTAGGCACCCACTAGCTGTACTTCTGGAAACAATTCCAGATGTGAATGTCTCTGCCTAGGTATTGTTTGTAAGCCTATATTTGGTTGTAGGGATGTGGGTGGCGCTGTGGTCTAAACCACTGAGCCTCTTGGGCTTGCCTATCAGAAGGTTGGTGGTTCAAATCTGCACAACGGGGTGAGCTCCTGTTGCTCTGTCCCAGCTCCTGCCAACCTAGCAGTTTGAAAGCATGCCAATGCAAGTAGATAAATAGGTACCACTGTGGCGGGAAGGTAAACAGCATTTCCGTGCACTCTGGTTTCCGTCACGGTGTTCCCTTGCGCCAGAAGCGGTTTAGTCATGCTGGCCACACAGCCCGGATAGCTGTCTTTGTAAATCCCTTTGGGTATGAGAAGAAAGATAACCCAAAAACTGACCCACAATGCATCATAAAAGAGACAACCAATGGAAAGGGAGATGGCTGTTATCAAGTCATAAGATCTAATGTGAAGTTTATTGGCAGAATTGAAATTATTACTTGAAGCTGTTTAAGAATGAGGGGGGGATATTTGTTGCTTGTAAACTGTGGCAAGACTATAGAGAAAAGGGGGGAAGCACTCAGAGAATAGGACTTTTCTAACTGCTAGTGGTGCAAGAGCTGAAGGGAGAAGATTCAGCTGCCAGACTTTCAGATTTGCTTCTCAGACACAGTCTTCTCCATCAGTTGTTTCTAGAATGTCTCCTGTGTGTTTTAATTATTTTCTGCTGTAGCTTGGCTTAGCCTCTTGAACTTTGTGTACATTTCACTAGTTGCTGATTCTGACCTAATTGTAGTGTGGATTGTGTTAAGTTGATGGTTTTTAAAGTCCCTTTTTAACAAAGGTATCTCAGTGTGTGGAGAGTTGGACAGACCAGCTATTTATCTTATTGTTGTTTTGCTGATTGAATACATTTAAATGAGCTTTCAGAGATAGATAGATATAGATATATAAAACACAAGCTTAATGTGCATTTATAGATAAGCAATATTCAAATACTAAAGACTAACAGACTGACCCTATGCATGTTTATGTGGAAATAGGTCTTGATATATTCAGTGGGGCTTCTGAGTAAACAGAAATAGGATCTGGGTGCAATTTGCAGCGAGCTTTCAAGCTGGTACCTTATAACAATTTCAGTCTTTCTCAATGAAACGTTCTTTCTTTTAATAATTTTGTGTTTAAGATCTAAGGGGGAAAGAGCTTTGCTATTGGTATGAGGAAACTGATTACTATTTCATCAACAATTCAAAACTTTACTATTGGGAAAGGAAAGCCCTGCGTTTTACTAGAACAGCTCTAGCAGTATGGAGAGTTCAGTAAGTTTATACTTCAATATTCTGTATAGCGACATGTTAAAGGCTTTTTGTGGGGAGGGGGATGCACATTGAAATATGCTCTTGCGTTTATTCATCTCAAATAAATACTTTCCCCTATTCCATATTCACAATTATTTTTTCTTAACAGAATTCCCAGTTTACCCATTAAGGATATATTATAGAAATGGTATACAGGGTCAACACCACTCTGGTTTTGAGTGCAACAGAGTCATTAAATTAGAAGCAGGGGTGTGTAGAAGTCATTAAATGATTTTTAATCATTTGATCAATTTTGAAATAATTAAAAGAGTATCAAACAAGATAGCGAGACCGTTTCAGTGAATTGTGTGTCCTTGAATTTTATAAAAGGGAGGATACATGAGTCCACCAATTTCAAGCTAATTATTCTTTCCAAGGATCTTTTAAAGGCTTTTGGTATTTAAGCTGATTTTTGCCATGGAAAAGTGATAAAGGGGAGGGGAGGATGCAAAAAACAGGATTCCAGTTGTGGCAAAGCACCACTGGGAGGGGACCAAGGTTTTCCTCGGAAATGGGTGGAGAGAGACAAAACTTGTTCTTCTGCTTGTTCTTCAGACAACAAAATGCTTTGGGACAGCCATGATTACAATGCAATACATGCAATTAGTTAATTACAGCAATGGAAGCTTATCCAGTTGGCATTACCATATGCCAGACTATATTTTCTCCCTGTTGATAAAACTGAAATTTTTCATGCTGAAGCCATTGTGAAATCCTACTTGATAAAACTTACAATGAGATATGCTTGCAAGCTATGCCTGCCATTGGCATTATTGCTCTCCTTGAAGATAGATGCATCTGTGAACAGCATGCTCTGTGAATATTAATAAAACTTCTTACCAAGAAACAATAGTGCTATAGGGCCTATGAATGGAAGAACAGAAATGACCTTTGATGTGGTCCCCATACTGAAGTGTACTCATTGCAGATGATGCACAGAACTGTGCCAGCTTGAAACTCCATGTGACAATCATACCTGACCTGTGTCCTTGCTTTTTAATTCTTCCTCTTTCCTCTCAGTGGCGTAGCGTGGGGGGTGCAGGGGGGGCCGACCGCACCAGGCGCAACATCTGGGGGTTAGGGTTAGGGTGCGCAAATAAAAAGACCCAAAGGAAGGGAGATAAATCCTTTCTTGAATGTTGCTACAGTTCAAAGCAGCAAATCTGCCCATGTATTTAACCCCAAACAGCATTTTATGGCTATCCCTAACCTCCTTTTTCCTATTCAGAAGGGAGTTACATACCAAGGTATTGTATTTAAACAACAAAGGTGGAGATGCTACTATGTGCTAGAGTCTGGATTTTGTTGTGCAAACCTTTTTTCATTAGCATCCCTATTGAAATCAGAAAACTCGTTTGAGCTGTCCTGACACATCTGACTTTAATTTGAATTGTTCATGAAATGGGGCCTGCGTATTCCTGCATTATATGGCTGGTGTGCTTCATTTGCCCTTGCCCAAGAAGCATCTGTCACTTCCTGCCACACAGCACAGGGCTTCACTCTGGGTCTAAACATGATTTGAGGTGTGCCAGAGAGCTCTGGCTAATGAGTGCCCTTTGTCTAGGAGGGCTTTGCAACTGATGCCTAGTATCAGAGTCTGAACCATTTCCTTATGAGAGCTTGAGACATTTGTCCACTCAGTATACTCAGCCAAAACACGACAAAAAGAAGGGGAAATCAATCTTGACAACACTTACTCAGTTTACATTTGTTACATGCGTTTCAACTCCCTGAAATCAATGCCCTTAAGCAGCCTAAATTGTGGGTTGACTTGTTTATTACTCTTTTCTCTGGCTTTCGACATTTGAGGTGTATATTTTTAGGACCCTCCATTCTTTTGTGACTGCAGGTTGTTCCAAACAGTTTTTAATATTGTGTTTTCATGTTGTAACCTGCCCTGGGAATTTAAAGCGAAGTGTTGGTAATAAATTAATAATAACATCATAATATATTAATGCTTCACTACTGACAAAACTGACAAATGTAGATGGGTTAATGGTCAGGTCAGGGCTTATATATTGATTTTAATTTCAGTATATCAGGTGTTTTTTTTTGCAAGTTTCTTACATGTTATTTGGATATATTTTTAGGAAGCTGATTATGTCCAAACTGTGTGTCTAGTATCTTGTTTGGAAATATACCAGTTCTGGCCTCCCTGTGGAAATATTTAATTTAATTTCATTTAATTTATTAAATTTGTATACCACCCTTCATCCGAAGCTCAGGGCAGTTCACAGCATAAAAATGCAAAATAAAAACACAAAATACATAATAAAAATGAAAACAAAACCATAAGCCCCTCTCCCACAAATGTAAACACATTTAAAAGGACATGGAATGTTAATCAGCCCTTCAAGGCCTGGTTGAAGAGAAACATTTTCACCTGGCATCTAAAGATGTATAACGAAGGCGCCAAGCAAGCCTCCTTTAGCCATGTTTGCTATCTTTGTGGCTCATTCCAATCTAGGAGAAGAAAATAATTCTTGTGAGATAGATAAATATCTTTCTCCAAAGGTTCCCATGTAACCAGTGGAGAGTCTTGCCAGGAGCAGCACTTCGCATTAAAGCCCCCAAACAATGGCTCTATAAGTCATCTCCTAATAACAAAAACCACAGGAATTAACAATAACCCAGTTATGATTTCCTAGTGTTCCCACTTTATGAAGCACATCACTGCTATGTGAGTTAGTCTTTCTGAAAGGAGTGGGGGGGGGAGCCACATCTGGCATCCACATGCAAGGCCTTCGCGAAGAAGATGAAATATTTTAACAGTGCACTTTCACTGGGACTGCCTTATCAGCACATATCTATTGACTAGGCTTGAAATGGAACCTTTTGCATGTCGCCCTTTTTTTTTTGCTCACAGTAATGTTCCTGGTCTGTTCTCTCCTAGGTGCATAGCGTAATGTCCATGCTGTGCTACACTCTGATTATAGCATTTCTGATCGGCATACGGGCAGCACCAAAAACTGAAGATAATGCACCACTGGGGTCTCCTGCAACATCTGGCATTTCTGAAAGCAGACGGACTAAAACACACCACATTATGAAAACGTCTCAGCACAGAGACCACAGCCAGCCTGTTACTGGGAAGGTAGTGAACAGGAAATCCGGGCAAGCTGCAAGCATCATAGTGGATCCAAAGCTTTTTCAGAAGAGGAGGTTCCAGTCACCTCGGGTTTTGTTCAGCACTCAGCCTCCACCTTTGTCAAGGGATGGGCTGAGTGTGGAGTTCCTAGACAGCACAGACTCTACGAACAGGACGATCCGAGCCAAGCGCGCAGCTCACCCTGTGCACAACCGAGGAGAGTACTCTGTGTGTGACAGTGTTAGTGTGTGGGTTGCCAACAAAACCACAGCGACAGACATTAAAGGCAAAGAGGTGACTGTGGTGGTGGACGTAAACTATAACAACTACCCTTACAAACAGTACTTTTTCGAGACCAAGTGCAGAGACCCTAAGCCGGTGTCCAGTGGGTGCAGAGGCATTGATGCCAGGCATTGGAATTCCTACTGCACCACCACACACACCTTTGTCAAGGCACTGACAATGGATGGCAAGCAGGCAGCTTGGCGCTTCATTCGGATTGACACTGCCTGCGTATGCGTAATCAGTAGGAAAACGGAGAACCTCTGAGATAGACCAACCCTCCATCTTATACCCACCTCCTCCCAGCCCCCTACCTCAGCCTGTAAATTATTTTAAGTTATGAGGACTCTATGGTATATTTATAGTTTATACAGTAAAGAAATGAATCCTCATTATTTATTAAAATCTTTTGAAACTGCTGATGTGGTGTATATTTTAATGGCATCTCTTTCCTTTTAAAACAGGAGCTTTTTCCCCTTTCTTTTTTTACAATTTTGTTAGCCGCAACTTTCCCTTTTAACATGATTGCCATAGCAAGATTTTGAAAATGGAATACTTTGCCTTTTAGCCTTCCACATCCTGATTTACCACGAAACAGCAGTTTTTGTGCGTGACATTCTATAGTCTTGAAATAGACAAAAAGCAAAAGCTGTCATATTAGTCCATTGGAAGAATTCCAGATATCCTTCAGCTCCTCATCCAAGCCAAAATTAAACCCAAGTAAGCGAACCCAGATAATTTAATATTTGCATTCAATCAGGCCACATATCAGAAGATACATAATTCTGCACCTTCAGTCATTCCGTAGTGGTCTTCATGTTTATACATCCTCATAGATTTCAGCTGACATCTTACAAAGCTTATTTAAAATCATCAGTTTTCACCAACTTTCATTGTGCCTGTTTACCTATTAGAACAGGCATCCCCAACCTGCAGGCCTCCAGATGTTTTGGCCTACAACTCCCATGATCCCTAGCTAACAGGACCAGTGGTCAGGGATGATGGGAACTGTAGTCCAAAACATCTGGCGGGTCGAAGGTTGGGGATGTCTGTATTAGAAGGTAAAAACCTTTTTATTTAAGTTGGTTGGTGATGCCCTTTTAAAGGAAACAATTGAGCAAATATTTTGTAATAAGAAAAATTATCTAGTTTGCAATATGCAATGAAACCACTAGTCTTTTCTACATTTCATTTGGGTCAACTGCAGCTAAAATTAAGACAGGTCCTAATCAAGCTCGATTTAGTTCTAATGAAGTCCCATTCAAACTAACATGAGTGATGAATTATTTGTCTGTTGCATTCAATGGGACATGCAGTCAAATCTATTTTTACTCCAAAGCAGGCCTTACTGATTTTATTCATTTATTTTAATAAATTTGTATACCGCCTTTATCCAAAGATCCCGGGGTAGTTCACAGCATAATGGGATATGCACAATATTATATGCATCATCATTTTAATGTGATATGCTCCGAAATAAGTGTACATAGAATTACTATCTGACAGCACATGCCTAATGATGTCCATTGGCAAAGGGCTGCAACTCAGTGGTAGAACATCTATCTGCCTTGCATGCCGGAGATCCCAGGTCTAATCCACAGCAACTTCTGGCAGGGCTAGGAGAGAATCCTGCCTGAAACTCTGGAGAAGCACTGCCAGTGAGTGCAGACTGTAGTGAGCTAGATGGACCAATGTTCTGCTTCATTGTAAGGTGGCTTCCTATGTTCTTAGTCCCAAGTTAGTGGGTATATGTACAATGAATTTGTATGTTGCAACCTGCTCTGAGATCCTCTTTATAATGTAGGGTGGAATATCCATTTTGCTTAATAAGTAGCTAAAATGGCTTAGCTGGATTGGGACAAATGTAGATAGGAATTGATTGGCAGTTCTGTTGGATTAACCTGAATACAGTTTATCATGCAAAGCTTTTAGGGCTGGAAGGTGGGAAGATCTGAAACAATCTTTCTCTGATCATGACCAATTTTTAAAAAAACAAAAAGTTCTAGTGGATGCTTCAGACACCCACTTTCTTCTGCAGTCACAATAACAAAAAAAAGCACACAATCTTAATGGCATTTAGGAATGCATCTATGTATGCAGCATCCTGGTGCTTCTGAATAAAATGATACTCAAGCTGCCCAGCAGTTTTTACTAAATGAGACACTATTCATGCAATTAGCAGACGTCAGGTTCCAGGGGTGGAGGGATTTGGGTCAGACCCTAACATTCAGGGTTACAAGGTTTTAAGCCTTTGCTCCCTTTAGTGGTCCCAACCCAGACACTATTTGCATCAGAGGGGAGAAGCTCCCATTTGAACATTGCTGGTGTGTGCAGTAGGGGATAGAGAGGAAGAGGAAGCA
Organism: Podarcis bocagei; assembly: GCF_964188305.1. Classification (NCBI taxonomy): domain Eukaryota; kingdom Metazoa; phylum Chordata; class Lepidosauria; order Squamata; family Lacertidae; genus Podarcis; species Podarcis bocagei. The sequence goes on from NC_138129.1 coordinate 35,589,178, forward strand.
ATTCAGATTGGGACCATAACAGGGAACATAGGGTTAATCTTCATGCCAGGACCCTGATCTAGACCACCACCAGTTTGCATATCTAGACCACCACCAGTTTGCATCTGTAATTTGCTTTTTAAAAGCTACACACACAATTACTAATTGCTTGAATGCTCCTCAGAGACTAAATGAACTTGAGTGCTTCAGCGAGAGCAGCCAAAAACTGTAAGATTGTCTGGAGAAGTTAAGAACCTTATTCTGTTTGTACAAGAGCATTTATGGATTGGGTGACAAAAATGTTACTATTATTGATAATCTTCTTTTATTTAAAAGGATGGGCCTTCAAGCATTTTTCTTCCTACCATAGCTGTAAAAACGCAGATGGCTTCCTTTTGCCAGCTAATAATGGGGATGGAAATGAGTATGTTTACACAGGTTTTTTGTTCTTTTTAAAGAGCATTTTGGCCATTTTTAAGGTAATATAATCCAAGAGAAACCCTTCTTTTCCTGGTGCCTTTGCTCCCACGCTGGAGAGACAGCTTGTTCAGCTTGAAGACCTCCACAGTGTAGCCTTTGGGCTTAGACCTATAATGTGTGTTCCAGCCCATAGGGGCTGCAAAGAATAAAAATCTTCATAGTTCTCTTGTTTTCTTTGAAAAAGCAACTGCTGTCTGTTCAACAAACCAGTTCAAGATAAATATCACACAAACTCTTTAAGTTATAAAGTCTTTCAGAACTCAGGAGAGCAGCTAGTTTCAGCTCCCTTTTTTCTACTTGCACACTTATTTCCCATCTTATTGTTCCCACCTACAGCCAAGACAAAGGATCTCTGCAGGACATTGTTTCTGTTCTAAGAATAGTTGTGTTTTAGAGGGGAGGAAACAGCAATCCAGCTTTTACAACCACATTGGTATTTTCAGCAAGTCACAATCTTATCCTTGGCTCTTATGCGTGTACTGTAAGCAAGAACTGTCCAAATTCAGACAAAAATGTGCTTTGCCAGATATTTCCACTTGCTGTGTTGCTAGTCTCGTGGATGGGTCCTGGGCAGTAGCTAGTTTGGTTTGAAAGTCTGTTTCAAAAGAGAAAAGGAGGGTAGATGGGATAAGTCCCAGGGTATGGTCTGAAGCCATGTGAAGCCATCACCTTACTGAGAGTAGTGGTCAGTGTGGTGAAGCAGATCTGCCTTTCTGACACCACTACTGCTTACCTGAATAGGGCTGGGGCTGGGACAGGGCAGTGGCTGAGGCTACTTGAAAGCTCTGGTGGAGCCATTCTCATGCTTGTGCCAGTGCACCTGAGCATCCTGACTACCAGTCCCATCCAGGTAATCTACAGCAATGCTGATGTTGGGAGAGGGGTTCTGCAGCTGTGCCCCACAACACTGGGTGCTACTGCCAGTCTGGTTAGTGGCTGGAAAGGTGACCACCTAGGAACCTAGGAACCACAAATATACTACATTGGGTTCCATTATGGAAGAAAAATGGCAAATAATTGTAAGAAAATTAAGTCTATAACTCCTGCCCCTCCAAATATACTTTCAGCATGTCCCATTGATATAGTTGCTGCTCCCTTTCATGACCGTCTTTCATCCAGCATCATTCCTCCAAGGGCCAGATTTGGCTTAGGAGCTTCCAGTTACTGATCCCTAAGCTGTACAGTGCACAAAGTCATAGAATGATAGAATCTTAGAGTTGGAAGGGACCCAAGCGTCATCTAGTCCAACCCCCTGAAATGCAGAAATCTCAGCTAAAGCAGCCATGGCAGATGGCCATCCAACCACTGCTTAAAAACTTCCAAGGAAGGAGAGTCCACCACCTCTCGTGGGAGGCCTTTCCACTGCCAAGCAGCTCTTACTGTCAGAAAGTGCCTTCTAACGTTTAGTCGGAATCTCCTTTCTTGTAATTTCAAGTCCTACCCTCCAGAGCAGGAGAAAAAAAGCATGCTCCCTCTTTCCATGTGACAGCCCTTAAGATATTTGAAGATGGCTATTATATCTCCTCTCAGTCTCCTCTTTTCCAGCCTAAACATACCCAGCTCCTAAAAGTGCTCCCCATAAGGCTTAGTTTCCAGACCCTTGATCATCCTGGTCGCCCTCCTTTGCACACGCTCCAGCTTGTCAACATCCTTCTTAAATTGTGGTGCCCACAATTGGACACAGTATTCCAGGCGGGGTCTCACCAAGGCAGAATAGAGTGATACTATTACTTCCCTTGATCTGAACACTAGACTTCTGTTGATGCAGCCTAGAATAGCATTAGCTCCCTCCTTTTTTTCCTGCTGCATCACACTGTTGACTCATGTTAAGCTTGTGGTCCACCAAGACGCCTAGATCCTTTTCACGTGTACAGCTAGTAAGCCAGGTGTCCCCTATCCTATATTTGTGCATCTGGTTCTTCCTGCCTAAGTGCAGAACCTTACATTTGTCCCTTTTGAAATTCATTTTGTTAGCTTACACCCAGTTCTCCAATCTGTTAAATTTATTTTGAATTCTGATTCTGTCTTGTGCAGCATTAGCTTCCCCTCCCAGTTTGGTGTCATCTGTGAATTTGATGAGCATCCCCTCAATTCCTTCATCCAAGTCATTTATAAAGATGTTGAACAACAACAGGCGCAGGATCAGAACCCTGTTGCAGGTGCCTTGTGCTGCTGCTGCTATCTATTCTATTCTATTCTATTCTATTCTATTCTATTCTATTCATCATGATGATTTTGTTTCTCAAAGAAACATCCAGGCTGAAGTTTCAAAAGGCTGTAATTTTGGCCCTGATTTGGGTGTGACAGTAGAGTAAAACCACTGCTCATATTTTGCATGTTGGCTAGACCTTTCTGGTGGGACAGCTCATTGGAGTGCTTCAAAGCTCCATCAGGCCTGTGGTGGTTTTAAATTTACCAGAATGCCCCATTCTGAACAACAAAGGGGGTGTCACAAAATGGCAGCCTCCACAAGTGGCATTTTGGGAAATCTGAAATGGCTGTAATTTAACAACTAATGTAAAAGTAAGGGTTTTGGCTGAGTGATGAACCTTAATCTCTCTGGCCCGATATGACACGCCTCTTGCTCACTTGTGTGCATTCTTGGCTGTGCTACCTGTTCCAGCTCTCTCTCTCTCTCTCTCTCTCTCTCTCTCTCTCTCTCTCTCTCTCTCTCTCTCTCTCTGTTTCTTTCCAGTACAAGGTGGATAAATCTATTGCTCCTAGCTCATTTGTACTCATGGGCTGCTTTTTGAGTATTCGTAGTTTATACATGCAAAGAGCAGACTGGAATTATTTTGTCTGTAAGCATCTCTCAGCCTGCCATAATAAGCAACATGCTTAGACATTTACTCAAGAGTAACTGCCCTTAGGTAGGCACTCCAGTTGGCGCCCTTCCTCACCAGCAGATCCTAGCAACAATCTCACTTTATTCCATTTATGGCTTTGTAAGTCTCATTCCCAAAGTATAAAGAAAATTTAGTACAGCAGACTGCAAAATCCCTTGCCAGTGAATCTGTTGACATGCTTACTTGCTCATGTAATGGGTTGCTTGTCAGCTTCCAGACTGAAATCACAGGCTAGGATGCTTAACTGCAAAGGCAGTTCATTTCAAGCAGCAACCTTGTAAGCTTAGCATGTCTGCCTGTAGTCTAGGCAGGTACTGGAAGGAACAGAAATACCTGTCCAAGGAAGTATTCACTGGCTGTCACAAACCCCTGAAGCTGAATCTGGGACACGACCCTGGACATGGCTGAAAAAGTAAAATGGTTGAAATTTTAAGGCTCAGCCTTCTACAGGATTAAGCATACAATTTGGGTGGTGCATGTAGTGGGTGGTGCTTTTCAAACATTAGGCTTCCTGCATGGAGCACACTCTTGTGAAAGAGCTTCTCAGCAGCTCCCACACTAGGGTTGTAACAACATTTAATTTGGCCCCAGACAGATTCTGACTTGGGGAGCTGAGACAAAGCAATCACTGCTTTTCAGCACCCTCTAGTGGCAGGTAATGAACGCCAAGAAAGAGTATCTGAGGGTGGGCTGGAACAGCCACTGTCTCAACAGCTAAGTAAAATGAATATATGCATGGCACCTTGTTATGTTGTTGAAGGGTTGGTAGCTTCTTACTTAATGAAGGCTGCCTTTTGCAGAAGGGGATGTTGTGCACAAAGTGTGATATGAAAAGGAAACATTTGGGGGGAGAGGCGAGGGCAGCCATAATAGGAAGAGATGCTACCAATGTAGGAAATTCATATATTCAAGGATAAAGGCATTTTCACTTGCAGATACCATGAAAGCATGCCCTAAAATACTTAGGAGCATTAAATTGATCTTCCAAATTGATGGAAGGTATGCAAACCAGCTTCCAAGTCTGAAGCTTTACTGCATTGGAGTTAGGAAAGAAATGCAGTCCTAGCATGGCTTGAGATTTTTATTTTAATTTTTTTGTTTACCAAGCCTCAGGTTGACACGAGAAAACTACAGCTCCAGTGCTGTCTTCAGATTGTATTAATCGGAAACATGTGCAAGACCTGGCGGCTCTTCAAAGAGCTTGGGAACTCTGACACAGGCTTGTTCTCCAGATTGTTGTACTAAGCGGAGGACCCACATGTGTAGGGCACACAGCCTATTCAGACTGCTTCCAGTTCCACCTACTCTTCAGATTCTTTCCAGGGAGAAAGATAGCTGCCAATCAAGTTCATCTGCAGAAGATGTCTGTTAAAATCACCAGCCATCCTTTCTTGCCCAGCTGAACTCTTAACCAAATATTTCCAACATTATAAAATCCCACTTTAAAAAGAAATGAGATGTACTCTTATGCCTGCACCCATGGCAGTGAGATAGAGACTGTTTCTGTGGTACATCTGCATTAAATCATGAACTTCAGAGGAAGCTGAAAATATAAAACAGTTGCATCTTTTTAGATATCCTCACATTCCCTGTTGGAATCCCAAATCCCAAATTTAACTCTTTGGTATGAACCTCGTCACCATCTTGCTCTCAGCCAATGAGAAAGACAGCATAAATAAATGTAACAGTACAGCAATACCTTGTACTGGGCCAGCCTCTTTCGATGATACAAATGTTTGGGTTGCAGAGGATTATCCTTTGAGAAGAATTAAAAGGTAGCAAGTGTTGTTTGCAAATAGTGTGCTCCTAACTAGGTAGAAAGTTTGGCCTGAACACAAAGATTTCACACAATAGTAGCAGGTAATGGGTAGATTGTTGCAGACTTATAATAAGTCTGAAAGTCAAGACTTACATTCAACCCAATGTTCTTTGCATTTAAGAAAGTCATAAATTTTAATTTCCAGACAGGTGAATTAGTACTTACAGATAAGCCCTGGGGTCACAGGTGAACTAGCTAGCAAGGAAAAAGAATAAGAAGTGATATGGTTTTGTACTAAATTTCCAAACGTCTGGCACAAGCTAGACCATATTCTGTATTTGGAATGATGCTCATGGACAGATTTTGCATAAAATCACTCCACTCACACATCTTAGCCTATTTGCCAGAAGGCAAAAGTTAAATGGATACAAAGTGAGTAGTGCTGCAGATCTGACACTTCTTAGCTGCCATTTAGTCACTCTAAGCCACATTCGTGTGTGGACAGGGTTTAGCATACATGCACAGCAAAGCTGTGAATGACTCCTGCAGTGCGTTGACCATGTGGAACAGCATCTGTCCATGCCAAGAGGAAAAGTGGGGAAACTCAGAATGAGAAATGTGTGAGGAGGATTCATGCTATGTCATCTGGGTTGTTGTTGTTTTCCAGACTGGAGATGATGTAACTCAGCAATTGCAAAAACTACTGAGATTCCCCTGCAAGTATGTGTGGGGAAAGCTAGATGCAAGACAGGACTGCAGATGAGTAAAAAAATAAAATAAATCTGACCTCAGGAAGAGAATATGGAGCTGTGCAGTCCCCGAAGCATGCCTAAGAAAATTTACTTCCAGATTCCTCCAGTGAAATCAATTGGAGGAAAGTTCAGGACAGCCCAAAGGAAGTACTTTGTGACACAGGGCACAATTAATTTATAGCACTCACTGCCACCTGGTGAGGTAACAGCCACTCCTTCAGATGGCTTGGAGAGGGGGTTACAGAAATTAATGGAGGATTTTGCTGGTGGTTTAATTCTTTTATTCTTTTCATAAAGTGCTTTTAGGTTTAACTTTGTTTTGTTTTTACAAACACGTGGTATATGAATTTTGTGAAATAAATAAAATGAGACTATGGCTAAAAACCCCTCTAAGTACAAGTTGCAGGGGAGCAACTACAGGAGTGAGCAATTGTCTTTTGCCCTGCTTATGGGCTTCGAGAACACATCTCATTGGCCACTGTAGGAAACAGGGTGCTAAATTATATGGATTTTTAGTCTGTTCCAGGAGCTCTTGTGTTCTCTATAGAAACTTGCACTGAATTTCATAAATAGCCCAGAGTTTGAATACCTGAATAATTAATTTGATTTTGAATTTATGTAAATCCATATGTTGCTTCAGAATGCTCACATGATGTGTGTGTGTGTGTGTGTGTGTGTGTGTGTGTGTGATTGTTGTTTTTTAATTTTTACCTTTTTATGTTATCTATTTATTTTATAAAGGGCTAAAACAACAATCAGGAATTTTAACCAAAACCTGCTTAAGAAAATCAAGTCACACTAGTTGTGTCCTGTAAACCACTCAAAGTGTTATTTTTGATGGTGGTTGTGTGTTTAACTCTTCTGATAATGATGAGAGACAGGACTGAGAAGTAATGACTTTCTCAGTGCTGCCCAGCAAGCTTCATAGCTGAGGAGGTCTGAACCTGAACTTCCCATACCCAAGCCTAACACAACACTGCAGATGCCAAGATTATCTATAAGAGGTGGGTGGGGGATTTTAAAATCAACTTAAACTTCTTCGAAAATGACAAAAATGGAAATATAAGCACATGAGTGGGGGTGTCAGGAGTCCAGGTTCCCAGCTTGATAACACAGTAGGCGCAGGTAATTAAAAAGAAGGATTTATTGCAAAAACAAACAGATAGCTCTGGATGGCTCTGACAAAGCCTCCGGCATCATTACTCAAGATGACCCTTCTGAAGACTTCTTCCGGTGTCTACAGAAGATATTACATCTCTTGTTTTGCTTCCTATCTAGCAGCCCTCCCATTCGCTGACTCTTCGGACTTAGTGGATCAGCTCCAACCTCTTCCTGTTCTGAGAGGCTGAGTCTGTTTGTGCCTATTTGTGCTTCCTGTGAGTTTTAGCCATGTTCTAGCCTGCTCTCAGCTACTGCCTGATCAGCCTGCCCGTCAAGGTCAGGAAGCACCGAATTCTGCAGATTCCAGCTCTCCCCTGCCTGACTAACCTCTAAGCCTCTCTGTTCCTGGCTGCTTTCTACAGTTGACTGCAAACCCTCGCTTGGAGCTGGCTCATTCCTGACAGGGGACAACAGAGATGAGTGTACCAGCTCAGGGCTCTAGTCCATAGAGTCATGAAGAGTCGGACACGACTAAACAACAACAACATAAATTAACTGGCTGTTGGGTTTGAGATACTGGATCCATCTGGATATGGATTGCTCAACAAAGTGTTTCCATCAGAACATTTGGTTCACCAGTGAACTTTGCTACTGAACAAGGGCACTTGGGTTTATAATACCTCAACCACAGCCTTCCTTCTCCCCACTGCAGACCACATCCTCCCTATTCTGGGCTCAGTCATAAAATAATTAGTCCTTTTAGAAGCCACATTTAAGAGAATTTCCTAGGATGTGTTCGTTTTGAGGAGAGAAGCAGCAGCAGCCAAAGGGGTGATTATCTAGAGCAATTTGTTGTGTAAGATTCTCTTTCATGACATCTGCACACTGGTTATTGCAAACCTTTGTGAGAATCAGATGTTTTGATCTTTACTAAAGAAGACCAACTTTCAAGTAAAGTTTTGAGAAGGTTCTGGGAGGACTAAAAGAAAAAGAAATGGGTCTAACCAGGCATCATAAAGGGAGAAGGAAATGTAGTTATTAAAGGGATGGAGCTAAAGCAAGTCCCACAAAATCCTCAAATGACCCCAGGCAAAAATAAAAAATAAAAAATGGCTACATTTATGCAGAGAGGGGCAAATATCAGCTCCATTGCAGCAAAGCATAGGCAAAATCATTCTACATTTGAGTAGTTATCTGTGTACTTGTTTCTTCACATGTCTGCTAACTGCAAATAGTTTATTTTGCTTAGCAAAGAATCTAGACCTAAACCTACAGTCCAAGCCTTGAATTGAATTGTGTAGAGGTAAGTCGAGACATATATCTTTCTAAAATTTGGCATAAGTGATCAGTGTTTCCTACACACAAATACCCCCAATATTTGTAGCTTCAATTTTTACACACCGTTTACCTTTGCATGTAATATTTGTACAATTGCATTTGTTGTATTATTTCTGATTTAAATCACTGCAATGCCTGTCTAAGGTTGGAACTAGATGTTCTCTTGGCAAATGTGTTCCAAAACAAACATTTGCCAAGATAACATGAATGCGAAGGAGGCACTTTGAAGGAAAGATCTATGCACTAGCTGTGCACAGGGTGAGAGGCACTTAACCTAAGCAATTACCTCTCCATGGGCACTTCCTTCCTCTCTCTACCACCTACCCCACCCCACCAGCAGACTTGCTTCTGGTTTCAGAGGCTGGCTATGGAAGAAACATATTTAACATTGGGGGGGGCAGAACTGAGGAATAGAGGTTAAGCACCACCTCCAGCACACTAATTTTCTACAAATGCACCCCAACCCCTGCATTAGCATTATGAAGGTAAAACAGGCTTGGGGACACAGATTTTAGTTCCGCCCTGAGCGGGTTCTCTGAAGAATGTGGGATTTAGTTCTCACTATCAGGGTATTGTTAGCAAAGTTCAATGCAGGACCCCATGCAGAGTCTGAAAATGAATATTTAGTGGGTGGGGAATCCAGTACAGTAGACATCCTATCCTAAGCTCTTCTCCAATGGCACATGTATTGCATTAGGGAAGTGTTTGTTTGAAATGTTCAGATCTCAAGTTCGGATAGTGGGTATAACTAAATACAAAACCAGGAACATTGTGCAGGCTTGTGAGACTTTCGGCAGAGCTTCAGGCCCAAGAACAAACAATTAATGGATTGAGAGGAGGCACAATTATAATAGTTTAATCAGCCACGGATTAACATCTTGCTCCTGAAACGTTGAGTGAGGTGTGCTGCTCCAGGTGAGTTCAAATGAAATACCAAAAAATTGAGCATGTTTTAAATAGCTATTACCCAACCTGCTTCTCCTTACTTAAGCTCCTAACAATAGCTGTTTTAATGGTAGGCATTTGTGCATTTTAGTTAGTGTGTTTTTACTAATTTTTAGTTTCTTATTCAGATAGTTACTCTCCCATCTACCTATCCAGCTTTCACAATAAAGCAGGTTTCAAAACCGCTGCCTGGATTCTTGTGGCCAATGAAGATTTGCCCATCTTGTGCTTTGCTACCTCCAGATGCCAAAGTCCTCCTTGTGAATACACAAACAATGTACAAACAATGTATGTGCCCTCTGGTACAGAGTGTTGCAACTCCTGGATCGCTGTCATTCGTGACTCCCCAACTTCTCCCTGTCAGGGCTGAATGTTGCAACACACTTTTGAGGGTTGAATCTTTCAGTTCCCCATTGGCCTATACCTCAGTGGCTCCCACAAAGGTTGTGTCAAAATTGCAGAGAAGAGGCAACTGAACTTAAAATTTCAGACGATTTGGATTCCAGCCACAAAGGGTACAACCTCATCCTTTGTGGTGGTGATGATTTGCTGATATATCCCGTTTTTGTTATGAGTGATGCTTATTCTTGAACCAGTTTGGGATTTTGATGATTGGCAAAGCAGAGGCAGGAAACTTTGCTCTAGATTTTTATTTCACAATATCAGAGGGTGATGCTGGAGACGCAACAGTTTACACTGTAATTCAACAAGGGGGTAAACTTCTAAATTTGAAAAACACATAATATTGCTGATTTCTCCATCTTTTCCCTCCATGTTTTCTCTGTACACAGAACAGAGCAAGCTATGTGGCAGTGATAGCTTTCTTTTTTCCCCTTGCTGTTTAAGATGCACAAAACAAGTATTAGTACTACTAAGCCATATTATTGGAAGCGCTCCTAAAATAAATAGCAGCAACAAGTTGGGTTGATTTGAGCTTCTATTGACCCTACAGTGCCACATTTCCATGTTCCCATCAAACTGTTTTTCTAGTACCAAAAAATTCATGATACAACAGCCAGATGCTAATACCCCACCAGCGGACCAAAATGGAAACTTTTCATCCTAAATTTGTCCCCCTCCCAATACAAGCTGAGTTTGCTTTAACAGACTTCTTTATTTTATTTTTGTGTGCTGAGCGATGCCGCTGTTGGCAAATATCATCTCCAGTCCTTTTTCCCCTTTCGTTTTTGTTTAACAGCAACAGCTTAAAGTTCAAAAGCCGTCTCCCTGACTCGTTGCTGCCAAAGACAAATACAGTTTTGTTAGAAATGAAAATACCTGAAGGAGGAGACTTGTTTGCTTCTGAGGCAAGAGTCCAAAGGCAAAAAGAAGCATCTTTACATGCAATGGCCTTCTGGAAAAAAGCAAGCCCAGTGTTTAGATCATAGGTGTTCATAGAACACTCAACTTTGGGTCACACCATATGTTTAAAGCCCTATGTCAGAAACCAGGCTGAGGAGTACCCTATGATACCACTTTAAACAGTCATGGCTTCTGGAGACTGAGTCTATAGTTTGAGTCTATAGTCTGGAGACTGAGTCTATAGGCATCCCAAAGAACTATGTTTCTAAGGTTCCTTGTGGCTGGGACACTATCACTGTCCCACCCATGGTAGAGGTTGAAATGAGGTGATCGGTGGGGGAAGGGAATCAGGGGAGACTGTGGACCCAGAGAATCCTAACCTCCCTTGTTCCACAAGTTCCTACAAAACTATGCTAGCCCTAGAGCTGTCCAAGTTTAATTTCCTTCCTACTGCAGTCAAATGAAGATTTAAAATAACAACAGCAACAACACCATGAGAAAGAAGAAGAAGCTGCTCCTGTTCTTCTGCTCTGGCCAACACAAGCTACCAGGGCTTGGAAGTGGCAGCTTCTCCACCATGGAATCTCCCACCCTTTGGATTGTTATGGCCCTTATTTATAATGTTTTGACTTCACCTTATCACTTGATGGCTTTCAATGTGTTTAGCAATAACAAAATTTAGGGGGGGGGGAGAAAGCTGTGAAGGCAACAGATAGAACACTGAAGCAGGGCTCAGGAACCTGTGGACCTTCAGATGTTGGACTACATATCCCATCATCCTTAATTGCTGACCCTGCTGCCTGTGGACGATGAGGTTTGGAGTCCAACAACATCCAAAGAACAACAGGTCTCCCAGCCCTCCAGTAAAGTCAACAACTAACCCAAGTATACTATCAATCAGCTGCAAAAAAGTGAAGTTAAAAGGTTCCCTGACAATATGAAAAGCCTTCATTATTCCAAGCTTACAGAAAGGTCAGGAAAGCAGAATAACTCTACATCACTGATAGTGAAGAGAAGGCATGTGCGAATCATTGCCAATGGCCAGATGATAAGATTATTTCAAAAATTATCACAATGTGTACTTAAGGCAGCTTCAGAGTAGTATTTCAATGTAGCTCCTCCTAGACCCAAAGCAAATGACTTTCTCCCAGCATATGGGGTTAACAGAGAAAGCGGAAGTAACAATCAAAGCCTCTTCAAATTAGGTCAGGCATAGCCAAGGCAAGTCTAAGCAACGTCAAAACATGTCTCTCTAAGCAGGTCAGGACCTTGGGCAGCTCCTAGTGGGCCCTGCTGGCTGAGCTATAGAGGATGTCTCAGCCAAGAGGGCTGAGGCTTTACGTAGGCTGGCAAGGCCTCTACTGCTGTTGGCACAGACTCCTTGAAGAGCTGAGCTCTTGTTCAATTGTGCCAGTGCTGACTTCTATTCTTTGGAAGCACTTGTTGTTCTCCAAGTCTGGGGAAAGCAGGAAAGCTATGCCCTTAGGGCACAGGGAGAGGCACTGAGCCTTCCGCCCCAATAAGTGGATCTGCCAGTATTTCATCCATGAGAGGCCAGGTTCTGGGTGGCAATTATGTCATCTTGGCTCTCTGGGATCTTTCCTGGAGGCATTTCAGAAGACAGGCCTCCAGTGGAGTGAAGCTTCAAGAACAGGAATAAGGGGAGGGGGGAAACTCACTTGCAGCAGCATGATATACCTGTGTGGATAACAGATGGCAAACAAAGGGTACCTTCTCCATCTGGCCTAGCCCAGTTCTCTGTGAATAGATGTTACAGCTGGGACCAGGTGGCTCTGCTGCCCTCCATAAACACAAATTATGGAGAAGAGGGGGGAGGCCTCACCTGGAGGCAACATGCCTGACAGCACTCAGGGTAACAGCTAGTAGTAAAGCTAACAAGGCAAAAATGTTTTACATATGTATGGTCAGGACCAGATTAGAAGTCTGAGGGGATTATGGCAGAGAGGTTGGAAGGTCTAAATCAGGCTTCCTGAACCTTGGCCCTCCATATGTATTTTGGCCTACAACTCCCATGATCCCTAGCTAGCAGGACCAGTGGTCAGGGATGGTGGGAATTGTAGTCTCAAAACATCTGGAGGGCCGAGGTTGAGGAATCCTGGTCTAAATTGTATGCACTTCATATTACAATAAAGAATTGAATACAGTGGTGCCCCGCAAGACGAATGCCTCGCAAGACGGAAAACTCGCTAGACGAAAGAGTGTTCCATTTTGGAGGTGCTTCGCAAAACAAATTTCCTATGGGCTTGCTTCGCAAGACGACAATGTCTTGCGAGTTCCTGCTGGGTTTTTTTCCTTCCCCTCCTTTTTCTAAGCCGCTAAGCCGCTTATCAGCTGATCCGATCAGCAGATAAGCCGCTAAAAGCCGCTAATAGCGCTAATCCGCTAATCCGTCAATGGGCTTGCTTCGCAAGACGAAAAAACCACTAGACGAAGAGAATCACAGAACGGATTCTTTTCGTCTTGCGAGGCACCACTGTAAATAGAAGTAATCAAACAAGTTATACAAAGAACACCACATGCGTTTAAATCAAGCCCAAAACCTTCAAATATCATTCACTACATGCATTTCTTCAAACCTTTTTTTTCTTTTCCTGGCTTCAGCAAAGTCAGAAATGATATCATTCCTCCAAGGGGATCAACGTAGCATGCAGACATACATGCATCTATTATTTTTTTCTGACTTCCTCACGACAACCTCCTGGGGAAGATAAGGCTGAGAGAGCCGGACTGGCGCAAGGTCACTCAGAGAGCTTTGTGGCTGAGCTGGGAAGTTTAAAGGCCTAAAAAATGGGAGCCTAATTGTTAATCCAGCCCTGCATAACGTGTGTGTTCAGATAGAGGCCAAATTTACACCAAACATTTAACGTACTTCTTATTTATTACTTGCACTGTTTCTAACCCGCCAGGGATGCCAACTTGAATGAAAATATTGTGGGGGGCCTAGGTAAGCGCCACCCCACATAATCATATGATACAGTGCACAATATTTTATTGTGGGGGCTGAAGCCCCCACGAGTTGGCTCCTATGTAACCCATTCTTTGTTGTTTACACTATCCCAGTGAGAGGAACAACATCAAAATACAACTAAACAGTATTTAATTTAAATACAATATATGTAAAACTGAACAAAAAGGTATACTAACATCATAAAAGTATACTAACTAAAAAGTAAACATCAAAACTATGTCAGGCAAGTGGGGAGCACCGCTTGAGCATCATAGTGCTATGCAAATCTGTGTCTTCTTTTATCCTTTGTGTGTGTGTTGTATTTTGTCTTTCGGATGGCAATGTATAGGTGGCTATCCTAAACAAAAGGCAAGTGGAAGGACCTGTCCCTGAGGGGAAAATCCCACAGATGAGCAACGGAGTGAGTTGTGCACACATACAGTGAGCTTGAGCAGTCGGGCAGATGTAGTCAAGAAAAAGCTGCTTGTCACTCAAGCGAAGTACAGGCTTGAGCTGAAAGCCTTCAGAACCCTACCAGATCTGGAGAAAGCAGTGGAGTGCCTGGGCCTTTCTGAGTCAGGCTGTGTCACTGCATCATAATCCATGGAACCTTCAGAGCTGTTTAGCCCTGGGCAGCTCACCACATGGGGTGCAGAAAGGAAGGATCTGAAGTCTCCGAACTCTAGCCCTGTTGGCTCCTGACATCAAGGGCCTGGTAAAGTTGAAATAAGAGACACTTAAAATTCTAATATCTTGGGATCGCTTTTATATGACCAACATTAAGAAGGAAAACAGACTTAATCCCTCTCTTTGGTTTGCTTGCATCACTGGGGTGAGCTGCCTCTGCAGCAACAAGTGTTTGTTTTTGATTAAGGCAGAAACAAAGAAAAAAGACAGTTTCCAAGGGAAACAGCTTACTTTCTTCCATTCCAAAATAATTTAATTAGTGGTCTGATTTCCTCCACTGAGCATTGCATTTTTTGAAGAAAGAGGGAAAAAACCTTCATTGTGACTGGTATAGCTCAAAGGCATAAAGTGCTATATAATGTTTAACAAGTTCTTTGTAAAAATCCACTGCCATTCCCACCTATCAACAGGATGCTGTTTATATATAAATCATCCCTCCTTGTGGGCTCTTGCTAGATAATTTTCAACAGCAGAAATGCAAGTGAACACAGGCCTGCACTTCATTAATCACACACAACTTTCCTCAAGGTACAGCACAAGGGCTCAACAGATTGTATCTACTTAAGAAGCAGACATTAGCTCAAGACTGCCCTACCATTAGACAGAGTGAGGCATTCACCTCAGGTGGTAGATGTTGCGGGGTAGAGATGCAGCCTCGCACCGTTCCTTCTGAAACATTTAACTTGATCTGCCCTGCAGCCCATCAGCTGCCCTGCTGCCCCCAGGTGTGATATGCTGGTCCTGTCACCAGCATTGAATTAAAACCCAAATGCCAGTCTGTGGAATGTGAGGGTGGCATCATGTCATTTGCCTCAGGCAGCAAAATGCCATGGATCACCCCTGCAGCAGCAGCTTCCTAGTAGCATCATTTGTGAGCAAAACTATAAAAAGTAAGCAATGTCTTAACAAAAGGTGGCATATTGTGCAGGTACTATGTTTCTTGCACACAATCCTAGGCACTGAAGACAAAGGATTATTACGCAAATTATTATTATTTTCATTCTTTTTCATGGTTAGGAAGTCTTTGTTGACAATATGATTAAAGCTAGCTGGTTGTAACTGGGTTTATATTAGAAGAAATATTTCACTAGTTGTTATTTTTGGATGTGTATAATATTTGAAGACTTTGAATGATTTCTTCTTGCTGTTGTTCAGTAGCACAACCAGACACATTCATCTGTTCCAGATGCAACAAAACATGTCTCTCCCACATCAGTCTACAGCCACAGCAGGTACTGCAACCTTCCAACAGCTAGACCTCGTCCCCAAAGGCACCTCTTCCATTGTCTTCTGAGACAGATGGATGCCAGCTTTGTTGTTGTTCTTTATGCTGAATTGACCATTCTTCATATGACTTTTATTTCTAGTAGTGCCAGCTCCAGGTATTGGAGGGTCATTGTACAAGACCCTCTCCATGAGCCTCCCTCTCTCTAAGTACATGATTGGCAGAGAGCCAATGAGCATTCAGGCAGAATCATCTACTCCTTTTCCTTGTCAACACCACTATTGCCAGGACGAGAGCAATAGGAGAAGGAACAATGCAGTCGCAGGCAGGAATGCTGCCGAATACCAGTTGCTGGAAATCGCAGGATGGTAGTGTGCTTTTGAGCTCAGGCCCTGCTTGCAAGTTTTACACAGGCATCTGGTTGCCACTGTGAGAACAGGACACGGGACTAGATGAGCTGTTGGCCTGATGTTCAGCAAGCAGGCTGAACAGAAGCAAGCCCAAAGAGTTCTTCTCACTGGGCCCTTTGCTGGGCTGTAGAACTTCAGGAGATGCTCAGAAGTCAAGAACTTTCACAATGGTTGTGAGGGACCAGCGCTGCTTACCGGTAATATGTCCTGTGTGAGATAATTCTCCCCTTTAAATGCCCCCTTGTGGTAATTTTCCTGGGCTTAGAGCCCAATGGGGGCATTAATTAAAAAACTGTCAGAGGAAACCTGCACAAACTCTTTAAAGACCTATGAACATCTGTCTGTTTACCTAAAGGCCAGTTGCTCAAAGGAGAAATTCCTCACCCACTTCTTCCTACTAGAGAATCATTTGCATTCATCACAGAAGGTCTAAGTAAAAGACCTACATGAGAACAGAGAGAATGGGGTTCCCTGTGATAAAAGCAGGCCATTTTCCTTTTTTGTAGGAAGAAGTGGGTCGGGATTAGCAGGGCATCCTATCTCTAACCAGGGGAATCACCTTCTCATCAGTTCTCTTTGTAATGAGTTTTTGGAGCCTTTGCAACATCAAAGAATTAATGCATGGATAGTAATTACCCAGTTGACAGTATTCCTTTGCCCTGAAGTAAAGATGCAGATTACCAGGCCCTGGACAGTGCTTCAAAATTTATTGCCATTTAAAGAAAGCCAAATGCCGTCTCTGGGTGAAACCCCCATGCAGTGAACATGCTGCCTTTTCACCCTGCAGTTACCTGCCTAACCAGGAGATTAAAGGGAAGGGAACACCCTGCCCTGTCTACTCATTTGCCAACTGCACTTGACACATTGTGTAACATGCCTAATAGCTTCCTGGAACTACATCTGAAATTAGACTTCACTTGGTGCTTCTCCCTCAATTTGCATCTTTTAGCTGCCAGGGGACTTTCCTCATGATTTTTTTTTAAAGCCTCCAGAAATGCTGGCCAGGATTTGTTAATGAAAATGACTGATCAGATCCAGGTGCTTTGTGGAGCAAAACAGCAATTAACCTGGATCAGGAAAGTCATAGAAGCTTCTAAGGTGTGAGATTCCACCTTGCAGGACGACTGTAGTCTCCTTGGTTACTTGATACTTGCCACTGAGCATTCCCCCCCCCCATTGGAAATGGGCACTTCAAATGAGCACTGCTGTTTGTGGCACAGATCACCGTGCATATCAAAGGCTGTGGACGTTTGGTATGGTAAGAACATGTCTTAAGGAATTTTGAGAAAGAGATCTTCCACGAAAACTGTAACAAGCTACTTGGACAAGCTTCAGGCCAAACACCTGCAGACTAGAGAACAGTGATGATCTGCTAAAATGTTATTTGGCTTTGGCTGCAACCCGCCCAGCAGATGTAAGAGGGATGGCTTGTATAAGCAACAGAAAGGTCTTGTTCACTTGCTATACTCAACGAGCTCAAAATCAGACAACTTCTCAGCGATAGATATTATGAAAGCTTCAGCATGTCATTGACTGAAGTCTTAATGGCTCAATGTGTCCCAGTGGGCAAGACTGCGTTTCACAAGATGTTTACAGCAGTGTTGACTTTGCATGATGCTTAGTTATGCAGCTAGTGCTTGAGCTCTTATCAACGAAGTTTAGCAAACTGAAATTAATCAAGTAAACTGGGGCCTTGCACTTTTGAAGATACGTTTCTAGTTTTGCAGCTTTTTTCAGTTTTGCATTAGTGCTTTCTAATTTCATTTTTTTTCATTAAAAAAGCCAAGAAAAGTATTTCTGAGGTAGCAAAAGGATGGATACTGATATAGTTTGAATGAGGCAGAGTATTATCCCTACACAGTAATAACAGCAAGGAAAGTGCAACCTTATACATGTCAGAAACAAGTCCCATTGAGCTCAGGTTGATATGTCTAGGGTGGAATGTGCACACATTTAAAAATGCTGTGAAAATGCTTTTTTAAAACCGTTTTGAAAAATACATTGAATTTGGCATAGCTCACTTTCGCCATCTAGGGTCACATTTATATATTGCAACACATTTAAAACATTGTATTTGCAGCTGTGTAGCTGAATCCTAGGTTTTCAGTCTAGTTACTTTTAAATAATTATCATTGTTGTTGTTGCACTATTTCAGTCATTATTTCTGTTACAGGGAACTTCTAGGACCATTATATTGTAAAAGAGATCCCACAAATCTGATTTATTTGCAAGGCAGGGCCAGGATCCTGAAAACTATTCAATTTGGTGTTACAGCATGCTCCATATTCCTGTCCTACAAACAATGGAGCCATCCCAGCCCTGTGCATCTTTCCCCCTCACCTGAAGATTCCCCAGTTTCTTTTGGGGAAAGGGATGGATAGTATTTGCCGCACACTAGAACAGTATAATAGTTATGATCACTAGTATCCCATGACTACTAGCCATGATGAACATATATAACCTGCAGTGTCAGAGGCAGTATGCCTTTAAATATTATTTTCTGGAGAACAATAGCTACTGCCCACATATTATTATGCCATAATATTACTATGGGCTTCCCGTAGGCATCTGGTTGACTACTATGGGAACAGAATACTGAACTGAATAGGCCCAACAGGGCCTTTCTCTGTTCTCAGAGAGTAGCCTCAGAGAGGGGACTTGACAAGTCAGGTTGTGCATCCACAACAGTGACCAGATTAGGAATGACCACTGGGAGGAACACAGAGTGAAGTAATGCCACAGTGCATCTGCACAACTGGATACCTTCAACTGCCTCAGCTGCAACATTCAGAAATTCTTTAAATCTACTTTTAAAATGATGATTTCCCCACACAGACACTGTTGTGTCTCTCTGATGATATCCTAGCTGTTCAAAGATGTGGAACGTTGGAGAAGGGGGTCAAAGCTGCTTACATGTTTTGCCATGTCTAGGCTCCTGTGTGGGGGAGAGTTTAGCTTTGCTTTTTAAACTTGGTTGACATGAACACTCCCATTAGTTGTTACCCCCCCAAAAAAGACAATTTCATTACCCAGTAGTATCCATGTTGTGTAGATGCTGCATTTACCACATGGCAGGAGCAGTAGAATGAAAGACTCATGTGTGAATTGGAAAGACTGGCTTTCTTTAAAAAATAAAAAAAAAATTAAAACCCAGAACTAAACGGTGGTGTTATTATTGCTTTAAACACAAACAGCTTTTTTGCTTCCCAAATGTTACATTTGACAGCCTGTTTAAATTTCCAAAACATCTGTGCCGTTAACTCTTGGAAAACACTCCCTTCCAGATCCTGGCTAATTCTGTTGGCCTGCTCAACACTGGCAGCAGCAACAGAAAGGGGGGAAAATGTTTGTAATGAGTGTTCCATTTCCACAGCATTGTACACATTGAGAGCTTGATTATCCTGTTACAGTTGTTCTCATCATCTGACCGTGCCTCGGATGCATCTATTGTGAGAACCCAACATGTTTGCTTCCCTCAAACCGATGGCTGTTGCTTATTTTGAAGCTATCCAGAGGCCTTCGTACTTTGGAGCTTCCAACACTCATTGCCTTTTACCATCAATAAACTGGCTTTCAGAAAATACAATTGAGGAGTGTGCTACCTAAAAGGCAGCAACTGAGAAACAAATCAAGCTGACATAATCTAAACTATTTCTGACCCCAGGTCCCCCAAATCCATACTTTGCACTTTGCAGGAGGCCTGGGACAAACAACAACACACCCAGGATTAATAATATGTGTTTTCTGACACATTTGTCGCAGGGGGTGTTTTAGGAATGATAAAAATGTCAAAAATAAAATAAAATGGAAGTACTGTATTCTGCAGCTGAAGCATCCACATACTAAAATGGCTGGAGCTGGGCTTTTAAAAAATAAACATTTTAAAGGTTTTACTTCTGAGACTGTCAAAAGCCTTGAATTATGTGTTGTCTTCCAGGGAAATCTTTTTTTAAAAAATTGTCAACAATACACAGGGCAATATTCAGCTAAATAATTTCACAAGTGGAACAACAACTGCTTGTTCCACAATATAAAGTGATGGAGAAAGTGTGGCTTGGATTTGATGGATATACCTGGTATCTTCAAGTTAGCCTTTAATTCCAGCGTACAGGTAACAGTCATATATATCCATGAAGAGGTTAAAAGAACTGCTCATTTTCACTCACTCCCTATTCGAATCTTGAATCACTGCAAGTAGCCCATTGCAACAAGCTCTCTTTTCTACCTGTTGACTCCTCAAGTCTTTTCCTTTTCAAGAAAAGACATTCCGCAAAGAAGGATAATCTCTGGCTGTTTTGCCTGCCAAAGGGAAATCCTCTGAAAATAAGTCCATAGCCGAACCCTGGTGGCATTTTCTGTGACAAAAGAGCAGAACGAATTTGGTGTGCGGCAGGGGGAACCTTTCCAGGCTTCTGGGCTCTGAGAACACCAGCTCTTTGGTTATTACATTGTGGGCCACATTCAGCCATCTCCTGCTGTACTAATTACACAAACTTTTGGCCAAGTGGAGATCAAGGCGCCCTGCAGAGAGCTAGAAGCTGATACTTCGTTAAAATTCCTCTCTCCATCCTACACGCCTCTCTGTTCTATGCTGCTCATAAAAGACAATTAGGTGACCAGGAGGTGACTTCAATAGGTTTACAGATCTCCCAGGAGGCAACTTCAATGGTTTTACAGATCTCCCAAGAGTCCCTTTTCACTCTGCACAGACAATCACCACTTGTTCTCATCTGGGAATCCTTGCTCACACTAAGCTCTTAGCTACTGATCCTCATGCTCATTTACCAGTGGCTTAAGCTTCCCTTTGCTGTGCAAATAAAAAAATATATATCTAAGGACAACCTTGGCTGTTTTCCACCCTTGCAAGCATGTTAAGTTTTAAGAATAAAGCAGAAATTCACATTGGGCATTTAATAGTTCCCTCCCTCTCGTCTCCTTGCCTGCTACATAGATTGTAGCCCTGTCCAGGCCTGCCTAGAGCTGGGAACAATTTGCTTGTAATTTCACATATCAAAGGGGCTCCACATGCAGTTAGTCATTGCAGTGCCTTTTTGCAATATATATATTTCATTCATGAATTACTTCCTAATGATTCATCCCAAAGCAATTTCACAAAACAATAAAGACATAGATAAAACTATTGCATATATAAAAACTATATATATTTATGAGTTAGTTCTCAAAACGATGTACCATCTATCATCTCTGCCCTTGAAGCAACCCTGTCATATAAGCAACCATACGTCCCATTTATAGATGACACACTGAGGCCAGGAGGTTCAAGAGTTAACCATTATAGGGTCCTTTCCTTTGGAAGCAGAAAACAGTATAGATGCATGTGAGGTTGTTTTTTAATTCACATTTACATAAGTTGAGCAGAGGGGCAATCAGTTATTTAGCCATACAGTGCTGCTCTTTAAAGCAGCACCAGTTTCTGACACGCAAAATCAGTGGTATTCCCCCAACTCCAAAACCTGCTTGCAAAACTCAGGTATCTGCCTCTGTTGGTTTCATTCAAACTGCCAGACAATTTCCTCTCAGTCCCCATGCAATCATATGGGGTTTGTGGTGTCACTGGTAGTTTTACCTGCCATCGCTGCTTAGTTAAGTGAGCATTTGACAACCAACATTGTCCTCTGCAGCAATGTCGTTAACTTTATCGGACGCAATAAAGATAGCATCCCCACAGCACTGGACTAATAAGGCACTAGAGACACCAAGGTAAGTTTAGCAAGTTTTCAGCAATCCACAAACTTTATGAACTCTTCATATAGCTGGTGTTTGCTCCTGGCCACATGCATGAAGATGAGGGTTTTCCTTCCCTTGTTGACGCAAGATTTCACATAGCCAGGACAAACAACTGGAATGTTTCAAAGTCTATGGAGATGATTTAAACAGCTGAAGAAAGGAAAGAATGCATCCAATATCTCAAACCCAAAGCCCTTGTAAGGGAAGACCCACTAGCCAATAAATATAAGGATGTTCATTATTGGCTCTGATTGTGACAGGAGAAGTATTAAATAGGAATTTAACTATGCACTAACCCAAATTTAGAGGACCTCAAAGGAAAGCAATTATTCACCACCACATTCTAATCACAATGTTTAACTCAGACAATCTTGAAAGGGACCCCCAATTTAGAATCCAAAAAAGGGGCAGCACAATTCAAGAATAGCCAGGCATGTGCTTGAGAGAGGGTACCCCCCCATCCCAACCACGGCTGGAGCTACATAGTGAATTGAGATGCCCATTTGCCAAGGGTTTGCTTATTCAGCAACATTGTGGTGTACCTGCAGCAACACAACCAGACACCATCATCTCCAACAAGTCTCGCCCTCATTGGTCTCTACAGCCACAGCAGGCACTGTAACTCCCCAACACCTCCAGAGGTTCACTCCTCCATTGTCTCCTGAGACAGACAGATACTAACAACCAACTCAGGGTGCACTTAACCATGCGGTGAACCACTTGTTTTCCTGGATTTCTCATCTGGTGCCATAGGTGCCAACTCCTAGGAGTGGAGGTCCTTTTGGGGGGCCCTAAAATATTTGAGGGAGCCCCCAAGTTCATATGACCAATAGCCAAAGATTATAGTTCAGCAACATCTGGAGGGTTACAGGCTCCTCAGCCCTACATTATATTTTTGTGGTAAACCATTCAGACTAGTACACCACCCCAGGAATATCACATGGAAGTTTCTCTACCCTTAGTAGGCAATGATCAAACCAAAGATATGCTTTGTGGTTATGCTCTGCTATGTGTGATGTCCAGTTCAAAGTGAGATGCCCCCCAAAGGAAGCTGCCTTGTGTCAAATCAGGCCATTGTTTCATCTAGCTCTGTATTGACTTCACTTACATGAAGCAACTCTTCAGGGACCGAACCTGGGACCTTCTGCAAGGAAATCATGGAGCTTTGGCCCTTCTCCTGGTTTTCATATAGATCTGAGCTGGACCAGGCAATTGAGGTACACAATGCAAAATGTTCTTGTGTCAAAGGAGCGGTGGGACTGAATAAATGTATTCACCTTACTACTTTCAATTTTCAGAAAAGCGAAAGATGTGAAAGTGCCAGTGAATCAGCCCAGCTGCAATTATTATGCTGTGCGTTCAACTCATTTCCTATTCTTTCTTTTTTTAAAGAATAATCTTTATTAGTTTCCCACATAAATATATATACATAGATAACAAGTCATACAAAGCAAAAACAAAGAAAGAAAGGAAGAGAAGAAAAAAAGGAAAGGAAAATACAGTATATTACAATTAAATAAAAAATTTACATTAATAAACTTCCAACTATTCTCGTTATACTGCTTATATTGTCTATGTTTTCTTGCACAGGTTTATATTATTTCATATTATTTTTATATAATCCGATAAAATATCCAACACACTTTTTGTTTACAAGTATCAATCTAGTTCTGCAAGTATATTGTTGTTTGTACAATACAATTTTAGATATTCTTTAAATATTTTCCATTCTCCATATACTTTCTGGTTTGAAACTCCTCTGACTTTTCCCATCAGTTTTGCTAGTTGCAGGTACTCTATCATAAGGGTCTGCCACTCTGTTATTGTTGGTAGTGTTTCATTTTTCCAGTTTCTTGCCACTATCATTCTAGCTGCCATGATTGCATACATAAACAATGACTTTATACCTTTTTGAAATTCTTTGATAGTATACCTAATAGGAAGATCTCTGCTCTTTTTTTAAATGTAAATTTAAATAATTTTTGGAGTTCACTGTAGATGTTGTTCCAAAATTCACGGATAACTACACAGTTCCACCACATATGAAAGTATGACCCTATGTCCTTTTTGCATCTCCAGCATGTTGGCGACCTGCCTTTATACATTTTAGCAAGTTTTAAAGGTGTATGATGCCATCTGTGTAACATCTTCATAGTGTTTTCCCTGAGGTTGTAATCATGCCGTGAATTTAATATCATTTCCTATTCTATAAGGTTTGGGCATGCCCCCTCAGGTAAGAACTTAGATAGAATTCCTGAGGACCTGAGATTATAAGGAAATGTAAAGGAAACGTCTGCTTGTAATTCATTGCTCATTGAGTGGCTTCCTTTAGTGTCTTCCCTGCCATAGCAAAGGGCTCAGGCAACACTAATGAAAACTCTGGCACCCCTTGCCCTCATCCGCAACTATGTCTGAAAATAAAAAACACAACTAATTGCTGAACAGTCTGTCTCAAACAACCACTGAGTGTGTTAAAAACACCATGGTTTCCTTTCCAGCTAGAATATACCGTATAGATTCAGTTTGCCAGAATGTTTCTGCAACTCTTTCAGCTGGGGCAACTAGCCAGGAAATATTTTAGCTAATTAGACATGAATGATCTATTAAACAAAGTGGATCTTCATTAGAATCATTTTTTCAGTAAGTGGCAAGGTGTGTGATGGTTGGGGATTCTAATCAAAGAAAGAAAATTGAAGGAAAGAAACCAAGATTCTCCAGACAGAAAGAAGAGAAGGTACCATCAACTTTAAATCAAACATTGTTGACTGGTGTTGTTGAACCATCAGTATGTGGGGAAGCCAGCAGAGTCCATGGAAAAACTTTCTTCTGGAGTGTGATGTTTATTGACTTTATGGCAACAAGCTTTCATTCTTTGAGCTGATGAAGACTGAAGTTTACCCCAGTTCACTCAAAGCAAAAAGTCTGGAGCCAAATACAACAAACCCCAGAGGGATTACTCTGTTTCTTTAAAGGTAGCAATCAAACAGCCAACTGTTCTTTGATAACTGATTGCACCAGTTCACAGAAATAGAAATCTAGAAGGAATCAAGAGCAGATTCACTTCCACTTTTGTAAATAAAACTCGCCACACGCCCAGAAACGGATAAGTAGGTGCCAATAACCTTGGAAGAAGCCTTGTATCAGTTGAAGTACTGATGAGCTAAACACACAGCCAAGCTCAATTCAATTGGCTCAAATCCAAAGTCCTGTCTGAATTTGTTATCACTGCAAGTATATTTATCATGAGCTGAACAAAATGTCTGCATATTACTATCACAGGTCAGTTCCATAACCATTTTGAGCTTACAAACGGCTTTTCCAGTTTGCTTCTGAGTTGCAACCAAACTAGCAGATTTCATGTGTTTGTTTCCATTTTACAGATGAACTTAGCCTGGGAGAAAGTGACTGGCCGAAGCCACCCCAGATACATTGAAGACTACATTGACATTTGGTATTTGTGACACCCTGATTCAGGATTAACCATTTATATTTTGCATCACAGCATCGTGAATCCAGGTGAAATGGCTAAACCTTACCAAATGAAATATTAACATTTGAGAGAAAGCCCCATTGAGTCCTGCTGGATCAGACCAGTGGCTCATATGGTCCAGTATCCTGTTCTCACACTACTAATCCCACCAGTGGCGTAGCGTGGGTTGTCAGCACCCGGGGCAAGGCAAGTAATTTGCGCCCCCTAACCCGTGGATTTGCGCCCCCTAACCCGTGGATTTGCCCTAACCCCAGATGTTGCGCCCGGTGCGGCCGGCCCCCCCTGCACCCCCCACGCTACGCCACTGAATCCCACGTCTGTTCCTCAGCAACTGGTGTTCAGAACTATACACATAACCGTGATACTGGCATGCTTGTTTGTCTTGGGGCATGTTGTCCACTGAAACAGCTTCTGGACCTACAGTTAGTTAACCAACTGTAATCAAACAGAAGTTATTGGATGTTTCTGTAGTGAGAGGATAATTAACATTTCTGCTTTTACCTGTTTTCTATATTTCTTGATATGATCATCCTTTTCTTTTGGCTGCTTAGAATTGCATATCACATCAAGCTTTTTTTTTAATGCAGATGTTGTCTAAATGTTTTAAATATCAGTTGGTGAATCAAAACTGGGGAAGAACTTAATGAATCACAGAGACATGCAATCCAAGCAAAACATGATATCGTAGGATTGCACACTACTCTGTGCAATCTTAGTGAAGGCAGCAATTGCACAAAACTGGACGAAAGGTTAGATGATTCAGAGAATGGAGCAGTCAGCTTATTGGAGAGGAAAGGGAAAGGGAAAGAAGTCATTTT
This sequence comes from Podarcis bocagei, assembly GCF_964188305.1. Classification (NCBI taxonomy): domain Eukaryota; kingdom Metazoa; phylum Chordata; class Lepidosauria; order Squamata; family Lacertidae; genus Podarcis; species Podarcis bocagei. The sequence continues at coordinate 35,615,026 of NC_138129.1, forward strand.
GCTTATTCAGATTCTCCAGGATGGCTGCATGAATGCAACGGATGAGCTGTGAGTCATTTCAACACACACACACACACACACGCCGTAGGAGTTGTACATACAGAGCGCACATGTCATCATTTTGCAAATATGGATGCTTATTGTCCTCAGTGTCCAGATGAAGAATGCATAAGAAGCAGAGCACACACTTTGTGGTTTCCAAACATCAGTTCAGTCACAGACCTGGGAACAAAACCCAAGGTTTCCAGATTCCACTCCAGCCCAAAAAACCACAAAGTTGTCTGTTTCAAAATGTCCTTTATTTTAAAAATAAAACCCATTTTGTCTTCAAAGTTCATTGAGGCTCAGCCTCTGGCTTTTAGTCTGTCCTTGTTTTCCCCGAGGCATTCAGCTCGCCTGCATCCAAGCTGTATGTCTGGAAGAAAGTGCTTCCATGCCCAGGTCACAGAGTATGTTGTCTCAGCAACCATCTGATTTTATTTATTATCAGTTCTGTCTGCGAGTTCCAGGGCCAAGCTAGACAATGTGTATGTGTGTGCGGTTGCATTTAATGTGTCTGTTTTTTCCTTTATTCTAAATAGCAACCACCAAGAGGAGGAGGAGGACAGGACATGGGGTATGAGGGGGGTTAATTATTTCCTTTCCCCCACCTCCACCAGGGTGCTGTCAAAAATTGCCCCCTTCTCTTGAAGCTGCTCATCATGGGGGCAGGGCAGCTGCCTTTGATCACTTTGCCATTTGTTAGTCCATACTGAGGGAGAGGAGTAAGCCCTTTTCCATTTGCAGTGGTCCTCGTGCTCCCCCCGGCATATGGCTGATATTTAAAAGAAAATAATTGGACATGTTAAAGGCAATCTAGTATTTAATGTGTTCTCTTGCTTATTTCCTAATTAAAGAGAAGAAACTTTCACAAAAGCTGGTCTGTAGAAGGCCAGGATTTCCCTTTTCCTCCATCTTTCCACATGTTTAGTGAACCTAATATAGCTGAAGGCAGGAAGAGATGTAGAACTCTTCATACAGAATGAGTGGATGGTGCGTCCCATTCACTGCTTAGTCAACTAAAGCTACATACGTGACCCATGATGAATAAATGCATATGCTGCTAAAAACAACAACAGGAGACAGCCTTGCATTGGGTCAAACCCAGGACCAATCCTATCACCTTATCAAATGACATTGCAGCACAACTGACCATTGATCAAAGGTGGTGTTGGGTGCTTGAAGCAAAGTAGCACCCCGGCAGAAACGTTTAAAGTAAGCAATGCATCATCTTGGCAGAGAAGGAAAAGCTTCATTGGTTCTTCCACACCTCAGAAGATTTAAATAAAAACCAACAATTCTTGGGAGTTATGGTGAATAAAAGAGTGCTGAGCATGAATTATGGGTGGCTGCAAATAACTCATTGTGAGGAATTCTTTTCCTTTATAAGACTCCCACAGTAAGAGAGACTTTGAATTGACTCTCACTCCAATTCTACTTGAAACTATCTCTTAATGGGAGACTTTTTTTGCCCAGCCAGGCATCAGAGCTTAGTCCTAATAAAAAGCTCATCTAATGCTAATCCGAACCAAAAAACATGCAGTGTTTCTCCTACATTATTTTTCTGAAAGGCTGAATTGGTCACAGTTCTAACAATTCCAGAACACAGTTCTTCTGTTTGCTACTCCATGTACTAAAAGTTATGGTGGGAAAAATGAGAGTGTCTTGTGTTCTTCTATAGACATCAGTAATTAGAAGCTCACATTAAGCATTGCCTGAAATAATCAGGTAATTGCAAATCTGGCAACAAATATTCCTGCTCTCAATTTTCTTTTAGCAAACTGTATGAGAAACCAAGAGTCTCAATTTGGGGGGTTTCTAGGTAGTGATTTTTCCAGCAGCTTTCTAGTGGCATTCGAAGCAGGGTTTCCTCAGCAAGCATATTAGTTTTGTGGTCTGCATCACTGCATATGGAATACAGAATCTCTATCACTCTGATTTTGTATTTTTCACTCTGATTTTGTATCCTGAAACTGACTAAAGGAAGCAATAACCCAACATTGCCAGATCAGCTTTGTTTGCATGCAACCAACCAATAGAGGAAGACACAGATTTCCCTGGAGTCTTCTGCTTGGTTCTCATGACAGAGCCAATCACAAATTGGATCTGCTCCAGTATCATAGCAGGAAGTTTTTAGACAATGACTTGTAGAAATGAGTACTTTTGGTTCCAGGACAAAGTTTTATTTGAGTAATGAAAGGATATACAGCCAAAGCACAGCATATATTTGTGAAAGACAGATGAGGCAATGCAGTAAAGAGACATATCCAACACTCATCATGAACAGGTGATGTTGGGACACTATGTAGGATCCATGTAAGACCAAAGGACAAATGGAGGATATGAATTCACTGAGCATTAAGTAGAAGAAGCAGTACTAGATAGATAGACAGACAGACAGACAGACAGACATGATAGTGAAATATACTCGGAGTCAAGAGTGGATTTCATAGATAGATAGATAGATAGATAGATAGATAGATAGATAGATAGATAATAGATAGATAGATAGATAGATAGATAGATAGATAGATAGATGATAGATCAGAATAATACACATGTAAAAACAGGCTCCCAAATGGCTTATACATGAAGATGTTGGAGAAGAATCTTCTTCTCATCTTCTGTAGGAGGAGATTGAGCATACAGTTTGTGAAATAACCCCCATGGTGTGTTGGGCATCCTATGCCCTTCCCTCAAAGCCAAGTCAAACTCTCAGTTTTGCAGGGACAACAGATGAACACAGGAAGTGATATTGCCAAGGCATAACTTGCTGACTTCTGATCATTAAATCCTTTCAGGCTATTATGTTCCCCATTCTATCTGTGCATTTGCTGATTTGGAAAAGGCCTGGGGGCAATGAGGAAAAGTGCAGCTTGATCCTCTGTAGCATTTTTGCAAGTCTTACATCACCCATCCATTTCCATCATTGGCTTTCCATACACAGACTGATCAAAGGATATGTAATAAATAGGATTCTGAGCTGCCGGCTTATTTTTGTTTTTCTTTTAAACCAACACGTCGGCGTCACTGAATGAGTGCACATATGTTGTGAACATGTAGAAGCGCTCCAAAACGTTTAAATCCTCACATGGAAGGGATTGACTGTTCATTTCTATTGATACGTGTAATTGTACATGATGTATTTATTGCCCTTTGTTTGTATGTTCGAAGCCAGTCCTTGTATTGTTATTTAAAGGCACAGCAACGCTGAATAGTTCTTCGCTGATGTGCTTTGCTGTTTATGTGGCCACATCACAAGCTTTTATAACATTCCATGCTTTCTTTTATGAGTTTGCAGATGTTTCTACATAGAAAGCTTTATTAGAAAAGTTTTTAAGGGGACATAACAGCAGCCACAGCACACACACAAAAGGTATTACTAGAACATTCACAAATAATTTTTATTTCTAAAAAATAGAATTTGAAAATTTTATAAACAAAGAAATTGTTATGTTAAAATTTGAGGTTTATAATAATCCAATATATACAGTATTTTGTGTATGGTGCAGTGCTTATTGTTATGAGACAGAGACTGGGAAGAATCTTCAGTCAGCCATGAAGCCAACCTCTCTTGGGCTAAACTACCTCACAGGGTTGTTGTGGGAATAGAACACAGAGGGAGGCCATCTATGTTTTTTTGAATTATTGGAGGGAAAGTCAGAAATAAATAAATAAAGCTATTATCCTCTACAACATTATCTATCTACCGTCCTGGTACAGGAGGGGATACAGAGGTTGTACACACACATTTTATCCCATAATCAATGGATACAGAGTAGTTGTTTCTTCTGTGTACTCCACACACAGTCTTGATCAATTGCATATTTCTTGCCCGTGAAAAGTGCTATTGAGAAATTAGTTTCATTCCAAAAATAAAAGATCACTGCAGATTCATTCAGTATTGCCTCACAATGTGTCCCTTTGGAAACAGAGGAAGGCAGTCTCAGCAATAGAGGGTGTGGATACACTTGCCCAATGATGCTGTGGGTGAGCATCTACCAAGACTGCAATCACCCCTTTTTTCTTCATCTGTATCCATCTACCAAGACTGCAATCACCCCTTTTTTCTTCATTCACCTGGGGCATGTACAGGGAGGAAAAGGCATGGATAATATAATCAAGGGGAGAGCTTTCAAAAGTGTACCAAGTAACCACACATACCCCTTGTGGACAGCAGGATCAGCATGTTGGGGATGAGCATGAACAATCCCAGTTTAAGGGAAAATACAAGTGGGTTAGTGTATACACAGCCTCTGGCATCAACTGTTTAGACAGAAACAATATGTAATTTCCAAACTGGAGTCTTTTTCATGGAACATTTGCTTTTCTCCTGTTTGGAACAAGCCTCTTTGGTTTGTTCTTTTTCACCCACACTTAAATCCTATTTCTGTCTCCTCACTCATTAAGCACAAATGCCCTTAAAATATTATTTACCAAACAATTGGGTTTTTTTAAAAAGCGTATTTCTTTAAGAATGCTTATTTAGCATTCAGGTTATTCAGGTTTAAGGTGCTGGTTTTAACCTTTAAAGCCCTATACGGCCTAGGACCCTCGTACCTACGGGACCGCCTCTCCTGGTATGCCCCACAGAGAAACCTACGGTCTGCAAATAATAACATCCTCAAGGTCCCAGGCCTCAGAGAGGTTAGGCTGGCCTCAACTAGAGCCAGGGCCTTCTCGGCTGCAGCTCCAAACTGGTGGAATGCTCTGTCAAAAGAGACTAGGGCCCTGCGGGACCTGACATCTTTCCGCAGGGCCTGCAAGACAGAGTTGTTCCGCCAGGCCTTTGGTCAGGGCGCAGCCTGACTCCCTCCTCTGGCAACCTACACATAATTCTGCTTAATTGGTTGCCATCAATTTGATTTAATTAATTTTTATAATGAAATATTTTTAGATTGTGTGATTATTTTACTGATTATTTGATTGTTGTTAGCCGCCCTGAGCCCGGCTTTGGCTGGGGAGGGCGGGATATAAATAAAATTTATTATTATTATTATTATTATTTATCATCATCATCATCATGGCTTTCTCCCTGCATGAAACCAGCTGTGGAAGACTTTTACTGACCTTCTCTCATCTGCTTAATATGCCAGCCACTCATGTGTCCATTCCAGGGGTCAGCAAAAAATTTCAGTAGGGGGCTGGTCCACTGTCCCTCAGACTTTGTGGGGGGCCGGACTATATTGGGGGGGGGATGAACGAATTCCTATGCCCCACAAATAACCCGGAGATGCATTTTAAATAATAGCACACATTCTACACATGTAAAAACACACTGATTCCCAGACCATCCACGGGCCGGATTGAGAAGGCTATTGGGCCGGATCTGGCCCCCGGACCTTAGTTTGCCTACCCATGGTCCAGTCAATGCCTCAAAATCGGCTTCTCAGCAGTGAGAACTGGCTTTATTGTAAGACTGTCACTGCACATGTACTTATTTGTAACTAAATTTACGTGGCAAACGAGTGTAAATCACTCGTTTGCTTTGAGTGCCAATTTTTACAAAGTGTGAATATCTATATGAAACACAGATGGTGAAAACACAGGGATGAGTGTACATTTTGCTGCACACCGACCTTACAGTTTTACGGTACCTGTATTAAAAAGGTAATTTGTATGTAGTCCACAGAAAGCTCAAGTTACCATAATGCCTGTTATTTATTGCACTCATGTGCATACCCTTTAAAAGTTCAAGTACAGTAGTATCTTCCAAGGTGCGACTTCCGATTGGCTGTAGGAAACTCCTGCAGCCAATCCGAAGCTGTGCCAGACGTTCAGCTTCCAAAGAACATTTGCAAACCAGAACACTCACTTCCGAGTTTGCGGAATTCAGGAGCCAAAACGTACGAGTGCCAAGGTGCTTGGCTTCCAAGGTACGACTGTATCATATAAGGGGTTATCCAATTTTATTCTGACTCTGTGAGGTTAGGCTGAGAATGACTTCCCCCCAGTAATCATCCAACACTCTACAGTGGTACCTCAGGTTACATATGCTTCAGGTTACAGACTCTGATAACCCAGAAATAGTACCTTGGGTTAAGAACTTTGCTTCAGGATGAGAACAGAAATCATGCTCCGGCGGCACAGCGGCAGCAGGAGGCCCCATTAGCTAAAGTGTTGCTTCAGGTTAAGAACAGTTTCAGGTTAAGTACGGACCTCCGGAACGAATTAAGTACTTAACCCGAGGTACCACTGTACTCACTATAACATACTGCCTCTACTTTATCACTGTTTCGTGGCCAAACATTCAAGTGGAAAGCAAACCAGACAGTTTCATCATACAGTAGTTCACACATTAAATGACTGATTTTCGATGTGTTATCTCTTTGTAATACCTTTCCACTCCCTACAATATAATTTGATAGGGTTTTGATGAACAGCTGCACTGCATTTATAGCGCCACACACTTCAACACATTTTCTTCTCTATGTCTACTTTTGTTCCTCTTGGCCTGAAATAGGCTGTGTATTTCTACTCTGTAATACGGTTACAATTGGCATTATTAAAACTGGTGTGGTGTTCCTTAGACCTTTAGAACATGGTGACTCCCTCTATGCCAGCACTTAGAATATTTATCTGCCTTGCTCCTCTTACAAGCATACATATGTATGCACTCCTCCTGATTTTCTGCTGGGCTGATGCTATAATTTGAAAATTCATTTAAGTCAAATCTTCAGATCCAGTAGCACCAAGAAAAAAACGTGTTTTCAAGAAATTTGATTCTTAAAAGCTAAATCCCACGCTGAAATATTTCAAGTTGTTTGATATTTCATATTTGTTCAGTTAGAATTTTAATTACATGTTAGTTTACCAAAATGGTTTAAGATAACAATTTTGTAGCATGGGATAGTCTTCAACCTTGTGATGCACAGTTTAAGAGAAAACATGTTAAAATTGCCTTTTAAAAACTGCCCTTCCCTTGCAAATGCATATTTGTGCAAATTTTAGATCAGGGCTATGCTAAAAGGAAAAAATACTTTTTGCAATGAAATTGCAGAAGTGCCATGGGGAGATCAAAACTCTGTTAGGCAGAGCCATCCTGTATAATTGCTCTAATACTAAAATTATTTCTATTCATATCTTTGCTATGGAAAAGAACAAGGGGCCCCTCATAAGTTACAGAGCCCAATCAATAGCAAAATGCATAAATAGACAGAGGTGTCAGGGAGGATCATGGCTGCCTAAATGGCTGTGGCCTCCTCATTGTTTATTCTCCAGTGTTTAAATTCACTTCATTTCTGAGTCAAAGGTCAATCTGAAACTCCTTGTATTTATTTTCCCAGTGAATTGGAGTAATCTAAATGCCCTGGTATTTCAAAGTGATGAATTATGTTAATGCACATTTGCAAACAATGTTTTAGACCTTATCAGAGGTGAACTTTGAAGGAATATCCATGTAAAGGTGAGAATATTCTTCCTATAAGGATTAGGATACAGTGGCTGCCATTGAATATTCAGAATCTGAACCATGAAAAAGGGGGAAAGTCGTATGCAAATCCTTCCTAGTTGACCCAGGGATAGGACCAGCTAATACCATTTTGACACCCTAGGTGCAGTTTATATATATTTAAAGATTTCTGCTTCCCTCCTTAGCATTGTCATATCTGGGCACATAGCATGTGCAGTCACAGCCTCCCACATATCATAATCCAGTCCAAGCCACAAGTGTAGTTTGTAATCAGAGAATGGGAAATAACCTCCAAGCACAGCAATCAGCTCTAGAGAGTGAGCCAAGCCACAGATCACTGGAGAAGTCACAGATAATGCAATTCCCATCACTACTGGCCATTGTACATTCTGACTGGATATTGACTCAAGCAACATCTGGAGGGCACCAGGTTGGGGACAGCTGCTTTAAAAAGACTGGCCAAAAGCTTTTTTGAAGCCTGCCTCTAAAAGGATGTTGTCACATAGTAGCTTCCCCTTATTGTGTGTGGTGCTGTCATCTAAACTATTCCAAATCTGATCCTGCCAACGACGCAGGGAAGCTGGGCTATCGGTTTCAGCAAATCCCATCACTCCACCAAGCTCTTTCTCTTCTTGTTTTGCATTTCCTTGGCATTGAAGCTGATTTGATTATTATTATTATTATTAAAATTTATATATCACTCTACACCCAAAGGTCTGCTGGGGCATCAGTGCAAAGGCTACTTCCCCACCCCTTCAGTCCAGACATCTCTGTAGCCAAATAATGTGTGCTTTAAATTAAATACGTTCATCATCTAAATTTACCAAGTGTTTGCATTGCACCCATCTGTAGAAATGTTGATCCAGACAGAGCTTTGGGTTTTAGCCTCCCATATGAGCTGGGGGGCAGGCAGGGGGCTGCGTAGACTAGGGCCTCCACGTTATATAAATAGGAAGTGCCACGGAACAAGTTTATGCCAATCATTTGGAGAGGATTCATAAATATAGAGCCCTTTTTCTGTGATAAATATAAGCACTCTCAGTTAAACAATTACCCAAGTGTCAGGCAAAAATGAGTAAATTGTCGATCAGTCTTCTTAGAAGCCCTCATCCCTCTGGGCACAAAGGCGGGGGGGGGGAGCCAAAATTGTCTGCAAGGGGCTCCCAGCTAAATATGCCACATTCCACTAACTTTTATGTTCTACAAATAACGTGTCAAAAACAGCTCAGGGACCAAACGAGAGCAGGAGACAGCAGAGGAAAGAGACCACAAATGTTAGAACTTGGTGACAGCCCAAAACTGAAGCCAAGTATAGGTCTGTTAACTGCTGCAGCCCTGGGGGTGTATTACAAGGCGCGGGTCTCCCTTTATGTGGCTGGAGCGACAGTTAGGTTTCTGGCACTGACTTCAAGTCAAAGAGCATCAGCCTGTTATTACATGAGCAGTAAGGTAAGCTATGACTCAAGTGTCTGGACCAACAGGTATTAATCATCTGCATTACACATGCTGAGTAACTGACTCAGCGACACAACCTGGCCGGGGTGGGGGTGGGGAATAAAGCTGCAGGAAACCTCACTGGGTCTGGATTCCCAAAGTGGAAACATCTTTTTATGTCTCCTGAAGAAGTTGTTAAATATTGTGCCTGAAGGAAAGTTTGCAAAAGAAAGAAATATCAACTGGATGTGTTCTATATGATAATGGGGGTGAATGCAAAGGTGACCCAGTGGTTTAACTGTTCGCAGTGGACACGCCGCTGTGTCAGGAGCTGGTTGTTGGAAGTTCCTGCAGAGAATTTTGTCACACATCTGAGCAGAATCTAGAGAAGCAGAGGATTGCTCTCCCACCCTTGTCTACACTGCCTGGTTCTCCAGGGTTGAAGCACCAACCCATTTTTCCTAGCCCTGCTTGGAGATGGTGGGGATTGAACATTGCATCTTCAGCAGATGCTCTACCACTGAGCTACAGTTCTGTTGTAAGCACTGTTCCTGGGACAATCTGTCTCAATGTGGTTCCCTACAGATGTTACTGGACTACAGCTCCCTTCATCCCTGACCATTGGATGTGTTTGCTGAGGCAGATAGGACTGGTAGCTCTACATTGGTTATCTCTGATCTACGTGAAGCAAGCACTGAACACCCACAATGTGCCATGCCAATTCAAATAATTTCCCCCTCTTCCACAGTGTAGTGATAGAGTAACGTGGGAGTAAGGTTAGTAACATATTGAAATGGTCCAGGTGCCCAAGTTCTGTTCAAAGGCACGACTTCTCTGGCACAATGCTCAGAGCTCACCTTACCACTTTCATCATGGATGTGATGATTCATATCTGATTCATCCAGGGTGGGGCACAACTAATTAACATTTGTAAAATACCTTGTGGAAAAGGTGCTATAGATGAGCACACTATTATTATTTCATTAGTCAGAGCTTTGTCATTTGGCTCCTCCTAGGCAGCCCTGAGACAATTTCATTCCCCACATATCTTCTTCATTTGTATCCGGAGACACCTCTTTGCTTGTGGCCTCTGAGGTTTCTCAGTGAGCCTCTAACTCTACTGCTTCTGCTGGCAGTCTTGCCTTGTGGTGCAGCAGCAGCAGCAGCAACAGCTAGGGATATTAATAGAATCCTGAAGATTCTTAGTGGTAGAACGGCCAACATTCACTTTGGCATCATTACAAGTCTCACTTATTTTTCTTAAATAATCAGACCATGGCTTTTCCATGGCTTCATTTTTCTACTTGCATATTCCCCAAAGAAGGAAAGAGGAGGATTCCAGAGCTCTGAATAAGGATGCGTCATTAGGACAGGAAAATATTTAACTGTTTATGAATTTTCTGCTCCCCTCGATGGATGTTAAGCTATGCACACCGTGTGGTACAGCTGGATATTGAGCTATGCAGACCATGTGGTATACATACAGTAGTTCAACAAAACAGAAATGTAATGTTGGCTCGCAAGTGGTCATTCTTCAATCACATTTTGTCTAAATGCCGGAACGAAAGGCTGCTGGTGGCATCTTCCTTTGCTTAGCCCTTGATCCTGGTTTGGTTTGGGTGACTAGTTTATGCTGCAAACCTTGCAGTACATAGGAGGGCCTCTGTCCCAAGTGTCAGTGAGATTATGTGCACAAGGTGTGTAGTGTGGTGGTGTTGGGGGGTTATTTCCAGTGTGCAAGAGTCAGTTCCAAGAGTCATAGGAACATAGGAGTCTGTCTTATACTGAGTCAAATCACTGATTCATCTAGTTCAATATTATCTACACTGACTGGTAGCTGCTCTCCAGAGTTTCAGGCAGGAACCTGCGCCAGCTCTGCCTGTAGCTTCAAGCAACTGAACTTGAGACCTTCTGCAGGCACAGCAGATACCCTACCGCCGAACTATTTGTCAGCTGAGCCACTCATCTTGAAGGGATATAATTAACCCAGAAGGTTCAGCCATTATTGCCTTTATTGTTAACTGAAGTGATTAATACCAGAAGATAGTGGATATGCCAGAGTGCTGGTGGATAGTGGCAGAGGTTCCAAGTCATTTCAACGATACCATGAACCTGACCCCGATGTCCTATGTCATACTTCATTTTCAGAAAGCAATAATAGCATTCCTTGGAAATGTGTCAAGTACTTTTTTACTGGCCAAGTGATCCAGCTAGCTGACTGTCATGGTTGCCAACAAACCAACAAACAAATTTACTTCTACAGATTTTTTTTGGAGGGGGGTGTCCGGGACACTACTTGCTAGACAGGAGAAATGAAAGCTAGTTCCCTGGCCTCTGCCCAGTTTTCCTGCCCCCAAATATATATTTATTTTTGCACATGCTCACTAACTTGGCCTGTGTAGCCAGCGGCTTGGTTTGGCTCACTTTCTTGAATGATCTTCAGATGGCCTTTGGGATTGGGTTCGGTGTCAGCTTTCTCCGTCTGTAAAACATAGACAAAATTTTGGGCCATGTCTTCTTTGAATTTAATCTTCATAAAGAAGAACATAATGGATGAGTTTGTCCCCTTGTGAGGAAACACCCTGAAAGGACATGGGAATGGTACCTAGAATATTCTTGTCTGATACAAACAAGTTAATAACAGACTTACTGGCCATATTCCTCTTCTCTGTTTCGCAAGATGGCACTCCCATTTTAATGCTAATTTATATTTTAAGTTTCGTTATCTTTTGCAGCATATGGTATTTTTACCTTGTATGTTTTTGTATTATATTAAAAGCCCTAAACAGCTTCAGCCCTGTATACTTGAAGGAGCGTCTCCACCCCCATCGTTCAGCCTGGACACTGAGGTCCAGAGCTGAGGGCCTTCTGGCAGTTCCCTCGCTGCAATAAATGAGGTTATAGGGAACCAGGCAGAGGGCCTTCTCGGTAGTGGCACCTGCCTCGTGGTACGCCCTCCCATCAGATGTCAAGGAAATAAATAACTATCTGGCTTTTAGAAGACGTCTGAAGGCAGCCCTGTTTAGGGTAGTTTTTAATGTTTGAAATCTTATTCTGCTTTTTGGTCCTCTGTTGGGAGCCACCCAGAGTAGCTGGGGAAACCCAGCCAGATGGGTGGGGTATAAAGAAAATTATTATTATTATTATTATTATTATTTGTTTCAATGCACATGCTTTTATTCTTCATATGCTTTGCTTTGGTGGGTCTGTGAACATATAATAAATGGTGATGATGAACAGGCCAATGTCTTCTAAATGTTTCATCTTTTAGTAAAACGCTGCAAAATGTGTGCAATTTGTGGGTGTGATTTAATGTGCCTGGACTAATCCACTTGAGTTATCTGCTCTTTACATACTCCTACCCCTTGCTTTGTGCTTAGAACGATTGCAGGCTGGGTTGCATAGAATTCTTTTGGCCTGGTACCATGTCTGGATGGTATTGCTTAGTGTCTGGGAGCTTGTAAACACATGCAGTCAATCTGCGTCTTAAGATGACTAGAACATTTTCTGTGGGCTCTGCCCTTCATTGCTGGGCCCTACCCTGGACCTGACCCATATACTTATAGGTCACCTCCCTTTGCTCTACTGGTTTCCGCCCCCTTGCCCTACCAGCCTATTGGCTATTGTTAACCTTACACATGCTTGGCCATCAGGCAGCTCTTTTATTTAAAACAGCAACGAGATGTCAAAATGCCCTCATTTGCATTCATCATACATATTTGCTGTTTGAATTCTGAGCCTTTCAGAGGTCTGTTGCTGGGTTTGTCAAAGCCCACACATGCACAGATGCTTGTGACATCCAGAAATAACCTTTAAAAAATAGACGTGGGGAATCTCTAGTTCCTAAATGAAGAACTCATGAACACGTGGATCAGACCACAGACCCTCCAAGTGTCCCTATTTTCCAGGGATGTCCCTGATTTAGAGAAGCAGTCCCGGTTTCTCATTTGATCCCGGAACGTCCCACTTTTACTTAGGATGTTCCTATTTATATTGTAGAAATGTTGGGGGTGGGGTGAAGTTATTCGAACCCTGAGCCATCTGAAGGAAATCCTGTATAGGGTGGTTTTTTATATTTAATGTTTTATTATTAGGTTTTATATATGTTGGAAGCTGCCCAGAGTGGCTGGGGCAACCCATTAAGATGCATGGGGTATAAATAGTAAAATTATTGTTATGGAATGGGACGTCCCTATTTTCATCGGAGAAATGTTGGAGGGTATGAGACCAAAGGCCCATCTCAACCAGGATTCCTTTTGCACAGTGGCTAGGAGGATACAAATGCAATAAAGGTACCCCTGCCTGTATGGGCCAGTCGTGTCCGACTCTAGGGTTGTGCGCTCATCTCACTCCAGGAGCCAGCGCTGTCCGGAGACACTTCCGGGTCACGTGGCCAGCGTGACGAAGCTGCTCTGGCGAGCCGGCACCAGCGCAGCACACGGAAACGCCGTTTACCTTCCCGCTAGAAAGCGGTACCTATTTATCTACTTGCACTTAGGGGTGCTTCCGAACTGCTAAGTGGGCAGGAGCTGGGACCGAAAGACAGGAGCTCACCCCACCGCGGGGATTCGAACCGCCGACCATGCGATCGGCAAGTCCTAGGCGCTGAGGTTTTACCCACAGCGCCACCCGCGTCCCTACAAATGCAATAGCATCCACCAAATACACACTAAAGTACTCTTCTCTTACTACATTCAGCTGAGCAGCAGAATGTCATCCTTACTTGGGCCTAGTGACAGGAAGACAGTGGTGTCTCTCTCTACTGTGATAGTGCTGTCCCACCCAGCAGAGCTTAATTCATTGTCACCTGTGTGAGACACACACACACAGAGAGAGAGAGAGAGAGAGAGAGAGAGAGAGAGAGAGAGAGAGAGAGAGAAGTGGGGGCTTATACTGGCTCTTGGTTTTACATAAATCTGCCGCTAGAAGGATGCTGTGCTCAATTGAAAACATTTTCATTTTTTTTCCTTTCATTTGATCTTTCTGCAACATACTTTTCATATTAATCTTGGCATTTCTCTCCCATCTGGTTTCAACTTTTGATTAGAAACTTGAAGTTCAACTTTAGCACTTTGAGACAGAGAAATGGGGATCCTAAAATAATTAACCCCTTCAGCAGTTTATTCAACAGTGTTCCCAAAATATTTGACAGGAATATGTGACCATGACATGTGTATGTGTGTGCAAAGCCAACTGAAAAGAATAATTTATTGAACACAGGGAAGGGGGGGTGATGGTATTACAAACTGATTGACCCCATTGCTGAGGACAGGAACAAAAATAATTGGACAATAATAATTGTGCAACACTATTGCCAGGAAAGAATGTGCAGAAAAGTGGCACAAGCAAGTGACATGCATAGCGTGGCTGCCAGATTTTGACAAAAGTGGCATTTGGGGGTCACTTCCAGATAGGCTGTTTATAAGCACAAAATGTGGGTGTTATTCTGCACTTTCCAGTGCTATTATCCTGCCACTTTTCTAACCGCAAGAAGTCTGATAAGAAAAGCGATGGAAAATTACCCTGAAAATATGTGATAACAATCACTCGCTGGCAATGTCAAACACATCAGATTGAATGCTCAGTAAACAGGCAACATTGTATAACTTCCATGCACATGTTCTGTGAGCGTATCAGCACAAATGCTCACAGCCAATCTTAGAAGTAACTTGAGGTGAGTTTGAGGGTCTTGATGAGCAAATCAGCTTAAGAATTTTAAACAAAGATAAAGGAATTGACTAAGTTTAGAGGTCAGGAATAAGCCAAGATGTTTTCTGGCCTGAAGTGGAGTATCAAATGCTTCTCACCAACACCCACTCCAAGATCAAGGCTGGCCCAATTATTTTGACACCTGATGCAGAAAATCCCTACAAGTAAAAGTACAATTTTTAGAAAAACAGTTAAAGGTTTAGCAATTTGCTGCCTTTCACAACACACAAAATCAGCTGCTTGAGGCACCAACCTCACTCTGACTAACAGTAGGGACGGCCCTGTTAATGATATTGTGGAAGAGGTGGGTCACATAGATCCAGAGTTTGCTGCTGAATTTCACCTACAGTGAAATTTTACATTTCGGGGATACCCGAAGGAACTTTCAATAGGAATTAAAGGATTTTCAATGCAAGTAGTGAAATTTCTTAATGGGCTTTCGAACATCTCTGGCATAACACACAAGATGCCATGCTGAAACAAAATGTGCTCTAATAGAAGAGGAGCAGGGAAGAGACATGAGCGCACAAGTCACGTTTGATTACCAGGGTACCATTAATGCTGCTTAACAATGACAGAGGGCCTTCTCAGTCGTGGCGCCCACCCTATGTAACACCCTCCCATCAGATGTCAAGGAAATAAACAACTATCTGACTTTTAGAAGACATCTGAAGGCAGCCCTGTTTAGGGAGGTTTTCAGTGTCTGATGTTGTATTGCTTTTGTGATTAGTATTATTATAATTAATTCTGTTGGGATACACCCAGAGTGACTGGGGAAACCCAGCTAGTTGGGCGGTGTATAAATAATAAATTATTGTTATCAGCAGCAGCAGCATTTTAGGAGTTGGGGATGCTAGAAACGAAAGCCTACAGCTCTGTGCTCTGGCTGATGGAAAGTTCTCAAAGGAAACCTACAGAATGGGTGGTGGCAGTAGCACATGTCCAGACTGCCCACCATTGTTTCCCAGAACCACCCTAAGAATAATGCTATGTGGGGCTATCGTGGCAAAATGGATGAGCAATGTTGATGCCCTGTATAGCTACCCTCCCCTTAGGGATAGGCCATGGTTCAGTGTTAGAGCACCCATATCATCCCTAGGAAGGGCTAGGACAGGTGTACGCAAACTAAGGCCTGGGGGCCGGATCCGGCCCAATCGGCTTCTCAATCCAGCCCACGGACGATCTGGAAATCAGCGTGTTTTTACATGAGTAGAATGTGTTCTTTTATTTAAAATGCATCTCTGGATTATTTGTGGGGCCTGCCTGGTGTTTTTACATGAGTAAACTGTGTGCTTTTATTTAAAATGCATCTCTGGGTTATTTGTGGGGCATAGGAATTCATTCATTTCCCCCCCGCCAAAAAAAAAATAAATATAGTTCGGCCCACCACATGGTCTGAGGGGCAGTGGACCGGCCCACAGCTGAAAAAGGTTGCTGAACCCTAGGCTAGGAAAACACAGCTGGAAACCCTGGTAGCCACTGTCATTACCTATAGTCAATGGTGAGCTAGATGGACCAACAGCCTCAGCATAAGGCTGCTTCTTTTTATGCCCTTCACATCTGAAAAGCCACCCAAATGCCTCTGCATATTTGGCTTTGCCCTACCGTTAACAGTGACCGCATGTGGTGAGCTGCCAAAATGGCATTTGGGGGTAGCAAACAGCTCTACATAGCTCCACACATCCAGGCTTGTCATAAGTTCATCTAGCAGGAAGTTCCATCTATTCGGGGTTTCCTGTTCAGGTTGGGACTTTGTCTGGACAACAATTGTATTCCTGGCTCTGGTACTTTCTGGCTCCCTCCAGCCTTGGTTGTTACTTCTAGCTTGACCCCAGTGCAATTCCTGGCTCCCAGCACCTGGCTCCAACACTGACAGCTGCTTACAGCTCACCCATGGCAGCCTTTTCAATCAACATAAATATGAACCGGGGTTCTAGAAACTAAACTGTTGCTCCAGATGACTCCCAAACTACAGGAGCCAGAAATCCATTGATTGTTTAGGTTTGAGATCAAGTGGGCAGATTTCCCAGGGGCCAAATCCAAGCCTTCCAACAGCAGAAGGTGTCCCAAGGTGAAACATATCAAGCATACCCATGCTGCAAGCAGAAGGCTGCAAGCAAACGAAAAGTATGCTTGAATACTTCCATGTGCGCAGATGCAAGCCCCAGCACAAAATGTGTGCCCAATTAGCTTCCCTATGCAAAAGAGATTTTGTGGATGTAGCTTGATTTGTGAGGGGGCAGGAGCTCTGCTTATATAGAAGAGACTCTCCATATATGGCTCAAATAATCAGGTGCCCTGAAGGAAAGATTGTTGACAAGAGAAAAAGGCTATAAGCATTAGTTAAGCAAACACGAAAACAAACACAATAAGCCAAAAAGAGACATCCAGGGTGCTTCCAGACTGTCACTATTTTCAGACGGAATTAAATCACATTCCAGCAAATTCAGGTTGCATAATTTATGCTGATATGGGGGTCTTGTGCAACAAACCTACTTCCTCCCTGAAACCAGACTTCTTTCCATAAGGAAAGTGACTGGAAAGTGTGGGATAACACTTGTTTGGTGTAATTATGCCCTCATCTGCACCATACATTTAAAGTACAGTGGTACCCAGAGCTTTTTTTCTTTAAAAAATGTTTAGGGGTATTCACATTTTTGAAATACTGCCCATCAATGAGGCCAAACTTAGATTCATAAAATGTTTAGGGGTATGCGTCCCCCCCCCCAGAAAAAAGCACTGGTGGTACCTTGGTTTTCCAATGTAATCCATTCCGGAAGACTGTTCAAGTTCTGAAACATTCGAAAACCGAAAACTCAACAGCCGACAGCTGTTCTTGCCTCAGGATTTTGCACTCAGCAGAAACCACGTGGCATGTTCAACTTCCGAAGTGTGTTCCAAAACCGAAGCATTTACTTCCAGGTTTATGGTGTTTGAAAACCAAAATGTTTCTTAATGGAGACGTTAGAAAACCGAGGCACTACAGTACTGCTATACTACTTTTACTGTCATGGCTTCTCCCAAATAATTATGGGAACTGTAGTTTGTTAAGGGGGCAAAGAATTGTTAGGAGACCCCTGTTCCTCTCACAATTTCCGGAGTGGTTTAACAATCAATCCCTCTTCCCAGAGGATTCTGGGAATTGTAGTCCTGTGAAGTGAACGGGGTGTCCTAACAACTCTCAACACCCTTAAACTACAGTTCCCAGGGTTCTCCAAGAGAAGCCATGGCAGTAATAGTGGTACAATAGTGCTTTACATGTATGGTGCAGATGTGGCCATCGTTTAACCTCCCTGCAGACAAATCAGAAAGGATGCTCAATAAACAGCCAACATCATCTAATCATCATCTGCAAACTTGTAAAACAAATCGGGATAACTGCTCAATACACAGGTTATGTGGAAGAGGGACCCGTTTTCCACATTATGGTAGGGTACAGTACTGAAAGAGGGAACCACCCTGATACAACCATTAGCACAAATAAGCACAAACACACAATTTAAAAGGATGTCTGTAGTGACACTTAGTCCCACTGAATCTGGTTGGATTTTCTTCTGAATGAACTTTCATGGGACCGAACTGGACGTCTCACTGATTTCTGTAGGATTTTGTTGGAATCTGTTTTGGTTTTTTTGCAACGACATGGGGACTTGTCCCTTCATAAGTCCAAGTGACCCTTTGCTTTCCCCCTCTGTATACATTCTTGTCTGGGTCAGCTGAGTGACGCTTTCTTCAATATGGCTCTTTGAAACTTGTGTTTACTTGCGGCACTCGCAACATAAAGAACGGAGACACATGTAGGACACATGCGGGAAGTATGCAGCAATAATCTCATGTTTATAATCTTGAGTGAAGGATGGCAAAGCTGAAAGCTGGTTTGATCCAGTTCCAAATCCATTTCCTGCACTCACATTTAAACTAAAGGCAAGGAGGAAAAGGCTTTGGCAGTCTGGGTACTTCCAGAAAAAGCAGGAAATTCTCAGTTGTGTGTGTGTGTGTGTGTGTGTTTATAGTAAAATAAATTTAAAAAGTAGAGTTTTTATCCATGCAACATCTCTGGAGGAAGTTTTTTTTTATCATTGAGCACATTCAGTTTTGATCTCCCCACCTTTAACCCTTTATTTTTAGCTCCCACTTCCACAGCATAAGCATCATGCTCAGGATATCTCTGATAATAAATGTCACCAACAGGTCCCCCTTTGCCTTCCCATTAAGTTTTGCAAAAATAAAATCTATTTTAAAACTTTTCTATGGGGTGGCAGTTCAGTTAAAACTTTTCTATGGGGTGACAGTAACAAGCAAGAGAGCACTAACATTCCCCTTAAAACAGCTGGGGGAAGGATGACAGACAAAAACCTTCCCCTTCTCCTATTTCATGGACCTTAATTCACTTGCTTTCTTTGGCTTGATTCAGTCTTTCAATGTTCCCTTATCATGACTAGTGGGGTGCTCTTCAGATATTTTTGGACTACCATTCCCACCATCCCTGACCACCAGCTGTGCTGGCTGGGGCTGATGAGAATTATAGTCCAAAACCTCTGGGAAGGCATCAGTTTCAAAAAGATTGTTCTAAAGGTAGCCAAAAATCACCACTACCCAGGAGCTGCTGTTTGGTCAGGGGGACACAAGGGAATAAACCTAAATATCCTAATGTCATGTTGATTTGGTAGTAAATAGTAGGCAGAAGCTTATGCATTGCAAGTGTGAAATAGCTGTATACCGGCATGTGTGTAGGTGCACAGCAATTTCAGTCTAAACCAATTCAGACTCGATTTTCAAAGAGGTTAAAATTGTTCAAGGTGTTAAAATCCTTTTTGTCAAGTCTGGCACTAATGCACAGCTTCCTGTCTCAGCTGAATACCATCTGCTTGTCGGAGGCCTCTGGTGACAATGAATACAAAATGCTGGGCTTGCCCACATTATGAGCTTGCCATGGGTCAGTGCTGAGCCGAGGCCGATTTAACTAGCAGCTGACCTGTGCCATCAATATTGAAAACATCTGGGAATCAGTGTAGGAGTCCTGGAAGGTTGTGGGTCAGTCTGTACCCTTTGAATAGGAATCAAATGTTCCTACTATAAACTTCATTGAAATTTGTGGAGTCCTGCACATGAATTAGCCCCATGTCTGGATGGTTGCACTGTAAAGGTATACAGGTCTTTCCTCTGATGCCTTTCAGGATCCTGCCTCCTGCTATTTGTAAAGCTTATAACACCCTAGTGTTTTCTCCACAACTTCGATCTAGGTTCTGATATTGGAGTTCTTCATATTCATGGGTTTCCCCTCCCCCTTGCATTTCCTCCCTGCCTCAATATGTCTCCCTTTAAATGGCACTTGCCATGGTCTGATTGGAGAAATTGGAGTTCTTGTTGGCACTAAACGGAAAAGGATATATCAAGAACTCTGGCCAAAAGTTTCAATATAAGGAATAAGTACAGAAATAATGTAGTTTCAAATATACAGTGAAACGCACAGAGAAACGCAAGAAAACTTGGATGCAATTATCTAAGACGCATGTCAAAAAAGAAACATAAAAGAATTAAATGATACAGACTTCCAACAGATTTATAGTCGTCAAAAAAACCGAGCTGAAGAAGGCGTGTCTCCGAAACAGGGCCCTGTCCTGGTTACCACTACTGAGTCGTACATCTGATTCACACTTCGGATACTCCTTTTTGGCCCTATTTGATCCTTTACTCTTTATTCTTTATTCTGATTTTATATAATGTGGACTCTTTTTGACTACTATTGAGACTTGTATAAAACAATTGTTGTGCACTGGTATTTCATGTACCTTTGTACTATATCACTGTATATTTGAAACTACATTATTTCTGTACTTAAACGTTGTATCCAAACTTACCATTACTTTAAAACTATTGTACTTATACGTTGTGTTTAAACTTACCACTAGCTTCAAACTGTTGTTCTTAGCAGAATATACACGTTTTTCATTTCAACTCTTGAGTAGGAATTATTCCTTATATTGAAACTTTTGGCCAGAGTTCTTGATATATCCTTTTCAGTATGGTCTGATTGGAATCAACCATGCTCTCCCCTTCACCTCCTGAATACTAAGCTGCTTCCCTCCAAGGTCAGCCTCAGCAGTTAGGAGGCCTCCATCTGACTTGCAAACACTGCTTTCTCTGGGTTTCTTTTTCCTCCCAAGACTTGCACGTTGACTCAGAAGTCAATCCCACCATTTCAATGGAGCTTATGGTACAGACCATTCTAACTTTAGCATCAACATGCCCTCCTGGGGGTAATCGCAATGGCCTCCCCTGACTTTTCCCAGAGCTTATCCAACATGGCAGCTTTGTATGTCTCCTGCTCTCCTTCCCTTGACCCCAATTTATGGCTTCTCTGGTTACAATTTTTTTGAGAAGGTTCTAAGGTGGCCATGTGGCCTCATCTTCAGAGGGCTGTCCTCTATTTGAAGGGTTGTAATGCTGCACAGAGCTAAATTTCACACCAGTGAAATGTAAGCAGCCCAACTTGTGCAATGGGACTTCCAGATTCTCTTCTTCCCCTTCCAGCTCCTCCATGCGAGGAGGAGCTGCCGAGGGAGACAAAGCCTCATGCAAGAAAAGACACCCCCCGCCCCCCTTCATGCTATAATGCACCTCCTCCATAATCTTACAATTGAGGAAGAAGAAGAAGAGTTTGGATTTGATATCCCGCCTTTCACTCCCCTTCAGGAGTCTCAAAGCGGCTAACAATCTCCTTTCCCTTCCTCCCCCACAACAAACACTCTGTGAGGTGAGTGGGGCTGAGAGACTTCAAAGAAGTGTGACTGGCCCAAGGTCACCCAGCAGCTGCATGTGGAGGAGCGGAGACGCGAACCCGGTTACCCAGACTACGTGACTACCGCTCTTAACCACTACACCACACACTACACCAACCCTTGTTGGAAAAAATCCTTCACATGATACCCATCGCCTGTAGAAGAGAGTGCCCAATCCTGTAGACATAATATTGAATGTTTAAAGAAAATGTAGCAAGTGAGTGTATTGCTCAAAGGCGTCATTTTCAGAGCAAAAGAGTTTGGTCAAGAAGTGGGTCTTTCCAGACAGCTTCAATGTTGGTTGGTAACTCGGTGCTCATCTAGACTTGCCCTTGCCCCACCACTCCCCCCCCCCCAGGGAAACCCAATCATTACCCCTGAATCAGAGAAAACATTATTCGGGTTTTCTCCAGATTGACATTTGAGCCAATTTATTGCTAAACAGCAGGTTTTCCTGGGAGGAATGGAGAGCAAAACTGCTCAGACCTGTGCCTAGAATAGCAGGACAAGTGGGAAACCACTCAGACCCAAGCTTTCCAGGCACAGGACAAACAGAAGGGTGTAAGC
Organism: Podarcis bocagei; assembly: GCF_964188305.1. Taxonomy (NCBI): domain Eukaryota; kingdom Metazoa; phylum Chordata; class Lepidosauria; order Squamata; family Lacertidae; genus Podarcis; species Podarcis bocagei. Next base: position 35,636,968 of record NC_138129.1, read on the forward strand.
TTCCCAGAGTTCAATAAGAGTTGTTCCAAGGTTTGTTTGCAGAGCATCACAGCAAAGATCTTTGTAAAGGGAGCCAGCAACACACAAATATTATTCAGTGGGACACCTCTTGGAGGAAATTCTTATGGTATTGCTTCTGCCTGAAGCAAAGAGGCTTATGGTTCCTCTGACCTTTCGAACTGGATGCAACAGAATCCAGAAGAAAGCATCAGCAATGTGTCCGTAAAAATGAAAGAGAGCCTCTCAAACGCAGCAGAAGAGGCTTCTTACTCTAAGGGTCTGCTAATATATGAGAAGCCATGTAGCAGAATTATTTAATCACATTGACAGAGGAAATGCATATAGAAAAGCATAGCCTGCGGCTCTCTGTCAACGGTTAAAAGTCAGAAGCTGTTAGAGCAAAATCAAACAGTAAATGCTCAGTTAGTTTAGAATAATTATTTTTACCCTGTGCAATGGAATGCTGAGGATTAAGTTAATTGCTTTGACTGCTAATGACAAGAAGCCAAAGGGAGGCCTGCAAAGGCTCTCTACTTGGGAACTTGCATCTAGGGATAGAATTCTCCGAAAAATTTCAACGTTGAGCTCATCTGCATGGATTTCCCCCCCCTAATTCCCATCTCAGTGGTAAGTGAGAGCCCCCACCCCAACCAGTTCCACTAAAAATAAACTTTTTATATATATTCTATGCATTATTGTGCCTATTAGATGCACATACACTCCCAATTTCTGAAAGTATCCAGTACATAAACACCCAACAATACAACAAAGGATATGTGTATAAAACCATGCATGTGTTAATGTACTTATATATAGTTATGCTTCAGGAACAGAGCACAGAATGGCACTTGAATCATTTAAGCATATTATACATATAGTTTTTTCAAAGAACCCTCCATATAATTAGTTGGGTGTTTGTTTCTTAAAAAAAGGAAAAACAGATAATGCACATGTGTTGTTAACAAAAGCAGGTGCTCAGTACAAGAGACGATTGATGGGGAGCACAGCTCAGTTGGGTCAGAACTGCCAAATTCTGTGTATAAATCCATTTAAAATGGTTTCCTCCTCCATCCCTGCTTGGCACAGCAAGAGTATATTCACAATCATTTATCCACAGACTTTGTCTATCTTATCGTTTCTCTTTCTTTGCCCCTCACTGAGAAGGCAGCTCCTCCTGGACCTTTTCACATGATATTCACCCATTTTGCAACTTTTTGTCTGGAGCTGGGGGCTGGGGAAGCCCACAGTTCTTGCCTAGACAGTCCAGTTCCAGGGATCTACTTGAGCATTTTGAATCCATGATGCATGGACAACTTCATTATTTCTTTATTTATTATTAAATGCATATTACATCTTAGTTGCCATACAATTTCAGCACTATACATAACATATATTATATTATATATACGGATTCCCCACATCTAACCCTATACCCAACTCACCATTTACCCAAATACCCATGTGACTTCCTTCACCCACACACATAATATCCTTCTCGTTACCTTAAAACTCTAACATTGTGTTCATAATTGTTCATCACATTGATCAATCCTCTGTTTTAAAATCATTGCATCTTAGCTTAATAAACTCAATCAGTACTTATCCAGAAATTTCTATTGAAGTAATTTTGTACAATATATTCTTCAACAGACTTCCATTCCTTTCTTAATTTTTGTTTTCATTGTGTTCTAATTGATGCTGTCATCTTGGCTAATTCAATATATTCACAAAATTTAATTTGCCACTCTGACATTGAGGGAGTCTCCTCACTCTTCCAATTTTTGGCCACCAGTACTCTAGCTGCCACAGATGCATGGACAACTTCACTTGCCCTCAGCTGATAGGGAGAAGAACAGAAGCTGTACAGGATTTGCCTTTCCCTTGGGCATTTCCCACATGCCTAGCTATGTGCTGCTACAATGCTGGATGGTGAAGCTGAAAGTACCGTATATTTGTATGAAAGAGCTCTGCAACTCAAACCAAGCCTTTGGTGCAGGCAGGCAATCATTCATTTGGCCAGAATGTGACCTCAGTACTTCTGGCTTCCCTTAACCTCCCCATCTGCCAGAACAGGCCTGGAAAGCCAATGTCCTGCAGAACTGTTAATGTAAAGTGCCACTTCCATTAGCAGGAATCACAGGTTTATTCAACATGACTGCTACAACAAGTGCAGGATCAGCCTCCTCCAAATCTGCTTCAACATAACCAAAGGGTCCCTACAACACACAACACCTGTTTATCTGCCCAGTGCACTTGTAGCATTTCCAGTTGTTGCTTTTCCAGGAATAGTTTGACAATTTTTTCCTTTTCAAAGCTCCTCTTGACTCAGATGGGCTGCTTTATGTCATGAGAAGACAGATTCTCCCTCTCATTTGCATGAAGAGGCCTAGCAATTGAACCTCCTACGCTCTTCTTTCTCCTCCGTCTTCTCTGTTACTCCTAGGGCTAGATTAGCAAGTATGTGAGTTAAGTTCCAGAGCAGGATTTCAGCCAAATGGGGCCCATTCAGTGGCACTTTGATCTAGCAGTTTCCCAGCATGGGCCTATCTTGCTCTTTGTTCAAAGCTCCTTTAAAGACTGGGAACATAGTGGACACCTCATCATAGCACAGGGGACCTGCTGCAACAACAAAACTTTGAACACTGGTTCCTTGCCTAACGCATCAAGCCAGAAGATTAAAAAGGCAGGAAATGATTTGGCAGTGGGTATGCATAGCTGCATTAGTATGGGAATATGTCAAAAGACAAAAACTGTGGGTTTTGTGGTTCAGAAACTTGCGAGGGGCCCTGGAATATGGTTTCATTTAGCCCCTTGTCCCATGACCTGTCTTCTGGCCCTGGTTATATTCAAAACAGGTCACACATTTCCTTTGCCTGGCCAAAGGGGGTCATCATCTGCTCTCAGTTTAGCACATTGCTGCATTGTGTATCATTAGTCAGATTGTGTTTTTTCCCAGGTCTCTGACACTTATGAAACTGCACGATATTTTCTGGCTTACTCTCAGAAAGTCCAGCAGTTTGGACTTCCCCTGGAAAATAGCCAAAGGCAATGGAAATCCTGCGAAGTGCAATCTTAGAAATGCAGAAGGGCTGAAGGAACAGCAAGATCGCAGAAGACCAGAGCTGCTACTCACTCATCAAAGATCCCACTTTCCACAGCAACCTTTCCCAACCTGGTGCCCACCACCAATGTTTTAGACTAGAACTCCCATCAGACCCATTCAGCTTGTGAATGAAAACATGTACAGGGCACCTGGTTGAGGAAGCCTAGACCACACTCCATTCAGTGTTACAAGACTTTCTGCTGTTTCCTTATAAAAATTGCATACACTAATATACAGGCAAATTTAGAAATAACAGCTGTAATTGAACTTAAAATGCAATGAATCTCACTATATTTGAAAGGCTGAGACCAGGTGCTCTGTGCTTCTGCTTAGTCTGCTGTGACATTTAGAATAGAAAGGGGCTGATGGGTGAGTGGCAGACTCTTGCAGTGGGAAAGTCTGCTACAGCTTGCACCCCAAGGTTTTGTTGGAATAAGCAACCATCTTTTATCAAGACCTGCTGAGCTGAAAGAGAAGACAAAGCTGTTAAAGCATTAACATATATAGGAACAGAAAGCTAAGTGGTCTTCCTTAGTTGTGAGTCCTTGCTTCAACTGTCATGAGCAATGGTTGGTATTTCTAGGGCCACACTCACACCATATATTTAAAGCACTATGATACCACTCTAAACAGTCTTCACTTCTTCCAAAGTGTTGTTAAGGGCATAATGAGCTGTTAAAAGAACCCCTATGCCCCTCCCAAAGCTACAAATACCTGAATGGTTTAGCAATCAATCCCTTTTCACAGGGAACCCTGGAAACTGTAGCTCAGAGAGGGACAAGTGTCTCCTAACAACGATCAGGACCCTTAAAAAGCTACAACTCCCATAATTCTTTGGGGGATTCATGACAGCTTTAAGTTGTATCATAGTGCTTTAAATATATGGTGAGATTGTGGCCTAAGTAAAGGTCCAGTTCAGTCTTTGCATCTGTGTCTGTCTTCCTCGAGATGAAACAAAGAACCTACTCAGCAACAGGTTTCTCATTCTAAACAAAAGGCACCGCCATTCATAGTGAATGGACTCCATCTGTGAGCAGGACTCTCCTATAAATGGGACAGAAACCTAGGAGCTGAGCTTGTTTGTTTTATAGAGAGCACATAAGAATGAATGTTTCCCCACACCTGGGTTCCAGCATTGTCCCAAGGTGGACAGATTCAGAAAGCTCACAGGTCTCTCCACTGGGGTGGAGGGAGCCCTCAGCACCCCCTTCTCCACATCCCAGCCTGAGGACATGGCTCTCTTGCCATCATCAGGCTCTAGCATTGATTCTCCAGCAGCTTATCCTCCGCCACAACACAGAAGAGCATGTGAGCATTACAAGCTTGTGGGGCCTTTAAAGAATGCAGACAGTTTACCAGAGAGGTGCTGCCAATGGAAGGGATGGCCCTGCCAGCCTTAAGCCTTCTGATCCTTTGCTGAGATAGCATCTTCCATAGTGAAGCTTTGGCCTGACTCGACCTGACTGAAGCAGCTCCACTTATTGCTTCCACTTCCTCTACAGTCCCCAGCAGAGGTTCTGACATTCCCATCTCATTGGCAGTTGCCAGAAGTGTTTAACTAGAAGGACACGAAGCCTAAGCCTGCTCTTGGTTTCATGTGATATATGTTACTTTGAACTGTTTTGAAGAAGTGGTGTAGAAGAATTGTAAAACAAGTAGAGTCCACAGCCTTTGTCCACTAGTAGGTGGATGTGGGTGGCACTGTGGGTTAAACCACAGAGCCTAGGACTTGCCGATCAGAAGGTTGGCAGTTCGAATCCCTGTGACGGGGTGAGCTCCCGCTGTTCAGTCCCTGCTCCTGCCAACCTAGCAGTTCGAAAGCACGTCAAAGTGCAAGTGCAAACAGGGGACACAGAAAGGGCTGAACTCCTCAATGCCTTCTTTGCCTCAGTCTTCTCCGATAAAGAAAACAATGCCCGACCTGAAGAATTTGGAGCAAATGATTCAGCAGAGGAAACACAGCCCAGAATAACTAAGGAGATAGTACAAGAATACTTGGCAAGTTTAGATGTATTCAAGTCTCCAGGGCCAGATGAACTGCATCCAAGAGTATTAAAAGAACTGGCAGGTGTGATCTCAGAACCACTGGCAGTCATCTTTGAGAATTCCTGGAGAACAGGCGAAGTCCCGGCAGACTGGAGGAGGGCAAATGTTGTCCCTATTTTCAAAAAGGGGAAAAGAGAGGACCCAAATAATTATCGCCCAGTCAGTCTGACATCAATACCAGGGAAGATTCTGGAGCAGATCATTAAGCAAACAGTCTGTGAGCACCTAGAAAGGAATGCTGTGATCACCAATAGTCAGCATGGATTTCTGAAAAATAAGTCATGTCAGACTAACCTGATCTCGTTTTTTGACAGAATTACAAGCCTGGTAGATGAAGGGAACGCAGTGGATGTAGCCTACCTTGATTTCAGCAAGGCATTCAACAAGGTGCCCCATGATATCCTTGTAAAGAAGCTGGTAAAATGCGGTCCTGACTATGCTACCACTCAGTAGATTTGTAACTGGCTGACTGACCGAACCCAAAGGGTGCTCATCAATGGTTCCTCTTCATCCTGGAGAAGAGTGACTAGTGGGGTGCCACAGGGTTCTGTCTTGGGCCCGGTCTTATTCAACATCTTTATCAATGACTTGGATGATGGACTCAAGGACATCCTGATCAAATTTGCAGATGACACCGAACTGGGAGGGGTGGCTAACACCCCAGAGGACAGGATCACACTTCAAACTTCTGACCTTGACAGATTAGAGAACTGGGCCAAAACAAACAAGATGAACTTTAACAGGGAGAAATGTAAAGTATTGCACTTGGGCAAAAAAAATGAGAGGCACAAATACATGATGGGGGACACCTGGCTTGAGAGCAGTACATGTGAAAAGGATCTAGGAGTCTTGGTTGACCACAAACTTGACATGAGCCAACAGTGTGACGCAGTAGCTAAAAAAGCCAATGCAATTCTGGGCCTCATCAATAGGAGTATAGCATCTAGATCAAGGGAAGTAATAGTGCCACTGTATTCTGCTCTGGTCAGACCTCACCTGGAGTACTGTGTCCAGTTCTGGGCACCACAGTTCAAGAGGGACACTGACAAACTGGAATGTGTCCAGAGGAGGGCAACCAAAATGGTCAAAGGCCTAGAAACAATGCCTTATGAGGAACGGCTAAGGGAGCTGGGCATGTTTAGCCTGGAGAAGAGGAGGTTAAGGGGTGATATGATAGCCATGTTCAAATATATAAAAGGATGTCATATAGAGGAGGGAGAAAGGTTGTTTTCTGCTGCTCCAGAGAAGCGGACACGGAGCAATGGATCCAAACTACAAGAAAGAAGATTCCACCTAAACATTAGGAAGAACTTCCTGACAGTAAGAGCTGTTCGACAGTGGAATTTGCTGCCAAGGAGTGTGGTCTCCTTCTTTGGAGGTCTTTAAGCAGAGGCTTGACAACCATATGTCAGGAGTGCTCTGATGGTGTTTCCTGCTTGGCAGGGGGTTGGACTCAATGGCCCTTGTGGTCTCTTCCAACTCTATGATTCTATGATTCTAAGTAGATAAATAGGTACTGCTTCGGCGGGAAGGTAAACGGCATTTCCATGCACTGCTCTGGTTCGCCAGAAGCGGCTTAGTCATGCTGGCCACATGACCCGGAAGCTGTATGCCAGTTCTCTCGGCCAATAAAGCGAGATGAGTGCCGCAGCCCCAGAGTCGGTCACAACTGGACCTAATGGTCAGGGGTCCCTTTACCTTTAGGCGGCATCCTACAAATGGCTATGACTCACTAGGTTGCTTTTGTCTTGATTTAGCTGAATGGTGGGGTTCTAAGAATACATCGCTTGATGTCCTGGTAGGAATACCTGCTCATAGGCGCCAACTTTTCTGCCGCAGCAGCTTGCCAGGCGCCTCCCTGAAGCTTCTTGTACTTTCACCTCGGTGGTGTAGAGAGTCTGCCACAATGAGCTCCCACTTGTCATTTCCTCTCTGTGGTCAGTGCCAGCTCAGTGCTCTGCCTGAGTCTTCCCCGCTGCACAGCCTGGCTGTGGCTTCTGGGGGTGATTGCTAGCATTCAATTTTACATTCCATTGGCACAATAATGGATTTCACTGCAAGAACTCGCATGACCTGATGAGTTCATCAACCTCTGTGGCCTACAGGGCTTTCCCCTGCTGTTTCCAGATTTACACATCGTGAAAATATAATACTCTTTGCCGCCTTCTCAGGAGAGGATCCTGCAACTGGAAGCATGAATCATTTTTATTTTATTGTATTGCAACATTATCATTCCTCAGACTTTACCTTTTTTCCCCCTAATGAAAGGGAAATTTGGCCAAGTCGGATAATAATTCCAATGGGCTGCATAAATTGTCCCTGATCATGCCAATTCTGTTTTCTTTATTTCGTGTATCATATTATCTGCCCCATCAGATGTGCTATTGATGTCCTAAGTGTTTTAAGCAGCGGCATACTGTGTTTTATTGGTGGTCTGATGAACAGAATTTCTCAGCATTGCAAGGAATTGGGATTTACTAACAATTGCTTGAAATCTAAAAGCATCTGATCTGACATTAATGGAACACTGACCTCAAATTGATGCAGCTGCTCTGCAGTGCCCTGTCCCAACACCTTAATAAGATTTTTATTAGAGCAGTAAATTTTAAGCAGCTGCACCAAATTCCACAATCCTCACTTATAGGAGTGCCATTTTCTGATGAGATAGGAATCTGAAGCCCACAAGACTAATGGTTTACGAGTCCAAAGTACAGCCTGTATCTTTTCTTTTCTTAAATGTGGGTAGTTTGTTGCCTAAAGACTTCTGTATTTTGGACAGCTTCAGAAGTGGCTCCAGTCCTTCCTGGAACTTGCACAAAAAAAGCGACCTCAAATGAGCATGTTCTGAGTTTGATCTCTAAGGGCAAGGCCCTGAGCAGGGTAGAGAGTTCACCTGCTGCTGCTGCATTCCTCAAACTAGAACTCATCATGCAAGGAAATGCCCAAGTTGCTGGCTGTTCTTGCCTTTCTGCAGAACAGAATCCAAGACTGCAAGTCATAACTGGTGAAATATCAGAGGAAGATGGGCTCTGCCAAGGAGCAAACTACTCTGGCCCTTCTTCCAGTTGCCTGTGTTTATCCAGCCCCTCCTAACAGCATGGTGTTTCGTGAATCTGTCTGAGTGTCTCCTGTCCTTTCCTTGCCCTAAAGTTCTGAAGTGGCCCATTTACTTCCCAAAACGTGTACAAGCAGGAAAATAGACACCAATACATTCTTCACATATGACAGTTGTACATGGTTTGTACGCCATTTCCAATACAAAAAAAAACAACCCTGCATGAAGCTATCCTCTAAAGAACCTGCCCACTCCCTCTGAGAGATGGACCAGAGTGCACTGGCAGAGCAAATGTTGTGTTCAGAATCTCCCAGATTTGATCCTTGGCATCTCCAGTCAATAGGGTCAAACAGCAGGAGAGGGGAAAGTCCTCTGTCTAGGACCCTGGAGAGCTACTGCCAGGAAGTTGGGCTTCCACTCCCATCACCCCTGGCCATTGACCGTGCTGGATGGGGCTGATGGGATTTGTAGTTCAAAACATCTGGAGGGACCAAGTTGGGGATGCTAGAGTAGATTATGCTGAGCTAGACAGACAAGTATTCTGAGCTAGTATAAGGCAGCTTCCTATATCTGAGTCCTAGGAGGCACCTATGGCAGTAGCTGGAAAGGCTGAACCAAGGAGTGTTTTCCTAGAGCACGGGTCCTGGAAACCTAAAATGCTAACGTGAAAGCCTTATGTCTCATTGTCCAACTGGCAAGCAAAATGGGCAATGAATTAGAAACAGTTGCAGAACACAGGTTTATGTCTGCCATCACGGGAAGGAACATATTATTGGAAAAGAAGCCAGTCCCATGATGCTGTCTGGCTGTAATTTGGGTCCATTCTTCTCTGAAGCTTGCTTTAGTGATGTATTAATATCATCTGTTTGAAATGAATTTTGAATTGTGCTGCATGGTTCCATTTGGCTTCAGCCACTCCTTAACATCATTCTGCAACAACAAAAAAGCCGGGCGCAGGAATGCCAAACAGACACTTCACCGCTGAAGTCCACTCCAAGATTCCAGTGCCTGGGGATAAGGCCCCAGTGCCAACTTTATTCTGAACCCTAAAGGTGCACCAGGCTCAGCCTTCAACTGCAGAAAGATGAGGTCCAGGCCACCAGAAGTTCCATTCAGTCTACCAGATAGCATCTCAAGCTCTGCAAAACCTGTTCCTGCCTTCAGCAGATGGGGGATAATGGCCTATGGGCTCTTTCAAAGAAAAACAGCTACCTAAACAAGAAGAATATAATCACAGAGCTAGATGGGACCACAAAGTGCATCCAATCCAACCCCCTGCCAATGCAGCAAATTTACTGCTTACACAGCATCCCTGTTAGATGTTTTTAAGCAGAGGACAGATGGCCTCCTAACAAAGAAGAGCCCACCACTTTCGGGGACAGTTTATTCTAACACAGCTTGTACCACCAGAGAATTTTTGGTCATCTTTCTTGTCATTTGAACCCATTGGTTGCCCTCAGGAGCAACTGAGAACAAATCTTTTCCAATATGGCAGCCCTCTAGATATTTGGAGGTGAGTGACATATTTCCTCTTAATTGTCTTTTCTCCAAACTGAAGATCCAACTCCTTCAGCCTTTCCAGTCAGTATTTTGCAGGAGAAATTCAAGCACTTTGTGCCCCAGTACAACACTTTAAAAAAAAATGAGCTTTCACCCGTTAGGAAGGTGACAGGGAAATACACTGAAAAGTGTGGAATGAATGATCAATGGGAAGATATATAAATACCCTGCAAGCAAATCAGATGAATGCCAACTAAATGCTTCTTGCCCTGCAAACAAATCAGAATGAATGCTCAATATTCACAAAAAGTGGTTTTGTTTTATAATATATGTGGCTAACAAAGATCATGATTGAAATACCTCCCCTACCCAATCTATGTTCTCTATGGAAGGATATGTTGTGATAATTTGTAATCATTTTATTGTACTGGAAGCCCAAACTATATTTTACAACCTGGTTACTATTTTAAATTGTGTGATGCAACACTTAGAGATGTATAAATCTCATTTTCTGATCAGGGCAATGTACCTTTTTTGGAAATACCTGTATTACTTTACTAGTCAATCACTAATGTTTGTACATTCTTTTCATTTAAATTTATATATTGTATACAATTTAATGTATGTTATTTCTTCTTATATATTACAAAAAATAATAAAATTTTTAAGTAAAAGAATGAATACTCAACATATATTACCTAGCATCCGTGTAAGTTTTGTACAAGCAAATAAGGATAAATGCTCAAACAGTTCCTCAGGAGTTCTTAATGCCACATATCATGTCTCTGAGCAAGATGAAAAGTTCCTTTAGGTAGTACTCATGACATTGTTAAAGGTCATTGGATGTTTGCAGAAATGTTTAAACAAACAAATCCATGCCCAAACAGAAACCTTATGTATAAGCAGTGAGAATGAAATACCCGCAAAGCATAGAAGCCAACACTATCCACTTATTTAATTTTATGGGGGGAAACTGAAGTGGGACGTTTCTCAGCTTTCATTCTCTCCAACAACTGTAGCTTAGTCAGTCAAGACAGAATGGTTTGTCCTCCCATTCATTGGGTTAGCAATCTAAACAACATTTGGATGGTGAACATTTGAGAGAATTGCCAGTTTCTTGATTTGATGGGTGTCTCTAAAACTGCAATCCTATACAACTTTACCAGGGAGAAAGTTTGATTCAATGGCACTTACTCTCAGTAGACATGTATAGGATTGCACCATGAGGGAATTTTGCCAAACTGGGAGGAGGATCCTAATTTGGATGCTGAACTCACAATAGGTACTGAATGAAATGTAAATAGCTATTCTTTAAAAAGATAGAATAGAGAGATCCACAGCTAGGGCACAGTATTAGACATGGAATGTAGCACAGCCTCTAAACTTGCTCAGGGTTTTAGTTACAGTTGCTGCAGATTTTCACCTAAAGGGAAACATCACAACCAAGTGAGGAGTCTTATGAGAAAAGCTAAAAGTATTTGCAAATGTTTGCAAATATGATTGAATGTCAAATATCTGCTGAATATTCTGCATGTATATGAATGTCCACAGAACATCTGGTGAATATTTGACATCTAGTTTCACAGGGTAGGTTTGTAAAGAGCCAGCCTTCAAGAGTCTCCTCCAATGCCTCTTATCTGAACACAGCTCAAGTGCCCTCTAGTGGGATTTATCTAAGCATCATTTGCTCATCTTTTTAGAGAGGCAATTGAAATGAGTTTGTGCATTTCTGGAAAATGAGCTAGGCAAATAAAATTAATGTGCCCCAAACCCTCCACAAGAGGATTTTAGAGGAGAGAAAGCACTTGGCAAACCGATCAAACTGTTTACTCTCTGTCCAAGGACCTTACAGCTTAAACATACCTATATTATATAGTTTAGGACAAGGGTGTGCAGAATGTAGTTTGGAATCTACTGGCGAATCGCTAGGTGATCTGCCATAGATTGGCAAGGGCTTCTGTCTCCCAGTTATTTAAGAACAGCAACAACAAAATAACTCACCCCATCTAACTCAGCTGCTGAAATGAAGAATGCTTACACACGCACAGTTACTTTGCTTCATACAGATTCAAACTATGCAGGATAAAATTAAAGTGTCCAACTGCCATGTGAATCAATTCAAAGATCAAAAGATAGCAAGCTTCTATCTATCTAAACACTGGCATACATTAAATAGCTATTGAGTAGCATCTCCCATTCTCCCCTCCCTGGAAGACAGATACATGTACATTTTGACATGCAGATTAAAGCATCTCAGACTTAAAATGAAAATTTGGCCACTTCATCCCCTTTTATGGCATCTCTCACCGCTTGCCTCTTCCTTCAACCTTGTGATAAATTAGTTTCTCTCTCCCCTCCCTCCGCCTCTCATACAGTCATGCAGAACGTGCTGGTAGCTTTGTACAGCCAGTTTTTGTACCTGGAGCTCAACGGCAGACAATCGGCCAGGAAAATTGAAATTGACCTAGGAATAAAAACTATACATGTCTGCTGACTCTTTAAGAACAAAGGCAAAACTATGTGGCTTAAAAAATAATCAATATATTTCATGTTTAGATGAATATAACCCCTCATATTACAAGGACTCCAAATGGTGTGTCCTCTATTACTGATGGCAGAGGGGAAGATCCTTGCCCCCTCCTGTATCTCTATTGCCTATGCTTTTTTTGGGGGGGGGGTGTCGGGGTGGGGGTGGTCTTCCTTCAATTCCAGCCTAAGAGCTTTCACAGGCAGTTCCCTTTCCCAACATTCTGAGTATTGTTCATGCAGTACAAATCTTGGATTTTGAGCTGGAAGGCCTCTATTCAAATTCTGATGGAAACGTAAATTTGTTTCCATCAAATCGTTCCGTCTCACCCCATTTCTTCCTCTGCAAGTAGCGATGACCTACTGCACTGGGCTGTTATGAAGACGAATGCACCAGTGTGGTTTTTTCCTGTGGTTACAAATGTTCCAGAATCAATCAATTAAACTGAAAATTATTTTTATGCTAGTAACAGTGTTACGTGATACAACTGGGACCTTCCAAAAAATGTTATGGTGTGGAGAGCTCCTGTTCAGGATGCCAGCCAGCCATGCCCCTTTCCAAAATACTCCATCCCTTTCCTACCTCCCAGTTTTCTGATCTCCACCCCTGGCAGTCAGTCCATATTCAGTGCCCAGTGAGTTAGCTCACGCATCACCAAGCTGTTACCTCACCCGCTTTTAGGGCTCCCCCCACCCAACAGTTTTCCCAAACCTTCACATTTCTCCAAGTCTGCTGACATCTCCTTGAGCATGGATGGGGCACTTTTAAGCTTCTTAAGGAGCCACACTTGTAAAATATGTGTCCTATTTGTACATCACCACCACCAATTATTTATATGCTGCCCATCTGACTGGGTTCCCCAAGCAACTTTGGGTGCCTTCCAACAAATTAAAACACAATATGACAACATAAAAAACTTCCCTGAACAGGGCTGCCTTTAGATGTCTTCTATAAGTCAGATAGTTGCATATTTCCTTGACATCTGATGGGAGGGTGCTCCACAGGGTGGGCACCACTACTGACAAGGCCCTCTGCCTGGTTCCCTGTAACCTCACACCTTTCAGTGAAGGAACTGCCAGAAGGCCCTCAGAGCTAGATCTCAGTGTCCGGGCTGAATAATGGGGGTAGAGATGCTCCTTCATGTATACAGGGCCAAATAGGATTTGTTTTGTGTTTCTGTTGCTAAAATTTCTCTCATTTAATAAATAATAATATTAATGGGAGGGAGGGAGAGTTGTTGGTTTGTTTTTGCCTTACGTATTTTGTACTGTCATTTTGTATTTTTCTGTTATGAACCACACTGGGATCTTTGGATGAAGGGCAGTATCCAAATTTAGAAGATGATGATGATGAAGAAGAAGAAGAAGAAGAAGAAGAAGAAGAAGAAGAAGAAGAAGAAGAAACCACCCTTCTGCCTTGAAGTCTTCTTTGGGATGCCTTATAAATGCCTTGTTTTGAAGGCCACAATGTTCAGCTTAATGGCTGATACATTAGAATACTCTTTGCCAATCTGTTGCCTTCCGGAGGTTTTAGGCTACAACTCCTATAAGCTCCAGCTAGGCATGAGGGAGAAATTGAAATTAGTTCACATTTAATCTTACCTAATTCAAACTTTCCAACACAATATGTGAAACAACCCACCATTTGTCAAAACTGGTCTGCAGAAAGGACTCATGTATTGAAAACAGAGACACTGTATGTACTTTTGCTACCCAAGAAAATCTTTTAATAACATTAAAAAAAAAAATCTGCACTTCTTACTTCTGCAGTGCAGTTCTCCAGCCAAATGATGTGTAGAAAAATGCATATATTGGGATTGTGAAAATAGCATACAAAAAGCAAAAATCCCAGACCAAAATGTACATACAGTATTAGGAGAAATTCACGCTAAAATGCCAATGAGTTTTCTTGAGGACTTTCTTTGAAAAAGTAATCGTTTCAAAGTGAAAGGGAGAACTGAAGAGTGGGAAAATAAGAAGCCAAGTCAAAAACTGTCCAAAACTGACAGATGCAACTATCCCTAGCCCCAGGCAGTGCAGCTGTATGTGCTCATGGAAACTGTAGTCCAAAACATTTTGAGGGCCCCAGGATGTCTAAAGTTGCACTAGAAGTCTTTTAATTTTCCGTTGATGCAGTCCTAGATGATACCTTAGGTGCCTCACCTCTTTGGTCTCTTGCTGAAAATGAGACTATTGTGGAATGGCAACAATAATCTTCTGCTCCCACCCCAACTGCATTGCTGTCCCTGCCATCTATGGACTTCCCTTACAATGTGAAGCAGCTCCAAAACATCTCAAAGAACACAGGCTGAGTGTAGCACATGTGTTTCTCTTCTAAAAAGATTGGCATCCAAAAACCCACTTCCCTGAAAACAGTTTTAGTGCAAGTTATTTTTGTGAGGCAAAAGAGTACCTTAACTATTTCAAGAATTACTTCAAAAGATGCTCGGGCTGGGGTGGGTGAGATTCCAGAACTTTACTATCTTAGATACTCTCTTGCGCCTGAATTTAAATTTCTTTCTTTGCATTAAAAAATGTACACCCCAGCTTTCTTGGGCTCATGAACCCAAGTTCGTGACATGACAGCCAGGTGACTGACAACAATTTAAAGTGCAGGCTACAAAAAATGCCCATAAAACAAAACAAACTAAATACAATAAAAAATACATAAGACACAGAACATTAAGAAAGCAATAGAGATAAAAATGACATTCACAGCTGAAACATAGCAGACAAAAGTCTTTGCCAGCAGCATGTTGTTGTTTAGTCGTTTAGTCGTGTCCGACTCTTCGTGACCCCATGGACCAGAGCATACCAGGCACTTCTGTCTTCCACTCCCTCCCGTAGTTTGGTCAAACTCATGTTTGTAGCTTCAAGAACACTGTCCAACCATCTCGTCCTCTGTCGTCCCCTTCTCCTTGTGCCCTCCATCTTTCCCAACATCAGGGTCTTTTCTAGGGAGTCTTCTCTTCTCATGAGGTGGCCAAAGTATTGGTGCCTCGGCTTCAGGATGTGCCCTTCCAGTGAGCACTCAGGGCTGATTTCCTTCAGAATGGAGAGGTTTGATCTTCTTGCAGTCCATGGGACTCCCAAGAGTCTCCTCCAGCACCATAATAATCAAATACAAAGCAGGATTGGCCTGTGCAACATGGTCTGTCTTCAGTTGCATATACATGTACAGAGATATGCAGCAACCTTCCCCAAAGTCAGTGCCAGCCCATCAAAGGTAGCCTCACATAGAGCACATTGCTGTAATCCAAGTGGGCGATAACCAGAGGATAAAGTGGCACCTAAAGTAGTTTGTTTCACCCTGTTGCAAGACAGGACTGATTTTGCATTTCCCATGGGAATGAATGCTCAATATTTACAGGGTCAGTGAGGCTCATGCTCGGAACATTGATGGCCCCTGTGAGAACAGGAAGCTCAACTAGATGGGCTACCCTTCTTATGGCCGTGAAGACCAGGAAACAAAACCAGCCAGGAAAGGTATTTATTGCAGCTACAGCTTTGCCCCAAAGTATTCAGGAAGTTTGCCAACTAGGTCTCATTGGCAAAGGATTTCCTTATTTTCAAACCCCATGCCCTCTTCCAGAACATTACTCTATAAAACCCTTTCTTTTCCTCCCCAGAACCCTGCAGTTCCACAACACTTATTTCCAAAACTAATCTACAATCCACCAAGAGGAAGCTTCTTTACCAGACACACACACACACACACACACACACACACACACATATATATATATATATATATATATATATATTGTCCAGACTAGCAAACAAGCTTATAGAAACAGGAACTTGGTACACTATATCCCTGACCAAATTTAACTTACATGTCTGTAAGCAAGGCAAACGCATGCCATTACAGAGAGTTCCCATGCAAAAGGAAGTCAGTCTCTAAATCACCGACATTAGACTTTCATCTGAAGTCACATTAAGAGTGCAATTGCTTTACACGTTGCCAAAAATACTTGGTTTTGTTGTAGAGTGAGGTCCTTCCAGGGGAAACAGAACAGACATCTTGAACTTCTACAATAACCCACCAAAAGCTGGAGACCATATGCATGTGGGATGAGGAGCGTTTGGGCTGCATCTGGGTTTTTTATGTGCATTTCTCTTTCTTGCCAGTGCCTCTACTTAACAAGGCATATGCCATGGATGACACCATTCCTTTGGAGGGAGGTAGTGTGGTATAGTGGTTAGAGCATTGGACTAGGACCTGGGAGACCAGAGGTCAGAACCCCACTGGGTGACCTTGGGCCAGTCACTGCCTCTCAGCCTAACCTACCTCACAGGGTTGTTGTGGGGGTTAAATGAGGAAGGGAGAAAGCCATGTAGGCTCATTGGAGGAAAAAGTATGATGTAAATGTAATAAATAAATAATAGTTGCTATTTAAAAAGTTCTACCTCCAGTTAATATTCCGCCTCCACTGACATCATGCATCTGAATACCAGTTGCTGGGAATCACAGTAAGCAGAGCAAGTTGAGTGTTGTTGTGCTCATGTCCTGCTTGCGGCTTTCAGACACCACCTGGTTGGCCACTGTGGAACAAGATGCGAAATCACCAAAGATCTTTGGACACTGTTATGTACTGAGTTGAACAGGATCCAAAATGCAGCAGTCTTATTGGTCCTAGAACAATAGGATTCAGAATGCAGGTGGAAATAAATCCACAACCTGATTGGCCTATAGGAGAATCCTAGAATTAGCCAATCATGTGTGGTCCATTGTGCAAATGATGTATATAAAGCAGATATTTTGGGGGAACATTCATTCCTCCTCACCACTATGAGCTGAATAAGAGCATGAAATCCACTCTCGACTCCGAGTATATTTCAGACACCAAGCTGAAGGTTAAGAAATATCCTTCTTAAACCTGAGAAATAGCTCAGTCAATAGAGCATGAGACTTAATCTCAGAGCCGTGGGTTTGAGCCTGTAATGGGTATGAGTTACTCGTATGTAAGCTGGTGCCTTTCTCGGTTAATTTCCCATGTTAAACCTTTCTAACTGCGCAGCCCCTCTTTCCCGTGGCTGCCTCAGTCACTGGCAGAATCCGTCAGTGGGTGTTTCTTGAACCTCTTCCAGCATAAAAGTTGTTTGACACCCAGTCTCCTCCTCCTCTCACTGAGCAGGAGTCTTCTGCGCAGGGTAGGCGTGGGCAGCGGAGGACCTGGGCTCTCCTCACTGATGTCCAGTGAAGAGTCCTGGAGCCCTTTCTCCAATTCCCCCGTCGGCCCCCCTTTATCCCTGGTGTTGCGCCGATTGGCTTCCCCCTCTACTGAGCTGTTTCTCCCCCGGCTGCTGGGTCCTTCGCCAGCATCATCTGAGAGCCTTCCCTTCGCCTCTCGCTCCGATGTCAGTTCCCTGACAGAGCCCCATGTTGGGTGAAAGATTCCTGCATTGCAGGGGGATAGACGAGACAATCCTCATGGTCCCTTCCAACTCTAAGATTCTATATATTGTTAGGTGTGTATAAGAATCTATTTTGGCTCACACGTATCTCTTTGATTTGATCAAAGTCAACTAGATGCATATCAGCAAAAATGCGGGAGTTGACTTGGGTTTTTGGAGAGTGAAGGATTCCATAGGCATCCTCCTCCTGTCATTAATTCCTATAAAGCTTGCATTCATGCGTTTTATAAATTCATATATCACTCTCCAGTAACTGATTATCTGGGTAGTTCATAAAATAAAAAGAATATAACAAAGCCATCAGTAAAACAGCAAGAGAAAATAGTAGCCATAAAAAATAATAAAACTCCTCAGATGTTAAAAAGCCAGGCAGAATAAAATGGTCCCACTGAGGCAGCTTTCCCCATTTTGGTGTCCTCCAGATGTTTTGGACTATAGTTCATATCATAACTGACCACTGGTCACACTGGCTGCAGCTTCACTCCAGCTACATCTGGAGGGCATCAGCTTCAGGAAAGCTGCAAGAGACATTGGCATAGGTGCCAAGTGAGTCTCTCTATTTACTATCAGAGTTACAATGCATCAGTAGGGCAGGGGGGTGGGGAGAGAGAGAAATGGAATCTGTTTGGTCTGAAACAGAGGAAATCTGGAAAGGGATTCAAGCATTAGGTTCTGGTCTACCCATGCCTTGTCTATACAGTTTCCAGATCTCCCACCATGCAGCCTTCCAGGCAATTCCTTCTGCAGCCTTCGTCTAGGGATCGGCCTTAGTAATGAAAGTGCTCAGTGGCACTGAGTCAGACTCTCCACAGTGGAGCAGTTTGTGATGATCCAGGATGACAACACTTGACTTACCAGAACAAGAAGTTTCCCAGAAAATGGGAAAAAATGAGGAATTTACTGTAAGCTCATGAAACTAGGCTATTTGAAAAAATAATATTGGCTTTCACTTTCTCATACACACCTCACTGCTCAATCTCTCTTTTTTTTCATTAACCCACGTGTTTGTGATTTGGCAGGTATATTTACCTGTCAAATCAGGTTAGCCATATATTTGATGAAATGGATTGTAGTCCACTAAAGCTTATGCCATTGTAAATTTCTTAGCTGCCTCAAGACTCCCTGTAAGAGAACCTTGACCAACCATTCCCAAATAGAACCCCTCTCACATTCTTCCCCAAAGCACACAGATTCATAAGAGAATGGAAACAGATGAAGAGAACAATGGTGCTAGAATGGAATCAAATTGTGTCAGGATGGTGGAGGCAAGGGCCTGCCTTTGTCTGGAACCCCAAAACGGCCTATCATGATTAATGGATGTGGATTTTCAGCTCAAATATCTCTTTCTTCTCACAAATGCAGTCTTTCTTTTCTTTTCTTTTTTTGCCAATAATTTTTATTAATTTTCCAATACAAATTTATAGTCTTTATTTTCTAAGGGTGCAACAGTTGTCCTTGGGATGCCCTTGCCATGTACCCTTAATCATTTTGGCAAGGGCTCATCAATTGACTTTTAAAGAGACCAGTCTTACTGAAGCACAGGGAGTTGACACAGAGGAAATACAGAAGACATCTAGGAAGGACGAATGACTATGGATCAAGGGACTATGGACTAAAGGGAGATACAGTGGTACCCCGCAAGACGAATGCCTTGCAAGACGAAAAACTCGCTAGACGAAAGGGTTTTCCGTTTTTGCGTTGCTTCGCTAGACAAATTTCCCTATGGGCTTGCTTCGCAAGACGAAAACGTCTTGCGCTTTTTTTTTAAAGCCGCTTGAAGAGGCGCAGTTGCGACGGACCGTGCTTCGCAAGACGAAAAGCATCGCAAGACGAAAAGACTCGTGGAATGAATTCCTTTCGTCTTGCGAGGCACCACTGTAGTTCAAATTTGAAGTTGTCAAACAATAGTCAAGGCTACAACCTCACTTTAGGTGTTCCACCGTACTTTTAAATACAGGAGCAGAATGAACACTGAACTTGATCAAGGCTAAAGTTGACAAACATTACACGTTGGTCACAAAACAGACACACCTGTCGCATTATTAAAATCTGAGTTATGTATGTTGACCAGCCCTCACAATTTTCAAGTCTACAGGGGGGAAAGTTTGAGAATGGCTGATGGGCTTCTGTGTTTTTTCCTTTTTTGCCATTGGGCACCATGAAGCATGGAACATTTCCTTGACACTATTAAACAAAAGACTGTTTCAGCTAGTTCATACTAGCAGTAGCCTCGGTTGGAAAGGAAGCTGATGATGAATACAAGAAATATGTAGCTACAGAAGATGATGGTCATGAACAAGATGCAAAGATATACTGTATTTTTCCATGTATAAGACTAGGGTTGTTTCTTTACCAAAAAAATAGGCTTAAAATTGCGGCTCGTTTTATACACGGGTAGTGCTGAAGGGTGTTTTCATTTGGAGTCCCCAAAAATAGGGGGCATCTTATACATAGGGGCATCTTATACATGGAAAAATACATAAAATTTTCAGCTCAAATTTCAGTCCTATTTTTACTGAGGTTTAAGGTAGGTTAGACCCAAAGCAGAGCCCTCAAGAACTGTAATCCCTGCATGCAGGCCTATGCAGAGCTTGTCTGAAGCCCAGGGTGGGAGTCTTGTTAAAATGAGTTATAAACTGAAACAAAAAAAGAAGCTGGTCCCTCGAGGGGGTGGTCAGCTTAGCCCTCTGAGGCCCAGGGCAAGGGTACCAGGCTGTCCCCCACCCTGCACAGGCCTGCATGCATGAGTTACCTTAGGACCTAAACCAAGGATGGGAAACCTGTGGCCCTTCAGATGTTGATGGATCTAAACTCCCATTGGTCCCAGGTGGCATGAGCAATGGTCAGGGATGATGGGATTTATAGTTCAGCAACATCTGGAGGGCCACAGGTTACTCAGACTGCATATGTTTAATACTACCAACACTACTGCAACTAGTCCAGGCACCATGTTCCTTGGCCAAAATGGTCAGCAGTGGATGGTACAAAGACTGTCTCTTTGATAAGGGGTTGTTGTTGTTTAGTTGTTTAGTCGTGTCTGACTCTTCGTGACCCCATGGACCAGAGCACACCAGGCACTCCTGTCTTCCACTGCCTCCCACAGTTTGATCAAATTCATGCTGGTAGCTTCAAGAACACTGTCCAACCATCTCATCCTCTGTCGTCCCCTTCTCCTTGTGCCCTCCACCTTTCCCAGCATCAGGGTCTTTTCCAGGGAGTCTTCTCATGAGTTGATAAGGGGTAGCCAAGCCAATAGCTAGACTCTGCTGGACCATTAACCTGTACTTTCCTTCCTACTAGTTCTCAGCCTCTCTCCTGCCTTCTTTTTCAACCCTCCTAAAACTTCTCTCTGCATTTGTAAACCCCCCTGTCTTGGACAAACTCCCTGAAACTCAACCCTGTCCTGAACCCTATAAATAAATAACACTGCTGAGTTGTACAGACTGGCACCACCTCTCTAATCAAAGCCATTTCTTGAAGCAATCAACCCCCATGACATTAAAAACCATTTCTGGACACACCTGCACTAAGCACTACACACACACACACACACTTCTGATGTAAACAAGAAATGGTTACTAGTAGCAATGCTCCCCCTCCTTGATCAGGAAATTAAAGACATTCCTTGTACACCTGGCATACCCAGCTCTCCTTCAACCAGGGCCAGCCTGAGGTAGGACTTTGTAGCAAAAACACACTGCCCAGCCCAAAATGTAGCAAGTAGGAAAGTCCTCCTAACCCAAACAATGGCTTGATAGGCACACTTTTGTGCCTCAGAAGCAGGAAACAGTGGAGGAAGAACATCCAATTTGATGCTTTGGAAGGGCAAGGAATGGCCAAGCAAGCAAGGAGGATCAGTGGCAGAAGAAAGTGGCAAAGAGATGCCCAAGGACATTCAGGGATGGGTTTATGGCATGGTTAACTGAGCACAGAGCTAGACTAGATGACTCTAGGAGTCATTTCCAACTCTCTGATTCCATGTTTCTAAGGAGGTGTCACTGAGTTACCAGGGCTAGTTGCTCAGCAAGGCCACACCTCCGAGCAATCAGGGTTCAGGGTTGTTGGTCCAAGAGGACAAAGCAGGCAATGTGCTCCTTGCACAGTGGCAGGGCCTCACTGAATTCCAGCTGAGAAGTGACAACAGCAGGAGAGGGCAATCCACATCTCATTTGTAGCTTTTCTTGAAGCACCTGATAGGTGTATGTGTGAGCACAATAGACGTTTGCTTAGATCAAACAGAACTGCCTTTAACTTCTATTACAGCAAGCAATTAGGCAACGGGACTACAATATTGTGTGCATTGGACTGGACCAATCCAATCCAGTGTGTTTGTTCTCCCTCACAGGAAGGCTTCAAGCAGCAGTTGGACAGTCATCTCTTTCCTGTTTTGAGCAGGGGAGTTGGACTAGATGGCACCCTCCAACTCTTAAGTATTGCAAGGGATTCTGGGAAGGAGGTCTTAGCAAGCCACAACACAGCCAAGGAAATGGATGGGTGGAAGAGCAATGAGATGCAACAGCCCCAGAATCCATTGAATTGATGGGTGGATTGGCAATGACCAACTCCAAGATCCAGTGAATGGGCACAACTTAACAATTTTGATAACGCTGGCGAAAAAATTCAGAGTGTTGGAGGACAAGCCATCTCTCTGTTCAATTGTTTTGCAAAAGATGTCCACCCAATAAAACCTGAGGACTGACCTTTGAGCCCAAGCTTTGAGCCCATGGTTGGGTGTCACAATCTGTAGTTTTTGCCCAAGAGAGCAGATCTCCAGTGGAATTACTCCTCACCACATCACACGTCACCACAGTCTGTTATGTAAATAAAGGGAAAGAAGGGAAAGTATGCCATCCCTTTCCCTGCTGGGTTCTCCCATTACACATTCCAACCTCAGAGCATTTTTTAAGGACCACAGAAATGCATACTTTAAAACCTGTCTAGTAAACTTCCTTGACACTGAGGCATACACTTTGGATTTAGTCACTTTCTCTCCTCACACTGCCCCTTGGAAGAATTTCTACTCTGGAGAGTACCTCTAGCCTAGACAACCCCAGATTCAAGGTCTTCTGGGGTTGCTATGCTGACAGGATGAAACGAACCCGAACTGGTCACAGGAATAACCTGTTTGGACTTAAGGAAATGCCTTGGGAGGTATCCAGCAGCAGATGGTTCTGCTGTTGAGTAATAAGACTATAATTCTCAACAGATTTGTAGTAAAGGTGCAAATGTGTCCATGACACTAGCTAGTAACCATTAGTGTCTGCTTTTCCACTCATAAATCTCTTAATTGCTGTGTGGAAGTCATAGCTGTTCGCTGGCTTCCAAAAAGGGAAGGACAGATTCTGAATAGTGATTCTTACAAGGCTAGACATAAAGTAGTCAAAGAGCAATCACAGAACACGCACAGAACCTGGTGTCCTCCAGATGTTGTTGGACTCTAACTCCCATCAGTCTCAGCCAGCATGGCCAATGTTCAGGAGTGATGGCAGTTGTAGTCCAAAGCATCAGAAGACATGGGATTGGGAACGCCAATTTATAGCTTAGAGTGAGGATGGGCACAATATAGATTGGGATCTACTGGTGGATTTCTGGACAATCAGCAGTAGATCTGCAAAGGTTTGTGGCTCCTAATGGTTTAAACCAGTGGTTCTCAAAGGGTGTGGTGTGCCACACCAGTGTGGCAGGAGAGGATGGCAAGCATGGAGGGACATTTCAGTGTAGCGTAGCATAGCATATGCCTATACATATACACATACAGAGAGAGAGAGAGAGAGAACCAGAAGCAGAATCCACACCTCTCTTCAAGAGCATTGGCTATTCTTCTACAGCTCTCCATAACATTGTTGTGAACTGGGATTTTCAACTCAGACAAATATGTAAGATCAGAAAAGAGAAAGGATTATTTGTGCTGGTGAGGAGATGGGAGTTTGTCTCAAATTAGACCTAATAGGTATGAATTATCCAGCAAAAGCAAGCTCACGCATCTCATTGAGTTTGTATACGTACTTAAGGTACATATGTAAGAGGCTCATTTACAATTCCATTTAGGGAATTATTCATGTTTTTATGTAGCTGCATTGCTACATAAATGACTATATTATAAAGTAGTGGTGTTCTATGTTATAAATCAAGCACTGCTAGGAGTTGTTTCTTTTTGTGTTCCAGTGTATTTCTTATCAATTAAAAATTCAGTGTTACACGAACAAATTTTTATTCTCCCAGAGAACAGGTTTGAGAACCACGGCTTTAAACAGCAGCAACTCATTTTCTTTCTAAATAAGGCCTCTCAAAATTTTAATTAAGGAAGCTTGGAGGTGAAAACCTGGAGTGGGTTTTTGTAAGAAAACTGACTTTGTGTACTAAAAATAATTCCTGTACTGGGCATGTGCTCAGAGGTATTCTGTTCCGTAATTATCTGTGTTCCAAATCTACAATTTGACACCCACTGGCCTAGCTATTATTTTTTCATTTCTATACTACTTTATATTTATGGACAAAATCTTGAGTGGCTTACAACACAGTGAAACATCAAATAAAACAATCCAGAATGAAACATTACTAAACAAAGCCAAATATAAAGTATACATTCTAAGCAACACCATTAACAGGAAATTAAAATATTATCTTGAGCATTTCAAAACAAAACATTACTAAAGGAAGTCAAATATAAAATGCCCATTTCAAACAGCACAATTGTCAGGAGCATAAAATATCTGCTGCTTCTTCTGCCAACCCTGCTCATGGTGGACAATGGTTGTGGAAGCTGAGACTCAATGACCTGGGTCTGCACTTTTGCATGACCTTTTTTAATTGGCAGGTTCTTCTACCAGGGCTGCTGGATTTTATGGTTCAAGTAACAGAAAAAATAGATCCTGGAAGCCTGAAGTTTGCCCTCCTCTGGCCTAGAGGTAATTCCATCCTTTCAATATTGTCATTGCTTTCAAGATGCAATAGGCTCCTTACAGAGGTCTTGTTTGCCTTGTGACACAGCAGTGGTGAATCAGCTCATAACAGTCGAGAAGATGACAAACATGTTGTCCTCGTTGTTCCATTGCCCTTTAATGATGGCTAAAATATGATGTTGGCTTGCCACTAAGGACAGTCCAGGCTATTCATGAGTTCCCACAAAGGGAAAAGCTTGCCATTTCTAGCTTCTGTGTGATCTTGATGGCTAACACTTTGACTAATCACAGTCTGAGTTAATTTTCTTGGCTGAAAATAAAATATGTGGTAAAAAACCTGTACAATCATACATTTCGCCAGAGAAGCCTTCCCCAACCGGGTGACCTCTAGATGCTTTGGACTGTATGGTGCTGTGCTGGCTGGGGCTGATAGAAATTATAATCCAAAACATCTGGAGGTTGGGGAAGACTGCTCTAGTGAAAACACATTAGAGTAAAGGGCAAAGGTTCTTGGGCATGTTCTAGCATGTGTTATCTGGACCTGATGGCAGTATCTACTGTATCTTTTGGGAAATCGATTGTGCTTCTGTGTGTTTGTTCTCTATGTGTTCAGATGCCTATTGAGATACCATCACCAAACACAGCAGAAGGGTTCCCAAGGTGAGGACAGTGGTATTCATAGATGTTTGGATGCTGGATGCCATTTTGAATCGAGATGAAGGACTGAAAAATCACTTTGGCATGACTTCGCCCATTTTCTGACAGATTCGGCTTGTTTTTTGAAATATCATTGCTAAATTGGGCACGAGGGTTCCTGAGGTGGTGGTCTAGGTCAACATTTGGGTTATAGGTTCCATGATGTACATTAGCTATAGTAACTACGTGGAACTTCTGGGGGAGGGAATTCAACGTTGCACTATCATGATCATTCCATGAGTACAAACATTTCTGCCTGCCAGATGAAATAATCTCCCAATGAAGGAGAGCCTCTTGCAGAAGTCTGTTCCACTGCTGGAAAGCTCTTGCTATCAAGAAGCTTCTAATGTTTCTCCACCAAAAGCTGCTTTGCTGTGGAGAAACAGAAAACTTCAGCTCTAAGTTCAGAATTTTAGCAAAAGAGTAGCCCTTCACTATAAGCTGAACTTGGTTATCCAAGGTCCTGTGTTAGTTGTAACATCACTGAGAAAAGCTATCTTGTTCCCTCTTGCTGCTGAGAATTGGCTCAGGAATAAATATTTCTAAACAATGGCTTTGATAACTGCTTTTTTGAGCATTTGCCAGATTCTGCATCTTTGAGGCTCAAATAATCCCATACATACAAATAAATAAATGAAACAAATAAACAATTCCATGAGGACTTCTGTTTTGTGACCTATTTGGAGCCTTGTACCCTGGTGTTGCATGACAATGCTAAGAAAGAGAAAAATCAGTGCAATTTTGAAATCAGTGGTTACAATCAGTGCAGTTTCCAATGGTTCAGTCCACCATCTTGATTCAAAAGCACATACAATTTTATCCAAGCAGACAGAAACCTGCTCCTTGATCTCAGGAACCAATATGCAAATTCTGGTCACGATACCTTAACAGACATCTAAATACATAACAACCAAGCAAGCTATTAAAATATATAGCAAATAGTTCTGCTGGCCTGAGAAACCAGAATGCATTGGCTCCTGAAGTGATTCATCTTCAAGACTAGTCTGGCCCCTGCTACCTTGCTAGCCAATGGTACTTTGTGCCCATTGTTAGAGAAGGCTAATGCCCCTCCTGGCATCTTCACTGAGGCTATTCCAAATCTGTCATTTCTATCCTATAGAAAACCCCATCAACCTGGTGCCCTTCATGTGTTTTGGATTACATCTCCCAGCAGTCCTGGGCAGTGCTTAATGAGAGTTGCAGTCCAAAGCACCCAGAGAGCACCAGGTTGAGAAAGGCTGCTGTATACTAATAGTGAACTCACTCTCTGGGTGCAGATTCTTATATAGCCCAAACTGCACCATCCACACAGGAAAAGGAAAAGCTCAAGGAATTGCCAATATTTGCAGATATAACAACAAAACTTTAAGGGAGAAATGAGGACTATGTATCCCCAGTGGGTCCATAATAGTGATTCTTGGATGGCTGGATTGATAGAGATGGAATGGACTATCCTACAAGTGGGACTGGAAGCCTCAACAAGAGGTAAAGGTAAGGTAAAGGACCCCTGGACGGTTAAGTCCAGTCAAAGGTGACTATGGGGTTGCAGCACTCATCTCGCTTTCAGGCCGAGGGAACCAGTGTTTGTCCACAGACAGTTTTCCGGGTCGTGTGGCCAGCATAACTAAACTGCTACTGGCGCACAGAGGACCGTGACAAGTGCCAGAGCTCACGGAAACACCGTTAACCTTCCCGCCACAGCAGTACCTATTTATCTACTTGCACTGGCATGCTTTCAAACTGCTAGGTTGGCAGAAGCTGGGACAGAGCAACGGGATCTCACCCCGTTGCAGGTATTCAAGCCGCCAACCTTCCGATCAGTAAGCCCGAGAGGCTCAGAGGTTTAGACCACAGCACCACCCACCACAACAAGAATACTTTGCACAGCAGCACTTTGCTCCAGTTTCAGCTTGTTTTACAATCCAAAATCATTTTAAGTTGGCCTGTGGGGGGCCCTGCTGGTTGAGCCAGCCTCCTGCTAGTCATCAACAGAGTAACACAAGCTGACGGTGGTGCTGCAAATGATAGGAGGCCCGCAGGTGGCAACGCTACCAATGGAGCCCAGCAGAAAGCCTCTAAATGGTGCACTCTGAGGATGCGGAGGCAGCAGCCAGTCTCACAGCAATTGGCGGCCAGCATTAGGCTCAATCTGGACCCAATCAGCCTGATTTCCCTGCCATCCCATGCCATCACCAAGAACAGCTGGGCTGCAGATGCAGCAATGGCTCCACCACTCTGCAGAGCCATGGTGGCAGTGGGAAGTTTGGAGTGCACCCTTGATCTCCAAAAACTGTTGAGAAAATGTCACTCAGTGGTGTAACACATTCTTTGCATGCAAATGATGCAAGCTTCAACCCCCAGCATTGCCAGAAAGGTCTTGGAAAGACTGGGCTTCATGGGCCAGTGGTCTGACTCAGTATAACAATTCCCCATGTTCCTAATAAATACAAGGAAGTGTGGAATATCAGAAGGAAAATGGCCCATCTTGCTGGCTCCCTTCAGAGCTCAACCAGAGCTCCATATCTCTCAAATCCATCAGTTAACAGAGAAGGTCAAGATAATGGGATTCAGGGTTGACTCATTTGAACATAATCAAGCAGCTTCCAACTGAGTCAGACCAATTTTTTCCATTTAGCCCACCATTCATTTTCTATTCTTCTGCATGCAAGGCATGTGGCACCTCCTCAGGCCCGTTGATTGATTGGGGAAGGGTGTGACTCTGAACCAAAATAGGAAAAGGGAGCTGAACTTTCTTCTGCCCTTAGTGTTCTTCCTCTGCAGTCTGTTTCCACAGCCAAATTATAATACCAGAAACGGGCTCTGAAAGACTTAGCATGCTTGCAGGCAGAGGCATCGCTAGGGGGTGATCCAGGGGGCCTCAGCCCTAGGTTTCCTGCCCCTTCCCTTTCAAAAAGGTTTGTTAACATGGTGGCTTGGTGCATTGCCATCTGAAGTCCTGAAGAGCTCCTGCCAGTCTGAGCAGACAATATGGAGATAGATCAGGCATCCCCAAAGTTGGCCCTCCAGCTGTTTTGGGACTACAATTCCCACCATCCCTGACCACTGGTCCTGTTAGCTAGGGATGATGGGAGTTGTAGTCCCAAAACAGCTGGAGGGCCAAGTTTGGGGGTGCCTGAGATAGATGAACCAATGTTCTAATAAGGCAGCTTCCTATGTTCCTAATTTGTCCACTTGTACAACTTGGTGCTCCTGTTCACATGGAAAGGCACTATGGGAAGGTAACAGGTAGGTTTGGCTTCTCTCACCAACATGCCCTTTTGCTCTAAAAATTCCTTTGCTTCTCCCCTTTTATATATACATTGGGGCAGAGCCCAGTTTAAACAAATGAAGGGTCCATAGATAGCTCGGGGGGAGACTCCATGCCTGGTATCAATTGCTGGTATCAGTCCTTTGCCAGATTTCCAAACAGCAGGGATTGGAAATACCTCTGCTGGAAACCAAGGAAAGCTGCTGCCAGTACAGGGTTAGATCAGGTGTGGGTCACCTATTCCAGCTCCAGGTCAACCTTCCAAGGACCACATACCCTTGGGGCAATAGGCAAAAGTTGATGGAGCAAAAAACCATTGTACAATAGACTAGTTTCTACGGTACACACACACCATCCTCCATCAAGGCAATTCAAAGACACATTCCAGCCAGGCAAAAACACTTGGGATACAAAGTAGGAGCCATTAGGTGTATTGCCGGGGGTGAGTTCTAAGGACCAGTAAGAGAGGCACCCAACCCAAAGCCTACAGGGCATCTTTGGAGGGTATTTGAGGGCTGGTACAATAGACTAATACTGAGTACTCTGCCGCCACCTCTTCCACTGCTGCTACCTGGCTTAGCCGCTCCCTCCAAGTGTGTAAGCACAGGAACAGAATAAAGGAGCAGAAGGAACAGCCTCCACTTGCCTTGAGGTTTTTTCCTGGACAGTGGCTTGGATTAGGCCCAGAGGGAAAGGGCATGGAAATGGGCAGTGGCAAAGAGAGGGTCCCAAATCTAAAGCCAAAACTGTGCAATATTCAACAGGGAAATGGTAAAAGGGAATGGGGTAAACTCTCCTCCGATCCAGATTCTCACCTCCCTTACTGGTGCTGATATGAGAGAGAGAGAGAGAGAGAGAGAGAGAGAGAGAGAGAGAGAGAGAGAATCCAAACACAAGATTAAAATAAATGTGAGACTACACCACTAAGATTTTGCCAACTTCCAAGGGCAGCCAACGTGGTGCCCTCTAGATGTTAGACTACAGCCCCCACCACTATGGTCAACAGTCAAGGATGAGGAGAATTTTGGTCCAACAACATTTGGCCAGCACCAGACAGGGAATGCTGATTTAAAGAGAAGAAAGATGATCGGGAACCTGGATTCTGGGTCCCAGTTCTATACAGTGGTACCTGGGGTTACGAACATCTTGGGTTACAAACACTTCAGCTTACAAACTCTGCTAACCCGGAAGTAGTACCTCAAGTTAAGAACTTTGCCCCAGGATGAGAACAGAAATCACGCAGCAGCGCAGGGGCAGGAGGCCCCATTAGCTGAAGTGGTACCTCAGGTTAAGAATGATTTCAGGTTAAGAATGGACCTCTGGAATGAATTAACTTCCTAACCAGAGGTACCACTATGTGCATTTGTGTAATGTCATCATGGCATTGTGAAATCCACAGAGCCCTGGATACAGTGGCAATACACTCTTATATAAGATGATCACCCTACGTGATATAGCAAAGAATCGTTCATAACCCATATGATTCCCCCCCCCCCAGCAGCTACTGAACAAACATCATGGTCATATAAAAGATATATCTGTCTAAACTAGCCAACAACACAAATCAGAGCAACACAGCAAAACTCTGCTACTACCTATGGAATCTTTTGATGGAAACCTTATATAATGGACAAACACAAAGCACAATAAGCTATATCATCTATGTTTTGACTATGGACACAAAGACATCGTTCTGGTGGCATACCTGCCATCTACAGATGCTGTCAGCATTGTCTGGAACCACCTTTGGAAAGTATGAAAGGCAAGCTCTGGAAAAAAACATTGTGGGCCAGTATCAGAATTCTCAGATACCCTGTTGTTGTTAAATGCTCTCTTGGCCAGAAAAGGCCCACCCAGTGGAACGAAACTGCCATGCTAACTTCCTGGCAGCAGAGTCTCTTCTGTTTACCAAAGAGAAGGGGAAGATGTTGGGGAGGGAGGTGCAACAATGGAGTCAATCTGGTGTTCCCACCCGCACCAACCTCTGCATCACCTCATCCCTTCCACTCCTAGTAAGCAATAGCACCACACCTTCACACCAGACATGGGTGTTTGCAGAAATAATTCTACCAGGGGCAGGCAAGGTCTATAACTTGTAGCTAAGGCTCTTGACTTACAACTGAACCCCACACACTGTTACATGATGCTGAAGAGAAACAAAGAAATTATGGCAATTTACTGTATTGCATGGGATTATAGATTTCAAAGCTAACTTCTAACAAATTGCTTTATTTGTCCATTTAACAGCAACAGAGTAAAGCACTAGAAAAACAGACAACTTATTTGTCCACTGAACAACAATACTGTCAGACTCTTAAGCCAAATTAAAAACCCCCAAAGCTGAATTTCACACTTTTTTTACGCAACATCAGCCTTGGCAAAGTCTGAAACCAGATTTTTTTGTTAATGCTTGTCTGTCCATAATATAAGGGGAAAATATAATACAAAGCAGACTTCTTTTTAAGCAAAAACTGGATTGTTCCATGGCCTTGGCCATAACTTCTTCTATAAACTTCTCCATGAGATAGGTCTTCAGCATTTCTCTATGGACACAACACACACATGCCAGAAGGGGACCTAAATGCAGAAATATCTGGTGGCGAACAGGGAAAACTTTGGAAACAAAAACCTCTAAAATTGGTTTCAGCAGCCACAAGAGAAAATATGCTGAAAATCATTTTTAGATGGATGCCGTTTCACACAAATCACACTGAGCGATATGAAGAAATCTCTGAGCAAAACATGGAATCGGTTTACACCTTTGGTGGCATTGTCCTATTATCCAAAAAACCTAGATCAGTCTTTGTCCTGAACCCATGGCCTACCTGGCAGCAAGTCAGTATGTCAAGTCCCCAGTCCAGGGTCAATCCATGTGTCCAAAGTCCAAAGCAAGCATAGTCCCACAAGGATCCTGAAGCATCTAGCCTGAGGTGCATCGACATAGGCACTTGAGCAGACCCAGCACCTCAGCTCTGCTTCACTTTTGTACTTTGCATGCTGATTGCAGCATCTGGGCTTGATGAGGCAGGTGACCTTCACCTGTTCTAAGCCTATTCCATCTGAGGAATCACACACCTCCTCACAGAGCTAGCGGGCCTCACCTGGTCAGCTGAGAGTTGGGCTGTGGGCCTTGCCTGTCTCAGCCTCCTAGAGCACCCCTCCTGCTTCTCCCTATGCCTCAGATCCTACTGTGTTCATGGAGACTCCTCTGGCTCTGGGTCCTACTGCTCTGGTTCCTGTGTTCTGACCCCCCCCATCACCTTATCATCCTCCATCACCCTGTGAGTACTTCATTCCCCACCCCCTGCTGGCCCCGGTGTGTCCCACTCCTGGCTATGCCCCTCGCCGGGATCCTCTTTCTTCTCTCTGTTGCCCTGCCAGTTCATGACATCTTGCCCACACGGACTAGCAGGAGCTGTCCAATGTTTCAGGCAGGGATCTCCCCCAGATCTACCTGGATATGTCCTGGATTGACGCTGGAACCTTCTGCACACTAAGCAAATGCTCTCCCAATGAGTCACAGCCCTTCCCCATATCCCCTGACCACTGGTCATCCTGACTGGGCTTCTTAGACTCAAGGAACATCCGGATTGCCCCAGGTTTCTTACTCCTGGGCTAAGGTAGAAGCAGCCTGTGTACGGGAGCAGAACATCCCACCATGAGATGCAGCAACCCAAAATGGAAGAGAAAACTGGGGATTTTCTAACCAGAAATTACAAGGCAGTTGTCAGCTTATGTTTCATTAAAAAAAGCATTTGGGGGAACAGGGGCAACCCAACTTCTGAACTTCTAACCTTCCAGGAATTTCCCTGGGAACAGCCTGCTTAAAATCTTGCGGCAGTGTGCAGCACGCCTATGGGGCATTGTTGATGCTCTCCCTATTATGGCACCTGTTAACATGAGGCGAGGGGGGCAAGGAGGGGGGAAGTTGTCGCTCGGGGATTCACTGTGACACGGCAAAGCTTTTGATGGTACCACAATTGCATTTGCTTTGGACAAGCCTGGCTTTGTGCTAATTAGGACCCTCTGGGGGATTTCCGGCCCTGCAGGGTGACAGTTTTGTTGCTGCTACCATAACAGAGATCCCAAACCGCAACACTCTAAGGTACTGAGCACGCCAACATGTTTTACCACCATCCCCTCAAATGGGGGGGGGGACTTGAAATAGTGAGATCATGATAAACTGAGCTCTTGTGGTTGCTTTGAAGTTTTTTTCTTTCCTACAAAAGGCATGTCTTTAAACTGACTTGTCAAAGTCTCTGTCATCTTGCAACTTTAAAAATTACTCTATGGTGGCAATTACAAGAATTTGTATGTGTTACTGGCCAGGTCAGTAGGTGGTGCCAGCATGTGTGTACAAGACGGATCTAGACACATCAAATAAGCATTTTGGTTTAAAGCGTTGTAAATTTAAACAGGGAAAACAGGTAGAGAAAAACAGGACTCCACATCGCCATCTGGTGGCACAATGTTATACAATGGTACCTCGGGTTACAAAGCCACTTCCGAGCTCGAGAGGAGGGGGGGTTGCGGGCCACCCCCTCCCACACACGCGGGGGCTGGTTTTAGCCCCCGCGAGAAGAGGGAATCCCCGGGCGTGTCAGTGACCCGGCCTGCCAATCGGCAGGCAGGGGAGGCGTGGCCTAGCCCATTTAAGGCCAGGGCACCCAGGGACCGCCCTCTTTGCCCCGTTCCAGCTGCCCGGTTTTCCCATCCCTCCCACCCTTTAGACTTAGCTAGCTTTGACCTTGCTATGGACTTCGGTTGGTCGCCGCAAGGGGCCTGGTAGGAATTTTTCCAACTTGGCGCATTTCTAGCCTTTTGGTTTTTTTCGCCTACCTTGTAGCAAACGTCACAACTTCTTCGGTATTGGTGGTTAGGCATTGGCAGGGGTAATTGTTATGCAAATGAAGGGGGGAGGAAGCGCCATCACCTTCCCCCAAGGAAAAGGGTAGTCCGGTAGAGGACTCCGGGGGGCGTTGCCCTGTCTGAAACCTAGGGAGGTGAGGGCCTCCGGCACGCCCCCTAGCGGTGACACCCGTGGGGTCCTAGTTGGCGTACTTCAACAGGACTTCCACGGCTTGTGGATAACCCTTCCCGGTCTCCATGCCGGGTAGTCGATAGGAGCCAATGCCTAAGGCCAATACCTTTCAATTCCTGTAATCAATAAAGTTGTGGCCTTTTTATGCCCATTAACCTTAATTAATGTGTCCTGTGTCTTCATTTCACTTGGGGGGAGGGGTCTCGCCACACAAACGCTTCAGGTTACAAACACTTCAGGTTACAGACTCTGCTCACCCGGAAGTAGTACCTCAGGTTAAGAACTTTACCTCAGGCTGAGAACAGAAATTGCGAGCCAGCGGCGCAGCAGCAGCAGAAGGCCCCGTTAGCTAGAGTGGTGCTTCAGGTTAAGAACAGTTTCAGGTTAAGAACGGACCTCTGGAACAAATTAAGTACGTAACCAGAGGTAATACTGTATCACATATACAACACATATAAATCACTTTTTCTTCACTAGTCTAGCTGAGTCCCATGTCTGCAGAAGAAGCTACAAGCTACCTCAGAAAGCTACCTATGGACCTAGCTACACATGTTACAGGCAAATGCCGATAATAAAGCCCCAATATATCTCCCCTGCCCCCCTTTAGTGAAAAAGGAGAATTAGCAGGATGTGATTTTGACTAAACTGTGAAGAGGGACAGGGGGCTGGGGAAAGTATTACTGCCATCTGGAGGGGCACCCTTGTGTTACCAGAACAGGGGCAAACAGTATTGAAAGTGGGATTGTGTATAACTGCTCCAAAACTATCATGATTACAAATCATCATGACCGGGTGGCGGTTAGGCATTGGATTCATGTGTTGTGCTGTGTCAAGGGCTAGGTGTGGCCATCGCCTATGGTATCTACCGTGGGTTATTCCGTTAAAGGAATCTGGCGGTCGTGTATTCCGTCCGATGCCTGCTTGGCGGGAGGCCATGGCACGACCCTCGGTGACATCAGGGGGTGAGCCTATAGTTTGATGAGCATCAACAGGCTCCACCTACTGTTGAATAAACCCACCACCTATAGTCATCCAATGCCTAAGCCAATACCTTTTCACTGCTGTAATCAATAAAGTTGTGGCCTTTTCTTGCCCATTAACCTTATACCACGTGTCCATGTGTATTTATTTCACTTAGCGGGGTCGGGGCCCTCGATCCACAACTGCTCCAATACTATCATGATTACAAATCATCATGAATGCACAATAGAAAGGATAACAATTCTTCCTTTCTGGCCCCAGCATCTCTTATCCTTGTTTCTCACTCTTAGCTCACCCTCTGTCCTCAGTTCACCAGCCAGCCTATTATTGCCTCAAAAATAAATGTCTGGTTTCACGCAAACTGACATCAACCACTTTCTTGATTCTTTGTTGCTTACCGTCTTGTCACGCTGCTATATTATTTTCATATGTCTGGACTTTCCAGCGTTCAATACTTTTGCCTGTACACTTAGTCTAGTCTAGAAACAGATCATAGACCTGCTTTGGTCAGAATCTGCACTGGACCTATTTCTGTAAGGGACTGTGCCAACTCTGCTCATCTTGGACTAAACCCCTGAATTTGGAGTTGCAAAAGCTACTGAACTAGGGGCATTTCTTAGAGGAAAAGGAAATAATAACCAAGGACCACTGTGAAGGCAGAACACAGGCCAGAGAGTCGGGCTGGAAAAGAGCAACAGCAACACATTCCTCGCCAATATTTCGTTCCCTGAAGGTCTTCCACGTGTACATAGTGCAGACATCAGCATCAGGACAAGACTGCAGACTGACAGATCCAGCCAATGCTTGAGTCATTACCCAACAAAAACAGATGAGTGAGGGCCAGTGAGGTGATTTGAGCAGAGAGTCAAAGCAGGAGCCAAAGGCTTCTGCATGATTGCCTGGAATTTGAGATTAAACTGCAGTTCCCAGAAAATTGCTCACTTGATATGCGAAATGTGACTTTTGAGATTGAAGGCTGAAGAAGAAACAATCTGCAGAGGGGAATAATTTTGGGCTTGGCAAAAAGACTGAGGGCGTACAAGGCAGCACCATCAAAACAGGAAACCGGGAGAATTCTTTGAAAATGGTGGGATTCAGGTGCGTGCAAAGTTGTGCTCTATATATATCCATATCTATATATATATATATATATATATATATATATATATATATATATATGGATAGAGCTAACCACAGAAATGAAAACCAGTTACAAACATAGGCGCAGTGTGTGGTGGCAGAAAAAGGCCTCCCATCTTACAGCAGCAGGACTCCATCAGTTCAAGGCTGTGTTGAGTTAAGGGCTGTGTATGCACTGCTGCTTACTCTGAATCCAGTGCACTCTCACCACTGGTTTAGGAAGTGGAACACGCATAACATTGGCCATAATCCATATCCACGCAGTATTAATCCAAGAATCGTAGAATTGTGGAGTTGGTAGGGTCATCTAGTCCAAACCCCTGCTATGCATGTATCAAGACTAAAGCAGTTTGTTGAAGGAGCTGGGTATGTCTAGCCTGGAAAAGAGGAGACTGAGAGGAGATATGATAGCCATCTTCAGAGATCTTAAGGGCTGTCACATTGAAGAGGGAGCGTGCTTCAAGTTATAAGAAAGGAGATTCCAATTAAACATTCAGGGGAAAACTTTCTGACACTAACAGCTGTTTGGCAGTGGAACAGACTCCCACGAAAGGTAGTGAACTCTCCTTCCTTGGAAGTTTTTAAGTAGAGGTTGCATGGCCACCTGTCATGGATGCTTTAGCTGAGATTCCTGCATTGCAGGGGGTTGGACTAAATGACCCTTGGCTCCCTTCCAACTCTAAGATTCTAGGATCCATGACAGATGGCCATCCAATCTCTGCTTTAAAACCTCCAAGGAAGGAGAGTCCACCACCTCCCAAGGGAGACCATTCCACTATTGAACAGCTCTTACTGTCAGAAAGTTCTTCCTGATGGCAGCAAGAATACTTATTGCAAAGTATTGGAAGACACAAGATCTACCCACTCTGGAAGAATGGCAGATGAAGGTGATGGACTACATGGAATTGGCAGAAATGACTGGCAGAATCCGAGACCAAGGAGAAGAGTCGGTGGAAGAAGACTGGAAGAAATTTAAAGACTATTTACAGAAATATTGCAAAATTAATGAATGTTAGAATGATGTCAGAATGAAGTTAAGTGGTTTAAGCAGCAATGTTATAAAGGGGTATGTAAAAATGGATTGTTAACAGGTGAGAATCCAAAGTTATAATATATTATGTTAAAGGACTAAGATAAAAACAAAGAGGGAAAGAAATTGCTGAATTAACTAACTGAATTGGAATACAAAAAAGGGAGGTGTGAGGAGGTCAGGGAAACAAGGAAATGAATGTAAGGTATGGAAAGACCGATGTATTTTTTAAAAAGTGTTTTTTATCTTTTTTGTATTTTGTATTTTTTCTTTTCTTTTTACTTTTGTCTTTCTTTTTTTCTTTCTTTTAATTCATGTAATTCTTTTCTTTGAAACTTTAATAAATACCATTTAAAAAACAACAAAAACAGAAAGTTCTTCCTGATGTTTGGTCAGAATCTTCTTTCTTGTAACTTGAAGCCACTGATTTGGGTCCTACCCTTCAGAGCAGGAGAAAACAAGCTTGCTCCGTCTTCCATGTGACAGCCCTTGAGATACTTAAAGATGACTATCATACCTCCTCTCAATCTCCTCTTTTCCAAACTAAACATACCCAGCTCCTTCAACTGTTCCTCATAAGGCTTGGTTTCCAGACCTTTGATCATCTTGGTCACCCTCCTCCTCCTGTTGCCTGTGAAATGTTGTGTTTTGATATGTGTCCCCCCCCCCAAACAGTAACAACCCAGCTTTGATCCAAATCAAGAAAAATGACATACCTGCCTTTTAAACCAGTAGTATGTACACAGTCAAGGGCACAGCAGAGAAGAAGTGGAAGTTTCTTACAGATACTCCAGATCCAAAACACTAAAAGTCATTGTAGCCTACAGCCCTGCAAGGCATCAGAGAGAAGACCATGCCCCCAACTGTAACATCTGTGCAGTTCCTTCACCTTTCACCCGACTCCTCCACCACCCAAGGAAAAAGAGATGGGCCACTCCCCTGGCAATTATGGGAAACCATGTGCTAACTTTTTATTTTTTAAAAAAATAAAGTCATATCTTTCTTAACAGGTGGAAGCTGTGTCCACACTCACACAGGTAAATGTTCAGAAGTGAGTATTCACTGTGGCCTTGTTGGTGACAGATTCCCCCATGTGCAGGCAAGGTCCCATCAAGCCCAGTGAAAACAAAGAGGTTCAGTGCACTCCACTCTCCTCATTGCCATTTCTGGTCAAACATTCATGGCTTATTCTTCCTTATAAAATCAGAGCTAGGGCACAAGGAACAGAGCAAACAGAAACAGATATAGTTGGACCAAATTCCTCTCCCACCCCATTTTCACCACACACAATCAGAGCAGCTGTTTGGTTTCGCTTTTGAAAGGGGAATTCGCCCCGAGGTTTTCTGGGGATGCTGCTTACTTGACCTTATAGGAGATGTGGTTGCCAAGGGAGAAACACTTTAAAAAATACCACTGTGGCTGCTCTTCCCAATGACAGTGATGCTCTCCTCAGTCCATTTTTCCCTTTGCCAGAATGCAGTGTAAACAATTCTACGCAGTGTTGCAGTGTCCTCATTTAGGCCTGAAGCAATGCAGTACAAAAGACCCAATGGACAATGTTGGGTTTCACTTGGAAATGGGTTTTGTTCAGTGTTCCACTGTGGACCATTTCCTTACCTGTAACACTTTTCTTTCCCTGGACACTCTCGCTATTGGACCATGTTCACATCCTTAGTGCTAGGCAAACGGTCATTATCACCAGTCCTCTTCCCTTGCCTGATTGCTCCCTCTGCAGGTGAGAAGTTGAAGCACATGCGAGTCCTGCAGAATACTGTAACGAGTGCTGCTTTCCTCAACTAGCATGGGGATCCAGCCTTAATCAGGTTTAGGGTGTTGCAAACAGTACAGCTGAATCTGGCAACACACACACACACACACACACACACACACACACACACACACACACCTGGCCAAATCTTAATCCTTGGGAATGGGAGAGAGCCAATGCTGCGTAATTACACTTGCTTTCACCATCGTATGTCAGGGAGGTGAGGCCAGATTAGAATCATAGAAATGTAGAGCTGGAAGGGACCCTGAGGATCATCTAGTCCAACCCCCAGCAATGCAGGAATATGCAGTTGTCCCACATGGGGATCGAACCTGCAACCTTGGTGTTATTAGTACTATGCTCTAACCGACTGAGCTATCCAAGAATGGATAATAGCATGAGCAGACCACTTCAACCCATAGAAAGATATCTCAGCCCTTAATTTTCTGGAGTGGGGAGAAGTGAAAGCAACTCCAATCAGCATCAGCTGCCACTCCTTGAGTAGGTGTGGTCCTTGCCAGACTGATAGATGCACAAGCAGGCCCCTCCTTTCAAAGCATCAGGCCACAGCTTCTTCCCAGCTGCTGCCAAGTGGGAAGCATCATCTAGAATGCTTTTCCCCATCAGCAAATGGACTTTAAGTCCTCTCTCTAACCTGCTTACCTGTGGGTGGAACTGCTGAGAGGATGATGTCCAAAACCCAACGGTGAAAATGACTTGGGAAACGTTGCCTCCAGTCCACTTTTATCCTGTTCTGCTATCACTGATTTTTTTTTTAATGAACATTTTACATCATTTTAAGGAAACCGCTCGGATTTTTAGCAGTATATAAATCTCACTAAAAGAAGCGAGATGGAAATATTCCTACCAAAGGGCTGCGCGGATGGAGTTGCTTCTTCCCTTTTTATCACCGGCAGATGTATGGAAGTGATTCCTCCCCTTGCACGAAATGCTGAGAGGAGCTCAAGAAATGGTGTTGCTTCCTACAATCTTCATCCACGCTAGCATCACTACCAAGACATCATCCTCAAGTCCACCCTTAAAGATGGCCAATCCTTAAGACCACCTATCTTCTGTGGCCATTCACATCACTAGATAGATATTTCCTTGAGCAATATTCTGCGTATTTTAATGAGGATATAGTGCACAGTACGAAACTAAATACCGTATTTTTCGCCCCATAAGACGCACTTTTTCCCCTCCAAAAATGAAGGGGAAATCGGGGTGCGTCTTATGGGGCGAATGCCTGCAAGCCTCGTGCGCCCGGCAGGAGGTCCCACCGGGTGCGCGAGGCTTGGGGCGGCAGCCTGTCGCCCGAAGCACGGGGAGCCCTCAGGAGGGCTCCCCCTGCTTCGGGCGAGTGTCTGCAAGCCTCGCGCACCCGGCAGGAGGTCCCACCGGGTGCGCAAGGCTTGGGGCGGCAGCCTGTCGCCCGAAGCACGGGGAGCCCTCGGGAGGGCTCCCCCTGCTTCGGGCGAGTGTCTGCAAGCCTCGCGCACCCGGCAGGAGGTCCCACCGGGTGCGCGAGGCTTGGGGCAGCAGCGGACTGCTTGCGCGCACCTAGAAGCTTGGGGCGCGCTGAGCTCAGCACGCCCCAAGCTCCTGGTGTAGCGCAGCGCACCTGGGGGGAAATAAAAATTTTTCCCTTTATTTCCCCCCAAAAAATCTAGGTGCGTCTTATGGGCCGGTGCGTCTTATGGGGCGAAAAATACGGTAGTTGTGCTAGCACTATGGGATTTGCTCCTTTCCACTCCTCATGCATGCCCCATAATGTCCCCAGATCTGCTCTGGAGGATGAGAGGAAACCCCAGAACAGATTTAAGGGGCATGAAGAAGATGGAGAGGGGCACAATGCTCCATTGCTCAAGGAGAAATCATTGTACCCCCATATAAGTAAACTGTAATAAAACCTCATTCATATTGCAGTAAGTGGCATGATCAATAGGGTAACCTACAAATGTCAAACTGCTGGCATTTCTCTTTTGACACAAGAAAACATCACAAAGCTATGCTAAATTAGTTGACCTCAATAGGCAGAGAACTGCCAAGCACTAAGTATTTAATATATGTATCAAAAATGTAAGAAAAATACAAATCATTATCATGTTGCATTATTTAATCACATTAAATAATTTAAAATGTCAGGTGATCCAATAGTTGTCCAGAACAGTGGGGTGGGAGGAGCTCAGACATAGGAAACAGCAGTTTGAATTTGTTTTCTGCCACAAAATCCTTTGCAAGTCGTGTGCCGATTTTAATAATAATAATAATAATAATAATAATAATAATAATAATAATCAGCTCCCAACCAAATATTAAAAACACAGTACAGCATTAAACATTTTAAAACTTCCCTAAACAGGGCTGCCTTCGGGTGTCTTTTAAAATAGTTGCTTATTTCCTTGACATCTGATGGGAGGGTGTTCCACAGGGCAGGCACCACTACCGAGAAGGCCCTATGTCTGCTTCCCTGTAACCTCACTTCTCGCAATGAGGGAACCGCCAGAAGGCCCTCGGCGCTGGATCTCAGTGTCCGGGCTGAACGATGTGGCTGGAGACGCTCCTTCAGGTATACTGGGCCAAGAACTGTGTCCCAAATGGTGTAAAACCACACAGAAAGTGTTGATCTTTTCACACTGTCCTCATGGCCCTTGGGAACTGTAGTTTTCCCACAGCCTACCAACTTGCAGGTGAACTAAGATTTCCTCCTGCTACAAGTCCTGGTGGAAATGTACCTCACAAAATGTATCTCTGCTCAAAGGGCTTGTATAAGAATGTTTCATTCTTTCCTCTGGTCTTTTTCTTCCCTTTTTCTTTCACAAAGTTTTCGGAATGCCGTTCAGTCAGAGAGTAAAAACGCTGGCTGTTAAAATTATTTCAGCCCTGGCATTGATGATTTTAACACCAGGGGGCACCACCAACTCATGAAACAAGAGGCAAAGGCTTTGTGGGAATAGCTCAGATTTTTACATTTGTTTGATTGTCACATTTGCACAAACAAATGAGCAGCACATCCATATAAGCCAATGGGGAACAGAGGATGGGTTGGGTAGCAGAGGCTTTTTTTTTTTTTTTTTTGAAACAACATGTTTTCCGTCACTAACCCTCAATCCCCTCCCCACCCAACCCCCCACCCATCGGGGCAGGGAACGCGGGGAACAGCCATGCACCAAACTGTGAACATTTCCTCTCTCTGGTTTGGTTTCATTTCCTGTTTCCGTACAGGTTTTCAGCACTAGCCCAGTGGAATTAGATGATTTACAAAAGCCAGAAAAATGCTTTCGGCTTCTCCCAAGGGCAGGCCATCCTTTTCAATGGCACAGAAACAGATTGCTCCCTAGTACTGAGCAGAGAAGAGGTTTGAAGGCTTTGCCAGCTGGAATGGCCTTCAGCAAACAAGTGGCAACCAGGAAATCCGGCTGTTCTGAATTTGTGTATGTAGAAATTTGTTGATTCATTGCACAAATCAAACACAAGGACACTGAGCCCATCTCTCACGCAAAACAAGGGAGACTCCAAAGCTTGGAACCTGGGAAGAGGCAATTAGGCTATGTACACATTACTGGTTTAAAATGCGTTTAGGTCATTATTATTTTTTCTCAATTCAGATTGAAGCTGGTTTGGGTGGGGGACACATAAAATGCAGTATTTAATTAGAAATCTCAGGGCAAAATCAGTATAGAGACCAATGTGTTGGGAGAGCACTGCACACAGCCTTAGTCTTCGTGCTTTAGAGCAGGCTTCCTCAACCTCAGCCCTCCAGATGTTTTTGGCCTACAACTCCCATGATCCCTAGCCAGCAGGACCAGTGGTCAGGGATGATGGGAATTGTAGTCTCAAAACAGCTGGAGGCCGAGGTTAAGCCTGCTTTAGAGCTCTCTTCTGGCACATCTAGCAATGCTCTTTACAAAATGGCATCTTAAAACACATGCAGATGTCTCTTAAGGATAACCATGTTGAAGTTTATTTAATTAGTAGTGAATACTTTCAGAAAACTTCCAGAAACCAGCTCACCAAAGACGAAAGAATAATGAACCACAAACACACACACACACACACACACTCACTTGCAAATTGTCTTTGATGGAACTCAATGGCTGTTTTGCTCCCACAAAAGAGCACATTAGCACTATGGAGGCATTGCTTTCCCTATGGTTTTCGCAGTAGTGATGTATGGAAGTGAGAGCTGGACCATAAAGAAGGCTGATTGCCGAAGAATTGATGCTTTTGAATTATGGTGCTGGAGGAGACTCTTGAGAGTCCCATGGACTGCAAGAAGATCAAACCTATCCATTCTTAAGGAAATCAGCCCTGAGTGCTCACTGGAAGGACAGATCGTGAAGCTGAGGCTCCAATACTTTGGCCACCTCATGAGAAGAGAAGACTCCCTGGAAAAGACCCTGATGCTGGGAAAGATGGAGGGCACAAGGAGAAGGGGACGACAGAGGACGAGATGGTTGAACAGTGTCCTCGAAGCTACCAGCATGAGTTTGAGCATGAGTTTGACCAAACTGCGGGAGGCAGTGGAAGACAGGAGTGCCTGGCAGGCTCTGGTCCATGGGGTCATGAAGAGTTGGACATGACTAAACGACTAAACAACAACAAAGGGTTAAAACAGATTCCACATAGCACAATATAGTGCAAATCATCCATCACTGTCTTTGGTCCATCTAGCTCAGTATTGTCAGACACCGACTGGCAGTCGCTGTCTGGAATTTCAGGCAGGGGTCTCTCCACGCCCTACCTGGAAATACCAGAAGTTAAAATGGGGGGGGGTGGCTTTGGCATGCAAAGCAGATGCTCTACTACACAGCTATGGCTATCACCATATCTATGCATCTTGAAACTCCCTCTGGAAAATGCTGCCTTCTTTAGATGCTGGGATGATGTCTAAATCAAAGAATATTGCTTCTCCTGGCACAGAGTTTGGATAGGAATATTGGATTATGGGCCTACAGTGGCTACAATCAAGTTGGCATATGGCAGCTGCAGGGAAAGCTCAGTCCCTGCTGAGTTCCAGACGCTCTCCGCATGTTTCAAACCAGTGATCTACATGTTCCACTTTGTGTTGGATTCAGTTCTTGGCATACAGATGCACAATTGCATTTAGGGTGGGTTGGAGTGGCACAGGGAACACTGAATTCAGGTTGTGGCGATGGCTGAGCAGTATAGACTGGGATGCTCCTTACAGCTACCGCCACATCCTGAATTGATCATAAAATCTACATACTTTTACAAGGGAGTAGGTCTTATTGAACTCAGTGGGCGTGGGGGCATGCTTGGGCTCATGCTGCACATGAGTTATTTTTTTAAAAAAAACAACCCCGCCAGACTTTGGTCCCAGTGAGAATGCAAATAAGCCACAATAGCTTCACAAGACAACACTAGTGTGGTATTGTCTCCGCACGTTAGTGTCCCTTCTGCAAATTAAAAGGCGAAACAGACTACTCCACGGAGCTGATCTGTAAGAAAATAAGATACAAGACTTTACTGACTTAAAATTCCATTGTTAAAGAAGCAGCATAAGTACCAAAGCTGGTATTTCTCTCTTCTTGCTTGCATCTACCCCACTTCTCACAAAAACCAGGGTTGCTACTGGTTTTTCTTCTGTGCTTCTTTTCCCTTTTCGCAAGTTAATTAGTTCTGCATGTCATTCTGCTGTTATGAAATTACGGCAAATAAACAGAGTAAATAGGAAACTGAGACTGTCATTGGGCCACCTCTCTCGTTCATATTCATTTTCAATTTCACCGTGCTCTCTTGCAGCAAGCATCCTGCTCAAGAGGCCAAATTAATTCCTAGGCTTAG
This sequence comes from Podarcis bocagei, assembly GCF_964188305.1. Classification (NCBI taxonomy): domain Eukaryota; kingdom Metazoa; phylum Chordata; class Lepidosauria; order Squamata; family Lacertidae; genus Podarcis; species Podarcis bocagei. The sequence goes on from NC_138129.1 coordinate 35,681,250, forward strand.
TAAATTATACTGTTTTCACATGTGACACAAGGCTACAATTGTCTGGACACTCACTAAAGAGAGTAAACCTCACTGAACGCATGCATAGGATTGCTGAGGCTGCAATTTTACAGAAATGTACTCGGGAGTAAGCTCTGTTCAGCTCTATTATGCTCAGTAGGATTTAATTATGAGTAAACAGTTTTTGGATTGCACAGTTACTCACACCTTTCAGCCTCCTGTATATTATTTGGCTGCAGTATATTTGGCTCCTGTATATTATTTGGCTCCAGAAAGAAGCACAGACGGGGGAGGGGGAGGTAATATCCCCACCTCAATTTACACAAATGTAAAATCTGCGATTATAGTAAAGAACAGAGATTTTTAAAAATGCTTGGAGGTAATGTGAACTGATTCAAAATTTACATTACAAATTCACCATTTCCATACGACAACATTTACAGAGAGGTCTGGGTTTGTCACAGAAATCCAGGGCTTGGTTAAGCTGCGCTATGGAGCTAGAAAGGGGTTTAGGCATGTGAGATTGCAAGAGTGCCTTTTTGATGTTGAAGTTTCTGGGTTAATCTTTGTCACTATGGGCCGTTCGGTGACTTCCTGCTCTGCAGCTGTAAATATCCTTTTAAGACAGAGAATTTTGCAGAAATGGCCAAAACACTACTCTTCATGAAATGCTTCTGAAAAGAAATAATTGTCAACGGATTACTATAAATCCACATCAGATTATCTCCAATACACCCTACTAATACTGTGTAAAGAGCCGAACATCAAAGATAATACGCTGCTTTTGACCAAGGCTGTTAACACACCCTTCTGGAAGTGATCGGAATATTAACATAAGACACTTCCTCAGCAGACACAGCTTAGAGAAGCAGCCACAGAGGGCAGGTTATAGATGAGAGCAGTGGATGATGCAGTCATTTTTAAATTTCCACACCCCTTCATCTGGTCCCCTCCTGTCTCTGTCCACTGGTATTGCCTCCCCTTTCTCTCCTGCTCTCCTCAACCTTCACTCTCTGTAACTGCCTCTTCCCTCTTTGTTTCCTTCTCTCTGCCTATATTATCCTTGCCTTGCCTTTCTAAGGCTGGGTATAAACAAATAAACCAAAATCCACCACTCTGGATAAAGAAACCTATGGGCTTTTGTTTTACTGCAAACCTGGTTGTGTGTGTGTGTGTGTGTGTGTGTTTATTCCATGGTAGCTTTCCCTAACAGAGCCAACTTTAGGCTTGAGAAAGCCTCAGCTGCTTTTGAAGTTGAGTTCCTAATGACCTCACTCTGCTGCAACAGGACTGAACTGGATTCAGATGTGAGCAGGATCCAAATAATTCAGAAATTCAGAACAGCTCAGATTTTGCACAGTTACTGTTCTCATTCAGTAATGTGAGTGCTTTGAAAACCTGAGGTCCTAGTTGAGAATGGATCTTTGGTGACGGCAAAGCCCTGTTATGCTTTCGCAAGCCCTGGCAATTAGCTGACAGGTGGTGTTAGCCGAAGCACAGGGCTTGATCACAGGCTGCTCACCATCTTTGCCACCCTGCTCCGGAGGCATTCATGATTGTTGATATTGCACTTAAACTGCATTATTAATGCTTAAGAGCAGCAGTGCCAAACCTCCAGCCTCCCCATTTGGCTTAAGAGACTATTTCAGCTAAGCCACACCCACCTATGACATCTGGTGTTTGGTCAGGTGTCCTGTGACACCATATAGGTGACATTAGGTGCTGGGCAGCAAAATACACAGCTCCCTGTTGAAAGCAAGGTTTGCTGTGAGCCCTATGCTTTTGTAAGCATCACTGATCACCTGAATGTCAGGCCTGCAAAGGCATCAAGGTCCGAGGAGCATGAGTTACTGCTTAGAAGGAAAACTGTGATTTGGATTTCTGTGAAAAAGAATATAGCCCTGGAATCGTTGGCTGGCAATGTTTAAAATTAGACCAGAAGGTCAAGCTTCAGTAAAATGTAGTCTATAAATATCAGACAGAGGAACTCACCAAAGGAACGTGCTAACTGTAAATAGTCTAGTGAGAGGGGAATCTTTTTCCAACTAGTTTTTGCCTCCCACAATATTGCGCGATTTGGTTCTCTGCTTCCTTGTGTCCTGTGTTTGAGTTGGACTGGACTGGCGTTCTCTCCCTTGGAATATGGGAAAACAGCCCAGGCAAAACCTTGGCAAATAACTGCAGAAGGAAAACAAACACTGAGTTGGTTGTCATCAGAGTCCTTTCCTTCACTGAAAGACAGTCTTTCCTTGCACTGGGGAGAAGGAACAACGCAGCCCCCACCACGAACATGCATACTGTTCATTGCCACTCCAGTTGGCTGGATTGAGGCTAAACTCCAAGCCAGTGGAAATATACCCATCAGCCCAGTAGTTTAATATGACCCAAATGCTCCATCAATACAGCATTCTTACTTAGCACTGAAACAGTGAATAGGTGGGTGAATACTGCCAGGACCATTTCTGTTTGCTTCCTGTACCAGGACAAAAGAACATTCTATTTCTACTAAGCAAATGTTCGTTTTGGTAATCAGGGAGAACCAAATACTAGATTGCTGAATACAGTTGGGGGTTTTTTTGTTTGTTTGTGTGTGTGTGTGTGTGTGTGTGTGTGTGTGTGTGTGTGTGTTTCCCCTGCCTTTCTTCGATTCATGGTGACACACACATGCATAGAATCATAGAACTGTAGAGTTAGTTGGAAGGGATGCCAAGGGTCACCTAAAGAAGGAATCTCAACTAAAGCATCCATGACAGATGACCATCCAACCTCTGCTTAAAAACCTCCAAGGAAGGAGAGTCCACAACCTTCAGCTAGGTTTGGGAGAGATCCCTGCCTTAAACCCAGAAGAGCCACTGCCAGTCACGTGTTGGCAATACTAAGCTAGGTTAAACAATAGTGTGTGACTCAGAATAAGGCAGCTTCCTTTGCTCCCATTTATTTAAAAGCATTTCTAAACAGCTCAATGTTTTTAAATCTCCAGGTGGTAGAGATGGTTAGCTATTATTATCACTGTAGTCCCACATTAAATCCAGCTCCCAATATCTGATGGAGACATTCCTCAGCAGCCATCCTTATGACACAGTCTGGCAAGCAATTTGGCTTCTCAGCTCCATCAGCTGTGCAGTTCCTCCAAGGCTGCAAGTCTCACACATCCGCTGAGGGCTCCATGTATGAGCTGGCAGCTGCTCCAGGACCTTGAGACTCAATGCTGATAAAGGTCAACTTGAAAGGTGTTCGTTCATGGAAAGTTTTCGGTGCAACTATGTTCCACTATATAATCTGTCAGGGAAAGGAACTCTCAGTCCCTCCACTGGGCAAAGCACAGGTTGTGGTGATTTAATTCTTCCAGGCAACTCAGATGATCAGCATTTCCTATGAGCTAGATATTACTAAAAGTGTGTGTGTGTGTCTCTTTTCATTTAGGTATCAATTTAGAAGAAGGACCATTTTCAGCAATATGTGGGAGCTTTTAATTAGTTAAAGGCGTAGCCATCCATTTCAAGACTTTAAATAAAGACATGCGTTCCTTGATTAAAAGATGTACTGAACTCTTCAGGCCATAAGGCAGTTAATCACATCACATGGATTAATTCTGGGCATGTTTACCCTTCCATAGAGCCCTTTGTATACTCAAACTGAGCCTCTTCTTATATGGCTAGTTCTGAATTCGGAGCAAAAGCAGGGCTGGGGCTTGAGCTCTTCAGGGGGAGGGAAATGTTAGGAAACCAGCCTTCCTGCTTCAAAGAGTTGTCCTAAAACTATGCACGTGATTGGCTGGACTTTATATTCAATGGTACCATTTAGGGAAGGCAAATGGTGGCTGTTGCACACAGAGATTTGAGATTTTTGTAAGGGCTAATCTACACTTCCTCTGGTCCCAGGGAAAACCACTCTTTCGTGCTCAGTCAGAGCAAACGACAATTCAGGTTTTCCCTGGGTTGTCATTTGTTCAGGTCTATCAGAGCAGGTTCCCTTGGAAAGGAGTGAGGCAAAGGGAAAACTGCTCGGACCCGCGCTTTCTAGGCATGGCACAAGCAGAAGTGTAGACGAGCCCTCAGTTGGCATCTGTCCTGGAACTATTTTAAACTTTCTTAATTAATGGATTTGTTTTTAATATAGAATGGGCCTTTTCCGTGGATGCTCCGTGTCTGTGGAATGCTGTCTTCAGGGAAGCACACCTGGCCCTGTCTCTGTCTGTTTTTAGGGGCCGGGTGAAAACTTTTCTACCCATGTTTTTAACTGAGTTGTTAGATATTCCTGTGGCCTTTGTTGCACTCATCCTTTTAACTGGGGTGGGTAGGACTTGTTCCTTTAAAATATATTGTCAGGTGATCATTTCAGCTATTGTTTATGGTTATTTTTATCTGATTTCAATGCCTTTGTTATTTTATTTTTTTCTGAGTTTTTCCTGTATTTTTTCTTTATTTTATGCTATGAGGCACTTGAGTGCAAAATGTGACTAATAATAATATATGGAGCTGTTTTAAATTGTTTTTATCCTTCGCTTGTAGTTGTAACTGTTTCTGCGTTTTATAATTGTACATTTTGTTCTTGTAACACATCTTGAAACCTAATCTATAAGTATAGTGTGTGTGTGTGTGTGTGTGTGTGTGTGTGTGTGTGTGTGTGTGTGTGTGTTTCAGGAGAACCTTCATTTCTGACCATCTCACTGGTTCTACGCAACAAGTGACTTTTGTTAAAACTATTCGGGAGGTCCGTATACCAGAAATGGAAACCAAAGTGATGCAGGGGACAGAGCATACATACATTATGCAGGTAGCTCACTTCATGGATCTCATTGTTGCTCCATATGAACTGAATATACACCTTGGAGCTCAACCCAAACCCTTCTACAACCTGTGCATTGTAAACTCTTCTGCTCCTACATATCTTCTCACTAAGGGACACCTGATAAGCTTTGAGGCAATTCCCCAGAAAAGAGTTTGAAAGCCAGAGTATCCCATACCATCCATATTGTAATGTGTCACATGCAGAAGCAGTCAGGGGGACAAGACATGGGGAAGAACATGGCAGAAGAAGCCACAGTTGTGTCCCTGCTAATAGATCAGGGAGGAGGCTATTTGTTCCTTCGTTTTGCAGTCTTGCAATGCTAGCAGCTATTGGTGAAGGTTGCCTTGCCAGTTTTATGCAGATAGTTTGGCAACTTCTGGCTCTGTTGTCGAAAGCATGTTTCAGTTATATAAGCAAGATCTGCATACTGCTTTTCAATGATAACAGATTTCAAAGCAGCCCATAACAATAATCAATCACAGTAATCAGTGCTTTTTTTCTGGGGAGATGCAGCGGGGCACATACACGTAAACATTTTGTGAATCTAAGTTTGGCCTCATTGAGAGGCATTATTTCAAAATGAGTAGGAAAATGAGAGGACCCCTAAACATTTTTTTAGAAAAAAAAGCACTGACAGTAATAATATCAATGAAGTCAATGAAACAATTCACAACGATTACCGAAGCAAAGTGGAACAGCAATTACCAGATAATAACAAATATGGTGGCATAGCATTAACACTCCAAGTTTATCAGATAATATCAAACAGGACAGGCATAATGAAGCAGGTATGTTTTCACGCCCTTCTAAAAGGGAATGTACGAGGCTGATCTTAAGAGGAAAAGAATTCAACAGTTTTCCTTCAAGGCACAAGGATTTTATTACCGTAATTTCCCTCCCCAAACTCTAATTGTGGGAATAAGAGGTGCTCAACAATCCAACTCCATCCATAGAGATGAGACCCCCATGCATAACTAGGTTTTTCAATTTTTGGTGGTTGTTGTCTGAGAGAATTTGTGTGCCTTTTACAATTGCATGCCAGGTGGGTATTCAAACTGGTGAAGTTTTCCCTTCCATCTTCTCTGCATACAGATCCACCTGCTGAATTTGTGGTTTTTTAGACAGCTGTTGGACACAGAAGCCCTAGCACTAAAGATGTTAGTACAACTCCATGTTTTATTTTTTTCTAAGGTTGACATCATCCACTTGCTACTATGCCTTTGGGCTTCTTACAGCACTCCCTTTCATCTCAAATTTGAGCCTACAATTCTCTCCCATACTAACTCCCTTAATCCCCACCTTCCCCCAACCCCACCTACCTCTTAACAGCTTATAGGAAACCTAAGCCTTTGAAGTGGGCTAGGGGACACATGTTCTTGCAGATGTTGTTGGACTCCCAGTGCCATCATCTCTGATCATTGGCTCTGGCCGACTGAGACTGATGGGAATCACTGTACATCAGGAGGACAGCTCAGTACCTTGACACCACCAGGACCCTAATACCAAAAATGCACACTGTGAGTCCATTCCTCATCCCTACAAGCTCTTCCCCACCAAACAGCTACTTACCTCCAGCATCCAAGTAGACTCATGCAAAATGCATTCAGATCAACAGAAATAAGTGGTGTATTAGTGTGTTTCACAGACCTAAGCAAAGGGTAAAACAATGCATTTATAAATGAGCCAACAGCAAATTGTCATTTTTACTACATGTGGGAGTTAGAAAATGCAGTTTTGCTTAAAAACCCTGACTTACAACCCACAGTCAGATGTTTTCTTTTAGTTCTACACAGCAAAATTTGCTTTTGAAATTCTATTGCCCAAAAATATCATGTGAAAAATCTGGTAAGATGACATTTGATTATTTATACTGTCAGGGGACTGCCATTGGAACAGGGAAGGGAGGCAGGCGGGCCATTGGGATACAGAGAGCCTCCAAAACTCCTGAGGAGCAGTTCCTCTTCCAGCTGCTGAAAAGCCACACATCCAGTGGAGTAGAGAGGGAAGGGGCCAGCCAAGCAAGGAAAGGACTTGAGGATGCTACTGAGAGCCCCAGCGCCTCACCTCACCGGGCTGGCCAGGAGGGACGCACGCCACTTCTGTCGCCCAGCTTGCGCAGAGTGGTGAAACGCAAGGAGGGGAGGAGGAGGCTTGGAGTGCCGAAGTTCTTATGTTGGGGGAGAAGCCGGAAGGAGCCACTCCCGGATTCTGCAAGTGACTAAGACTTGCAAGTGACCAAGACTTTGTGGATCTGCACTGTAAATAGTTTGCACAATAAAACCTGTAAAAGACAGTTTGGAGTCCTGTCTGGTTACTCATGAGCAACCACCATCATCATCTGACATGCTATTTTATTTTATTTTATTTTATTTTTATTTTTTGCATCCCACTTTTCTTCCACCATGAAAGCAGAATACATGGGGTTCCTGAGTAGTCTCCCATCCAGGCCCTGACTAGAGCCAGACCTGCTCAACTTTAGCAAGGTGTCTACATCAAATACGCTTAGACCATGCCCTATAATTTAGTCTTAATGCTCACTATAAATCATTGATATTGTTGGGTGACACCATCAGTCATATTCAGAGGGTACCCACTGGATATAACCCATTATCTTCTGCTTCTTCCCCAGTTCAATACACTCCATCTTCTGCACGAGTGAATATTGAGGGTTTCCTGTTTCAACATGTAAAAGAGCGTTAGCAGGTGGTGCCAGGATAAAATGGAAGTTCTTTCTAACAGCTACCCTGATGCAACGGCATCTTATTAAATGGTAGCTGAAGCCTTTGTGCTGTAAAGCTGCCATTTGGAGCTATATAAGAAAGTGCAGTTTCCACATCATTTTGTCCTGAGAAGATTTCGCAAAGAGAACCTCCCACTCGTGTTCACTGAGGGTTACTCCAAGGTACAGATGCATCTTAAATGTAATGGTGTTTTTGGACTAAAACCATCACTTTTTTTTTTTTTACTGGCCCTGCTCCGGTGCTTTGAAGTACTGCTTAACACAAGAAATGTATCTGCTGGAGTTTCCTCATCCATGCCCCACCTGCTTAACTTTTATTTGGCAGGGAGTCAGCAACCTTGTTTGGGCCAGCTTCTGTTCTTTCCAGAACAATTTTGCTGAGGCTTTACCCTGTGACTCAGAATTAATTGTCTCCCACTCTGGTACACCTTTAATCACCTCCCAAATCTATCTCTGCAGCAGAGGTGGAGAACCTCAGGCCCTCTCTGCCCGACCCTCTGGACACTCCCCCTGCCAGATTCCGCCCCACACCCTCCACAGTTTTGCATCCATCCCTCTTGCTTGCCTGCAGAGAGGATGGAGAAATGGTGTGCAGAAACCTCTGACTTTTGCAATGGGAAATGTCCCACCAACCAGTATCTGGCACTGCCCACCGCTGACATATGGCCCCCAGAAGTCCCCCCTCAACAGAATGTGCCCTGAAAAATGTTTCCCACCACTGATTTACAGGCTTCACTTTGCCTTATGGTAAGCCTACTCCTGATTTCGAGTATTATCTGTCTTTAAAGTATAGCAAAAGCAGTTGTTTTTTATCTTTCTTGGTTTAATGCACAGAATATACTTACCCTTCTAGTACCTAATCCCCTTACTTTGCTGTTGCACGCCATGTGAGTCAAATATCCACCCATCCTTAGCAGGAAAAGAAAATTCTGCAAAATTTTAGAGATCAGATCTCAATAGAGACCCATCTCAAAAGTGCTGACAGCAGCCCCAGCACAAGCTGGGAACTGGTGGAGCCTCAGAGTCAAGTTATTTTTCATGCATTAAATGGAAAATAAACATTTGAAACAAATTCAGTATTTCGCTAGTGTCCTCTTCCAAAGTGTCTGCCTCACCTCCGTTTCCTTCCTAGCAGGGCATCCAAAACTGCTCTAGTGTGCTCCTTGTGAAGGCTGATTGAGAACTGGCAAAGGGAGAAGAACAGAGACGCTCTTTCAGACCAACAGTGAGTTCAGAATGGACAGGGCTGTGCTGGCTTTGGGGTAGCTAGTGGGATATGGTGGAAGGCAGGGAAGCCAATGATAGGTAGAGTGAGGGCTAATGACAAGCAATGCAGCCCTCTGACTGGTTGTAAGAAAGAATGTGAGGGCTTGCTGAGAACACACTATGGTTGGTAGGACAGTGCCCCACTTACTGTAATGGACCAGCCTCTACTGCTTCTGGGTCTAATTCAAATTGTTGGCCTTCTAAACCCTAAACATTTTGAAACCAAGGTCCACCTGCACCCAGAGCACTGCAAGCAGGCTTGTTTCAGCCTTCTTCATCCAATAAGGCATGTTCCCAAACTAAGGAGAATTGCAACAGAGTTATATTGCTGTGTGAGCCGGATTCTGTAGTCCACTGAGTGCCCTACAAACTGCCTGCATCTTTTAACTTTCCTGCCAGGGAGCCTAAAAAGTAGCTTTCCAAGAGGGCTTCCGTCCCAGATTCTTAGCTCCCCTGACGACTGGAAAAACAAATTGCAACAGAGTTAACACAGCCAGCGGCAACCATCTCGCCTTCACGGGTGCTGACAAGTCAGACTGACAACCAGGAGGTTCCCTACCCACAACACGAGCAGTCATTGAGGATGCCCTGGGCTTTCCCAGGAGGTGTGGCTTAGGGCACCGGGCACTTTATTGGCAGTAAGAGAAGCACTTGGGCAGTTCAAACAGAGTCTGGGGCTGAACTGAGTGATAGTTTATAATTTTGAGACATTCTCTAATCTGGGAAACCAGTCAACCCTTCCTCAGAAATTGGGGATTTGTGGACATGCCCTCAAGTCACACAGGACTGCTGGAGCAGAGGAATGCCTGTTGTATAAATTGTTGGCTGAGTGCAGATTACACAACGTGTTTCGTGCCAGGCCTCATTCTGTGATTTAAACTAATGGCCTCTGAATCATTACATCTCGCCTGACTCCCAAATACTCCATGATAAGGAGCACAGTTCAGTGGTTGTCTGGTTGACAAACATACTTGGCATGTAGAAGGTCATTTTAGGCTCACCTGGAAAGGGAAGAGCTAGGAAAGTCTGCAATTCAGAATTCTGGAGAGTGTCTGTCAGGCAGCATAGAGCATCTGTGGCCCTACAATTGTCACTGGACTCCAACCCCAGCCAGCATGACCAATGATCAGTGGTGATGGGATTTGCAGTCCAGAAGGCCTCCCCATGTTGCGCCCATGGTGCTGAACTATAGCTCCCATCATTCCTCTCCAATGATGTACTGGCTGCAGCCCATGGGAGTTGGAGTCCAACAACAGCTGGAAGGTCAAAGGTGATTTAAACACCTTTTTTCAACATAGTCAACATGGACAGCTACCGGGGTCATTCTGCACACAAGCAACAGAATGAAACAGTCGGAAGAGGTGGCAGGGACTGCACCGCTTCCGGCGGCAGATTGCCTTTTCCAAGGCACATATTCTGACAAGGAAGCAATGCGGAAGAAGAGCTGGGCTCGTTTTCAGCCCAGCGTGCAAGTTTTCTATTTGCAGGGAGTTGTGCGTTTGTGGGTTTCCACGTGGTTGAAATGCGGCGGTGCTTTTAAAGGGGAGGGGAGGCCGTTCTGCCACCTCGCTCTCTTGCACCTGTAGATCTGGCCGCTGTTGGGATGCGTGAAGGCCTGGATTGGTGCCCAAACTTACTCTGGGGATCTGTTTCCACGAGCGGGGCTGAGCGACGAGGACAGGAAACTGCCGTGAATCCTGTGCTCATTTTGGACAAGAGTGCGAGGCTTCTTCCGGGACAGGGGGCCTGGGGCTGGTCTTCTTCTCCGGGCAGCTGAAGTTCAGGGCGCCTCTTTTCCTGTCCGCTGAGCCCGGGCGAGGGACCCCCGAGGCGTCTCCGGCTCCGCTCCGCGCTGCCCGCCCAGCGCGCGCTCCCTCGGCCCCGCCCGGCACCTGCCTCCTCCTCGCAGGCCCCGGCCCCGCCCTCGCAGCCGGGCAGCTACCGCGGGCGAAGGCGTCTGTTAGCAGCGGCGAGCTGTTGGCGAAGGAGCGTGTGGTGCCGCTGCTGCAGCTGCGAGAGAGACGCCGGCCATGGGGAGAGTGCAAGGAGGGATGCGCTGCGTCAAGTTCCTGCTCTTCATCTTCAACTTCATCTTCTGGGTCAGTGCGGGGCGATCGCGGCCGGGGAGAACGACCCGGGGAGCAAAAGGCGATCGGGGACTACGGGGCTGTGGGAAGCAGTGGTCAAAGAAGCGGGGAGAGATTGAATGGGATTCAGAATGCCCGGGAAAGGCGAGCAGTAAGGTCTGGTGATGGGGCAGAGAGAGGCTGTTTCATAGATCGTGGAGCTGGGACCACGGGAGTCATCTAGTCCAACCCCCTGCGATGCAGGGCTCTTTTGCCCAGCGCGGGGCTCGAACTCACGACCCTGAGATGAAGAGTCTCATTCCCTGCTAACTGAGCTTTCCCGCGCCTCCACTTCATCGGGAAGAGCAAACAGAGTAAGCCTTTTGCTGTCAGCTAAGAATCTTGCGCCTTCAGGCTGCAAACCGACACGCTTACGTACGTGCTGATAAACTGTAGCACAATCCCAGCCAGCCGGTTTCTCTCTCCCCCCTGACCATCCTTCGTTGCACAACCCCCTACTACATGCCACCCTTCATGATCTCTTGAGCCTGCTAGAGCGAAATTGCAATAACATGGGCTGGTGTGCAACCGCTCTGCCCTGCGCATCCCTCTGCTTCTGATCACGGGGAGGCTAACCTAACAGCTGCTAGATATGTGGGATACTTCACTGGGGAAGGACAGGCTTCCTTTCTCCGTCGAATCCTCTCTTTTGTAGATACTCTCTTTCTGCAATGGCTGTTTTGTGCAATCAATTTATACAGCTATCAAAGTGGGGAGCAGGCAGGTACAAACTGATCCAAAGGAAATGAAGCTGAGGTGTTCTAGTGCAAAGTGCCGTGTGAAGTTAAGTGTGTTTTGAAGGAAGCAGCGTGTTACGGATCATCTGTCATCCTCATCTAACCCATGATAGCTTAGTTACAGTAAAAAAACCTTTTGAGTGAATGAGTTACCTTTGTTAGTGTGTCTTTTCTGCATACGATCATCTTTTGTCTTTGGGGCAGATGAGGTCATCAGGCCAGGAGAAGTGTCTGTCTCTGCAACCCTCTTGTGGGAAAATGCCTATAACTTGCAAATTGTCTGCACCTATGAGCTGCACATATGGGCTGGTCACAGGTTCATGAAGCCTAGTGCCACATAAAAAGCAAGTCAAAAAGGCTGGAATCTACAAAAGCACAAATGTTTTTTGCCCCAATAAGCATGTGATTGTGATGGGGTTTAATGTCTTGCTCCCCTCCCCTGTGGGACATCAACCATGAAACCACTAACAAGTTTCTTAAATAACACTGACATGTGAGCATTGGTTAGAATTCTGTGAGCTTTTCTATTTGTGTCTCCGAGATGTGTAAAGCTTTGTGGCTTCTTGAACCATTTCCCCAGAGATAAAGTGTTACCCCTCGCGTGTGTCGTGGATCCTTCATACGTTTGGTCAAAAATGTATTTGCAGCATTTGTGAGCATCCACCCTGTGAGCGATGATTAATGCAGGCCTCTCTTATTTGTGGCATGAGTGTGGACGCCACTATGGCTCTGCGTGGAAGACCTCCCTTTGTATCTGTAGAATGCCCAGAATGTTTTAAGCTGGAATTTCCAAGCCAAGTGCAGTACTCTGTGAATACATTTCAATGTCTATCATATTATGGAGCATGACATGATGTGTGGCTGTAGTTGATTAGTAGGGAATCTAGCCTTTCTTGGTTGTGATCTCCTGAACCTGTATACAATAAAGGCATTAATGGTTTGCCAGTCCGCTGCGGCGTGTTCCTTTTGTTCCAGATGTACTGAGGCAAATCGCTTTTTCAAATATTAAAAGCAGAGGATATCCAGATAAGCAAGCAAGCTGCTTACCAACTCTTGTGCAGAATGGTGTACACAGAGTGCAAGTGAAAGGCAATAATTTTTAATAAATTCTGACAAGCAATATTACAATATGCACTTTCTTCTGGTGGCTGTCACAGTTCATGCAAATGTACAGAATCTGCTCCCTCTTATCTTTTGCTATTGTTGATGCATCACGGAGACAATTGCACTCCACTGCTGTGGAGGGGAAGGGTGCAATTTCAGAAGAATTCAGAAAAGCAGAAGCAACGGGGTGGGAGTTTTTGACATTGAGGTCACAATCATGGGGGAAGGGAAGCCTTGTTCTTTTCCACCCCATGTTTTGCTTAAATGGCTGCTCAAGTTTCCTTGCTTGAGTGGTACCAGCTGAGAATATTCAACCTCTGAATAATGTATTTAGCTAGAACCATCATCTGAGCAGGAAAGGTAAATTCCCAGAGACTGTCATCTAAAAAGGCCCTAAAACATAGAATCATAGAGTTGGAAGGGGCTCCAAGGGACATCTAGTCCAACCCCCTGCAATACAGGAATCTCAACTAACGCATCCATGACAGATGACCATCCATCTATCATGCCATTGGGAAAGGCCTCTATTAAAGATGGCAGGCCCTAAGAGATTTGCTGCCCTCCTCAATCATACTTCTGATGTATCCCCTGTGTAACACCAGCAGCAGCCTGCCCACTTCTTCCCCATCACTGACTGGACAGGCTATACGTGAGAGGTCGCCAACTGTTTTAGGCACAGGGACACATTTTTGAGTGTGTGAATAATATAATTGTAGAGTTGGATGAGGCTCCAATGGTTATCTAGTCCAACCGAACCTTGGGCACTGCTCTCTCCTGTCACTTCTTGCTCCCTTCCCCTGGAATGGCTCCTCTTCTCTCCACCTGAAGACCATGCCAAGCTGAAACTTGGATTCAGTTGATTTAACCTGACCCATGAAAAGCACATAGAGCTGAAAGACAACGTTCCTCCTCTTTGCAAGGCAGAAAAAGGTGACCACTCACCAAGAGGGGCAATGAATGGGGATGGGGGACACTCAGAGTCTTCATGGGCACTTGGAAATACCTTCAAGATGCTATTGCACCCAAGACGCCCTTGCACTGGTGACCCCAACCATACATTCTCCCGTGGTGGGCAGGATTGTTGTGGAAGCCTGGCAAGCTGAAAGCCAGACAGTGCTTGCAGCTAGCTTTGACCAATACAGCTAGAAATGAGTTGTCTTTTTCACCATAAGGAGAGCCTGTGGACTAATTATGTCTGGTTGGCCAGAAGTTTGTTTAAAATCTGCATTCAAGTTGCTGTTTGGCTGACTGGGCTAATTTATCAATAATTTGCTTTTGAAGATGACAACAATCTTTAAAAGGTTTGCTTGTTCCGTTGCCTAACATATTATTTGGAGAACTGGGATCTTCTTTCTTAGAAGTAGTTTTCAGTTTCAGCATCTTTGGTCACATGGTGAAAGAAACTATCACTGAGGGTATTGTAGGCCATGTAATGAATACAAGTTTGCTTTTTATCTTGTTAACCAGAACTTCTCATATTTGTCTATTAAGCATACCAGAATCTTGTGCTCTGCTGCACACTGACAAGAATCTTTCCATTAGCAGAGATGTTTAGCCCTGAATTCCAAAAGAATAACATCACTTTAATTGCTGGTACTCTAGTTTATATCTCATCTAACACATCTCTTAGATCTGAGTACCAACATCAACCCGCCCGTAGAAGAAAATAGCTCTTCACTGAAACCATAGAAACAGCAAAGGAAATAAACAGCCACAATGGGCACATTTGTTTATCCTTGACATTGTTTTGCTATCAACACTTTCCCAGAGCTGTGTGGTTCTCTGTGCCCAGGCAGTGAGGTGGATTGCTAATCTAAAAGGAAGCAAAAAATAAATAACTCTTAAGGAACAGCTTGGGACTCTTCAATTATGGGCACACTTCCATGATGGCTTAAGAATGTCCATTGTGCATATACACTTCTATAACTTTACATAGACTCAGAGTTTATTTCAGTCCTTCTAAGGGCATCATTCCTTCATTTTGAAGTAGGAATTTGTTAGGTCTGCTTTTCACAACAGACTGACCAAACTGACACTCCCAGACTTGCTTGTGAACTGGAATGCAACTCCCAGTTGGATTTTGCACTTATCTGGATTTTGCGAAGCAGTTTTGGTGTGCAAAAAGTGTGCACAAAAATACTTATTTTATGTTCAAAATTCATATTTTCTGGGAAATATGTTCCTATTTTCTGAGAAAGTGCAAAATGTGCACAATTTAAATGTGGACTTTTTTTTTTTTGCATTCTTTCCAAAAAGCCCATGCAATATTGTTTTCAACTTTTTCATGTGGCTTTCATCATATATTTTTGTGTTTTATTGCTGTAAACCGCCATTATTTTTAATTGCATAGTAATATATAAATATTTTTTATAAATAAATAAAATGCAGTAGAATGGACCTGCGACTGTGCATCATTGAAACAAAAATTAGGATATTCAGTCCATCCCTAGCAATGCAGTACACCAGGCATGGGGAACTGGTACTGACTGGTAGCCTGGATCCATATTTCAAACACCCATGGGTCAAGTTTGATGGGGGCGCAGCGTTGCCCACCTATCAATCACCTGATGTTACAATGTCAGCATATGACTTGCTTTTCGCTGCACAGTTTGATTCCAAACTGCATGGGCAAAAAAATTCTGCACAGCACTGGGGAAGCCCTTTGCACATCATTATTTCATCTACCTCCCACTGGGCAGATGGCTATGGCTTGGCCAGAACAAATTTGCAGGCTAATAGGGAGATGTGATGGACCTGAGTAGACCTGCAAGCCAGAGGTTCCCCATCCATGCAGTATGCATTAGGCAGATAAGTATCATGCATGTGAAGTTCCAAAGCAGCATATACAACATATTACAAACATATCAAACATTTGCTTCAAAGAAACCTCAGTTGTGTGACCTGTAAAGCTCTTGCTTTGGCTGTCACCTTACAATATATCTTGCATATTTCCTTTTCTCCCTTCTCACCCTGTCTTCCCCATTCCAAGCCTAGTTTAACGTCATTATAAATCATCAAACGAGTGGAGGGTATGCTTATCAGATTTTCTAGTGACACCAAACCGAGTGGGTTAGCCAATTCCTTAGAATTGGCTTAGAATTCCTCAGGTGGGATTCAGCGCAATCTTGATAGGATAGGAAATGGAGTGCTCTGCGTTTAGGTAGGAAAAATTAGGTGTACAAATAATGCAGCATGACTAGCACATGGGACAAGTGATCTTTAAAAAAAAAGAATCCTACCCCCAGTGCCCATGTGAGAGGGCTAAAAATGACTGACACCCACCAGTCACAAAATAACAGTTCAAGAGAGGAGATGGTGACAAATGAATGGGGAGATTAATATAAGCAGCTAGCAGCTGGTGACATTGTTTACTGTTGAGATCTCATCCTTCTTTGAGAATTGCAGAATTCTTTGCCATGGCAATCTCCATTCTGCTTTCCTCAAGCTAAGTATAGCCATTGGATCTAGACATTGCATAACCTCCTCATTTTAGGCAGAATTTGCTTATCCAGAGGTTCTAAGAAAAGCAGAAGCAACTCATCTGTGCCCCCACTGCTGAGAAGCCAACATTGTGGGTCCATTTCACCAAACAAGTTGCTTCTGAAGAACTAAATATGCCTTTCCTAATCATTTCTTCCCTTTTCCTTTTGCACTTGACTTTCACCCATGCCCATTCTGACACTGCTAGTTTCCCCCCCTCCCAGATCCTTTTACACTAACTTCTTCTCCTATAAAAACTTTCTTCCCTGTTCTGTTCTGTTATATTATATACACTGCTCTGTTATATATACACTAAGTGGAATTCAACATTGTTCCATGAAAAACATTCCATCTGCGCAAGTGTTGCAGTTTGCCAGACTGTACAATCCCCCGTCTCCCCCTTCCCCATGCTCTTCTGGGGGTTCTCCCAAGACCCAGCTAAATTTGGGAAACACAGGGCACACAAGGGGAGGAAAATCCCATTGAACAAGCAGAAGTCCTTGCATAGGGCTTTCCCTGATGGGGTTCAGCCGGTGAATCTCACCCAGTATATTTTCTTTGCCCTTTGAAAATGGGGTGGTTGGGGTTCAAGCCTGCAATGCAAATTGCATCCTGAACATGAGTTACTAAAGCTGATTCTGACATCTCATTCCAAAAAAAACTTCGAGAGAAATGGAATCCCAACTGTAGTCCTCAGTTTGCTCAGCTAGTTCTGCAAATTAAGGGTATTTGCATAATTGATTCTGCTTCTGTTAAGGGCACTGAATCCCTGCCCCTTTGTTAGGGGAAGTCCTGCATACTCCTCATGGTTTCTGATGCTCCACCAGGACGGTCCGTATTATTTTGATATTATATTTACAGTCATCAGGCCTAGAAACTTGATTTTTGGGAAACAAATTGATAGGCTGAGCATGCCAGCATCAGGGGTGGACTAGGGTGTTTTAAATTTCAGCAGCACTCTGTGTGAGCCCAAAATTTGGCAGCCCTCTCAGCTCTTGCTTTCCGTTCTGCTCAGTTCACTAAGTCATAATTGTGACATCCTGCAGCGCCCCCTGTTTGGTGCCCATTTCAGTGGAACTAGTCACACTGCCCTAAATCTGCGTCTGCCAGCATTCTAGATTGAGCATTCCAGCTTTTGAGCTTGCATGTATGCTGTGGTAAACTGCAGAATTCTCAGTGGCCCATCCTGTTTCTTCCCCTCAGCAAGGCATGCACACATGGCACTGACATCTGACTTTCCAGAGGCCTGTCTACAGTACTTGCTGGTGGTAACTTTCTGCCTCCTACTCAGTAATTGCTCCATCCAGCCATTTCTGTTTCAGGATGTGGTTGGCCTATCATTTCTCTGGCCTTGTTTGATCAGTCAGTTTCAGGTTTCCAGTCAGCATTTGCAGGGCCAGTGCAAGACATTTTGGGACCTGAGGCAAACCACAAAATGGCACCCCTCCCCTTTCACCAGGGAAGATGGGGTGAGTGAAGCTCTACATCAGGAACAAGGAGGGAATGAAGATCCACACCAGGAATGAGGGGCAAATAAAGATCTACATCAGGAACTGGGAGGGCGGAGACCAGTAGTGCCTCCTATTCACCAAGAGGCCACTGTAGAGGCGGCATTTGGGAGGCTGCCGAAGAGAAAGCAGATCTGGCCTCCAAGGAGCATGCCACAGATGCCACTGGCACCATAGCAAAAACAGCAGGCAACACATTCCTTGAAGGCCAGATCAGCTGCTCCTGAGGATGCTGCTTCCTGAGGTAGTCACCTCACCTTGCCTCATGGGTGGACCGGCCCTGAACTTTCAACCTGAGATGCTTTCAAGCCACTGCAGATTCTCCAGTCTACCAAAGCTTTCTTTAGGGAAGTTAAGGAGCACAATATATTAAATGGAAATGACTCTCTGTTAAAAGCACTCAACCCACCTGTCCATCATGCAACTATTTCCAGTGGCATTTCTGTCAAATTAAAAAAGAAACGTGTGGTTGGAGGCTTCTCACCCAGTCAACAGCTCTTGAGTTCAGTATGTAGAACCTCTTGAGTTCTGTTCTGTTCTCTGCCTGGAAATATAGTTGTAACTCAGGTTAAGTATTTAATTCGTTCCGGAGGTCCGTTCTTAACCTGAAACTGTTCTTAACCTGAAGCACCACTTTCGCTAATGGGGCCTCCTGCTGCCGCTGCACCACCACCACACAATTTCTGTTCTCATCCTGAAGCAAAGTTCTTAACCTGAGGTAGCGGAGTCTGTTACCTGAAGCGTATGTTACCTGAAGCGTATGTCACCCGAGGTACCACTGTAAATGACTGAAAGAGAAAAATGCAGTGGTACCTCGGGTTACATATGCTTCAGGTTACATACGCTTCAGGTTACAGACTCTGTTAACCCATAAATAGTGCTTCAGGTTAAGAACTTTGCTTCAGGATGAGAACAGAAATCGTTCTCTGGTGGCACAGAGGCAGCAGGAGGCCCCATTAGCTAAAGTGGTGCTTCAGGTTAAGAACAGTTTCAGGTTAAGTACGGACCTCCGGAATGAATTAAGTACTTAACCCAAGGTACCACTGTACAGAGCCATTCATAGCACTAATAGGTTCAGTTAAGTTCTAGTTATGGGTAGGAGGAGGGGGAGGGAGAGAGAATAACAAACCAGCACTCAGAAGGTGAGTTGCTCACCTTGACCTTATTACATCATGGTAGTGCAGATAGAGTGGTGCAGGATGAAACCATTGGCTCGGATATTTGTAAACAGAATGTCACACCAGTGCTGCTGTGACACAATGGAGATCAACCTCAGCCAGGGCTTATGAAAACTAAATTATGCATTCAGACATGAATCACAGCACTCTGCATGCACATGGAATGGTGGGACTCTTAACAGCTATTGTTTTCAATCACAGACAACATGCCTGCTCTTTACCAGCACGACTTGAGGGGGGTGTCAGTGTATAAACATTTATTTTTAGATACATGGCAGTTAAGAGTTGGCCACATAACCGAACATGATGAAACATCCCTCACACACTCTTCCTTTGTGTTTCTATAGCATCCCTACAAGGCTGAAATGGCATTATTAACTTGTTTATTAGGACTGCCGATCAGAAGGTCGGCGGTTCGAATCCCCACAACAGGGTGAGCTCCCATTGCTTGGTCCCTGTTCCTACCAACCTAGTAGTTTGAAAGTACGTCAAAGTGCAAGTAGATAAATAGGTACTGCTCTGGCAGGAAGGTAAACAGCATTTCCGTGTGCAGCTCTGGTTCGCCAGAAGTGGCTTAGTCATGCTGGCCACATGACCCGGAAGCTGTATGCCGGCTTCCTCGGCCAGTAAAGCGAGATGAGTGCCACAACCCCAGAGGCGTCTGCGACTGGACTTAATAGTCAGGGATCCCTTTACCTAAAGTAAAGCATTAACACTGTTTGGCAACAGTTAGGCAAATAGAGTCACAGTACAGTGGTACCTTGGTTCTCAAACATAATCCGATCCAGAAGTCCGTTCCAAAACCAAAGTGTTCCAAAACCAAGGCACACTTTCCCATAGAAAGTAATGCAAAATGGATTAATCTGTTCCAGACTTTTAAAAACAACCCCTAAAACAGCAATTGAACATGAATTTTACTATATAACAAGACCACTGATCCATAAAATGTAAGCAGTAAACAATGTACAGTGCTGCAGTCACACAATCACTCAATCATTAGCTGAACTGGGTTCCACACCGTCACAAAAACAAAACAAAAAAGAGCCACAAAAACAAAACCGCAAAATACCGTAAATAGCAAAAACAGAATAACCCTCAAAACAGAAGTGTGGCACTCAAAACGGAGGTGTGATATTCAAATAGGAAGTGTAACACTCAAAACGGAGCATGTTTGGCTTCTGAAAAAAGTTCGCAAACCAGAACACGTACTTCCAGGTTTGCAGTGTTTGGGTTCCAAGTTGTTTGAGTACCAAGGCATTTGATACCACTGTACACTTAACCATAAAGTGTAGTGCAGCAAAGATGACTAGGTGAATTGCAGGTAGCACTAGAGAAGGCTCTTGGTGGAGCAAGGGGTTGGGACAGCCACGGATGTTGCCACAGGGTAGTGCAGACAAGAAGCAAAAAAATCCCCAGATAGCTCGCATTTAATCAAAACGAGCCTTCACCTAAGATCTTGTTCACAAGTGCAATAATATTTATGTTTTCTAAATCACTTTCAATTCAAAGACTGTTCAATAGATAGTTGGGCCATGCCCTCAGGCTTGCTTACACTCTCAACAGAAATCACTTGACAACTTGCAGGGTCACAGCTCAACTGTCCCACACAGAGTTTCCATGCCACCTCAAAGACAAAACTTTTAAATGGAAGCCATTCATACATTCCACATCAGCACATCAAAGGGTAAAAGATCAATTGATGAGCATGTGTGAGTTGCCCTATTTTCCTCAATAGTGTAAAGCAAGAGATCATCGGTTGCTTTTATCTCAGTGGTTCCTTTGTTTATTAAGTGTATTTCTTGGATGGATGCCAAACTGCCCCTTTTGCCCCTTTTCCCCATCCTTTCATGTTCCCCTGCCTTAGTGTTGTCATACTAGTGGCAGAGAATGAGGCTGAAAGAGGTGGTAAAATAGTAACACTTCAGCCTGCAAGTGAATGTTTCTCTATGTAAACCAAGACACTCTCTGCAAGCAGAAAGCTAGTAAGCAAAGCAAGGGGTAGGCTTGAACTCTGTTCCCCGATCTGTTGGTTTTCTATCAACAGGGAGGTTTTTAGATGAAAGAGCTATACAAAGCAATGATCTCCTACCTGCAATCTGAAGTGGTGCTTCCTCATTCTGCTCTATGTGTAGACTAGGGCTGCTCCTCAAGTGAAGCCATGGTGATGCCTTTCATTGCGCCCATTTTTGTAGACATCCATATACCTGCTTTTGACATTTTAACAGAGTTCTTCATTGAGAAATAATAGGAAGATTGGCATGTACACATTACCTACAAAATAAAAAAAAACTCTGTCTAGCATAGATATATGCATTTATCTAGGGGCATTAAAGTACGGTTTTCCTTCAGTGGCATCCAGAATTTATACATTTTTACATGATTATTAATTTCCACATAGGAGGAAGTAACATAGAAGTCTGTCCTGAGAATTTGTGGCTGCTATGAGACCATTGGAGGAAAGCAATAAAATGAATATGCTATGTGTAGCAACCATCTTAGGTCTGCCCCTTAAATTTCTTAAGAATGTATTGTATCCCTTTATATATTACTGAAGCTTTAGGAATGGAGGCGTAGGAGAAATGCTCTCCCCAGGGAGGTTTGCCTGGCACATTTATTATATACCTTTAGGCACCTCTTCAACCAGGCCTTGGGCTGACTAGCATCCTGTTAAATGTGTTGTGAGTGGGAACATTGTTTTATTTTGTTTTGTTCTTGTTTTTTATGTATTTTCTGTTTTTATCTTGTATTTTTATGCTGTGAACTACCTTGAGAGATCTATGGATGAAGAGCAACATACACATTTTATAAATAATAATATAGAAAGTACCCACACTGGGTCCCTTGCCCTCTAGGCTTTGCAATGTAAATGGTAGTTATGCATACCTGGGAATCAAAATGGCGGCTCAGCCTTGTCTGTGGATTGGATGTCTTATTCATTTGTCAACTAATATGAGGAAATGTCCCTTGTCCCTACTTTTTTCTCTTTCTTGATATTACTGAAGTGCAAAACTGCTCTGGAGATTTAAGTGAAGGTTTCTTGGTGTTGCCAGCCAATCATCATTGTGCAGAGCAAGCTTGAGCTACAGGTATCTTGAGCATTTCCTCTTCCCTAATAGCTGGAAAGGAAAATTGCATTTTAAAAAAGTTATGTCTGTCTTCACCCTTAGTGTAGATTTTTAAAATTCATTCATCCCAGAACATTAAAGAAAATGTTTTCTACAAGTGTGCAGCTGTAGAAGGAGGAGGTACCACTGTTAATGACACTGTTTGAAACATTTCCCATAGCTGTCGAACTAAGCTTTTGCCTTCTGGGAACTTATTATTCGTGTGATTAAAATCTCATCTCTTAAGAGTTTCCTCTGCATTTAATACCATTTCCTTGCTACCTAGGGCGGGCACTGCTATGCAGTTCCAGTGATGCGAGGAGACTTTCATTACTCGTTTAAACAATGGCACTAAATCCCATAAAAGGAATATTTTCTGGTGCATGCAGCAGTCAGCAATGGGGTCATGGAAGCAGCTTAAAAAATCAATAGAAGTTGCAGGTTAAAGGGCATTTTCCAAGCTACTCATTTCCCCCCTCTTTTTTGCTAGCAGGACTTTGTACACAGCTTTGACAAATATATTGATCTAGCTAATTCCAGCCTTGCATCGCAAGATTTTGCACTTGCTGCAGCCGCCATCATTGCCACAGGTGCTCCCAGTGATGTGTTACACCTTTTCTCCTGCTGCAGCCTTTGCCACTAATTAGCACTTTGGCTTGCCTTTGTTTTACTGTTTACTGCCTTTGGAGATGTGTTGATCCTCCTCTGATTATTTATTGCAGAACTTCTGTGCCTTTAACAGATGCATCATAGGAAGTAATCACACAGGAGAAGTTTTCTAAAGCACAGAGCAGGCCAAATGTCAAATACCAAATGCCATGCATATACGGTGGTACCTCGGGTTACATACGCTTCAGGTTACATATGCTTCAGGTTACAGACTCCGCTAACCCAGAAATAGTACCTCGGGTTAAGAACTTTGCTTCAGGATGAGAACAGAAATCGTGCTCAGGTGGCGCGGTGGCAGCAGGAGGCCCCATTAGCTAAAGTGGTGCTTCAGGTTAAGAACAGTTTCAGGTTAAGAACGGACCTCCGGAACGAATTAAGTACTTAACCCGAAGTACCACTGTATGCCTCCTGTCTTCTGTCGAAGTATGCCAATACCTGTGCCAAAGTAAATCTAAAGTGCCTTGGTGAAGCAGGTGGGGGGGGCTTTTTGGTGTTGTTGTTGTTGTTTAGTCGTTTCCGACTCTTCGTGACCCCATGGACCAGCGCACGCCAGGCACTCCTGTCTTCCACTGCCTCCCGCAGTTTGGTCAAACTCATGTTAGTAGCTTCGAGAACACTGTTCAATCATCTTGTCTTCTGTCATCCCCTTCTCCTTATGCCCTCAATCTTTCCCAGCATCAAGGTCTTTTCCAGGGAGTCTTCTTTTCTCATGAGGTGGCCAAAGTACTGGAGCCTCAGCTTCAGGATTTTGGTGCCATAGACTAACACAAAAGCTATTTGGATTTCTGTCCTGTAGAGCAACCTCCCCCAACCTGTTGTAGTCCAGAGGATTTGGAGGGCACCAGGTGGGAGACAGCTAGGCTGTTTTGCTCTTGCTCTTCCCACCAGCATTGCACTTGATGGTCAGAGCAATGTGGCTCTTCTAGAGTCTGGTGGGAAATCACCATCTTAGAAGAGGTTACTAATCATTATGGCAGGATTCCTTAATTGCACTCTCTGATTCCAAGTTCTAATGATTCCGAGATGGCAAATGGGATGAACCCTTTCTTCCTTCTCTGGAGGCTTCAGGAAAGTGGGACGCGCAGTCTTGCGATAAATCTTTTATTCATATTTGGAAGGCTGTCAAAGTGCAATGTGTGCTCATTCAGTAGTTCCATAATTTTGAGTTTTTAAATAAAGACTAAAAGATCTACTCCCTGGTATTATAGATCTAGCATAGCCAATGTGCGGCCCCAGCCAGCATAGCCAGTGGTCAGAGATTATGGGAGCTGCAGTCCAGCAACATCTAGAGGAAGGGGCGGACCTTGGTAATATGCCGCCCTTTTGTGAGGCCATTTGACGCCCTCCCCCCAGCCCACATGACACCGGCTTAAGCTGGGGCTTGGGAAGAAGGCATGAGGCTCTGGCAGGGTCCTAGAGCCCTCCTACCTCCTTCCCAAGGCCACTTGTCTAGTTTTGGGAATAAGGATTCTAGGACCCTGTCAGAGCCCTCACACCAGGCTTTGAAGTGCACCTTCCTTGGCTGCACACCCGGTGTGTCCGCACCACTCACACTACCCTAAATCTGCTTCTGCTAGAAGGCCCCACATCAGCTGTCCTGTTATAGATTGCATCAGAGGACCTAGAAACTAAGGCAGTGGGGTGACCTTTGGGAGGATATGTCCTTTCTGATACACATGTGCATATGATTGTGACTTGTATGGCTAGGTGAATACAGAGGCATAGCGTGGGAGGGGGCTGTGGGGGCCATGGCCCTGGGTGCAATTTTGAGAAGAGGCCAGAAGGAGCTGCGGAGCAATCAATGAAAATTTGATGGATGTTTGTTCCAATTCAGCAATAAATTGTGGGCTTTCCCAGGGAAAGTAGTGCGACAAAAGAAAAAACCTCTCAGACCCATGCCTAGAAATCATGGGTCAAACAAAACTGTGGATCATCCCTGTCAGAAATGTAAGTAACACATATCAGGAGGTCAGCACAAAAATAAATGGTTTTGTAGCTGCACCTACAGTTTAGCTGATTCCGCCATTTGTATGGTGGAATGAGGAGACAAGTTGAATTTCTCCCAAGAGATTGCTGTGCCTAGATTCCATTCTAATGGCCCATCAAGCCTATTGCAAATTCTTCCCAATGGCTTTCCATTTTATTTTGTTGCTTAAATGAAACTTTAATGCAGCCCTGAGTCTGGTTGCGAAAGCAACTTGCTTTTGAATACCATTGGATGTTATTCAAAGCAGTGACTCTCTCTGCAGCTGCCCTATTCTGAGTACATGTGCTTTCCTGTTTGGAATTTGAATATACAAAAGCCTATGGGTGGCCTATGAAATCCTAAAGTGCAGGTCAGCTGCTCAAACCAATATGTAGATCTGTCTTAACTTAAGCTCCACATTTGCTTCCTTCTGTTCCAAGGTTGCCATGTGAGGGATTGCAATGCTGAACTCTCAGAGCCCACATGACACCTTCTCTGTGGACTCATTTCAGTATTCCAGCAATAAATTTGGCAGCATAGAGAGCGCCCCGGAAATGCCCCCCCACACAAACACCCATTGCCATCTCTGCAACAAGCTATCTGCGCAAAACCTTCAGGGGACCAGCATGGACCTCAGCGCTGATGCCTCCATGTTTTTTGACTATGGACACTGGATGTGTATTATAGTTCAAGATTTTAAATATGTTTTAGCCCAAACATAGGGTAGGGTACAAATCCTCACTTGGACATGAAGCAGCCTCTCAGCCAAATCTGCCTCGCAAGCTTGCTGTGGGGATTAAATGAGGAGGGGGTGGGAACCAGCTCCTTGGAGAAAAAGCTGGGATAGAAATGCAATAATTAAATAGAAATCTGATGTGCCATTGTAATGGGGATCTGCCAAGGGTGAAATAGACCATCACTCAAACTCTTAAGAGGCAAAGTAGTGTTGTGAAAAAAATATTACAAAGACACTTACGGCTTTGTTCACACTACTGTGCACCCCATGCCTAAAAGCAGTGGGGGTTGAGTGGTTTTCCATTTGCCGCATTGCTTTCCCCAAGAAAACCCACTGTTTACTGCTGAATCCACAGAAGAAGAAGAAGAAGAAGAAGAAGAAGAAGAAGAAGAAGAAGACGAAGATGAAGAAGAAAACAATTGACATTTGTTCCAATTCAGCAGTGAACAGCCAATTTCCCCAGGGGATAGCAGGAAGGAGAAGTGGAAGTGTGGACAATCCCTAAGTCCTTGGGACACACCCACCCACATCCAGGGGAAATGGCCCTGTTTGAGGAAGGGCCATAGCTCAGTGGTAGAGCATCTGCCTTGGTACACTTATGAACATTTAACATATAACTAAGACCTCAAAATTCCTATCACACATGCAAGTTATCCCAGGTTCAGTCCCCAGCATCTCCAGGTGGGACTGGAAGAGAACCCTGCCTGAAACCCTGGAGAAATCACTGCCAGTCAATGGAGACAATATGGAGCTAAGTGGACCATTGGCTTGTCTCGGGACTCATCCACACTTCACTAGGCCTGCACCTAGAGAGCACAGGTCTGAGAGGTTTCCCACTTGTCCCCTGCTTTCTAGGCATGAGCCTGAGCAGTTTTCTGTTTGCCCTACCACTCTGTATCATGGAATCAGAGCAAACATCAATCCACAGAAAAGTCGATTGACGTTTGCTCCAATTCAGCAGTAAAGAGTAGGTTTTCCTGAGGGACAGGACAAGTGGGTGTGTGGATGAGCCCTTGGTATAAGGCAGCTTGCTGTGTTCCTAGCTTGCTGTGTTCTTGTCCTCCTGCCCTTGGGAAAGTGGGGGTTGGGTAAGAATCCCTTTCAGTGCAAGGGAGTGTCCGCATAATGGAATGTAGGTGAGTGGGAGGACAATGAAGCCTCCTCTAGTAGACAGCATGTACCGAGTGTCTCGTAAAGTAAATTGTTTGCACTGAGTTTCCACTGTTTACTCCTGCATTGAGTGCATGCCCAGAAAATCATTGCCCGCCTGCATGAGGGTTTGGAAGAGGCAGCCTGTCTCTGCAGGAAGCCGTGGGTCTGGTCACTTTTTAGGCTCATTACGAGTGGGTGGTGAAAGAGATGAGATGATGTCCTCACCGTGCCTTGGACTCAGCCTGTTTCACAAACGCTGCAGCCAGCAAGCTGCATTTGTTGCATCACAATAAAGCAGAGCATCACATCCCTTGAACAATGACTCGGTCCATCTCTTCTGTGTGGAGACTGTGTCACCAGGAACTGTGGGGCTCTTACATGATTGCTCAACTGCAGCTGTGTGTGTGTGTGTGTGTGTGTGTGTGTTACTGAGAAGACTAGAAGACAAGAGGGTTTAGAAATCTCACTGGGGAGAGAGGTTAAAAAGAAAGCACTACAAGTGATGTTAATGGTTTTGGGAGGAACTGCTATTCATTGTTATAGTATAGAACTCTCTCTCTCTCTCTCTCTCTCTCTCTCTTTTACACACACACACACACACACACACACACACCTGGGGACCACCCAGTCCAGATCTGACCTCAAATCAATTTGCAGGCAGGGCTAAACCCTACTGAACATCTGGATGGGGAAGGAGATTGTGTGTCTCCTCCCCCACCCCTAAGGAGAGCTGAAGTGTTCAGTCCTGTGGAGGTGCTGCTTCACAGGCTAAGGAACACCCTGCACCCCACAGGATCAAATCCTCCACTCACTAGCTGGTGAGCAGAGGATTCACTCCTTCTGGGGTCTGCTTCCTTTCCTGCCCATGACAGAATAAGATCCACAAGTAGCTACTAAGCCTCTAAAACCCTTTTGTCGTTCCCATCCCTTGTGATATGTGAACTGAAAACCTGATAACAAAAGAACTTTCCTGGGGGAAAGGAACTGATTGCCTAAATGCTACAATGCGCCTCACTACTGAGGTTTGTTCCTATCGTCACTGAAAAGGTTGTGTAAAACCGACTTTACCTTTGGACTTGTACATGCGGGCGAAGGCGGTTTTACACATACCTATGCAGAGCAACTCTTTGTAGTAGCTGCAGTACTTTTAAGTAACGTACCAGGAAAAAAGCAACTGCTTCTGAGTAGCTTGTTACTTGAAGCAGGTTACAGGAAGTTAGTTAGTCAGACTGTGCACTGAATCTCTTGATGCCAATATCCTGAGTACCGTGATGCAGCATTTTTATGCCTGACAGTACACTTAAATGCTTACAGGCTTAAATTTACTCTTTTATCATTATGATCAAAGAACTGTACAGCTTTGATTTGTACAATTTAAAAGTTACTATTTTCACATTTGTCATTGGAGCGTTCTGCCCTTTTCTACAGGGTCTCAGAGCTTGCGTGCACATTGTTGTTTCTGTGGAGTTGTGTGTGGTAACCTTAAAAGCCCTCTATGCATCAACAGGAGGGGTCTGAATTGTGCATCTTATGGGGCTCCGCTCCCCCTTTATTCTCTCCCAGGGTGGCCCTGCCCTCTGCCTGCCCCTCAGAGTCAGTGCATGAAAATGAGTCCCTCCTGTTCCTGTCCAGTTTCATTCTCTATTCCACCTGCACCCGCTTAGTGTGCCCCAGCCATTCATTTGAACAGCAGACAGAGAGGTGCAACAGGAGTCAAACTCCACAGAGATGGAGGTTTTAAGTAGCTCCAGCTTGCTACATTGATGGCTCCTTGCTCCCTGGCTGCACAGGAAACAGCAAGAGAGAATGCAGAAGGGTGATCTTTCAGGTTGGAAGCCTGGTGAGATCTGATCTTTCCTTTCCCCCTTTTTTTAAAAAGAAAGATGAGTAAAGTAAATGGTGAAGGAAACTGGTTTACTTCAGGTATTGCTTTAATTGAGTAGTTTTTGCCAAACAGGAAACCATGTGGGCATCTAATTTCAAGGGAAGCTATTCTGAATCAGATCTTTGGGTTGTTTTGTCAATAGCAGGTTGCTTGCTTGCTTTATTTATTTATTTATCATTTATTTATTTATTTATTTGTACCTATTGTGTGGCACAGTGGAACACATGTAATGAAGTGTCTGAGGCGCATTGCATCTGAGGATTTGTGGGTGTTTTATCAGTCAGCGGTAGGAGTGATTTAGCCATGTGAAGATGTTGATGTTTTTGTTGGAGGGCTTCTGGGGTTTTTTGTTTGTTTGTTTGTTTGTTTGTTTCCTGACATGATCACCTTGATCAGTTGAAATGTTTGTTGATCTTCCATGATACTGCTGTAGTTTGGCCAAATCAGAGCCGTAGGTTTCACCACTGACGCTGCTTTAAAAAAAATAATAATCCTTTGTGTTGGGCGAGCGGGTGCCGCGGCTTGAGTGAAATGGCCTTGCAGGCCAAATTAGGATTCCCGCAGAGCCAAATTGCGCCTGCCAGCTGGAGGTTCTGCCTGCCTCCCATATAGACTGGTCTCCCTGCTGGCAAGACAAATGTACCAGACACTGGAGAAACCTCCAGTACAGTCTATACAGTGAAGGCTGTACAACAAGTCTGCAGTTGAAGTAACTGCTGTGTGAATAGCCTATGCCTGCCACAAAAACCAATGGAGGGTATCTGATACCTGCTATTTCTTCCTCCTACCATGGTGATAACTGCCATGACCTCTCCACCTGAAGTTCAATTCAGCCATGAACTCATTCAGTAGCCGTCTCTCTCAGCCTCGGCTGCCCATCGGCAATTATGAGCATAGCAATACTTCTGTGCCAAATTACAGGGCTGTTGTAAAGATTCCTGGTGCTTGTGAAGCGCTCTAAAGCTCTATATAAATGCTAGATGTTATTATCATTACAAAATGCTGTGGGGTCTATATCCACTCACCTTGATCTAAATTATGAATTGACCTAATTTGACTGATTGATCAAATGTGTCTTTTCCTCACACCTGAGACAGTCCTGAAGTGAAATAATCAACTGACTGTTAAACACAAAGTAATATTTTGTAAATATGCCTATCGCTGTGTATGCCCTGGCATATTTTTCTTTCTCTATAATAATAATAATAATAATTAATAATAATAATTTATTATTTATACCCCGCCCAACTTGCTGGGTTTCCCCAGCCACTCTGGGCTGCTTCCAAAAAAACACTAAAATACAATAACCTATTAAACATTAAAAGCTTCCCTAAACAGGGCTGCCTTCAGGTGTCTTCTAAAAGTTTGGTAATTATTTTTCTCTCTGACATCTGGTGGGAGGGCGTTCCACAGGGCAGGTGCCACTACAGAGAAGGCCCTGTGCCTGGTCCCCTGTAACTTGGCTTCTCGCAGTAAGGCAACTGCCAGAAGGCCCTCGGCGCTGGACCTCAGTGTCCGGGCAGAACGATGGAGGTGGAGACGCTCCTTCAGGTATACTGGACCGAGGCCGTTTAGGGCTTTAAAGGTCAGCACCAACACTTTGAATTGTGCTCAGAAACGTACTGGGAGTCAGTGTAAGTCTTTCAAGGTGTTATGTGGTCTCAGCAGCTGCTCCCAGTCACCAGTTTAGCTGCCGCATTCTGGATTAGTTGTAGTTTCCGGGTCACCTTCAAAGGTAGCCCCCACATAGAGCGCATTGCAGTAGTCCAAGTGGGAGATAACCAGAGCATGCACCACTCTGGCGAGACAGTCTGCAGGCAGGTAGGGTCTCAGCCTGCGTACCAGATGGAGCTGATAAACAGCTGCCCTGTCCCCCCAAAACAGTACTTCTGTCTTGTCAGGATTCAACCTCAATCTGTTAGCCACCATCCATCCAAACTACTAGTTGTTAGTTTTGGCTAGGATGAGTTTACACCGAGAAAGATTCTATTAGGATAGAGGGGCAGTTTGTTTCTCTGTCTAAGTGCCCCTGCATTCCTCCATTGTAGCTGAAGGGCATGGGATCAACTTCTCCCTCTCTATCATCTACTGGAAGCACAAAGAGAGCTCCTCTTTTCCATCATCGTAAGGCACCGCTTCCTTCTTAACAACTTAGTCTTTAGGGCTTGACTGCTCCCTGCTGCCCCCCTCTCATGCCTGCTGCACACACAGGTCTCTGCTTTGCAGAGCTGCAGAACCGCCCAGCAGGGTCCTTGAAATTGCTCTTGGCAGCAGAGCCTGGCTCCCTGCCAACAACCCAGTCTCTCTGGGAGTGCGCTGTTAGGTGAAACTGCCAAGGGGGGTGTTTATTTCCATTTGGGTCTGTGATGATGTAAAGGGATTTCTTTGCCATTGGCAATTTCTGTCTGCTTTAAGCAAGTCGCTTCCTGGAACCACACTGTTTGTTAGCTTGGGTAGATTATTGTTCAAAAAAAGCCAGGAGGTATTGAGGCAGGCACTACTAAGGCTTATCCTACGCAGAGTGCTGCATCGTATTTTATGGCAACCCCTTACGTCTGCTAATGGTTTTGTATATACTCCTCAGAATGGGAAATCCACCCATGGCAAAGATGCAATAGTGGGTGTGGCAAATTAGGTTACCGGCAAAGGTAAAAGAAGTACTGCTGCACTGTTAAAAGTAAATGTTCCAGATCCCTCCTGAATATTTATCCCATACGTAGGGAGTGGAGAAAGAAGCAGTACAATGTGATCATTTAGCAAAGGGCCATGGGTCAGTGGTAAGAGGGGTTTGAGAGGTCCAGGGGGTGGTAACATGAGAACGGGCCTGCTCTGCAGTGGCTCCCCATCTGTGGAATGCTCTCCCCAGGAAAGTTTGCCTGGCGCCTTCATTATACACCTTTAGGTGCCATTCCTTTTTAACCAGCCCTTTGGTTGATCCGATTTACATCCTATGCCCTTTTAAAATGTGCTCTTTTGTGGGGGGCAGTTGTTGTTGTTTTTATTAGGTATTTTGTGGTTTTACGTCTTGATTTAATTCTGTGAATCGCCCTGAGACCCCAAGGTATAGGGCGGTATATAAATTATTATAATAATAATAATAATAATAATAATAATAATAATAATAATAGCAGCATCTGCTTTACATGTGAAAGGTCCTGGGTTCAGTTTACAGCATTTGCCAGTAGGACAGGGGGAAATCCCCTTTCTAAAAGCCTAGGGAGCCACAGCCAGTCAGTATATACTGTTGCACGCCATCCCAATCTCCGAACAGTGTGAGATTCCAGGGGTTCCAGGTGCTTACCCAAGGTTCAGTTTCCCTGGAATGAGGGACACTGGAGACTGTGGCATCTTTATGATATACAGTTTATTTACACAGATATACAATAAGATGGAGGGGCTCGCAGCATTTACACCCCAGCAGGTCTTGCTTCTCCAATAGCCACAGCTTTGGATCCCAGCAGAAATCAGGCATGGCTGTGCCTCTCAGCTGTCCAGCCTGCTTTTTGTCTTTCTTTTTGTCTTTTACTTTTTGTCTCTTGCCTTTTGTCTTTCTAATAGACAGTTGAGGTACAGAGCCACTTCTGTTGTTGCCATACTTTTGGACCAATTCTTTTGGAGCCATTATGGCCCTTGCCTGGCTCTCTACTCTCTGCATGTTTATCTGGTGCGTGAAGGGGCTGTACTGAATGCAAGTATTGCAAGAGTGTGTACCTGCTGTGTCAACAGCACCGTGTGGCCTCACATCTCCGCCCCCCTTAAAAAAAAAAAGATATTTCAGTTCATTGTGGTGGGTGTTCAGTATGCTGCCTTGGTATTTCTTATAAATGAAAGGTAGTGCAGACATGCTTTTAATAAATGCAAATAAATAGCTACCTGCCCAACTGCTGGCAACGGAGAGCTGGACTTGTGCTTTGAAAGTGAATAGCAGTTTGATATACTGGCTGTTGGTCTCTCGTAATATGACACGGAGCAATAGTTTTTGATAGTCTGATGTTTCAGCTGTGCCTCTAATTGTGCTCAGCCTGTATATTTGCAAAGAAATGCAAATTTTACAAAACACCAATAAGCTTCGGTTAACCTCCTTTCCAGTCCTCTGTTTTACCTTTCTATGTGGTTTCTGGGAAGGAGCAAGAGCTTTCTCCATCTTCCTCAGACTAGGTGGCTGCATTTCCTGTAACTGAAATTTGCTCCGCCCATTCACATACAGTACCTTCCAGTTTTTCACAGATACAGCCGATGCTTATTTGTGCGTATAAGGGTGATTCTCACACCGAGGACCACTGCCTAAAAGGTGGGCGAGGGGAGCACACAAACACAAACACGCCTCCTTTTCTGACTCATTTACTCTGCGATTGCTGCTGCTGCTGCTGAAACAGGATGTGTTCATAAACTGACCACAACTGTTTTCTTTTTTTCTTCTTTTTCCTTTTTTAAGCGTCAGAATCATTCCTTCTATTGCTGGTGTTCAGTCTGGAAGTTCCATTGCTCAAAATGGCACCACCCACAGACAAGAGGGAGGTATGGGCAGACCTGGGGGAACTCCACGTTTACCAAGTAGAACAAATATTTAGAGGGGAGATTAAGGGTAGGGGGACCAGACCAATGTGGACTGTGCATGCTCAATGGCTGCAGCACACTGAGTGTGTGGGAGCAGAGAGGAAAATGGGGGCAGGGAGAGTGGAATCGAGTGACTGGAATCCTGGACAGCAGCATTCCACACTATAAAATTTTGCTACAGGTTTCACTTGTGTTTAACCAAATTTTCAGCTTTACTACAGATCAGACTGTTGGGGTATGTGTGTGTTTAACATCTGCAACATGTTCAGCAATATTTACTAACTGTTTAGGTTGTTCAATAGGGAGAGGATTTGAAGGGACGCAGGGCATCCTTAAGAATTTTAGCAAACATGTGGGCAAGCAGTTTAAAAGTGTTCCCAGCATCTCACAAAAAGACAAACTATCATCACAATGAAAATAGTGTTTTTACCAAGGACAGGTCCCATGGTAACAAGGGACGATTGGAATGTATGAATGCCTGGGAAATGAAGATTCCTTTCCAGCTTTCTAACTATTTTTGGATGGTCTCAGTTTGATTGTATTGACCTGAATCTTTGAGCAAAGAGTCCCCTTCCGCCTGAGTGTTCTTGGAAGGACAGGGCCTTGCTGAAAGCGGGAGAAGGGATCCGTTGTGACTGATGGAGCTGCATCTCAGTGATGGGTTTTGACAGCCAGCCCCACTTAAAGGGACTGCTTGTGTTTGCCTTGCTAGGCTCCTGTGGGGGCCTTTTTTGTTGGAGTAGTTAAGTGAAAGGCAGCTCACACTCTGAATAAGCCACTCATTCTCCCTGTGAAGTCTGAGGACCTTTTCAGCAGTTTGGCAAAGGCAGAGCTTGTAAGCAGCATATTGACAAGATCTCGTCTGCAGCTTTCCATGGCAAGGGTTCCCTGAAAGATAGCATAACTTGCACCTTTGGGATGTCACTGTCTCTTTTACACTACAGTAGAGCAGTATCTCAGTGTAGAGTTTGAAAGGACCTTAGTGCAGTGTGACAAACACTGGCACATTGTTAGAAAGAATATTAGTGGAGTGTTACAAATAGTAGTGTTTTGAGAGAATTCAGGTTTGCAACCAAGATATTCTGGGTGGCATTCGGAACAAACCAGATGGGTGGTATTCAATGTCACTCTCTTGCAGTTGTTCCATTTTCACAAGCATTGCAGCTTGCCAGATGAAACGATCCTCCCTCTGCCCCTCATGTGCTGTTCCAGGGGTTCTCCTGACCCACCCCATTTTTGTAGGGAATGGGGGTGCACAGGGAGGGGGTGACCCTGTTGCTCAAGCAGAAGTGCAGGGCTTCCACTGATTGGGCTGTTTAGGTTAATCCCGCCCATCAAAATTAACGAACATGACTTAGGGTGATTAATTTCAGTGGGTCTACTCTAAGTAAAACTTAGTTGAATACCACCCACTGTTCCGATATACGCAAGTGAACTGGGACTTTATTCAGACTGTTTTGGGGAGTTCAGTAATCTGTAGCATCATAGGGGCATAGTAGAAGTCTTGCCTTGAGGCACAGAAAAGATAAGTCCTCAAAAGCAGAGCTCTGCCCAGGCAGGCCAGCAAGACTACATGTGATTCAGAAGTATGTGGCTCAGTCACAACAGTTGTCCTGTTGGGTATTCATTTTTGTAGAGTGGGAGGTCACCTCCATTTTGTGTATCTTTGAGAAGCCTTTGCTGTGGCTCAGAATAGCCTCCAACCAAAGAGGGTTCCTGTAACTACCGTACTACAGAACTACGCTTGTGCTGAAAAAAGAGGCTGCCAGAGGATGACACCCTTCCCTCACACAAATGAGGTTCAACTCTACTACAGTGCAAATGAGTACAGAGTTGTGAGGCGGGTGTCCCTCAGCTGCAGCTGCAAATCGCACAGCAACACAAAGCTCTGTGTTGTGTGGCCTTGCAAAAGTGTTGGCTATTGTCTCTTTCTCTCTTCCATGAAGGAAAACAGGGTCGCTTCCTCAGCCTGCACCCTGGCCTCCTCTCCCTTCAGCTTCATTGGAGGAGGCATACTTACTCTCTCTCTCTCTCTCTCTCTCTCTCTCTCTCTCTCTCTCTCTCAACTTTGTGATTGTTTGAGGACTTGAACTTCCCTAGCAAAGAGATTGCCTTCCCTCCACACTGTATGTTTCGTTAGACATTTTCTCCCTCTTAAAGGAGCAATTGGCCAACTGACACCAAAACTCTGGATTGAAGGGAAGCCATCGCCTCCATAGGGAATTATTCTGAATTATTCTGGCCTGAAATAAATTATATTCTAGGGTTAGTATCTGCCTTTTAGAAAATGTGTTTGTGGGTCTGCCATTCTAGTGATAAATAGAGCAGTTAAGTGTTTGGTAACATCACTTAGTTCAAGATGAGGTGACTTAACTTTTGGTTCCATGCCCAAGGAAAAAGAGCTTTTCTTGAAAGCAACATGAATGGGATATTTATAAAGCAACAGGCTGATTTAAACATTTTGGAAACAGCTTACAAGCATCATGCAGGGAGACAATCATCTCATGTTCCATGGCCAGAGAAAATGCAACTCCTCACTAAATGGATGTCAAAATATGAGTGCATGTAAAGGAACTGTCAGCTTATTTTCTATGTGTAGCCTAGGGGTGTGTACAAACATATATGCATGCAAATCAGAACTTACCACAATTCTTTCTTTGACATCTCATGCCTGGATTCCTGCTTCTAAGGTGGCACATTTAACAGGTACACTGGCCAACAACACTGATTTATTTGTCTGCCTTGCCCTTCCTGTGCCATGCTTCAGCTGGGTTGTTCAATTTATTTATTTTTAAAGCACTGTGGATACATTTATTGAATTAAATGTACTTTCCCCTGTGTTGTTGTTTTTTTAAAAAACCAAAAACAAATCATAGAATCATTTTTACATGTTTGAATGCTGCTTTAGAAATAAGGAGAGAGTGGGCTAGTGATGTCACCAGTTTTTAACCAATCGGTATTGTGCACAGCCAGCTTCTGCCATAAACACACACAACTAGTTTCCCCTGAGTTCAGTTAATGAGAAAAGTTTAGATTCTAAATGAAAAAAAGCAAACAAACTAGAGAGCATTTCTGAGGTTATACATCAAAATGTCTGTATTCATCCTTGTTAGCACAGGAATGTTAATAGTTTTGGACAGAGACAAATGTGTGTAAATGCCAATAGCAATCTTTATACTGCAGTGTAGCATGTGAATTTGGACTCATCTGCTCTGGGAGTTTCCAAGTAGAAATAAGAAGTTGTTTGCAGATTTTCTGTGCTCACCAACTCTTCACCAAGAGAGCCAGTGTGGTGTAGTGGTTAAGAGCGGTAGTCTCGTAATCTGGGGAACCGGGTTCGCGTCTCCGCTCCTCCACATGTAGCTGCTGGGTGACCTTGGGCCAGTCACACTTCTGTGAAGTCTCTCAGCCCCACTCACCTCACAGAGTGTTTGTTGTGGGGGAGGAAGGGAAAGGAGAATGTTAGCCGCTTTGAGACTCCTTAAAGGGAGTGAAAGGCGGGATATCAAATCCAAACTCTTCTTCTTCTTCCTTTAGCTATTAACCTTTTGAATTTCGTTTTGCTTTTCCAGTTGGCAGGCTCAGCTGTCGTCGCATTTGGGCTATGGCTGCGGTTTGGAAACGTATTAAGAGATTTAGCGACTGACAAGACCTCTCCAGAATACATTTACATGGGTAAGTTCTGTGTAAATACTGACTGTGTAAAGATAAGTTTTCTGCAACCTTCAGACCAAGAAACTGGGTACCTGAATGGCATATTCTTCCACAAAACACTAGTGGCATCCTCTGACATTTCTCTCTCTCTCTCTCTCTCTCTCTCCCCCCCCTCCTCTTAGTGCACACATTTACATCCTGCTCTCGCTGAGCAGCAGTAGGAACAGAAGAGGGAAAGTCTGGGAAGGTTGGCTCTTTAGGGTTAAGAAACTCACATCTGTGCAATGTCAAACACACAGCATAGTAGAAACAACGTTTACGATCACAGGGGTTTTCTATGCTAGCAATCCCTTGCTGGCAGATAAAAAATCCAAATTATATTACTGTAAGTACTACAACTTAGACAGTTTGCAAATGTTTGCTTCAAGCTCCGTGATGTTCATTGTGAAGGGACCCATGGTATTTCTCTTTTTTTTTAATGTATTTTTATTAAATATTTTCTTGATTTCATCTTGCCGCTGCCCCCCTCCCCCCCACCACCTGAGGAATAGAGGGTGTAGCCTGAAGTGGAGCACCAGTGCATGAGGAGAAGGGCTTCTTAACCCTTTCCCTTCACACAATATTTCAATTGAACCTCCCGCCCTGCCCCCCCAGCTGCTTTTACCCCACAAAATAGAAAATATAGGGGCACTCAATGTGTTTTTTTATACAGTGGTGCCTTGCAAGACGAAATTAATTCATTCCGCAAGTCTCTTCGTCTTGCGAGTTTTTCGTCTTGCAATGCACGGTTTCCCATAGGAATGCATTGAAAATCAATTAATGCGTTCCTAGGGAAACCGCCTTCAGACCAGGTCCGGGGACAGTCTGTCCCCGGACCTCTTCTGAAGGCTGGGGGGGGACAAGG
This sequence comes from Podarcis bocagei, assembly GCF_964188305.1. Taxonomy (NCBI): domain Eukaryota; kingdom Metazoa; phylum Chordata; class Lepidosauria; order Squamata; family Lacertidae; genus Podarcis; species Podarcis bocagei. The sequence continues at coordinate 35,718,807 of NC_138129.1, forward strand.
GCTTTTCTTTCCCCCCCCCAGCATTTTAAAAAACCCCGGGACAGCGGAGGACTTCTCCGCTGTCCGGGCGATCTTAAAATGCTGGCGGGCGGCATTTTAAAATCGCCCCGGGACAGCGGAGGACTTCTCCGCTGTCCGGGGCGAATTAAAAGCCCCTGGGAAGGCAGGCAGGGGGGACAAAGACTTTCGCCCCCGCCCGCCTTCAGAAGGTGTTCCCGCCCCGCCGCCCGGCTTCGGAGGAGGTCCGAGGACAGTGGGGAAGACGCGCTGCGCTTCCCCGCTGTCCCGGATATTTCCCTATGGGCTGTCGTCTTGCGAAGCAAGCCCATAGGGGAATTCGTCTTGCGAAGCGCCTCCAAAACGGAAAACCCTTTCGTCTAGCGGGTTTTCCGTCTTGCGAGGCGTTCGTCTTGCGAGGTACCACTGTATGCCTATAGCTTTCTCTTAGGACAGGGTGCAGAACTTTTCTCTGCAAGGGCCACACTTCCTTTCAGCAATTTGTCAGGGGCCACACATCAGCGCTGGGTGGACCTGAAGCCAGTGATAGGAGGAGCCAAAGCTAAAAGTGGGCAGCCACCCACCTTCGCCACTCACTTCCTGCCATCTCCTTTTCTCTCCCATGCCCATCTGCCTGCCTGTCTAGTGTCCTGCTGAGGAACTGAGAGAGATCTCTCCCTTGCTAGAGATCCAGGCTCATTGCTGACAGGGGTCTTTTCACTTCTTCACTTTCCATTGCTCCTTACTTTGTCAGATTTCCCCTCCCATTTTCCCCACATGAAATTAGGCTGTGTAAAATTAGGTCCTCAGTTTCTTACCGCATTTTAGGATTAGCCAAAGGTCAGACTCGGGAGGAAGGAACTGTTATCTTTCTCCTTACCCTATTTGTAGCAGATGGTGACTATGGGCTTATCCCCACCTCTGTTCGACCCTCCATTTCCCCCAGGAAAACCCGTGCTTTAGTGCTGAATCGGAACAATGGGCAATTTGGTTTTCTGCGGATTGCTGTTTGCTCCAGTTTAGCACCAAAGAGCTGGTTTTCTAGGGGGAAGAAGCAGCACAAAGGCAAAACCTCTCAGACCCATGCCTAGAAAGCATAGGACAAGCAGAAAACCACTTGGGCCTCTGTTTTCTAGGATAAGCAGAAGTGTGGGGCGATTCCTAAGTTGAGCTCTGTTTGATTGAGCCGAGTCTGAGATAGGGAGGACCTGTTGGAGTTTTTAAAACTTTTAAACAGTTGATTAATTTTTCTATTTAAAACCCCCACAAATAACTTTAAGAAAAAGAATGTCCCTGCTGTGTTCAAGCCAATAAAAGATAGGCAGCTTTTTTAACAGAGCAGGAGGGGAAAGACAAGCTAGTAAACTGCCATTCAGTTTGCTAATTAGCATATCCACCCAATGGGTTGCCAAGGCAAGGGGAATCCATGCAGAGACCCCGTGTCTTACATTGTGGATTTGAATGTGAAGTGATCCACATGAGTAACATCCAGAAAGCACAGTCACAATACGTGGGCTGTGCCAAAAAGGCATTTGAATCCAGTTATTTTAGGGTTTTTTCCATTTGATGTGGATCTTGTGACAAAATTTTATTGTTCACGCTTGTTTCATCCTTATCCAGTCCCACATGTGTAGGAAGGAAGGAAAGCGCAAGCTTGCTTGCCTGGCTGGCTGTGTTAACTGTCAGGGCAAGAGAAATACTGGCAAAGCTGAACTTGTGACAAGGCTGAAGTATCACAGAGCCTCTGTTATTCCTCCCGAGGGCTGACATCTCTCCAGAGAGCTTGAAGTGTATCTCACAGAGTGAGGAGCTGGCCCAGAGCCCGGTGTTTCAAGCACAAAGAACCATCAGACCTGAAGAAGTACACAAGCCAGAATGTAGAGTGATTGGCACCCATTTTGTATCCCCTTGGGGATACAATTGTTCAGCAAGGTTTTAGTCAAAGGGGGAAATAAGAACTGGATTCATTAGAAAATCTTTCTTCATGGAACTGTTAATTCATCCAAGAATCAAAATGCCTTCCAAGCTGGACTGTTAATGCAGTCAACAGGAGAGGCCTTGCTTGTGGTTCCACTGGTGGTGGCGGTGAGGTTTGTTGCACATGACAGGGCATTCTTGGTGTTGGCACCTTACCTGTGAAATCAGGTTGTCCCCACTCTAGTTCAACAACACAATTTGAAAATTTGAATGACTGGTGTTGTGACAGTATTATCTACTGCTATTGTTATTGATGAGTATTTATTTGGTGTTTTGATGCATTGTTTTATGTTGTTAGCCACCCTGTGCTCTTGTTTTGGGAGTAAGTATGGGAAATAAAAATGACAATCTGAGAAATGCACAAATTAATGTACGGCTCCTTTTCACCAGGTAGGGGGGAGAAATGTTATTTGTGTCATGACATCACTAAAACGTGCCTATACATGTGTGAGTACAACAGTTGCGACTGTGCCACCCATTAGCCGTTGGCGTTTGACAAGGGTAGGTGTGTTTTTAGCACAGCTAGCTAAAAAATTACGTGAAATGTAAAAGTGTTCCAACACTGTTTTACGTCATTTACGTAGTTAAGATTTTAAAATACCAAAGGTAAGTTATTCCACTCAGTAATCAGGATTACACGTGATTTTTAAATAAGTTCTGTGGTTTTATTAATAGTTGTTAGTATTTTTGAAAATGTCTGTTGGGGCACTTTGATACACTATATTGTCTGTTGGGGCACTTTGATACACTATATTGTCTGTTGGGGCACTTTGATACACTATATTGTCTGTTGGGGCACTTTGATACACTATATTGTCTGTTGGGGCACTTTGATACACTATATTGTCTGTTGGGGCACTTTGATACACTATATTGTCTGTTGGGGCACTTTGATACACTATATTGTCTGTTGGGGCACTTTGATACACTATATTGATACATATAAAAGTGCCCCGCTAGTGTACAATAGTGGCCCAATATACAAGTTTGCATGAAATCTCTAAACTCATTAAATTTGAAATGGAAAAAACCTGTTGTTTACTACGTGGCCAAAGTCATTTCTAAATATAATATGACTGAATATCAAGTGTCATATCTCAGGGAAAAACCAGGATCTTGTATGTTTGTCTTCCCCGTTGTAGAAGATAAGGCAAGTGTTGATTTCAAGGATGTTGTTTTGCCGTTGCCAAAACCAAATTTCCCAAAGGGCAAAACTCGAACATCATCTCTTTATACTTTTTCTATTGACTTAAGTGGATATAATGTGCAATAGAAGCTAAATGTTAAGTAATTATCTTATTTTTATAAGCATTTTGTTTAAATCACTGTTTTTTTACTAACTAATGTGAGTTCTCATACTTTTTAAGTTTTTACAAAGTTTTTTTTAATGGATAGGTGTTTGAGGAAAGATTAATATAAGTTTTGATGTTTTGTTAAGAAAACCTGCCATAAAGTCTATGATATGTGTGAAACACTGTTAGTTTTGATACGTAATTTAGATTTTAAGTAACAAATTGTAAGGCTGATTATTATCTCTCACAATAAAAATTGGTTTTTCATTAATTTTTTGCAAATAATTACCATTCTCATACAATTTACGCTTTGTATTAAAGTGCCCCATCCAATGTATCAAAGTGCCCCATAGGTGGGACAGAATGATACAAAACCTTTTTTTCTTACTGAAGTCATTACATTCTCACTATCTTCTAACTTTATTGGTTCTTTTGATTGCTATTATAATATTGATTAGTTATGCCATGCATCAAGCCAAATTTTTTATTTTATTATTTGACTCATTTTTGTTACATGAAATATGAGATTAAATTTTTCTGTATCAATCTGCCCCACTTCCCCCTATATAAAACGAGTTTAAGGCTTCAATCACATACCCACCTACTCCTTGTTACTTGCTTTTGAGCAGACATCTTTAGGGTTATGCTGTTAGCCTGCATTTCTGTTGATATTTTGGTCCCACACCCTTATGTGTCTGTTAGTACATGGGTAGGCAAACTAATCTGGCCCAATCGCCTTCTAAATCCGGCCCGCGGACGGTCCGGGAATCAGCATGTTTTTACTTGAGTTGAATGTGTCCTTTTATTCAAAATGCATCTCTGGGTTATTTGTGGGGCATAGGAATACGTTCATCCCCCCCCCCTCAAAAAAATATAGTCCAGCCCCCCGCAAGGTCGGAGGGACAGTAGACCAGCCCCCTGCTGAAAAAGTTTGCTGACCCCTGTGTTAGTACATCCCAAATCTGACCTTGATGTGTAAGCGGGGTGGGGGGGGGAGCTGTGTTTCAAGTAACATTTGCTATGGGAATTTGAGGCAGACCATGTTCATTTGAACTAACCTTCAGATAATCCTAGAGGTTCTTATATTTGTCCTATGTCCCATGGATCTGTTAATGTAAACAAGTGGATCATTTCCTAGCTTTGTAGCTTGACAATACAGAGAAGCATATTGCAGTTTGAATAAAATTCCCTCCAGTTTCACAGGAGCTTGGCAGTTGCATTCAGTGTGGTACAGTGAATCAGTATTTATGGTATGGTCAGATCTGGTTCAGCTCCTGCTGAAATTTTTGCTCAAAAATTATGGTGTATTAGAGGACAAGCAAAACAAGATTCATTTTCAATTATATGTCTCTCTCTCTCTCTATATATATATATATGATTATAACAATTTTCAAATGCCTCCTGTGAAAAATGCTATTTGGATTTCTTAAAAACTTTTTAACTTTAACTGACAATGACATAAGACCTTGAGAACAATATCCTGATATTTATAAATAAAACATTTTTTTTTAATGTTACTAGCCCCCAACACCAATAATATCATTAATATATTTCCAGGGATTGTGAACAACACAACACAAATTCATATTTTGTATATGTGTATGTTTCATCTTCATTTCCATTCAGTATCTTTTCTTTGATACTTCATTGTTGTATGTTATCGAAATATATGCTGTTGCTTAAATAAATGGATATCAAAAGAAAAATAAGTAGGAAAAGATACCCAGGATTGGGGAAGTAAGAAACTTACTATTTTAAGTTTTATCCAATTGGAGGCCTTTAGGTCACAATGTTATCAAGTCGAATGCCCATGTTTCTCAGTTACTATTCCTTATTAAACTCCTTTTTTTTATGTCCCTCAGTCAGAGACTCTGGAGGTAGCTGAGGACATATTAAAACAATAAAGTGATAAAAATTTAAAACCAGATAAAAGCCACCCTAAATAATAAAAGAGATTTTTATTGCAGCAGTGGCAGTGAAAATCAGCAATAAAATCATATTCCATTAAACTTTAGAGAGGTTTTCAGCTGTCTCCCAAAAGCAGTAAGGGCGGGCGCCTGACAAATTGAAATGGGGAGGGCATTCCCCAAGGGAGTGTTGCCAGTTCAATTTTGATAAGATTTCTCAGTAGGAAGAGGGAAAGAAAAAAAATTATACAATCTAAAGAGAAACCAGAGTACAGAAAGAGATATAATCTTTTCAGAATTTCTGTTACTTTTGGTAGAATACCCATTCATGAAGGGTATAGAAGAGTCAGAGAAGTTAGAAAAAAGAAAGACATTTTCCCCTCCAGCAGGGGGGCCAACTTGAATAAAATATTGGGGGGGCAGGTAAGCCCCCACTAATATGCACACCATTTGAATGGCAATGCCCATTAACATGGGGGGAGGCCCCCTCAAGTATTGGAGGAACAAAAGGGACCTCCCCCCTTTCGAGTTGGCTCCTCTGCCCCTCCCCTCGACCCATTTTTTGTTAGTCATGTTGTATTATTTATGTGTGTGCAATTTTGCAACAAGAAAATAAAGATATATTAAAAAACAAAGAATGACGTTTTGATTTATAGAGTGCCCAACTGCCTTTGTAAAGGACTCAGTAGGTAAACAAGCAGTCATGCCTCTCAGATGGGAAATGGTACTTCTCAAATGGGTCTGATATATTTAGTCAGGCACAGAGACAGTAATAGTGTGTCTTATGTGGTAGAGTATCTGCTTCCTGGTCAGATGCCCACACAGTAGAAGTTGCTCCCAGTAACAATCACCACACAGAAGCAGGGAAAGGTTGCAGAAGATAAGGCTTAGCAAAACAGTTCTTGAAGTAGATATATACAGCTTGTAGGCTTTTGCAGCTACAGATTTATACTGAAGTACAAAGTATTTCCATCACTCTAAATACAGTGGTACCATGGTTTGCATATGTTTTGGATTACAAACATGTCAAACCCAGAAGTATGTGCCGCGGTTTGCAACCTTTTCTAGGATTACAACCCATTTTTTTGGATTACGGACAAATTTTTTTAGAGGCCCCATTCGCAAAATTGCGCCTTGGGTTACAGCCTGTTTTGGTTTACAAACAGACCTCCGGAATGGATTATGGTTGTAAACCAAGGTACCACTGTAAATTCAGCTATTCAATATGTAATGCTGGACAAGTAACAATGACTATCAGTCAGATTAACCAGACTGACAGCACGGAGCTAACATGCATTAACCACAGATATAGTGAGGGCACTAGGCCGTCACCATAGCAACTGGGTTTGCTGAACTTGCACCTCCAATGAGCTCATCCATGGGATGATTTACGCTCATGGAGGAAATTGACCCCTTCTCATTTCCAGGGGTCTCATTCCAGCACTTTCCAGGTTTGACTCCCATACTCTCTAGGCAGGACTGGGAAACATTCTTTGAAATGCTGGAGAGTTCCTTCCAGTCAGTGTAGACTCATTGCTTTGACTCAGTATGAGACAGCTTCCTATGAACCTATGTTGTTAGATCCCTATTTAATTGTGCTGTGGAAAATAATAAAAATTGGTTTGTAGGATGCTGTTCAATAGCACACCAACTGGTGGACATTTGGCAAAAAAGCATCATTGCACATGTGAGCAACCTTGGGAACGTTTCTCTGTCAAAAACAATTATGTAAAATTACCCTTACAATTCCACAGGACAACTACAGCATTCGATGATGATGTTCCTAGATGCGCAGATAAGTGTGGCTGGCGCAAGGCCTTAAAGTAGATTAGATTAGTTTACAATTTAGATTAAAACTTTTGTGCTGGTTATTGATCCTGATCGCTGTTTCTAGAGTTGTCATGTTAACAGTGGGGCACTAAGGACAGCTCCGTAACCCATGGGTGGATGAAACCCATGGGAAGGCCATCTACACTGGTGTTACCTCTGTGTGGCATTTGCCTCCTAGGATGGGTCATAAGGAAAGGGTTAAAATGGGTGTGATGTGATTGGCCAGTGAGAATGCAAGGGGGGAGTAAAAGTTAGAGTGGGAGGTTTTGAAAGTTGGTTGAGGTTTGGGGAGTTGAAGAAAGAAGAGGGAGGTTTAGGTGTGGGTTGGTAGAGTTGTATTGTGAGAGAGTGAGAGGAATTGTTAGGTGGAGTCAGATAGATAGTTGGAATAATCAGTTTGGAGTTGTTAGGAACTAAGAATAAGAAACTGACAAGAGAAAAATTAACTGAAACCATAAGCTTGTTCCTGCATTTTAAAATAAACTTGATTATTTGTTTATGTTAACAACTGACTGGACTCCGTGTGTCCCCGTGAGAAGCGGGGTGGTGGCAGCGGAAAAAGCAATCGCAGTGGCGGCACAGGGTCAATAGACCATCAAACGTCCGGGGGCCCTGTGTGTGATCTCCACACTCTGTAACTTTGAACATGCTGTACTGTCAAGGATGTTCCAGTAGTCTTGGGCACATTATGTAGGAAAGACAAAGGCTGTAAAAGTGGTTCACTGGATAAAAGTGCAAGCGGAGTGAAAAATCAGATGGGGGGCATCACACTTTCCTGGTAAGAGTTTCTTCTCGTGTTCTAACCCTTTGCGTTGTGGCATTCAGAGCCATTCTCCTGGTTTAGGATTCAGCAGTACCTTTCACGAAGGCATGCTCCTCTGGAAGAGCTCTGTGTGGTGTTCTCAGGTCCATTAAAGCTGGCAGCTGCAGTTTTCCAGCATGAGAGGGTTTTGTGGTTTTGTGTTTGTTCTCTTCGCCGGGGCAGCTGCTCAGGAGCCTGTTGGAAGAGAGGGATTCAGATAATCAATGTGACAGGGAGATGTAAATCTGTTCAGTTACATTAAATATCCCTCTTCCTCGCTTGTTTACCTTGGCAACCGTACAGATCTTCTTTGGCTTTGGACAGCTAGGCGCCTCCAATGAGATCGGTCCAACGGCAGTGCTCCATTGCCTTCTTTGGGCATCCATCATCTGTGGGTGGGTGCTGGGCAACAGAAGAGACACTTGCTTCCAAAGTGCAAGTACCTTCTCTTTCTATTAAGAATACAGCAGAATGCTTTTGTGGGAGATTCTCTTTGCAGTGGTGCTGGCTTCCCTGAAACAAACCCAAGAAACTAAGCTCTAATCTGGGACTCAACCTCATGTGAGGTGTAGATTCTGGTTGTGGCCACCTTTTTGGATAAAAAGGAGCTGAAGTTGGAAGCACCTTTGCACAACTTTGCTCTCCGCAACGTGACTTTCAGTTCTTCCCCTTTGATCCAGGGATGGGGAACCTGCAGCCATCGTGGATTCCACCTCCCATCAGCCCCAGCCAGGATGGCCAGTAGTCAGGGATGATGGGAGTTGTAGTCCAGCAGTGTCTGGGGGGACCATAGGTTTTCCACCCCTGCTTTAATCCAAAAGGGCAGACATTCTCCAGCAAGAAAATGAGTCCTGTGTTTCCATGTTGAACCATGACGTTGCCTGGAATCAATATGCTTAAAACCTAAGCAGAAGTTTGTAAATTACAGTACGTGGTTAGTCAAGTCTCCTCCAGTTTTACCTAGAGAACCAGGGCTTGAAGCAGAGTCTGGAGCAACTTTAATTTCAACTGTACCACTATTTTCTTATTGCACACAGGAATTGATGTGTACTGAATTTGCTAACAGGGCCTATTTTATCAGGAACAATACAGCCTGATTTGCTCAGAAACTGGCTCTCACACGCTGACTGAATACCGAATGTTGAGATGTGCTATAAATGTGCATTGCAAAACTTTTTGCGGGAAACACACATTTTACAGCCAGTATGGAAAAGGCTTGCCCGCTGTTACTATAGTAAAAAGCCTTCGTTCGTTTAATATAAGCAGGTTTAGCTATTTTCCTTGAAGGGCATGTTGGGCAGCCCCTGTAAACTGGAGACTGAAAGGTTGGGTTATCCCAGGGAAGGGGGATGCTGCAAGAATCAGACACGTGGGGTTTAAAATGTGAAGTTAGTTGCTGCTGCCGCTCAGATTGGCCTATCCAGTATTCACATGGCCATTTGGAACTCCTGGCTGGATATCTCTCCTTCCTGTCTACAGCTTGTTTATGGAGGGATTTTCCTGGATCTGCAGTATTTTTGACTTTATAATCATTGGTAATTACAGTCCTGTACTTTCCACTGAGCTGGCTTGTGCCTGTCGTGCAGAATCCCGACTCTACCCACAAGCAGGCCTCCCCTGCCCTCTTGGAAGGATCCCTCCCCTGGCCTCCCTCTCAAAGCCAGGTCACTGCTCATCTTTTCCATCCACTGACTCCGTCCCCTCAGCAACAGGCAGGCAGCTGTGCTAACAGCTCCAGCGTGTGCCGTGGCGCAAGGTGCAGGCCCCAGCCAGGTGGGCTGAAATTCCGCATTGCTTTTGTGCTAAATATACAGCGCAGGAGTCAGGCTGGCAGGAAATGCATCTAAGCAGCACCATAGAAACCAAACTATTTGATCCCTGCAGAATCTATCCACCTGCCATCTGGGTATGAGACAAGATGTCAGCAAATATAAACAAACAGCCAGTGGTAAGGAGGGCAAGTAGCCAAAGACTGAACTGGTTATATATAGCCATGGCTCTGGTGTTTGCATGCCTGTCTGCAGAAGTGCCAGCGCCTTTCCCATCTTTCATAACTTTCACGGCTGATCTAAACAGGGGCATACATAGAGTTGCTACCCATTCACAATTCTTGTAGGCTGTTCATGCTTCAGTAGCAACGGAGACTCTCGTGATACTTTTGAAGACTTACAGAGTTATGCAGCAATCCTATATACACTTATCTGCAAATAAGTCCCTTTGAGCCTGCAGGATAGCTCCGTCAGTAGAGCGCAAGACTCTGAATCTCCTGGTCATGGGTTCAAAACCCGCTTTGGGCCAAAAGATTCCTGCATTGCAGGGGGTTGGACTGGTTGAGCCACATGGCCCCTTCCAACTGAACAGTTCTATGGTTCTATTCTTCTAAATATGATTGACTTCTGCATGAACGTGCACAGGATTGCACTGTGATCATGGTATAAGTTTTTTTGTGGCCCACTGCTCAGCTGTATCATTTGGCAGGCCTGCACACACACATTCAGGTACAGACTGGTAGGGAGTGTAGAGAAGTCAAGCTGCCAGAAAATCAAGAAGCAGCCGTAGATCTTTCATGTTCCTGTGCACAGCCAAAATGTGTGGAAATGTAACAATAGCCACCCATTCGCTGCCATAGGAACTTTATTTAACATATTTGGAAAGAAACTCCCAATCCTGACGAAGTCCAGATTTAATAATATCAAACCTGCTGATAAACCCCCATAATTAAACAATGCCACCTGATGTCATAGCTATGCTGGTGTACAATGAATAGCTGGACTGCCCATAAATTGCAAGGTTAAAAGGTGACAGCTCTAGGTTTACAGTGGAAGCTATTTGAGAAGAACAAGGGGGTTCTTATCCTGCTCATATACGGTAAGTGCTTGAATAGGTTATTTGGGTTATCTTGTTGCAACTCCATGCTTAGAAATGTTCTGCCCACTAGCATTCAGCAGAAGCCTGTTCTGCATGCCCCTGGTCATCCTCTGTCCCTTATCCTATTATATATAGATGTGCTGTGTTGTTGTTGTTGTTTAGTCATTTAGTCGTGTCCAACTCTTTGTGACCCCATGGACCAGAGCACGCCAGGCACTTCTGTCTTCCACTGCCTCCCGCAGTTTGGTCAAACTCATGTTTGTAGCTTCAAGAACACTGTCCAACCATCTCGTCCTCTGTCATCCCCTTCTCCTTGTGCCCTCCATCTTTCCCAACATCAGGGTCTTTTCCAGGGAGTCTTCTCTTCTCATGAGGTGGCCAAAGTATGGAAGCCTCAGCTTCAGGATCTGTCCTTCCAGAGCTGATTTCCTTAAGAATGGAGAGGTTTGATCTTCTTGCAGTCCATGGGACTCTCAAGAGTCTCCTCCAGCACCATAATTCAAAAGCATCAATTCTTCGGCGATCAGCCTTCTTTATGGTCCAGCTCTCACTTCCATACATCACTACTGGGAAAACCATAGCTTTAACTATACGGACCTTTGTTGGCGAGGTGATGTCTCTGCTTTTTAAGATGCTGTCTAGGTTTGTCATTGGTTTTCTCCCAAGAAGCAGGCGTCTTTTAATTTTGTGGCTGCTGTCACCATCCGTAGGGTGTGCTTAATTCCCGAAATTTGAGAGGTGCCTGGAAGTCATGCCCATTTCTGTAGATTTTCTGCAGGTTAGAGAGAAGTAGCTGTGATTTGTTTAGTGGTGAAGAAGGGAACGGAAGATACTCTGTGCATACCCAGAAGCACCTCCTGTCTTATTATTGTTGCATGTGTTTCAGGGTCAAGCACTGGTATGTGAGTTTAGGTGTCTGCCGGTTACCTCATTGGTGCGTATAACTGATTTCCAATCTGTTCGGGAAATAGAGTAGCCCTGACGGTTACCTTTAACACACAAGAAGCAGGGCATGAAAAAGTGCTTAAAGGCAAAGGACAACTTGTGCAAGAAATAGCTTATATAGATGGGAAATCAGCAGAAAAGGGGCATCAGGTAATACAAAGTTGGGTAATGGGATAAACAGTGTCAAATCAGATCCTAGCATTAATCAAACAAGGGCTGGATTTGAAGATGCTTTTGTTTCAATGTGATTTTCAGCATGCACACAACAATTCTCCTTATTCAAGTGGCAGCCTGCACCTCCCCCCTGCTAAATTAGGATTTTCCCAGTCTCTGAATAATCTGAAGAGGAAAGAAAACCCAATACTAAATTGCATATTGGACACATTGTGTGGCCAGATTTTTTCACATATGTTGTAACATTTCGCTGGGTGCCATTTATCATCATGCCCCCTACTTCCATTTTGCATGTTTATGGTATTTATTTATTTATTTTAAAGACTCTTTTATGCAGAACTGCTCTTTTATCAAACAGCTGCATTAAAAATTAAAATAAAATTTGCCCTTGCAGGTACATGAGGTGGGGAAGGAAAATGGGAGGAAAGGAAGCAGCAGCCTTTCATGTGAGTGACTCCAAATCCTTGCCTGGCTTAGAGCAACACACACATACTTTAATTATTATGTTTGACCGCTCTTTTGTGCAAATAATGAAAAACTTGTAATAAAAAAATATAAAAGGTGCCTACACGCAGTAAATTGACGTCAGGTTTCCTGGCTTGGAGTGGCACACACATGTTTAAAAATTACTTTTGATCGCTGTTTTGTGCAAAACTGGTCGATTAAAATCTTGTATTACAAAAATAAAAGAATTTTCTGTGCCTACAATGGAACTCAAGTTTCCAGGACTTATGGTGGGCAAAAAAGCACTAATTGAAGGGAGGGGTACCAAATACATCCCATCAAGCCCTGCTCACTTGTGTAGCCAGGAAACATTGAGATAGATTTTTGGAGGTCCTGTTTAGAGGAAGGCACACATATAGAAATCATGATCTACGTACACATTAACACCCTAGTTAATGTGCAGATTTCCAATGGATGCCAGATTCCACCTCTGGTTCTCTTTCTACCTCTTTTTGCTTAACTTTTCTCTCTCTCTCCCTCTCTCTCTCTCTCTCTCTCTCTCCCCCCCTCCCAGTATATCATACAAGACATCTGGCAATATCCTCTCTTTCATAAATATCCTTTCTCAGTACATGAGACTTGTGGTATAATAATAATAATAATAATAATAATAATAATAATAATAATAATAGTAAAAATGTCTGCTCAGAAGTAAGCCCCAATGGGTTTAGTAGGACATAACCCCAAGTGGTGTGTTTTGTTATAAGGAGGATGTGATAGCTATAACTGAGGCAAAGAGATCCATCAGTGTAGCCGAGGGATGGGGCAAATAGCTCTGGCTGGCAGTTCAATGGATGGGTTTGGCAATGGTAGGAGTCATTGAAAAGAAAGTTCTAGGCCCATGATCCAGTGTTTCCAGTCTACCTAAACATTCAGTGTCACTGGCACCTAGAGTACTTCCATTAAACCTGGATTGCTGGAGGCGTGGAGAGAGAAGGAACGTTTCTGGTCAAGGAGAAGGGGGAAGGCACTATACATAAATCTGAGACCCACTCTAATAAATTCAATACTTTCTGCTGTAACTGAAATATAGGGAGCATAAGTGGTTCATCCTCACAATTTTTCTAGCCTCCCTTCCCTCTTTGTATAAGCCTGGCTTCCTCAACCTTGGTCCTCCAGATGTTTTTGGCCTACAACTACCATGTTCCCTAGCTGGCAGGACCAGTGGTCAGGGATGATGGGAATTGTAGTCTCAAAACATCTGGAGGACCGAGGTTGAGGAAGCCTGGTGTAGGCTACTCATTTAATGTGGCAGGAACACTCCTGCTGAGCTTTTTTCCCTTATCATTTGTGGGTGCTGAATTTGCTGTGGCCAGAACATCTGTGAGTGGCGAGCCTGTTGTTTGTTTCAGAGAAGCCCTAATGAGACAGCTTCTGCTTTTCAAGGTATGAAGTCATGTCTGCCCTGGAAGGATACAAGGAGGTTTCCTCCATAGGGTTAGCACAGCACAGTTGCAGAAAGAGCAGGTCGCATCTTGCTCCCTGGTGTCCAGTCCTGCTGCAGCTCTGCCTCGCTGTCAATTTAAGCACTGCTTGTTGAAAGCACCTGCTCAAATCCTGTCCTTGCAAACAGCAAGAGCTGAATAAAAACTGGTGCCCAAGCCAGAAAGAAAGCCAGAACTGATTATTATATAATGCGCACAATTCACTACAAATAGAAAATGTGGGTCGGGAGAAGGGGGAACGTGCTGCATGATGCGCCACATCAGTTCTAGGATAGAAATAGGCAGGGAGTGAGAAATCACTGCCATGCTAAATACTGTTTTAATAAAAAAAGAGGTTGGTGAAGGTAGAACATTGCCAACATGGTTAATAGCCATCGATAATCCTGCCCTCCGTGAATTTGTCTTATTCTATTTGAAAGCCATCCAAGTTGGTGGCCATCACTTCTTCCTGTGGCAGTGAGTTCCACTGTTTAACTATTCACTGTGTGAAGAAGTATTTCCTCTTATCTGTCCTGAATCTTCCAACATTCAGCCTCACTGGGTGTCCACACGCCTGATGTTATGAGAGAGGGAGAAAATTTTCTCTTTCTTGACTTTCTTTGCACCCTGCATAATTTTATAAACTTCTATCATGTCGCTTCTTACTTGCCTTTGCTCTAAGCTAAAAAGTTCCAAATACTTTTTAAAAAATGACAGATGAGAAAAACATAACCATGGAACATGTAGCTTGAGAGAAAAATCCTTCCCTATCCTATAAGACCATTTTGTTTTGGAAAGCTGTCATATGAACACATACACTAAGATTGCCTAATGATAATGATTTGTGAGACTGCTCCTCAGCCTCAGTTTCCCCCCTGTCTGTCAGATATGAATAACTCTCAATTCTAAGGTTGTTTGGGGGACTGAAAACCCCACAAAGTGTCAAAATGCTTCTGTATAGCACATTTAATGTACCGCGATCAATATTCAGGCGGATTTTTGAGCAAAGGGTCATTGCTGCAGAAGGTATGAGATTTGTGCCTAGTTTCTTGTGTCAGTAACTTTGCACCTGTGTAATGTGATCTGCAGTGCAGGAGGTGATAATGGACTAAATTCAAATCTGCCTCTGTGCCTCAGCTTCAGCTTCCATTACTTGTTTTGCACCTGCTTTCAGGAATCCCCCCGTGGAATTTACAGGCAAGTGGCACTAAAGGGATGGGCCACTCTGTTGTTTTAGCATTAAGAGCCAGCTGCCTTAGATTTCTGTAGGGAATTGCACAGCTCCAGTAGACAAGTATTTCACATAAACAGAAGCAGCAGCTGAGAATATGGGAATAGCCTGAAATGGGGAGTGTGGGCCATTGGTCAGGACATGGCTTCAGTTTCATACATTATCTGGGTTTTGATGAGGTTGTCCACACTATAGCCAGTACAAAGCTCTGATTTGTCTTACGCAGTGATTATGAAGTCTCCCATAGTCCTTGAAGTTTTATTCTCTTTTTAGTGTTCTGTTGGGAGCCGCCCAGAGTGTCTGGGGAAACCCAGCCAGAAGGGAGGGGTATAAATAATAAAATTATTATTATTATTATTATTACTCACCAAAGCCTAAGCTAATGCTATTTTTACATGTACAATGGCTATTCCATACAAAAAGGGGTTTCCAGTTCCAACTGTTCCCTGTGTCTTTGTTGATGATTTCTTCTATTATAGGGTTAGTAATTGGTGTGCTTATTACACCGCAGTTTTTATATCTCTATCAAATTACATTTTAATTTGAGCAAAACAGAACACTAATTATTACCACCGCTAAAGAACAAAAACATGTACGTAAAAGCCAAAAGGCACGTGTGCTTGTGTGTTGGAGGGTTGGGGAGTTGTTGATGTTTTAGATATTAAAAACACTTTGGCAAGAGTTTGTCACTTTCCTAGGCACATAAAACCCATGAAGAAATGTGTGCATGTTATGCCAAAATGATACAAAGTAATGAGTGGTTGTAAAACACATAAATACACACAAACCGGGTGGAAAATAGGTTTGCCCCATCTGCAGTAACTTGGGGAGAACAATACAATTGTGGTGGGAGAGACAGAATCTTTGGTGGTATAACCAGTGCTTTTTTCTGGGGGGACGCATACCCCAAATATTTTGTGAATCTAAGTTTGGCCTCATTGAGGAGCAGTATTTCAATATGAGTAGGAAACTTAGAGTACCCCTAAACATTTTTTTTTTTTAAGCACTGGGTATAACCACTATACAGTGGTACCTCGAGTTACAAACGCCTCAGGTTACAAACTCCGCTAACCTGGAAGAGTTACCTCGAGTTGACAACTTTGCTACAGGATGAGAACGGAAATCGTGTGCCGGCAGCACAGCGGCAGCAAGAGGCCCCATTAACAAAAGCACGCCTCTAGTTAAGAACAGTTTCAGGTTAAGAACGGACCTCCAGAATGAATTAAGTTCGTAACTAGAGGTACCACTGTAGTCGGTAAGTTAGCTCCAGGGCTGGCATGCTTGTCCCCGATCCTGGGATCTTTCAGAAGAACAGGAGGAATTTGAGTCCGTACCTCTTCTGATATGCCCCTCCCAGCACCCTCTTTTAACCCTCTCCTGTTTCAGAGCCCTAACTGGGGATGGGCAATGGTGGTAGTCCTTTCTGCAGTGGCTAGGAGGTGGCTTCTGGTAGTACACCTCCCTCTTCACCCACTGGGAGGGGATCCATAAAGTCCTAGGCCCCTGGTACACTCCCCCAGGGACTATAGGATTGTGCCCTGAAAACGTTTCATAAAATAAATTTATTTTTCAAGAAAAAGAGAACATATGTTAGATAACAAAACCAAGTTGTTTCAGTGCTAGATCTTTATAATATGTATTCCAATACATATTAATAAATGCATTTCATTTGCCTGCCTGTGCTAAATCTCCCCCGTATGATTTTTGTTACTTTCTATTCCAGCATTGTCAATGGTTCCCCACCCCCTTAATGACTCAGAAATAGATGCACAAGAGTCCATTTTCCTGTATTTAGTCCAGAGTGATTTTGTGGCTGCTAACAGCATTTTCTCTCCATTACATTTAACAGGATTCAAGGCACCAAATTTACTACATGGTAAAACAAACAAAAAAACAAGTAGTCATTTAAAAGATAGACACTCAGTATTGCTGAGCTTTTACACCCACAGTGACTAACTCCAAGCTCATGAGCCTGAACCGGCCCGCAGGCAAATGCTACTGAATCTGACACCATAAGTTTTGGCAGCAGTAGTAGAAAGAGGGATGGAGGCAATAGACACAGAATTGAGTGGAGTCCAACACTTTGCTGGGAATACAAATGGCCCCTTCCCCAGCCATCGTGTTCATTATTAGCTGAAAGGAGAGGGGATAACCCTCCTTCCTTGACTGAACAGTGTGGATCAGCTGAGGTGAGGGCCTGGCTGTTTCTGTGTGCCCTGAGTGTGAATGCGTGTAAGGGAGAGTGTACGATTCGGGGGAGCACACGCATTTTTGGTCACATCCAACATGGGCTGATGGGACCACCAGCACCGAACACACCCCAGCATTGGCCAAGGTTGAATGTGGCCTTTGGCCAAAACAGGCGAGCTATCCCTGTTTTCCACAGTTCCATCATGGATGAAAGAAATCAGTCCCAGCATCCTAACGTGTTTAATATTAAAAAATGATAGTATGGTGTACCCTCTTAATGTTTTGCTACGGTCAGAGACCATCAAGCAGCACTTAACTCTGAGCTACTCATTTGTATCACTATGTCTCGGGGATACCAGGGCTTGTTCTTTTATCCATTTTCATTTTCTTTTCTTTTTAAATAATATTTATTAAGTTTTCCAATTTAACAATCCAATAAAAGCCACATTAAAAACATTCCAAATTATAAAATAATCAAACAGTCCAAATATTATGCCAAATTATAAATCTTTGTTTGGCTTCCTATGCTCTGAGGTTCTAATTATCTGATAGATATGAATGCCCTTGTCATTATGTCATCATTTTCATGAGAGTCGGCCCTTGGCTCCAGTTTCCACCTCTGTTCATTTTTTCACAAGGATGCAAAGGTCGTAATCACACATTTGGAAATAAAGGGATTGCAGCTGAAACTACTGGGGATAAAGTGGCTGGTGTCCAGCCAGGATTTCTTTAAAAATCCAAAATGGTGAGGGAAATAGATACTTGCAATCAAATATTTGTATGCAAACAGCCTCTTTTGTCCCTACAGAGAAAAGTCACCAAGATTATTTAGATTAAAGGATTTGTGTCAAGTGGCAGATGCCATAATCTTTATACATGACCTGCTTGAAGTTTTTTGCATTTCTTCCTGAGTCGTCTTTCCATCTGGTTTCATTCTGTTAAAAGTCACTAAATGGTTCCGCTGTGAAAGAGAGCAACAGTGGAAAGAGACAACAGATCAGCCATGTGGCTTTAAAAATCTAAATTCGGGGCTTTTTTTTTAGCCGGAACTCAGTTCCGGCACCTCTCAGGTGGGCGCCATTGCCATTATAGTAGAACAAGGAAGGTGTTCATAGTGAGTTCTGACATCTCTTTTTCTAGAAAAATAGCACTGTCTAAATTCATTCATCAAATTACATAGAGGGTTTATTAACTGGTATATATAATTTCATTGCATTTCTTGAGGTTTTGCCCAAAGGCAGGGACTTTAAACATATCAGACCACTCTTCCCTGGTCCAGGACTTTAGCAGCACCCCTGACCAGGGTCCTTACTTTGTGTAATTCTGAGCCAGGAACCCATCTGATTATAAGCCATGCAGAGAACTCGCTTCTGATTTGATGGTGCAAAATAAACTCTGTCTCTGCTCCTCCACATGCAGCTGCTGGGTGACCTTCGGCCAGTCACACTTCTCTGAAGTCTCTCAGCCCCACTCACCTCACAGAGTGTTTGTTGTGAGGGAGGAAGGGAAAGGAGAATGCTGGGATATCAAATCCAAACTCTTCTTCTTCATCATCATCATCATCATCATCATAGGAAGTTGCTTATGCTGAGGCCGGCCATTTGTCCATGTAGCTTAGTACTGTCTGCACCAATTGCATACAGAAATCCAGGGTTCAGTCGAGAGTCTTCCTAATTCTACCTGGAGATGTTAGGGACCCTTGGCATGCCCAGCACATGCTCTAGTACTTAGGTAAGGCCTGCCCCCAAACTTGCTTGCAATCTGGTTTCTCCACCAACGTAACTTCTGTCTTCCTAGATTCAGTTCCAGCCTGGAAAAGTGGATACTCTGCACATTTATGTCTCATGCACACAATGATTAAGCACCATTATAGCTGCCAGTGTCTGTTCTTCTACTTTCCTATAATGGAGAGAAGGGCTTCTTTTCAACTTTCTGCTGCTGTGTGGAGGCCATTCCATGTTGTGTTTATCACCTGGTGACATTTTCATATGAAGCAGCTCACCACAGGGATCATACAGTTTTTTCCACTAAGTTACTTCATGCATCATAAAAGATTTGTGGCAGCAGGGTGAAATCACCTGCTCTGAGTGTCTTGCTATGCAAATCAGGCCATTTTCACCATGTCTTTCTGCACCACATTGAGTAATTTAAATTAAACCAGTCCTCAGTAAGGGCACAAAAGTTCTTCAGAGAACAATAAAGAAACCCCTCAAATCCATTTTAATCCTCTGTTTTCTCTAGTTTAACATACAGTGAAGCATGGTGCCTACTACAGATACTGCGGTCTGTTTTTTGGAAGCGTTGCATTCCAAATCCTAAATCATTTGTTAGGATAAATGTACAGCAGTAACAGAGTAAGCATTTGCACAATATTTTATTACAATTGTGGATTGTGTTCTGATTCCATAAAAGCTTCCAAATGCTATTGCAGTAAAAATAAGAGAGTGGAAAATTGAATTTCACTGATGAGGAGTTATGAGAAGAGAAAGGAAGGGTGGACAATTGTCTAATTACTGTTTGTAATTATCTTGAACCATTTACTTCCTGAGTTGTAATTCAAATGGGAGGAGACTTAATTTCTTCTTAATATCTGGCTAAGTAGACTTGTCACTGGGAACCTTATTTATGGCTCTGAGCATGACCAATATTCTTGATAATTAACCCTGAAAAATTACTCAGTAAAAAGAGGAAGTTTGTTGCTGAGACAAATATTCCAAGATACTGGTCCCAGTTCTCTATTCTACATTACCGGCTCCCTGCAAACCTTAGCTTCACGGCACTGCCATGAAAAAACACCAATATATAAAATCACAATTAAAACAGGCACAGAACAATCAATACGGTTATGCTGAATCTTTATGGCTGTCTTGATTGTTCGTGTCTATTTTCACTGTACTCTATTGTCATCTTTATTGAGTGATATAATGACAGCTTTACTGAAATTTCTTTGGGGTAGAGCAATCCAAACCCTCCTTCTACCAGTGTGTGTGTTGCATTGCACAGAGGTCTCCCTCCACCCAGCTCTCCCTACAAATCTGACCTCCTGCCAGCTCCGTGCAGTCCAAGCTGCCCACCCTCTTGTGAACGGGGAGGGCATGATACTCAGCCTGCCTGGGATCCTAAGCTTGTCTCACTATGGCAGTGGCATCGGGCCTGATCACTGAGCCAACCAGGAGCTGATACAGCAGTTGGGTCTGGCCTGCCCCTTCCCACATTCCGCTGTGACCACCATGAGTGGCAGGACTGGGGCTGTGACCCCATTGGCAAGGAGGTGGGAACTATATTTCTCATGCTTCCAGGTGCCTAATGGGGTTGGGGGGAAAGTCAGAACAGATTTAAGGGGTGCACAGGGGGAAGAGGTAGAGCTCAGTTGCATGAGCGGAATCCTTGAGCTGACAGAATGAAATACAGTAGTACCTCGGTTTAAGAACAGTCCTGTTTATGAACAATTCAGTTTACATACTCCACAAAACAGCGGCGTAGCGTAAGTTGTCAGCACCCGGGGCAAAGCAAGTAATTTGCGCCCCCTAACCCGGGGCAAGGCAAGTAATTTGCGCCCCCCCCTAACCCCTAACCTGCGAGTTGCCGCTGGCGCTGCCGCCCAAACGACGCCGCTTGCCCGGAGGAGGAGGGGGGCAGAGAGGCGAGGAAAATGCAACGGCCCAGCAGCTGCAGCAGCCCCGGCGGAGGCGGGGCTGTGAGGAGGGGCTGCCTGGCGCGTCCTCCACGGCGAGTGCTGAGAGCCGCTGCCTGCCGGGCGCCTTCAGCCCGGACGCGCGCACAGCTCGTCGGTTCCGCGAGACATGCGGCTCCGCTACAGCCTGCGCCCGAGGCTCTTCGGCGACTCCGGAGGCAGCGAGCGCGCCCCCCCAGATGTTGCGCCCGGTGCGGCCGGCCCCCCTGGCACCCCCCACGCTACGCCACTGCCACAAAACCAGAAGTAGTGTCCCGGTTTGCGAACTTGAAGTAGTGTCCCAGTTTGCGATTTTTACGTCAGTCTATGAATGGAATCAGAACAGTGGAAAGGCACTGGCAGCGGGAGGCCTCATTAGGGAAAGCACACCTCAGTTTAAGAACGGTTTCGGTTTAAGAATGGTCTTCCAGAATGGATTATGTTCGTAAACCGAGGTACCACTTACAGATAGGTAGCCGTGTTGGTCTGCCATAGTCAAAATAAAAAAATTCCTTCCAGTAGCACCTTAAAGACCAACTAAGTTAGTTCTTGGTATGAGCTTTCGTGTGCATGCACACTTCTTCAGATACCACTGTACTTGGAGCATTGGATACAACTCAAAAGTAGCACACAATTAACAAAATAACCACGAGCACCTTTAAACTAATGAAACTTACAAGTGTTTTGTTTTTACTTACTCCCAAGTCTAATTTGTGTTGTGTAGATGGAAACTAAGCTTCATTAAAAGTTTCTGTGGATGTTTCCTTCCAAACTTACATAATGATGATACAGTAGATATTTTCAAAATCAGCCTGAACATAAACCACCATAAGCTCCCTGTCTAGCAAAGAATTGTCTGTTCCCAACTTGGGCTCTTTTACAATGGTAGCAGTCACGGACTGTTCTGGAAAGGAGTTACATCATTAGGCAGGGTGTTATTGGTGCTGTGGGGTTTCGAGCGCGTTTCACGCCGGCTGCATAAACAAGTAAACTTCCTCTGAGGTTAATTATGTTGCAGAACACTGGCTGAAGGTTTGCATGTCACCTTAGAGACAGGACCCCGAAGAGGAGAAGGAACAAGCAATGTACAGCTTGTCTGCCTGGAAGAGAGCCAGTTTGTGTCCTCAGCGCACACAACACCCCCACCCAAGTTGCAGCTGCAAAGTCCTCCCTGCCCATAAGCAACGCAGAGAGATGGAATTCTGCATTCACCACTTGAGACAAAGACCCTGTTCATTCATGGTCATCGCACACACAAAAAGCCCTCTTTCCCCCCCTTGTTACTAGGTGCTAAGCCATGTTGTGAGGCTGCTGCTGTCACCTCCACCACCGCCGTGCTCAGAGGGAGCTCTCTTACTGCTCAGAGCAAAATGGAGGCGAAAGAGCAGCTGCCGCATAGGAGGCAGAACTAAGCAGGCGGATCCCTGGCTAACTCCTTGAAGTGTCTTTTGCATGGTCTAAACCAGAGGTGGAAAACTGGTGCCCTTGAAGCAATTTCCTTTGACCCTGGAGGATTTACCAAGGATGCTCCTTCCCCAGCCTGTGCATCATGAAGGGGTGAGGGCATGTTGACAAGCAGGTGGGACAAAGTGCCAATGCCCAGCCATCATCATCATCATTTTATTTGTTTGCCGCCTTTCCACAGTTTAAACAAGGCGACTTACAATAGGAAACAATTTACATAATTACAAACATAGCAAGGTACAGTGGTACCTCGGGTTAAGTACTTAATTCGTTCCGGAGGTCCGTTCTTAACCTGAAACTGTTCTTAACCTGAAGCACCACTTTAGCTAATGGGGCCTCCTGCTGCCGCCGCCCCACCGATTTCTGTTCTCATCCTGAAGCAAAGTTCTTAACCTGAGGTACTATTTCTGGGTTAGCGGAGTCTGTAATCTGAAGCGTATGTAACCTGAAGCGTATGTAACCTGAAGTACCACTGTAGTCATAAAAATAAATAAAACACATCAAAAACTACATAACCAAACTGAACAATTTCCACATAAAAATAAAGATACAAAAAAATCAGTATCAGTAACAGCAGGAAAAACTCCCAACAAAACTCCCCCCCCCAAATACCCCAGTCCTCTTGGGCAGCAGCAGCAGCAGTCCTTAAGAGCCTGTCAGGCCCCACCTTAGGCCAGGTGGAGAGAGGCAGAGCAGGGCCCTCAGGCTCTCAGCAGGTCAGCCAGATGGCTGAAGGTGTTCAAATCCAATTGAAGGAGGCTGTCAAAATGTTACCAAGCATCTTGGTGCATGCATAGACACCCTACCCTTGGCACATGGCAGGATGAGCTGGTCATTAAGGACCATGTCGGAATTCCACCCTCCAATCAGCATTGACCTTGGAGTGTTTTTGTTTTGTTTTTTATCTTGTCTATCCTGTACTGTCCAAGGAGTGGTACCTTATGAGATGGTGGGTGGCCACAAATGGCTTCTTTTGGTTCCAAGAGAAAGCAGTCACCCTGAAAATGAAGGGGTGGGGTTCCCTCAGAGCACTCTGCCATGGGTATCAAGCTGTAGAGGGCAGGAACTCTCTTGGGGACACGCCTAGCTCACCCCCCTAGAGCTGGCTAGTTCAAGAGCGTGTATGAGTCAGGGAAAGGATCCGTCAATGCGCTATGAGTGGTGTAGGGATGGTGATGCAGAGGCAGTGCCCTGACAGCTTCTGGTTCAGAGCCAGGATAGAGCTTACTCGGAACAGGTCGTCCCTTAATGGAAATCCCCACACTGTAAATTAGCTAGCAAAGTTGTTGCTCCCTGCAGATCCTGTTCAATAGTTCATAAAGTTGTAGTAGGCCTTGCTACCTCCCAAAGGTTGCCTCTTGCTTCTTCATTCACTTCTGTGCCCACAAATGTCTGAGCCTGGAGCTTTTCTACAAAGCCGGCTGCTTTCTTTATCTCAATAAGCTATGATGCCTTGAGGCAGGATGCCAGACCTTGGCCACTCCACAGCGCCCTAATTGCTGGGCAATTTGCCCTCGCTTCAGTGGCTTTTAGTGCTTCACTTTGTGTGACTCACTCGGCTGAACTGTCATCTTTAAGCAAAGCTTCCCTTTTAAGGCATGTTAAGGGGAAGCACCTCTAACCTTACTCACTGAATAGACTCCCTTGCGGAAGAGAATGTGTTGCCTGCCCTTTGAAGGGCTTTCCTGGACAAGGGTGAAAAATGAAAAAACTTCTCACATTTCTCTTTAAGAGGGCTTGGCCTTTGCCTTGCAAAGATCTAGCAGAGCCTGGTACATCCCCACCCCATGCTGACCAGCTGGAAAATATGAATGAGAGAGATTTAAAAGCCCTCATTGACATACGTATGCACTCAACATTACTCAAGCAAGATAAGGTCATCTTGGTTCACGGCTGGTTTTATAATTCATAGCATATTAGGCCATGGATGGCCAACTCCAGCATTTTCCCTCTAGACAATGTCCCAAGGGCTAGGCCAGGACTGGGGAATTTTTTTAGCATGGGGGCCATGTTTTCTTCTGGGCAGGCATCTGAGGGCCACATGCCCGTGTTGGGCAGGGGCTAGAAGTGAAAGGGTCAGAGCATCAATGTCAGTTTTACTTTTGTACAATCAGCATTGACCTTGGCATGGTTTTCTCCCCCTGTACTGAGCAGGCAGAGAGTGGTACCTTATGGGATGGTGGCCACCAATGGATTCGTTTTGGTCACTACAAGAAGGGACATTGTGGGGAAAAGAGAGAGCAGGCAAGATGATCAAACAGCCTGGGAATCAAGTATCAAACTTGGGAAGGGAGGGACAGGAGCACTCTTGGGTACATGCATTATTTGCCCACCCAGAGATAGCTAACTCAGGGGTTGGTATAAGTCAGGCATGGCATCCCTCAGCAAGGGCTAGTTTCTGCACAACCTCACAACCCCTCTGCCCCCCTCCATTCAGCTAAGCAAGAAGCATATCAGAGTTCAAGGATACATTCCAACCAGACAAAAAGATTCAGAGGGTGAAGCAGTGGGGTTTGCAGCTTGGGGAGCAAAGGGGTGACTTGAGGAAAGTCCTGAGGCCCAGCAGAGAGGCTTGAAGGGCCACATTGAACCCCATGCCTGAAGTACTCATGAGTCAACCATATGAATTAGCCTCCCTCTTTTTTATTATTATTATTATTATTATTATTATTATTATTATTATTATTTCACTTATTTCACACACTTCACCAGCAGGTTCCAAGGTGGGTTGCTACAACTTAGAATTGAACAAATTACAGTTAAACTTACAGTCACAGAAACAGGGCCCAATTCAAGGACAATGCATGTAATAAGTGGGTTTATTGAGTTTGTGGTGGTCACAATGGCTTTGTTGTTGTTGTTTAGTCATTTAGTCGTGTCTGACTCTTCATGACCCCATGGACAAGAGCACACCAGGCACTCCTGTCTTCCACTGCCTCCCGCAGTTTGGTAAAACTCATGCTCGTAGCTTTGAGAACACTGTCCAACCATGTCGTCCTCTGTCGTCCCCTTCTCCTTTTGCCCTCCATCTTTCCCAACATCAGGGTCTTTTCCAGGGAGTCTTCTCTTCTCATGAGGTGGCCAAAGTATTGGAGCCTCAGCTTCAGGATCTGTCCTTCCAGTGAGCAGTCAGGGCTGATTTCATTCAGAATGGATAGGTTTGATCTTCTTGCAGTCCATGGGACTCTCAAGAGTCTCCTTCAGCACTATCATTCAAAAGCATCAATTCTTCGGTGATCAGCCTTCTTTATGGTCCAGCTCTCACTTCCATACATCACTACTGGGGAAACCATAGCTTTAACTATACGGACCTTTGTCGGCAAGGTGATATCTCTGCTTTTTAAGGTGCTGTCTAGGTTTGTCATCGCTTTTCTCCCAAGAAGCAGGCGTCTTTTAGGGTGTTATTTTATGAAATCATTGCTCTGGCATTTAGACTACCGAAGAAGTGAGGACATCCTTCTCCATGGCATTTACCTGGATGGGGATAGGGCAGAGTAATAGGACAATGAGCCTGGGGGCCAGGCCTGTGTGGTGGCCTGCTCACACTGGTGTGTCTGCACAATCGTGACCTCACTGCCACCCTGCCCCATCCCCATCCAGGCAACTTGCAGTGATGCCAATGACTGCCCCACCACAGATGCACTTCTGAAAATATGTTGCACATTTGCACAGGGTGGCACTACGTCTAATACTGACATAGAAGTGGCATTAGGAGAGAAAAGGCATCTAACATCTGTGGAGAGGGAGAAAAGAGGTGACTAGCCCAAATCATGTGAATGTGATGATCCTGCCGAAATCACGTTCCTGGAATGGTTTGGAAACCGCAGTGTTCTCAGAAAGGTATCCGTCTTGTTGCTAGAGAATATATCTTGAAGGTTCAGGTTCAAGCAACTTCTTCTCTTTGGGAAACTTTTGTTTAAAATTTCAAAAAGCAGCTGAAATTTCAAAAAAAAAAAAAAAGGAACATAGTATATGTCAGGTCCAGGGTATATACTGTACATGCTTCTGGAGAAACAGAAAACATGGTGTGCTTTATTTCTAAAACAACCTTTTTGGGTTTTTAACTAAAGAAACAGAAAACATTTTTGTATCAAAAGCCTTGAAAATAGTGCCTTAATGGGCTGCATCAAGTGGAGCCTAATGGATGCTTCTGCTGCCCTCTGGTGGAGCATCATTGGCTTTGCATCTCAGCACTCGGAAGGTCTTGTCTGAGCAGCCACACATTTCTCAGAGGGTGAATATCAGTTGTGGAGCTACAACCTTTACCTGGCCTGATCCAGGGAAATAGCATGAATCCACCCAATGACTTCATACTGAGCCATATTTTGCAGGGAGGGTGGCAGGGAAGAGCATTATTACACTTCTGGAATTGGCTAGCTGAAAGTGAACAATGCTGGCAAACAATAGGACCGGTTCCTAGGCATGCTGAATGGCATGCTGGTGTGTGGCAGAACACACTGTCATCTTCCAAGTTCCTCTCTGTCCTACCTCATTTGTTGGAGATAACAGCTGATGCTTCTCTTGACTTATGGGCATAGAGTTCCAGTTGCTCATCCACAGGAAAAGTTCTATCCTAAATAGAGGTTTTCTCAAACCTCCATAGACTTCCCAGAACTTAGATTTCAACTCTCAGCAGTCCCAGCCAATGAAGTGTACTGCTGGGGCTGCTTTGAAGAATGCCGACTTTTAAGGAAATTGGGCTGTTTCAAGGCCAGTCTGGATATTGCATTTGCCATATGGAATTCTTTGCAAAAGGACCATAGCAACTCTCCCTATCTGTGACACCTGGAGAAGCTTCATTGGTAACTTGTAGAAGTTTCATTGATACCTTGCATGGAATCCTTAAACTAGCAAACCCAAACTTCCCTGTAGATGCCCTTCTTTCCTGTAAGA
Organism: Podarcis bocagei; assembly: GCF_964188305.1. NCBI lineage: Eukaryota > Metazoa > Chordata > Lepidosauria > Squamata > Lacertidae > Podarcis > Podarcis bocagei. The sequence continues at coordinate 35,745,978 of NC_138129.1, forward strand.
TGCCCTTTCAGAGTCCACATTCAAGGCAATATTCTGGAATTCCACAGCAAAGCTCCTCAATTCTTTAATAAGAAGAATAATGCAAATACGCTAATGTATATACAGTGGGTTAATTTGCATTACAGTTATGAAGCAGCCACCATATAGAATGAGGCTCAAGTGCACACAGATATGTTATGATTGTGATACAGGATAGAGGAAGAAAACGCAACAGATGCTAGGAAGAAATTTATTGTTAAGGGCTGTTGCCTTCATGTTCTGTTTGTCTTTCTGTTCTGAACACCTTTATCTTGTAACCCACCCAGATATCTGTACTGACAAAGGGCAAGTTATAAATATTCATAATAAAATTATCTGTCCTGATTGTATGTTTCCCATAAGCATTTGGCTGCCACTGTGGGAACAAAATGCTAGACAGGATGGACCTATACACCCAGTTCAAACACAACAAAAAATATTCGTTTATTATCACATGCTGCTTCTCTCTTCTCCAGCATAGCTCCAAAGAGGTGATTAAAAGTTTCCAGTTCCACTTTTTATTAACCACGGTTTAATGTTGCATCCAATTCCTAAACTGTGGCTAATTTTAACTATGTTTTTTAAATAAACAACAACAACAAACAACAACAAAACAAAAAAAACACAAGCCAGCTTCATAAGCTAAGGTTTGGAGTTAGCTTGTTTCAATGACTATAGTTGAGACTAATCACAATGTTTCAGGGTTTCAGACTAGCAGTTAGTCTAAAGCGGAAGTGAAACTTCTGAGCTCATCCTTAGGCCAAGGAGTGGGCCTATTTATTGTATTTTAAGAGAACCTGCCTTTCATCACAGAGCCCCAGAAGAGGTGATAATCATATAATCATGCAGTATTGGAATCCAATTAAACAATTTAAATCAAACTAATAGAGGTCTTACAATTATCAAAGGCTAGGATAAAGAAGTGTGTCTTCAGCAAACAAACAACAGAAACCATGTAATGAAGATGCTTGATGCAGCTCTAGTAACCCAGGACATCATTGGCCTACTTGGTGCCAAAAATGGGTTGCATGGAACAGTCCCATTTGGGGAGGGAGGGGAGGCAGACAAGAACCATCCTAACACACAGGTAGGAAATGACATGGGAGAGATGTTCCTTGTATTCTTTCTCTAATGATTCTGTCTTCCCCGTAGGACTCTATGTGCTAATAGGAGCAGGCGTGCTGATGATGACTGTGGGGTTTTTTGGGTGCTGTGGAGCTGCACGAGAATCTCAGTGCCTGCTTGGAGCAGTAAGTAATGAAATTATGGCTTTTCAGACATAATATTTTGTTACCCCTTTAACCTTGTGGCAGAACCAAAACACCTAGTAAGCGTGAGGTCCTCTCTTTTCCCCTTCCCTTCACACTCCAGCTTTGACACTTCCATCCTAGATTTCTTAAAACCCGAGTTCCCTGTTACATCTGAAAAGGGAGGATCTATACCAATGTCAGTTTACTAGCTAGAATCTTAAACCAAGATCAAACTATGATTTAAGATCCTCCATAATAAATCAACATTAAACAGGATTTCCTCTTACAGATAGGTAGCCGTGTTGGTCTGCCATAGTCAAAATAAAAAATTCCTTCCTGTAGCACCTTAAAGACCAACTAAGTTAGTTCTTGGTATAAGCTTTTGTGTGCATGCACACTTCTTCAGAGGATTTCCTCTGTTTTGGACATACATAGGTTGCTATCTTATACTGAGTCAGACCATTGGTCCATAATGCACAGTATTTTCTACACTAACAATGGCTCTTAAGCAGGAGTCCTTCCCAGCCCTCCCTGGAGATGATGGGAACTGAACCTGGGGCCTTCTGCATGCAAAGCAGATGTCACAGCCCTTCCCCTTTACCCTGTGGCCTGTGTAATATATTTACTGCAGATCATCAGGAGAAGGTTGTACAACCTAAGCCTGTAATCCTGTCTCCATCCTTTTGCAGTTCTTTACCTGTTTGCTGGTGATTTTTGCTGCTGAAGTCACTGCAGGAGTTTTTGCTTTTCTTGGCAAGAAAGCGGTGAGTTCAATGTTTGCTGTGCTCCACCCTATCCCCAGAGTCTCATGCTAACGAGTAGTTTATAAATGTATAAAGCAAACAAAAGGTAAATGTGTCTTTGATGATAAACAGAGGAGGTTAGAACCAGATGAACATGGAGCTGTCATGGGTGTAGAAATCCCATTGATTCCAGTGCATTTGAAGGTTTACACCTAAAAACGTTAAAAGTGTGAATTAAACAAACACATGCAGACTTTTCAGGGAGCCACTGTGGCAAATTCAAGTTTGCTGCTGGTTGAAACATTTATTTCTTGCATAATGCAGACTAAGTACCGTACTTTTCGCACCATAGGACGCACTTTTCCCGTCTTAAAAACTAAGGGGAAAAGTCTGTGCGTCCTATGGAGCGAATGCAGGGGGGAGGCAGGCAGGAAAAGCCCTCAAGAGCCCCACACAAGCGTCGCGCGGCTCTTGTGGGCTTTTCCCCGAGAGGGAGAAGGGACTGACACCGCCAGTCAGTCCCTTCTCCCTCCTCTAGAAAAGCCTTGCACAACCTCTCCAGCCGGGGGGAGGCTGCGCAAGGCTAAAGAGGAAGCCAGGCCAGCGAGCGCGATCCATCCCGTTCGCTGCCTTGGCTTCCTCTTTAGACTTGCGCGCCTCTGGGGGGGGGGGGAGGCTTCGCAAGGCTAAAGAGGAAGCCAGGGCAGCGAGCCCGATCCATCCCGTTCACTGCCTTGGCTTCCTCTTTAGCCTTGCGTGCCTGGGGGGGGGGGGAGGCTTCGCAAGGCTAAAGAGGAAGCCAGGGCAGGGAACGCGATCCATCCTCTTTAGACTTGCACGCCTCTCCAGCGGGGGGGAGGGGGAGGAGGCTTCGCAAGGCTAAAGAGGGAGCCAGGGCAGGGAACGCGATCCATCCCGTTCGCTGCTCTGGCTTCCTCTTTAGACTTGCGTGCCTCTGGGGGGGGGGGAGGCTTCGCAAGGCTAAAGAGGAAGCCAGGCCAGGGAACGCGATCCATCCCGTTCGCTGCCCTGGATTCCTCTTTAGACTTGCGCGCCTCTCCAGCGGGGGGGAGAGGGGGGGAGGAGGCTTCGCAAGGCTAAAGAGGGAGCCAGGGCAGGGAACGCGATCCATCCCGTTCGCTGCCTTGGCTTCCTCTTTAGCCTTGCGTGCCTCTCCAGCCGCAAGAGATCTACCAGAGGTAGATCTTAACCCTTGCCTCACCTGGGAGCTTCTCTGGGCAGGAATTCCCTTAGCTTAAGTGGGGTGGGGGAAGTGTGGCAGGTAGGGGGGTACCTGCCTAAACACTGAAGCCACAAGTCTCTCAGATGAAAATTGGGAGTGGGCATTGTGTGAAGTGGTCTGATGGTGGGCATTGTGTGAAGTGCTCTGATGGTGTGGGCATTGTGTGAAGTGCTCTGATGGTGTTTCCTGCTTGGCAGGGGGTTGGACTCGATGGCCCTTGTGGTCTATTCCAACTCTATGATTCTATGATTCTAAGTGGCTGTGGATCTCCTGCTGCAGAACTGTAGGACTGTATAGAGTTGGGAGGGCCACCCGAGGGTCATCTAGCCCAGCCCCCTCACAATGTAGGAATCACAGCTAAAGAACGCCAGGCAGATGGTCCCCCAACCGCTGCTTAAAAGCCTCCAGTGGTGGAGACCCCAAACACCTTCCGAGGTCATAGAATTGCAGGGTTGGAAGGGAACCCCAGGAGTCATCTAGTCCAGCCCCGGTGGACAGCGGGCGCAATCCATCCCGTTGCGCAAGACTAAAGATGCTGCGCAAGGCTAAAGAGGAAGCCAGGGCAGTGAGTGGGATGGATCGCGCTCACTGCCTTGTCTTCTTTAGCCGCGCTGGAGAGGTTTAGCTCCTGACTGGAGAGGTTGCGCGGCTATGGATCCCGTGCGCTGTCTTGGCTTCTTTGCTCTTTGGGGCTGGTGGGGGAACCCGGGCTTCCCCCGCAGCCCCGAGAAGCTCTGGGAGAAGTGGACAGGCTGCATGCAGCCTGTCCGTTGCTCTTTGGGGCTGGGGGGGGGAGGGATAATATTTTTTTCCTTGATTTTCCACTGTAAAAACTAGGTGCGTCCTGTGGTCCGGTGCGTCCAATAGAGCGAAAAATACGGTAGTTTATTACCCCAAATATAAAACTACAGTACCCTGGCAGATTTTTCTTGCCCATCACCCATTGGCTTCACTTAACATGTTTGGTTGTGAGTGTGGTGATGTTCCATATGAGATAGCTCAGTCAGTAGAGCATGAGACTCTTAATCTCAGAGTTGTGGGTTTGAGCCTCACATTGGACAAAAGATTCCTGCATTGCAGGGGGTCGGACAAGATGACCCTTGTGGTCCCAACTTTACAGTTCTATGATTCTAGGAAATCTGCCAACCCAAAAGGTGGTCAAATTCCTGCTTAGCCTTTCTCCTTTGGTACCTTCTTAGCCAAGTCCAGCCCCCAGGTCATGCTGTGCCCCTGGGTTTACATTTCTTTAAAGCTATGCAGTAAAGTCAGATTTCTTCCCTTCTGCTTGTCTTTTTTTCACTCATCTCTCCTTCCTGTCAAGTAGTAGAGGGACCAAGAGCCTAGAGGGAAGCCAAGAAACTGCAGAATAGTCCCTCCAATTGTCACCATCGTGATCTCATTGAGGTTGTCTGTCTGGTTTACTGCAGGCTGTTGAAGAGGTCCAGCACATCTATGAGGAAGCTTACAAAGACTTTGTGAATAATGTGGGGACAAGCAACAAAACCCTTATCCAGTACCATGAAGCAGTGAGTAACTTCTGAATTCAGATCTTTTGCTTATCAAGGCTGCCTTTATGAAGTTTCAAAAGAAGGCTTTGAGTCAGGCATACTGGAATGGAGGTTAAGGCTTGCTTCATCTTCACTGCTCTGACCTGGTGGGTGCTCTTTACTTAAAGTACCTGAATTTCCCATTCCACAGGAAGTGGGCAAGATTCCCTATGGCATCTGACTTAAACACCTTTAACAATAAAGACCTTCGGTCTATTTATTTACATTTATTTATTACGCTGTTATCCTGCCCTTTTTTCCAACTAGTTCAAGGTAGGGTGCATAATTTCCTTTTTTAAAAAATCCTCACAATAACCCTATGAGTTAGGTAAGGATCTGCCATAATGCTAGATAAAAATGGCCTAATCAAGCAGATATTTCTATTTGCATACAGATTGGAATAGTATGTGAACCCTGACTTCAATAAGTCCTTTAGTTTGCATGGTTGTGCTTGAATTCGCTTAGCTTAATTGACTCTGCTGAAAATTGAGCTTAATGAAATACATTCAAATTGTCAGTTTCAGCAGATTTTCAGCACTTCTCCCCCCCCGCCCCCCCGACAATACTGCTAAAAAAATTTTTTTAACAAGAATATGCTAAACATGTCTGCTTAGAAGTCCAATTAATTTCCTAGTTACGGAGCCTGTTGGAGACACTACCTTTGGCCTAACCTCTGTTACTGCTGTACCAACTAAGGATGTTGTTACGAACTAATATTGCCTGCATTTTCAGTGCTACAGAAGCCAGTGAGGAAACATCACAGGGAGATATGGACACATCAGACCAGTTTCAAATCTCTTTAAACTATCATCATGTCCAGCCTACAGCTGTGCTCAGATGACGGTTTCCCCACTGTTGGTTGCACTAAACCAAGGGTTCAGGAGGTAGTACTCCATCAAAGAGATGCGCAACAAACAGAAAAAGAACAGTAGTAGAAGGGTAGACTCTGGGCAATATTATTGGTGCAAGTATATTTTGGAGCGTATGAAACTTCAGCCTGGAACAAGAGTTTAATGTGAATTTACAAGTTGATGAGAGAACACTGTTATGGACTGACTCATAAATATAATAAAGAAATTTATTATTCACGAGGGGGATTTCTTTATTTAAAAAATCTGTCTGGTTTTTGGTGGTTGTTTTTTAACATGTTATCTCTGTCTTTCCAGCTTCAGTGCTGTGGGAGAGGAGGAAATGATGCTGCAGTGAAGCCCACCTGTCCAAAAGACATTGAACAGCCCAGAGTAAGTGGCTCTGATGGACATGTTGCAAAAAATAGCCCTGGGATGTGATAAGACATGTAAGTCAGAGAAGCTGGTGGGAAGCCAGATGAAATGCTCTGGACAAGGGCCATTTGGCACTGGTCTTTTTTCTTTCCATTAGTCATTTGAGATGCTACTGAGGAGTATGCCAGCAGGACTGACTTTCCAGCAGCTGTCAACCGTGCTAACGCTGGGCACCTTTATAGATCTGAACAATACCACTGCAAAGCACAAGCAATACTTAATGAAGGGAGAGCAAATTCATTGGCAGCCTGCTTGCTTCCCTTATCCTTGATATTTGCTTGCTGATTCACATGTATTCCTGCTCCATGTCACACCGAGAAACAAGGCCAAATTAGGCAACACATGAAATACATTTATCTGTTTTTATCTGCGCTTCTTCCCAGGGCAAATGGCAGCTTTGTGGGAGAGGGGACTTTCCCTAGGACCACGGCATTGCAGGAAAGGGTAAACCCATGCAGTGCAGTCCTTAAAGGTCTCTTGACAAACAAGAGGCCTAGCAGAATCTGATGGAACCTGGCTGAATTAAATAAAGGTGCCCAAACTTTCATAGCAGGTTCCACCTAGGTAAGCCATGAATCCTCTTGGAGGTCTTAATTCTGTATTGGGTGAAATTAAGCAGCATACCTTATTCGTAGCATTTGCCGTTGTGGTGTAGATTCAGATTGTGCAATTTGTGGCACACCGACTCCCTTCCTCTGCACTGTTCCTCTCTCTGCTTCAATTCTTGGCACACAAATGCCACACATCTTTGTGAGAAAACCAAACAGGAAATAACTAGGAGTAGCTGCAATAAGGAAAGGAGAGAGGTAAAGTACCTGGTATGCCCAAGATTGCTTCTTGGATGTTTGTACCTGTCAGAAGGAAGCAGCAGCAGCAAATTGATCCTTGTTTACAGGTTTCACCAAGCAAATTATAATAAGAGCAACATCAAAATCACAGCAAAATTTTATGGGTGTTTTTCAATGCTATTCCTACTCAGAGTTGACCTATTGAAGTTGATGGACATTGCTAACTTAGGCTCATTACTTTCAGTGGGTCTACTCTGAGTAGGCCTTGATTGAATGTGTGTATGATCTTAAATGAAGAGTACTGTATAGTTTTAATAAAAGTCATCAGGGCCCAGGGCTCGGGCAAGCTAGAGTGGTGATGTGAGGTCCAGTTGGGTTTACAATAAACACAAATATCAAACATTTAAGAGATTATGTTGGTTCAAGCCAGTGCTTCTGTAGTGGTGTGCTAGGTTGCCTCAAAAACCAGAATCCCAACCACAGCAAAGGCAAGGAAGGCAAGATGGAGCAGAGAGACAAAGCTGGTGAGGTATGGGTGAGAACTGCTGCTGCTGTCATGAAGCTCCTCAAGCCACTCTTCTCAAGGGTAGCTCAGAGGAAGCAAATGTGGGAAGGCAATTTCTACACCAGACAGGACAGTCAGGGGCAGAAGTTGTAAAGAGGAAAGGAGTTTACTAAGGTAGATTTTCCCCATGGTTGCCGCCAAGAATGTGTCAACTGGTCCTTAGTAGAAACCGGAAGGGCTCTTCAAGACTTCTTTGATGTTTAAAGCATTGTCAACACCTTCATGTCTCTAACAGAGTTGTCTGACTGAAATCGAGACTCTCATTGACACAAATCTTCGTTTAGTTGGCATTGTTGGGATTGGAATCGCTGGGATCACAGTGAGTAATTATCTGATGACAATACTGGTACTGCTGCTTCTGTTGTTTCTAGCCGTGTGTTTGCGAATCCCCCAGGTCCCTCCAAGCCAGTGGAAATCAGCTTGCTGAGGAGCTCAGAGTATGAATGTAGATGTCCCATGTGTGGAACTTAGGGCTCGTCCTCACTTCTGCTTGTCCTGTGCCTTGAAAGTATGGATCCAAGTGGTCTTCCACTTGGCCTGCTCTTTCTTGGCATGGGTCCAAGCACTTTTGCCTTTGCGCTGCTTCTTTCTTCCAGAAAACACGCTCTTTGGAGTTAAATCAGAACAAATGGCAGTCCAGGGAAAACATGACAGAGGCAGCCCTGATTATTCACATGTCTGCACCAAGCCCTTCATACTCTTCTGCTTCAGACACCTTTCTCCCCGGGTCAGCTCTGATATTGGAAGTAACTCCTATTAAAATTAGATCCCCAAGCCACTTGTACACACCCCATTTTGCATATGAGTGGGGCAGACATATGAACAACAAAATGGATGCCCTGTTCATGTCTAGTTGGGCCTGACTCAATGCATTCTGCTGAGAACATTGTTTTCCCTGCTCTGATGCTGGCTCCTTAGCAAGTTGTACCATATAGCCTCTAGGTGTCAGCATTATATCAGTTTGAATTGATTTTATGTCTGAACTGTTGTTTTGAACTCTTTCTCTCTCTGTGTGTGTGCATATTTGAAAATTGTTACAGGATGCCTCATAGAAAGCAATTCATAAATGAAATAAGTGATAATAATTATACACAAGACTGACAGTTGTAGCCGATCCTCAGGGCCGGAATAAATGTGGCCTTAATTGCATAAGAGGAAGCAATGTGCATGATTTTTTTCAAATGTAAAAAGGCAATGCAGGGAGACCCTGAGTAGGACTGAGACATGGGAGATGGAAAAGTGTGGTTTAACCCCTTCCCCTACACTACAATTTATATGAATAGTCCTCCCCCAAAGCTGTTGCCATGCCTCAGAGGGAAGCCAACAGAGGTTTCCCTCACAGGACTAATAGCAGCTCAAGGAATGGGATAGTTTCATCAGGAATGTGGTATAAATGACAATATTAAGACCCCACCTACCTAGCATGGTTTAACCCCCACCGCCCAGCAGCTATTTGCATTCTTTAAATGTGCATCTTAAATGCTTTCATGCAACTAGCATTGTATTTTAGTTTGGCTCTAAGTCATCACATGGGCAGAAACACACATCAAATTAACAGAAATTTGGATTTTTGAGGATTGCTCCAAGCGATATCAGCCATGCCCTGCTTCACATTAAGGATTATGCTCCTCTCTGATGACTCGTCTCTCCACATCTGCCTGAGAGCAATCACTAAAGTTCTCTGAGCTGCCAGACATAGTGACAAAAATCTCCCCACGTTTCCTGGGCATCCTTTAAAATATGTTCCTTGTGTTCTAGATCTTTGGCATGGTCTTCAGCATGGTCCTCTGCTGCGCAATCCGGAACACAAGAGACATGCTCTAGAACTCTTGCTTCGTAGCATTATCTTCATCCTAGGGACCAGAGACCGGAGGATTTCTGGATGAATCTGCAAGTGCACTTGTCCGCTCAGCTTAACAACTGTAACCATTTTAATTAGTGGCGTTAACCAACTGACAGAGAGAGAGAGAGAATGAGAGGTAGATGTTTGGTGAGCGTGAGAGTTTTACATTGTTTGCATTTAAATTAAGATGAGGAAATCTGAAGCAAACAAATAGGATGGGCATAACAATGTCTTCTTCAATGCAGTGGCAGCATTAGAAACTACAATTTATTTGAAACATGACTTTGCACATGTGTGCAGGTGATCAGTGCCTATATCTCCATGTTCAAGTACATGTGTGTTTGTTTGTAGGCACACAGATGCATGTGGTGCAGCTGCACAGATATCTGTATATATGGTACTCCATATGGTTGTATGTATGTTTCGTGGGTGTCTGTATTTTTGCATGCACATTCCTGCAGTATATATACACTTGGGTGCATACCCAGGCTAAAGCCCTTTCCAAGTGGCCTCCTCATTGCTGATAAGCCATCTCGTTTATATCCAACAGTGTCCAAAGGTGACTACATTTAACCAATTGGATTGGAAGTAAATGATACACAATTGGCTCTGTTCCTGGACATCTCACCTTGGAGAGTTTCGGTAGCTTTCTTTGTCACATGCAGAATTGTCTTTAATCCCTGAAGGCCCCATGGGAAACACTCTGACCTGCACAAAAGAAAGTAGAGGCTTTTCTTAAAAGATGGCAGCATCCAGTCAAATCAATTAATAAGTGTAAAATGGAATTAACTGGGAACGAGGGAACTTTTTGCGAGACCTGTGCAGCAATGTTTTTGAAAAGGGCCTCTCTCTTTTTTCCTTTTCCAAAACTCAGGTTGTCCTTGATGAGGAGCTTAACCTTGTCCTATATACACTGGACTTCCTGATTATTGCTGTTTTCTCTAATAAACACCACTTTGTGCCTTTTGAGTTAATTATTTTTAATATCCGCAAAAGGAAAGGTCCTTTCTGCACAATTGAAAAGCTGTGCTCCCAACTACATTGGATACCTAGCATCATAATCACACAAGTTTCTTTAATGTTTATATCACACCTTCCAACTTTTGGCTGTAAAAACTGTGCCTTTCACAACTGTGCACTAATATTTCCATATTCTGTCACACCCATGCCACACAGTCCTAAACACATTTATTCAGACATTATGTGTCTCTCTGTTCCATATGACTGCAGCCTTCATGAATAAGAATCATGAAGGGTATAATCATGCTGCTGCTCACAACTTTTTGTTTGCTGCATGAGCATTTCTGCACTGGCTTAGCACAGAAACAGTTAAAAAAACAGCACTAAACAAGCACTGAAAGAGCACTGCAGTATTGTAGTTGCACAACTGATGAGGACACTGAACCATTTTTTAAATTACATTTAAAGAAAATGTTCCCAATATTTTGCAGACATGGAGTGGAGCAGGTGGGCACTGGGTCACTTGGCATTAATGAGATTTCAGACAACAATCAGTTGGTTCCATGAAGCAGTTATGCTGAGAAGCTACAAGGAAGTTGTTTGAACTCTGTGCAACAAACTGATAATAACTGTGGCAAAAGGATTCTCGCTTGCACAATGGAACTTCCCCCTTCCCGCCCCATGTGTGTCCCATGTCCTCCCCAAATCTGCTCCAGTTGGGCAGTTGGGGAACCCCCAGAACAGGCTTAAGGGTAGGAGGGGAAAGGAAGGGGGGGTCCCATTGCTCATGTGAGAATCCTTGTGTTGACAGGATATTACTTAGCATTCCAGTGAATCCAAGCCTGGACATTTATTTTGCTAAAAAATTGATTGTTTGGAAAGGACTAGAGACAAAAATGAGAAACTCTGGGTGGTTAAAGTACAGCATACTGTGAGCATCCTTCCATGTCATCTGTAGCACAGTAAGATGTAGCCGCCAAACTAGCCTTTAGAGATTAGTTTTGAAAGTAAATGTCAAATGGTCTATCTTTGCCTTATCCCTGTTTTGGGAATGAAGGTAGTTGACCCAGACCTATTGCTTGAACAGAGGCTGCTCAGTCTCCTGGGACTATGTTTGCATAGGATCCACTTTATAAAGGTGATGCCCGTGAAAAAGCTAGCTTCTCTGGCTAACATGCACTGACCTTTCTGGAAATCCCGTCCCTGGGGTTCTGGCAAACCGAGTTGGGGGGGGGGTGTCAAGATTTTGGAATGAGAGAAGTAGCAATACAACACCCTTTATTTCCACCAATTCTTTCTGAGAATCTGAGGCTGGCTTCCAGCAGAACATTTCAGTTAGGTCCTCCTCCTACGTGTGACCAAGTCATGCTATTATTGTCCAAGATGCATTGTGGGTGAAAAAGAACACTGTATGATTGAAATACCTCAGGAGTTAGTTTACTGTTTGCCTCTGTGTTTTACATTGTTTCTATTTATTTCTACTAAAAATGTTGCATGGAGAAAAATAATCTGATGGAATTAAACCAGCCAGTCGGTGGAAAATATTTTATGGTGCAGTCTTGATTCATCACAATCACTGGGGCCTTGAGCTGCATCCTTGGAATATTTATATATATATGGAGCCCATTTCTGGCAAGCTGCCATTTTAGGAGTAAGAACTCTGTTATTTTGTCCTTTTTAATATTCAGTTCTTTTGTTTTGTTTCATGTGAGAGTAGGCCTTCAAAAAGAACAGGTTAGTGAAAGAGCACATGTTTTCTAAAATGCTATGCACCTCATGAGCCTTTGTTCCATCAAAATTTCTTCAAAGGTTTGAGAACTTAGGGAAAGTGTAGTGTGCACCCAAGTGTGTATGTGTGCATATGTGTCAGAGAGGGAGAGAGAGAAACACCAAGTTGTGTGTAACCTTTTCTTCCCTTTTCCCCAAACATATGTTCATGTGAACCCCATTTCCCCTAGATTTCAGTTAAACCACTTTATCAGTCTCTACTGCTTGGCCCAGTTCAGATATCTGGACACATGGTAATGCCTTTCACATGCTGGGGGCTAGGCACAGTCTCAGGAATCCATGCATCATGTGCACAATTCGCCCAACTCACACAAGAGGCCATTTGCTGCAGGCCGCACATGCTCCTAGCGCCCAAGCCCAGCTCCCAGCTTATGAAAGACACTTCCAAGACTCTGAGAGGCTCAACAAGGTCCCTGTTTTGGCAGTGAAGCAGAATTGTCTGCATCGCACATCATTTTTATCTGAGATTTTCAGGTGGGGGTGGTCAGAAATAGCTGGATATACCGTAGTCTGTGTGTGGAGAGGGTGTGCATCGTTGCTCCAAAATTGTCATCTAGATGAAAATATTTTAAAATGAAGACTTCAGGAATTTCTGCCAATTTTCCATGTGAAATATAAGATTTTGGCAGGGAGAGTAAAGCCCACTGTAGCTGCGAGTGGTATATGTGTCATTTTATTTATTTCTAAGCATCTCTACTTTGCTCTTCTCTTTGAATAATTAGTATTTCCCTTAGGAGTCAGGTCATCTTCTCCATTGAAATGCCCACAAATTCTCAAATGAAGCCAAATGCAGAACAGTCACTAGAGAACAAGAACTTCTGGGCCTTTCCATACACTACCCTATCCTTCCATCTGTGAGCTCTGCTTTTGTCCCTGCCTCCTCCATTTTCCTTTCTTTTGTCCCTGACAACTCAGGGACAACTTGTGCATTTGGATCCCATTTCAGGAACTAGGAGTGTTGTCCCAGACCCTGTAATACAACTTTCTACAGTGTTTTCACACTTGTGCTGATCCTTGTCAGCTACCATCCACTCTTTGAAATGCCTTGCCCCCCCCCCCCAGTTTTATGCTTCAGGGTCAACCCAGGAAGCCCCATTTAGCTGAGCCCTATTTTCATTTGCATAGCTGCCTTATACTTATGAGACAAGTGAGCCATTAACCTAAATGCAGCTTGAAGGAAGAGTTCTACTCTGCTTCATTCTGATTGTCACATTCCTTACTGGCAGATAGAACTATACCTACTCCCTCTGCTAAATGGAAACTATGAATACCAGAGCAAAGTCATGGGATGGCACCAGTTCAGAAAAGACTCCAAGCTGGCAACTTCTCCACTTTTGTCATTTCTGTGGAATGGCTCTGTCCTGTGCAGACCTCACCCTTGTCTGCTGAATAGTGCTGATAACTGAGCCGTGGGTTGCAAGCCAAGGGTGGGGATGTGGTATCCACACAGACAGATTGGGCAGTGCTGTGAAAGTAGAGCAGCAGGGATAGACACATGCACACACACACCATTATTTTGAATTAATGGGCACTGCTTGTTTGGCCTCAGAGCAGCAATGGCATTCTGGCTTTTGTCTCTTTCATCACCGACTTCATCAGAGTTGCCAAGCTTGGAGAAATCAGTCTTGCTTCCCAAATACCATCTGTTGTTGCTTGGTTGCTTTTTTTTTTTTTTTTTTTTTTACCTCTAAGTGCCTTCTTGGAAACAGGGCTGGGAGCCAGTTCTGCAAGTAGACCTGTCTTTTTCTTTCTTTTTAATCAAAGTCAGACTTGAACTCTACTGCTTTCTGGTGAATTTTCACTTCCCTGCATGTCTTTCTATGCATGAAATTGTTATACCAATTCTCAGCTGCTTTCCAGAAATAATAAAATGATTAGTTTGGAATTTTAGATCAGAAGAAATGTAGTGGCACCTGGTGCCTATTTTTCTGGATTTATTTTTTTTGTGTGTCCCAGAAAGCAGCATATATTAAGTCTATTGGTGCCTTTAAAAAGTTCACAGCTGTAGCCTTCCCACCTCACCATGTCAGAAATTATTTACAATTGCATACAGAAGGATATATCAGCAAATACTGGTGAATTATTATTTAGTTCTATCACTTTCTTAACCTTTGTACTTTTCTAAGGTGTTTACTAATGGTATGCAATCAGGGAGCATGCTGTCAGTCTGTTTTTGGAAACACGGGTTCCAAACGATTGCCCAGGCTGCAGGCATTGTTTCAACCAAGTTGGCAGCTTGGCGTACTCAGATGACCATACCAGGCCTTGATGAGAGTAGCACAAAGAATCATGAGACAGCTTCTCCCTCACATTTAGTAGACCTACAATAATGTTTACAGTGAATGAGAGCTGTGCCTATTGGTGGTCATTGCTGTGGCAGGCAGGTGCCACCTTGGGTTCCGGTGGGGAATTTCCCCCTTTCAGTGTGCTGCTACTTCTGTGCCTGAAGCATGATAATATTCTCTTTCTATTTCCAAGCTCTGATAAGGAGTGCAGTGTCTTTCCTAGGAGGGATTAATGTGAGAAATGTAGGGATCCAGCAGGAACACCAGACAGCAGATAGAGGACACCTTGGAGCTAGTGTGGTCAGATTCTCCCAAATGTCTTCAGGATATCAATGCTGCTGAGCAAGCAACACTCCCCAAGCTACCAAACACAGCACATGTGGTCTACCTCAGCACTAGGACTCTGCAGACTCCCCAAGCGACACCATGCTGCTTTAAGCAAGGGAGGGTGAAAGAACAATTTGAGAGCCCTTTAAAATACATTGAATAAGCCCCTACTTGGAGGGGAAGCTTTTCTAACCTTTGTCCCTTGTGGAGCCATGGGTACATTATGCATCTAATAGATGCTCTGTCCTCCTGCCTAATGTAAATATGGGCATTCTCGCTAGCCATGGGAATGACTGTTTACACTGAGTTCGGACCTTTGGTAAGTGGTGTGTCGAAGTGTCTATTGAAGAGTAGCACCTGGCCACTCCTGGGAACTTGCAGGGATCAAAGCAAGGCCTGAAGACACAGAGCTGCAAAATAGCCATGCCTCCTGTGCTGATACCCCCACTGGAAACACGTGCCCAGTTTTCTAGTGAAATGGATGTGCAAAACTGTTTTTATTTCCACCTTTTAAAGCCTATGTGTTAAAGTTTGTATAAGAGACTTCATTAACTCTTCAAATGTTAGTAGAAATATAAATAAACATAGTCCTCCTTCGCAGCGTGGTTGATATCTGACAGCATCAGTGCATCAAGTTCCTATCATGGGAAAGCAAATATGTTCACCATCTAGCCATTCCCTCTGGCTGTGAATGTTATTAGCCCTTGTTCTGTTAATGAAACGTGTTCTAGTTTGGCCTGCTTTCTGAATGCATTTTTTATCAGCCTTTCTCTACTGAAGTTGATGCAGAAATCTAATAAAAATAATAATCTGAAATGAAAGTAGTGGTTGTCTCTTTTTGCTGACCAACATTTTAATGCACATTACATGTACAGTGGTACCTCGGGTTACATACGCTTCAGGTTACACACTCCACTAAGCCAGAAATAGTGCTTCAGGTTAAGAACTATGCTTCAGGATGAGAACAGAAATCGGGCTCCGGCAGCACGGGAGCAGTGGGAGGCCCCATTAGCTAAAGTGGTGCTTCAGGTTAAGAACAGTTTCAGGTTAAGAACGGACCTCTGGAACGAATTAAGTACTTAACCCGAGGTACCACTGTATTAGCTTCCTTTCTCAGATATATCTCGGATGGTATGTTGTGAGTGAAACAGACTGGTTTGGGATGTGGAGGGGGAAAGTCTTTGGCTCCAAAGAACATTTGCACTAACAATGCAATGAATGTGTGCTAGGCAGTGCTCTTTTTCCTTTAAAAAAATGTTTAGGGGTACTCTCATTTTCCTACTCATATTGAAATACTGCCCCTCAATGAGGCCAAACTTAGATTCGCAAAATGTTCCCCCCCCCCCCAGAAAAAAGCACTGGTGCTAGGATATATACTAGTAGCATGTTGAGCCATGTGAATGATGGGCATGGCATGTTTTGATCCTGTGCATTACACCTCATTCAAGCTGTAGTTCTGCATAAAGCCCCAATGAACTTAATAGCATATCCAAGTAGACGTGCATAGGATTGTGCTTTTACTCTCATTTGCCATTTCAATATTTGGTTGCTCTCCTGCAAATCCAAAATACATAGACAACCTGTGGCTCTTTCTTGTAATGCAGTATTGGCTGTGGTGGAGGGTTACTGCTTTTATCTTCGTGCTGCAGACTTAAATGACTGTGTAGTTTTGCTTCACTGACTACCCATTTTCTTAGTATCAATTAGGGAAGGTTTTCCCCAAAAAACACATATCGTGGAACGAGTTCTTCAGGAAGCCAAGCTAGCTGCCTCTTGTTTCTTACAAAGTCCTTTTTCAGATGACTGGTATGTTGTGGTATATGATATTACAAATATACCATGGAAAGGGCACTTGCAGAGCAAGGAAAATGCAATGAAAACAGTTTGAGAGAGCTGTGGTACATATTTATATAGGTGTCAAAATGGCTGCTGGTGGTTTTTTGCCTGTTTAATATTGCAATCTTATATATGCTTACTCGTAAGTTAGTCCCATTGAGTGCAGTGGAACCTACTCTCATGTAAGTGGGTATAGGATTGCAGCCTAAAGTGCTCCATTTTCGTTGGACAGCCATACCAGCCTCCACTGGTGGAGAAGGAGAGGATGGGCTGGATTGGAACGACTAGACAGAAGAGGTAGGTGGAGGATCCCACCTGAATTAAAAGTATGTATGGGTGTTCCTTACCTGTGAATTAAGAAGCTTGGCTGTGAGAGATGTAGTTCAAAACTGTATCAAATCAGCTAATATGAGCCTCAAGAGCACAGATATCAAGAAGAGATGCCTGTTTCCCCGAAAGTAAGGCATCCCCCCAAAATAAGACCTACTTCCAGTTTTGCCTCTCGCTGTAATATAAGGCATCTCCCGAAAAAAGACCTCTCTGATAATAAGGCCTCCCCCCGAACATAAGGCCTCCCCAGAATATAAGGCCCCCGAAGCTACCATAAGGCATCTGACTCCTCTGGACCGTAGCGGCGGGCGCCGCTGCAGAGCTCACTGACTGGCCGCAGCACAGCCAGAGCTGTTCAGGCAGTGCAAGGTCTCTATAAATCAGAGAGACTGCGCCACGGCCATGACAAGCTGCCACCTGCTGCTTGCTCTACCCTGACAGAGTCTGGCTGACTCACAATTAGACAATAAATGTGTACCGTATTCTTCTTCATGGAAAAATAAGATATCCCCTGAAAATAAGACCTAGCGCATCTTTGGGAGTAAAAATTAATATAAGACAATGTCTTATTTTCGGGGAAACAGGGTATTTCCAAGCTCTTACAGTGTTTAAATCAGGTGTGAGGAACCTCGCTAAACAACTCCCATCAGCTCCAGCAAGCTGCAAAAGAAGAAGGCATAAACAAAGGGTGAGGAATCTCCATTTGGCCCTCTGAACTCTTCCCCTTGTAACCTGCTTCTCAGCAACACCCTCTCTCCCCCCAGCCACACCTTTCACTAACCTTACCTGTCCCGGAATGGCTGGAATGTATTGCTGAACACTGATAATGCCTCTTGCTTGCCTGGATGGAAGATGGAGCAGATATGTGTGTTTAAAACTGAACTACTGTGCAAAGGTAGCATTTATCTTTGTTGCACCACCCACTTTTACCTGGGGCCCTGCCCACCACTGGCATGTGGCCCCCGAAAGGTTGCCCAAAAAGAAATGTGGCCTTTGGTCTGAAAAACTTTCCCCACATCTGGTGCAAATTATGGATTTTATCATGCATGCTTTTTCTCTCATTGACCTTAGCAGCATTCAAGGCTTATGCACCAGTGTACCAAACTGCAGCCAGTAAGAGTAATTGAGCAGTAGGAATAAACTTGCACACAACCACAGCAAGTTTTCAAGGGGGTGGGGGGGAGAACACTTTTGACACAATTTTATTGATAGGCCATCTGCAGATTTTCCTGGAATAGAGGCATACACAATAATTGAAAACGATATTCCTTTTTGCACTGCTGCTAAAGGTACAAGAGCCCCAATAGAGGCTGAGGAAAGGGGAGAAAGCCAGGGGAAAATGGAACATTATATGTAAGCCATCCCTTTCTCATTTCTCCCTCAGGCAGTACAGAGTATCAAATAATGCTGAACTGAAGTTGGTCTTGCACTGAGGTATCTGGGCTTGTGCTGAGATGAGCAACTGCCTGCCCCGCAAACCAAGTTCCTGAGAAGTTTCACATTACTTCTCCTGGAGAGCCCTATAGCTTTCTCTGCTGCCAAGATACAGCAGGCAGGCATCAGTGGTTTTAAAGCAGGTTTGGGGAACCTTCAACTCTCCAGATGTTGCAAAACCACACCTCTCATCAGTCTCAGCAAGCATGGCCAAGGGCTGAGGGTGACAGGAGGTGTGGTTCAGCAAAATCGGGAAGGCCAAAAGTTCCTCTCACATGTTCTAAACAGAGATGTAACATAACTATTTATCTGAAAAGTAGCCCTTTTCTTTTATCCTAGATGTAGGCTGACAAGGTGGGAAAAAAGCAGAGCTACACCGACCCCCAAAAGACACACACATAAATCTTGCTTTAAGCGCCATCCATGAAACTCTTTCTTTTTTATTTATTTATTGAATTGAATTTATATACTACCCTATACCCGATATCTCCTGCCAACCTAGCAGTTCGAAAGAACGTCAAATGCAAGTAGATAAATAGGTACCGCTCTGGCGGGAAGGTAAACGATGTTTCCGTGCGCTGCACTGGTTCGCCAGAAGCGGCTTAGTCATGCTGGCCACATGACCCAGAAGCTGTACGCCGGCTCTTTCGGCCAGTAAAGCGAGATGAGCGCTGCAACCCCAGAGTCAGCCACGACTGGACCTAATGGTCAGGGGTCCCTTTACCTTTATACCCGATATATAAATTCTTGCCTGCATCGTTGCACTGGCTCAAGTGGGGTGCCTTCTCATCTTACATTTTTACGGTAACCCATCCAATACCTTCAGCAGAAACTATTCCCAAAATATTGGCAGGTACGTTGCAGCAACATTGGACAAAGGAGTGCACAAGAAAGCAGGAATTCATGTGGACTTGTAGCAGCCCGTTCAAACGGCTCTGTTGGTTCCGAGATCATGGCAGCTAGCCTTGTTGCCAGCCGCCTGCAGAATGAAGCTTTTGATTGATTGCTCACCAATCAAAACACACACAAGCTGCCCCTTTAAAATATGCTCCAGGCTGAGGACCTGGAAGAGCGGAGCTGCGAGTGCAGAAGGAAGGAGTGGAGCGCTGAAAGGAAGGAGATTAACGGTGAACGGGCTGCCAATGTGACCCATAGAGTATTTTGAGCAGCGCGCCTTTACTGACGGCGACTGAGCGGGACGGGGGGAAGCGAGCGAGCCCAGCCTCTTCCTACCATTGGGTGGGTTGCGGCAGCTCTGGCCAATCGCAGCGCGCCTTCTGTAGAGGCGGGAGACGCACAGCCGGCTGAGCAGCGGCGGCGGCGGCGGCGGCGGCCGTTCTTTCCTACCTGTCTGTCAATGGAGCGGCGGCTCTTCTCGCGGCGGCTGGGTGAGTAAATGCGTAGAATTTGAAACCGAGAGCCGCTGGCCGTCAGTTGACCCGAGGGGAGGGACAGCTCGTGTTGCCTGGTCACCGCTCCGTTGCCATTTGATTTCAAATACCGACCCCTCCTTGGCATGACATATAAGGGCTAAGAATATTCATGGCCAAGGGTGGCTCCTTGAGATAAATGGTACTGAGGGGCAGGGATATGGGCAGGGCCGGGTTTAGGTTTGATGAGGCCCTAAGCTCCTGAAGGTAATGGGGCCCTTTATATGTCCAGCTGTCCTTTGTCAACAACAAATTGTCCCTGTTTTTTTGTGTTGAATATATGCTAAACAGTACGGTAATTCATGGACCAATTGCTCATAACAAAATATATATTTTATCGAAGTAATTGTTGAACTGAAAAACAATTAAGAAGTATATTAATAGTGAAATAATTATTAAGCTCTAACTTAAAGTGATTTTTATTCATAACAAAATGCAAACACATTGGCATTTGGAAATAACAAAAGTTCCTTTAGATACCCAGTTTACAAAGACTCATCTATTTTAGTTGTTTTTTTATCTTCTATTTTGGAAATGTACATCCAAGTTTTGTTTTTTCTTTAATTTTTTTTTTTTTTTTGGGGGGGGGGGGTTGGCCAAGAAAGTGCGGCCCTAAGCTATAGCTTGTTTAGCTTATACGTGAATCCGGCACTGGATATGGGTACGTGTATTTGTGCTAAAATGCCCTTTTCTAGAGCTCCTGTGTCTCGCTGAACTGCTGGCTGACAGGTGGAAAAACAGATGTTCCTCATGCTGCATTGATAAAGCTGCACTAAACACAATTTTTATGTCTGCTGTGCAGCTGTGAAAAGGGGGGGGGTTATGGCGCCCTTTCTTGAAGCCTGTTATCTGTTTGTCAGCGAGAGGGTGATAGCCACCCACATAATTTCCAAGAGGGTGAGCTGTTCTAAGTCCGTTGGCAGCAAAAATAAGGAAGGGGTGGCTCCTTAAAACCACCTCATTTATTATAGCTTAAGTTTTTGTGGGGTATAGTCCATCAGAGGCGTGGTGTTTGTAAAATGGCACTCTTACCTACCCACCGCCAGGGGATGAGAAAAGTGGGGAGAAGCAACATAACCACTAGCCCTGCCCCACCCCATGTACGTTCTGTGCAGACCTCTCCCCACCCAACCTCACCTTCTCTGCTTGGGAAAATAAGAGGAATCAACCACAAAAGGGTAGTGGGGCTGGTACCACTTTTTGTTTTTGCAAATAATATTAAACTTGACAACACAAACATCCTGCCATTGCTTTCCCCTGCATGCCTGTAGTTGAGCCTTTAGTTATTTGATGTTCCCAGAATGGCTTGCATAAAACCAGGTGGATTAGTAAAACAATAAAAGCAGAACAGTTGAGCACAATTAATAATAATAATAATATCTTTATTGTCATTGCCCCCTTCGGGGACAACGAAATTGCTTAAGACCCTGCTGTGGGACTTACTCCAAAGTAAGTGAGTATATGACTGCAATTTAAATGCCTCCCCTTTAAATCCAGATTTAAAAAGTATGGAAAAGCCTGGAGGATGTAGAAAGTATCAACTTTTGTCAAAAAGAAAAGGATACAGAAATGTGACAAATGCAGCCTGTCATGACGGTTTAATGATGGAGAGTGCTTTATGTGTATAACTGTTGCCAGGGCATAGAGCTGTTAAAAGGCCCAGGAGACCTGCCAGAAAAAGGCTGTAATCTTAGAACGGCATGCAGAGTATATGGACTAGAATTACCAGGAGCGTTTTGTAGGATGCAGGTTGAGAGAGCCAGTACAGTGGTACCTCGGGTTACATACGCTTCAGGTTACAGACTCCGCTAACCCAGAAATAGTACTGAAATAGTTAAGAACTTTGCTTCAGGATGACAACAGAAATCGTGCCCCGGCGGTGCAGTAGCAGCAGGAGGCCCCATTAGCTAAAGTGGTGCTTCAGGTTAAGAACAGTTTCAGGTTAAGAATGGACCTCCGGAACGAATTAAGTACTTAACCCGAGGTACCACTGTACTTGTATGTAGACCATCGTTGGGTGAATTTGAAGGAAGCAGCCGTGGACAGGGCTCAAATAAGCTATCATTGCTGGGCTCATCACTTGCAACCCTGTACATGGCGTCCTCTGTTGTACTCCCAGCAGAAAGTCTGCTGGCAAAATGCTTCAGAAAAAATAGACTTGACTAGAAAGTTCTAACCAATTCAGAACCAACTACTGTTGTTCTAACTACAGTACTTCCTACTTCTGCCTCCTGCTGCTGGAAGGAGTGAAATTTCATGCCTATAAGTGTTAGTGTGTCTCTCCCCACCCAAATTGGTAATGGCCCAGAACTGAGCCTTGGAACCAGCTCAGAACACCCTGGGCTTGCCTTGCATTCTTGAAGTTGAGCCCCATATCCATTTCTCATTAGTATTCACTTCTGTTCTGATGAAAAGTGGCTTCAGAGCACAACAGCACCTCTTACCACTTTCCTGCTTCTACAGTCAGTAGCTTCTCCAAGTTTTGTGTATTGTACCTGCTCTGGAGTGTATGTGTTAGGGGAGGGATAGTACTTCTGGTGGGGGACAGGTCCTACTGCTTCTGGGGTAGTTTGTCCACCTTTGATCTCCACCCTGCACTCAGCTCTCACCTGTGGCTCCTAGAAGCTGTCAGAATGCAACAACAGCCACACCCCAGGAACAGCTTCAACAGGCCAGGTAAACCAGGTGAAGATAGCCGATGGGTCTCAAACCCTCCCTCCATCCAGAGAAGCAAGAGTCTTTATTGGAGTTCAAGGACATATTCCAGCCAGGCAACAGCGCTCCAGGGGAGATGCAGGGCCACTGAGGGGGTGTGGCCAAGGGAGAATTTTAGGGGCTAGGTAAAGAAGCCTGAGGGGTTGCATTCAGCCCCTGTGCCTAAGATTCCCCACCCTGCTCATGTGGTACTGGTATGTTGTTTCTGCTTTCACCCTCCAACCACTATTTTGCAACTGGCTCCAGTTGGTGGACTTCAGATTTTATTTTATAAAATCTGCAAGCCTGAAGGTTCCCACCCCTGAGCTAAAAGCACACTGCACAGACAGAGAGAGTGAATTTCATATCTTACCTCTCTTGGAAGTTAAGAAAGAGTTTCAGGAGCAGTGGAATGTGAATCAGCAGGTTTCAGGATCTCACATATCCAAATAATTGCATTTTAAATAATATTTTGCTATGAGTTTTATTTATTTATTTGTGATGCATGTGTTTTTAGTATTGCTTTGCTAAATTGCACCATTGTGGGAAATTGGTACAAGAAGAATTGACAAAATAAATATGGGATGAGCAAAACAGAGATCACTTTTTATTGTTTTTCTTAGGCAAGAGCAATTATATAATTACAATTGCCTTGAGCAGTCACGGGAGAGGATAAATCAAAACTGTCGCTCTAGTTCTTTGCTGTTGTACAAAATTAAAAAGCCTTTTTTTAAACTGGAGACACTTTAATGCTGCAACTGAAATTTCCCTGTGGGCTTTACAGACTATGTGTATCAGATGATCAGATTGTAGGCTAATAATAGCTCACTTTTTGTGCAATGTACTCTTCTCTGATGTTAGTAATGGGAACTCTACCTCCAGGCTGGTCATTGCTTCTTGGTCATTTGCTCTTTATTGCATGACACCCCCGGTGGGCACTGGGAATCCCAATTACTAACTTGGCTGCCCATATGATAGTGGCATTGCTCTGACACATTTTAGCATGGTCTTCCGTGGAAGCACTGATGTGTTGTCTCATCATGGGAATGGGGAACCCCAACTACTAACCTGGCTGCCCATGTGATAATGGCATTTCTCTGACACATTTCAGCATGGCCTTCCAGGGGTACTTTCCATAATTGCCCTAGGAAATATTATTAGTATTTTCTTCCTCTTCACAGATATGCCCATTCCTTGAAGTCATGCAATGCAATCCTGTGTATGTTTATACAAAATTTGCTTTACTCCCATTGAGTTTAGTAGCACTTCCTCCCTAGTAAGTGTTTTTGGATTGCAGCCTAAGTTACTATTTTTTCATTTGTGCTAATAGTACATTATGATTTTAAATTGTTTTGTGCATGACTTCTCACCCTCAACCCTATGTCACTAAAGATACCATCTTTCCTATAATGTCACAGTTCCTCAGTCATTCCTACATCAATATAATATATTTCAGTTGCATCTCTTACGGTATAAATTAATCACCTAGGTATTAATAACGGATGATGACACTTGGTGTAACAGTAGTGGTTAGAGGGTATTCTGATTTGTCATACTGAATTTGAGATGCTGTGAGCTGTTTGAAATGCCTGTATGGTGAAACAGCCAATGAGATAACTTTGGATTATTTATAGGACCACTGATGGATTTTAAAGCTTCAATTCACTCTGCAGATATTAGACAGAATTGTCTCCTTGAGGAACCAACTTCTCACCATCGGCAGCTTGTATTACTTACTGACCAAAAAGATCTTGGAGCACTTTTTCCTTTGTAATCCCAAAGAAGATGGCTGAGAAACAGATTAGGTATGTGTCCTTCCCAAGTTTTTAGAAATATAGTGAGCCTCGAAGCAGGCATTGGAGAAACAGTGCGATTGATTTACAGAATGAACATGACAACAAATGCTGCAAAATGAAGTATGTAAAATGTTTGGTTTTTTTATTTTATTTAATTTGAGGATGGCCATTTTTCCAGTCTAATTTTAATTTTATTTGAATTAATTTTGGGATGCATTTTAATCGATTGTTTGTTTATGTATATTGTGTTTTATATGATTTTAGCTGCTCTGAGCCCAGCTCCAGCAGGGGAGGGCTGGATACAAATAACTTTCTTTTTTTATTTATTTGATCAATAGTTTTATAACAAATTTCAAAGACCTGTTTTTAAAAATATTTGAGATTAAATTGCAACAAAGATGTATTTAAGAGCAGTTATGATGGTTATTCTTACATACCTCATAATAGCTAGAAGTATATATACTCCTGAAGAATAACTTCATGTGGTCTGAAATGTAGCAGGGCAGCTCTCTTCATTCCATAAATAGTCTCTCTTGTCTCTCTAGACTAGGTGGAATGAGAGACCCAAAGGAACCAGTCTGATTTGACATGGAATAGAGTAAGGGAGACAAGAAAAGAGAGATTGTTGTGGCAGAGAGTCATAAATGTAATGCAAGGCTGTACATATGATGCAGCCCTAACATGCAAGAGTCTCGGTATGATGTGCTTATACCAAGCACATAAGAAGCTCTTTGAGGGATGTACATACATTAAACACATACTTAGAAACACTGCATGTTATGGACTGTATCCAACACTGCATGAGTGGACTTCTGTTTGTACAACTGGACTTCTCCCTGTACAGTCCAAAAAATACATTGTAAAAGGTCCCCAAGACCCTGGAACAGATTTTGAGGGTGAGGGGACTGCAGGGGAAAGGAGAAGAGAAGGAAGTTACATTGTGTGAGTGGAACAGCAGCCTTGGCTACAATCCTGTGTTTTTTCATGTATGTCACAGATGTGTACCATTGTTGCATATGAAGTGTTCTAAAAGCTTTATTGTAGCAATGCTGAAAGCAAAACATAGTCTGTGGCCAATCTCAAGGAAGTCAGAATTTGGTGCATCACAGAGCTGAATTTGATATAAATGAAATAAATATACAGCATAACTCTTCTCCAGCCCCTAGTTCTGGAAATTCTTGATTCAATTGCATACAATGGAATTCTGCTTTCTCTTGTTCAGTTTGCCCGCTAAACTTATTAATGGAGGAGCTGCAGGGATCATTGGCGTTACTTGTATATTTCCAATTGACCTGGTTAAAACCAGGCTACAGAATCAGAGAAGTGGACAGCAAGTCTACAAAAGCATGTAAGTGATCACTGGAAATGTATTGCATCTAGATTGACTTAATATTTGAGCAGCTCTTTCACCATTTGCAAGTACCTACAGATAGATGTAGGTGTTGGGAAAGTAGAAATCCACAGTTATTAATGGAATGATTCCATCAAGTATGGGTCTTTATCTGCATGTATAAAATAAAGAATAATGTACCGGTGAATGAAATAAGGTAAATAGAAAATGAAAAAATTACTGTAGCCTCATTTTGGATACTAGAGAACAATAAAGGTTATAAATAATATGTTGTATTTAAGTAGCTATAATGAGGTATTATTTTATTTTTCTTCGTAAAATACATATTATTAAGGCTTGATATGATATATTTTTGTAGTATATATTACATTGGTCACTGCTGCTAAGCTCTAATATCAAATATGACAAGAGTATCTTAGCGACAGGTAATCTCTGACTATAGTGTTGTGTCTTGATCAGGTTGGATTGTCTAATGAAAACCCTGCGTTCAGAAGGCTATTTTGGAATGTACAGAGGTAAGTCTTTTCCTTGTTTTTGTAATGGCTGTAACTAACACAGTTATACTGCTTCATGATAATTGGGGACTTATTCATTGGGGTCTCACCCATTATGATTAGGGACTCGTCTTGAAAGGTCAGAACTGGAGATCTCAATGTATTTACTAGTGAGTTGGCTGCATTGTTTCTGGAGCTTACTTTTAAGTAAACATTCATAGAGCTGTGCTCAGACATTTGAAACAAATATGCGCAAAATGAGATGCAGTCTGCTCACACAACAGGATTTCCATTTGTTCTCCTTCTGCCACAATCTGCTATTGCTTTTAAGATTAGAGTTTTGTAAATGACTGTATAACTCCAGTAGTAGTTTCTGGGCTATTTCCAATAACTTTGAAAACTGGAATCTGAGTCCCTGCCACAATAAACGATGTGGGATACCTATAATCAAAATATATTTTAAAACAAAGAAAATCTCCTAATTTCAATTATTTATTTTTAGGCGCAGCAGTGAATCTGACCCTTGTAACACCCGAGAAGGCTATCAAACTGGCTGCTAATGACTATTTTAGGCACCTTCTTGCCAAGGATGGGTATGTTAACTTGAGATACTAGAGCTGTCTCATTTGTACCGTACATAAGTTAAGTCTGTTTTCGTTGCGGACTCCATTACGTGAATGTGACAAATTGTGCAAAGCTCATTAAATAGTTTTTTGATCACCCTTGAGAGCAGAATGAACAATAATATGTTGATAGCAAGGCATGCAATATTACGAATCTTCTGAATGACCAGAAGACAAGTAATTATGGAAAACAGAAAGCAGAACTTACTGTGCGCTGGATGGACTACTTTGAAGAGCCAATGGGCTGGAGGAACAGGTCATCTTTGTGATGCACATAATCTAGCTCGTTCTCATGACTTCTGCAATGCACAATCATTTGTGCATTTCTATCCCAAGCCACTCTTTCATTTTCTTGATCATTGCTACCTCCCAAGTTCTTTTGCTGAACTTTGTGAAAATCAAGATATTGCAAGGAGGATAATATGTATGTATTAAGTACATCTTTGCAAAACTTCGTGATTTCAATAACTTACTGCAGGATGGGCAGGGAAAGGGAGGGAAGATCTAACACAGAGCATTGACATTCCAATATGTACCGTATTTTTCGCTCTATAGGACGCACCAGACCACAAGACGCACCAATTTTTGGAGGAGGAAAACAAGAAAAAAAATATTCTGAATCTCAGAAGCCAGAACAGCAAGAGGGATCGCTGTGCAGTGAAAGCAGCGATCCCTCTTGCTGTTCTGGCTTCTGGGATAGCTGCGCAGCCTGCATTCGCTCCATAAGACGCACACAAATTTCCCCTTACTTTTTAGGAGGGAAAAAGTGAGTCTTATAGAGCAAAAAATACGGTAACTCTATATGGACTGACAAAATCTTCTGACTTTGATTGTAAACATAAATATTATAATCCTATGTCCTGATGGGATATTGTCAGGGAACTGACATTGGAGCTAGATGCGGAGGGAAGGCTCTCAAATGATACTGGAGAAGGGCCCAGCAGGGAGAGAGGCAGCTCCGCAGATGGGGAAGCAAATCAACACAACACCAGGGATATAGGGCGGCAGATGTGGGAATCGGCGAGAGGGCTCCAGGACTCTTCACCGGACACCAGCGGGGAGAGCACGGGTCCTCCGCTACCCATGCCCACCCTGCGCAGAAGACTTCCGCGCAGAGAGAGTAGGAGGAGACTGGGTGTCAAACAACTTTTATGTTGGAAAAGATTTAAGAAACGCCCACTGACGGATTCTGCTAGCGACTGAGGCAGCCACAAAGTGAAGGGCTGCCCAGACTGAAAGGTTTAGTAAGGCAACAAAGCCTGGAGAGGCGGCAACTTACGCACGAGCAACCCATACACATTACAGATATTGACTGCAAGAAGCTAATATGTCATTTTCAATGGGTTTGATTCTCAAAGCCCCTTGCTAGTCTGAAGATAAACTATATATTTCCTTTATACAGCCTTTTCCTTCTCTTGGATATTGCATGCTTGTATACTTTAGTGTTTAAAATAATATTTTTAGTATAAATAATACGTTTAAGAAATACTCTTTTTATTACAGGGTAGCCCTTTCTTTATCCAAGGAGATGCTGGCCGGTTGTGGTGCTGGAACCTGCCAAGTTATTATCACCACTCCAATGGAGATGCTGAAAATCCAACTTCAAGATGCAGGGCGACTAGGTAACAGTTCTTGCCTATCATCTCTGAGAACAGGTTCCTGGATGATCACACAAAGCTAAAGTAATGGACCCCTGGATGGTTAAGTCCAGTCAAATTTGACTATGGGGTGCAGTGCTCATCTCCACTTTCAGGCTGAGGAAGCTGGTGTTTGTCATCAGACAGCTTTCTGAGTCATGTGGCCAGCATGACTAAACCGCTTCTGGCACAACGGGACACCATGCCGAGTGCCAGAGTGCTCGGAAATGCCATTTCATACAATAGTCCAGTTCACACATAACACTAAGCCAAACTATCTAACTATCAACATGTGAGTGTGCAAGTACTCATGGTAACAATCATGGTCACTTCACTCTTCCCCAAGTCCTACTACTGCTAGGCTACCTGAGGCTAAGCTATGGTTTGGCTTAGCATTACTTGTGAACCTGGACTTGTAGTCTGTAACAGGAGACAAGGTGCAACTCCATGTTGAGACATAACACTAAGCCAAACTAAGCAAGACCCAGGGGAGGAGTTAAGTAGCTGCCGTTTTTGCTGCAAGTACTGAGTACATATGCACACACCATGATTTGGCTTGGTGTTATGTACAAACTAACATGAACTGTTGAACAAGAGATGTTCAGTTTGGCGTAGGTTTCAATTACCATTAGTTTTGGCTGTCATAAGCTAGGTCAGTAGTAACTTGGTGGCTTGTAAAACAAGAACAGGGATTGGGAATAATATTGTCCCTACCCATGGTGTGTGTGCAGCATGAGTAAGTGTCTGGTATTTTATCTCATCCTGCTATAGATGGCGGCTGCAGAAAGTTATGTACCATAAGGGATCATTTGAATGTATTGCCTAATTGACAAGAAATGGTAATCTAAGGCACAACAGTGCTTTAATCAGTTCCAGAACTCAGTAATGCTTCTAAGTTATTGAGCCAGATAAGTGAAAAAAATGAGTATCAGTACTGTGTTATCTGTATAGGAGCAAAGTCTTATGTAGGCAATTTATGACCCAGAAATATGGAACACTGTTAAAGAGCAAGGCAAGGCACCAGAAGTCAGCACATAAGCTAGAGCTCCCTGCTGTGCAATCAGGATTTCAGATTGCAGGGGGAACCTATGTGCATATAACAGACTCCCTTCTTCAGACCTTCCCTCAGCTCATAGATGGCAAGGCCAATAGGCATGGCCTGTTCCATGTGGTTGTATCAACACTTATCTTTTGCCCCATGCTTTCCAGGCACAGGTCTGCACTTTAAAGCTCTGTATCCAAGTGCTTCCCCCCACCCCTGAACTTTTCCTTAAAAACCCACTAGTTAAAGCTGAAGCTCAATGAATGGCAATTTAGGTTCTCAACAGATTGTCGTTAGCTTCTATTCAGCAGTAAAGAGCAGGTTTTCACAGTGAAGGCTCCAGAGCAGAAAAGAAAGTGCACTCAAACCTTGGCTCCCAAACACCTCCGTTTTGGAACATTTTGGCTCCCGAAAGCTGAAAACCTGAAAGTAAATGCTCCAGTTTTCCAACATTTTTCGGAAACCGAACATCCGACACTGCTTCCGCTTGATTGCAGGAAGCTCCTGCAACCAATCAGAAGTCGCACCTTGGTTGTTAAACATTTCGGAAGCTGAACGGGCTTCCAGAATGGATTACATTCAAGAACCGAGGTTTGACTGTACTTGGATACAGAGCTTTAAAGCACAGGCCACCTGGAAAATGTGGAGGAAAGGTAAGAGTGGATAAGCCCTTAGAATGTCCAAATAGTGCTTATGTTTCACTATCACAGAGCTGCTTATAGGAGTTACAGGAGTTGAAGAGATTTCCAGGGATCAGACCTTCAGGTAATCAGATTTAGAATGCATCTCAGACTTGTATATATTTAGGGTGAAATCATAAATTTCAGGAGACCAATGAGCCTGACATATTTTTAATTGTTCTTTCAGCATCTCAGCAGCTTGTGAGCAGAGTTCCTTGTTCATCTCCTGGGTGCAAGCTTCTAGCTGTCAGCCCTGTTCTAGCCAGAGCATACAATGTAGGACCAATTGCCTTTCCAAGGAGGATATCTGCCACACAGATAGCAGTCGAGCTTCTGCATACCCAGGGCATTAAAGGACTCTACAAGGGTCTTGGAGCCACCTTGCTGAGGTAAGGATGGAACATCTTGTCCTTCCCATTCCCAGCCCAATTTTTACAGTATGTGGCTTTATAAAAATGCAATAACTCTTGTGTTCTAGGGATGTCCCATTCTCGGTCATCTATTTCCCGCTGTTTGCCCATCTGAACAGAGCAGGACACAATTCCCTGGAAGAGAAAGCCCCTTTCTTTCGTTCTTTTCTTGCTGGTTGCATGGCCGGTTCAGTGGCAGCTGTGTCTGTCAATCCCTGTGATGGTAAGAGAATATTTATATCTCATCTCTTTTGTGTTTCTGTGTTTCATGTATTTCATGTATTTCATGCTTCTCCATACAGTAGTTATAGAGAAATACTGGGAAAAGTAGATTTCCTTGTGAATCTCTGGAAGCTACCCTTCCATCTGTTAAGGCTTTATGTGTAGGGAAGTTTTTTGTCTTCAGAATATCACAGTGCTTTAATAAATTTAGAAAAGAATGAATTTTAATATGCTGTAGTCATAATGTTGTCAGGCTTGCCTGCATTAGTCTTCTAACCTGGCAAACAATATTTTTATTTTGCAGTAATAAAAACTCGTCTTCAGTCAATGGGCAAGGGAAGAAACGAAGAGAGTTATAATGGAATTATTGATTGTGCACGGTAAGTAATAAAAGCACTGTGAATAACTGACTGTTCAGCCAGAGTGTAAGCAAATGTTTATAATGTTAAACAGTATGTTAAATGTGGAGGAGGTTTCCTGTTTGAGAAGACATGAAAAGTATTACGTGCATTCACACTAGACCTTTTAAGCTGATCTTCAGACATGTGAAGGCAGTTTCCCCTAATTTGCCACTGTAACCTCTGCAGTCAGAAGGCAGCTGTGAATCTGATAAAAGTAGGAGTAACTGATTGACCCTAAGCACATGGCTATAACATTTGGAAGCTACTTCCAACATGATTTATCCTAGAATATGTGCTGAAGAACCAGCTGTCAAATATCACAACCATTGCTTGAAGTATAACCATACAGAAATGCTTTTCAGTAGCTTCCATATGGAAGCTATACCCTTTGAATTGGCCATAAACTTGTAGGAATCATGCCAATTTCTGGTGTGTTCCTTTCTCTTTTAAGACTTCTTTTTATAGGGTGAGAGATGAATTACAGCCGCAGGAGGGAATCAGGTTTTGGCAGGAGAACACATGGAGATTTTTGAGTGAGTGTTCAGATCTGGACACAGGAGTTGTGAAATGATACGTGCAGAATTTAGTAGCCAAGTATATATTTGGTATTGTTTTCTCTCTTTCAGGAAACTTTGGATGAAGGAGGGTCCTTTAGCCTTCCTTAAAGGGGCTGGTTGCCGAGCCCTGGTCATTGCACCTCTTTTTGGTATAGCTCAAGGTATTTACTTTATTGGTGTTGGAGAATTTCTTATTGAGCTATACCAGTATGGAAGACTTTCTCCCTAGACTTCCTCCTTGTTCTTTGGACCTACTGGAATGAATCCACAAGAATCACCAGACAAGACACAAGAAAACAGTGAATTTTCAGATTGAATTATCAGTGTTTCTTCTGTCAAAACTTAGACTCAAAGCCAAGTCCACCTGAGCTCTTAATTGTTATCAGGTTTTGGAGCCAGACTGACTAGGCACATAGTTCTCAAATGGTGATGTGTCTCTTTTTCTTATGAAGTAAAAAGCCAAGAGTTGTGACACAGTAGGACAGTCATCTGAATATGTAGAATGCAGGATGCATTCTGGGAGTTAGAAGAATGAAGCCTCTGGTAATGGAATGGCAATGGCTACTTTTTATTAAGCCTGGCTATGGGAGGATGTATCAGAAAAACTTTTTTAATGAGTGGAACAGGAAAAGAAACTTTAAACAAAATTATTGGGGGAGGGCACTTGCAATCGTTCCAAGCATGTTAGCAAAGATTTAAAAAATGGGAACAAATTTTGTGAATTTTTTATATATCTGTCTTTTATAACATAACTTTACATAGAGTAAAGAATTTGGTTCCTGTGGTGACTGCTAAGAACAGAGCAATGTAATACAATACAAGGGTTAACAGGTGAAGGAAGCAACATAGGCTATCAACCTAAAGGTTTTCAGAAATGCTCTCTGGAACCTAGTTATAGGGACTAGCGATCTCTGTAAGCTACATGTTATGCAAATAAACTGCTAAGCAGTTTTTCTTGGGCTGTTGCAACTATGTTTTTGTGAAGCTATATTGTAGGTTTTACTGTTCATAATTAACTACAAAATTTCTCTATCAAAGGTGTGTGTTTTTTTAATGAATTATAAGATGGTCTCTAGACATACCATGAATAATGTGTTGGCAGCGCAAGAATGATCATTTTTCTTTGCTCTTATCCTGGCACAATAAAATGGTTCAGACCAGTTCTGTGTGTGTTGTCTTTCCTGTGACTTTGCTAAGTACCCTTTGATATTTACATGTGTTATTGACAACTTGGGTGAAACTCTATTTTTCTTAAATCGCTTATCCTTCTATCGTCACACATTCTTATGAATACATTTGTGTGAGCCTTGCCAATTTTCTAAATGAATTGAAATGACCCCAGTCTTCTGAAAGACCTGCTTTATCCATATAGCTCACTAGGCAACCACCTGTCACTATGTCTGTTCACAGAAGTAGCTTTTGCTATGCTCTGGGTGATGGTTCAGTTTCTAGTTATACCCTGCCTGCCCCGCCCCAACCACCCACCCACCCCCCACAGTTGTCTACCTTCATTATACACATGATTATTTTATATGGCTAATTAACAGTGTTACAGTGAACACAACTGGCACTCTAGTCCAAAGAAAACCAAGAGTCCTGTGGTACCTAATTTATTATGGCATGGAATTTCTCAGAATCATAGAGTTGGAAGGGACCCAAGGGTCATCTAGTTCAACCCCCTGCAATGCAGGAATCCCAGCTAAAGCATCCATGACAGATGCTGTCTACAATTATTTGTGATATAGTAAGATAGTCTTTGGAGTGCCAGTTGACACAGCAATGGCAAAGACTGGCAAGCAAATCACAGGAGCTAATGAAATATTGGTGTAGCTGTCAGTGCTGAGAACAGCGTAGCAATTCCGGCCGAACACACAACTTCCCTCCTCTGTCAAAGCATGAATGGAAGGGGCTGGCTTGTTTTGCTTTTCCTCAGGAAGGAGAATGAATCCAACAAAGAAATGTGGATTCCTTGTGTCTGTACAACCACACGGTCAGAGGCGCCTTTGTAACACTGCTGAAAATTATTTTTGTGCCTGTGAGTCCTAGATAAAATGGAAAACAGCAGCTGATTGTTTTTTAAAAAAAATAATTGTCTAAATAATTTTACATAACAAGTGTTGGATATGCTAACCATTCCATTTATTCTTGGATGCCCAAAACTTGCCATGTGACAGGAGGGATAGTGTGTCTTTGTGTGCAAGAGAGAGAAAGAAGGGACCTTATAGGTTATGTAGCTTCTGAGGTATAGTGCAATAATCAGTGCTGCTTGCCTCATGCACACAGTCGCTGTAGTCAGTGTTGCATTTCCCACACTTGCAGCTCACGGCCACAGGATAGGAATAGTAGGAGACGACATGGTGTTGACAGCCAGGGATCATCACAGTCTTGTACACCATGTCCTTGTATGTGCACACTTCCTGGGACAGGGCTCTCTGGGGCAGCAGCTTCTTACCATTGCTGTCCTGTAAGAGAATGCCAGTGGTTATTGCTTTTTGCTTAATCCTACCCGCATAATTTATGTTGTGCTCAGATAGAAATCTCTCCATCTCACACCTCCCCAACGGTCACATTTTTGTAACTGCTGCTGAAGCAAGAAAGGCCATTTCATCCTTGTGATGGGTTTTCAAGCTATGACAGGCACAGTCCCACCATAATGTTGAATTTGTGGTACGAGCTCGGTTCCTTGTGTAGTTCCTTGGTATGATTATTTGGGGAAGGGTTGCTGAGCAGGATCAAATTCCTAAATATGCACAGATTGGTTGTGACCTCTTGGCCCTCTTCTTTTGGTTTGTCCCATTACTTTAATAGTTAATCTGAAATTCTGTATTTTGGTTTTTTCACTTTCTGAATTGGCCCTCCACTTTTCTAGTGGCCATTTGCTTTCTGAACATGTGCTCATTCTTTCAACATTTACCTTCATTAAACTGGTAGAACTTTGCTAATCCTGCTTTTCAACCTGTTGCTCAGGTACCCTTTTGAGTGCAATCTTTCGCCATGACCTTTGATTTTTCAGATCCAATTTGTTGCCAATACATACTGCTCTTAGTTCCCACCCATCAGTTATTGATGGTCATCATCGTAATTGCAATTCCCCCCCCCCCGGCCACATTCTTCTCACCTACAGCCCTTCATCGCTGTTCTTTTGTTTTGGTTGCTATTTATGAGTGTCATATTGATTCCACCTCTCTCTACCCACACTCCTGGCACTCCATTACTGAAGACCATGAGGAAGAGCTACTACAACACCAACCCTAAGCCAGCATCACGTAATGGGTGAGGGCCTGCTGTGTGCTGGTGGGGTGAAGTCACATTCTCCACTTCCTTTAGTGCCCTATAACCCACATGGCTAACCCAAATTTCATGAGAATTAAAAAAGCAAAAAATAATTCTTGAATGTGCTCAAGGAAAATCATTTCCTCAAAAATTAAGAAAATGTCATAGTAGAAGCAAGATGATATTTTGCGACAGATAACTGTCCTTGATCACTTCCATGTCTCTGAAAAGTCCATTGATTCAAAGCCTCAACTACTCCAGTGTCTCCCATTTCACCTCCACATTTAGTATAATGTCTCAAACCATTATATCACCTCATTCATCTTCTCTGTTGTCTAATAATCCTTTCCTATTTACTCCTAAAGCCTAAGCTACTTATTAAAACACTCTTTTTTTCTATAAAACCAAGAAGGGACTCAATGGTGTGTTGTAAGAACGTACCCGTGTCATGCAATATCCTTCACAGATGGTGGTGTTGATGGCCAGGCAGAAGGCACATTCTCTCTTCTCCACGTGGATGATGTACTCAACGGGGACACAAAGGGACATGCTCTGCCCCAAAGTCAGGGCAAAGACTAGGAAGAGAGAGGTGAAAGGGGAAGGATTCATGCTGCATGCAAAAACAAAGCAAGGCAAAGTCACTTTAGACATTGTGATGTCAGGAGTAGCTTATTAACAGAATATAAGGGACTTTCCCAGTCTCCATTGCCAAACTCTCTGATCTTTTTTCTATGCAATCAGGTACATGGGTTCTCTGTGTACATAAACATAAAGAATAACTAGTAAGCTAGTTGTGCCCTAGCTAGATTGAGCAAGGGCAGGTCCAAGTGGGAAATTCCTAGTTAAACTATAATATGTACATCTGCAAAGACAAGGAGTATCTTGAAGAAAGACAATTGTCCTGACACAGAGAATCTCTGCATCAAGGCTACCTTGCCCTTCTCTTCCTCCTGTCATTCCCATGCGCTTGCATATCTAAGGATCAGCAATGCTTAAAAAGTACCCTTGAGCTTCAGGGTGCATGCACATATAACTTGGACAATAATGATTATGTTCTGTTATTAATCAGGCAGTAGCAAGCATTCTTAAATGTTGGAATAAAGAAGCAATGGTAATTTTTTGAGCCTCCCTTTCTTTAGGCAGAGAAACACATAACATTCAGTACATGGTTGCCTCAGTCTAAAACCTCTGTGCAAACTAAGAACAGCCCCAGTAAAACCAAAGTTAATGATACTGTAAAAAGAGGTCAAACATAATGCTCAGGATTTGCAAGCCATAAGCTAGTATTATAGTATCGCTTGGGAAAATAGAGCTCCTTCTGCTAAGAGTGTCAGGTTGAACGAACAAAGCAATGACAGAATGGCAAGCCTCTGGCTGATGCCACAGAATCCTCCCTAGGAAAAGTCCTTTTTCTGAGGGCTCCTCCAAATGACCTGTTCATTGAACATTCATTCTAATTTGCTTGCAGAAAGCTTACACAGAGGTTATACACTGGGCAGTATCCATTTTCCTCATCCCGTCAGTGCAAGGATAACTACTTGTGCGTCAGGATTTTTCCCTGTTTTCTCCCTGCGTGCACACTCTGCAGCCTCACCAAATCTGCTTTGGAGAGTTGGGAGAACCGCCAGAACAGATTTAGCGGGGCACAAGGGAGGAGAAAGGTGAATTCTATTGTGCAAGCAGAAATCCTTGCATTGTGCAGACATTTACTTAGTGCTATAATGGATACAAGCCCATGTCTGGTCTTTAATGATCATCCATCCTGATTTGCTTGTGCAGTGTCCATACATCTTCCTGCAACTCATTAATTCATTCCATGCTTTTCAGTACATTTCCTGTGACTTTCCTTACTGCAAGCAGCCTGTCTTTAAAAAGGTAGATTTGTTGTACTAGGGTGAGCAAGCAATTTAATTGCACACGTCTAAATTTATGATATACACTTAAATCCCTCCTGCAAAATAGTGGTAGTGTGGATTCTGGAGGCACCCTGACAGTAGGGCACAAGTTGCCAACATCTACAAATATGCAATCATTCCTGAATTCCCCACATACTTACATAGAGGCAAAACCTGGAACACTGGCCAGACACCCACCTATCAGCTGTGAAGTGATGCCAAACTGGAAAGACCGTCAACCGGCTCTTTCCTTCACACAAGAACCAGATGCTTCATTGATTCTGCTTCAGGCGCAATAAACCCAGCACAAACTCTGAGTGCATTTTATACTCCTCTGGTTAATTCCTGGCTGATCTACCTGTTTATGTAATTGCATTAATTGCTACTTCTAATCTCTGTAATATCTACTGAAGATTCATACTTGTCCATTCAGGAAATGTAATTGAGATATGGAGAACTATAACATCTCCGCCTAGCAGCTGGATGGCACAGCTAATTAATTTAATATTCATTCTTCACTTACCACAACATGAAAATACATATATATGGATTTAGGAAAGCCTTTGTTGACATTGGTAATTGCTGGGAAAGAACTGCCATGGAAGAGAAACAAACCCAGTTTGCAGAACAGGGGGTCTTAGGATAGATTTGAATGGTGATGGAAGAACAGAGAGGTCTATATGTGAAATTCTCAGCAACCCTTAACAAACTACAGTGGCCAGAATTATTTGAGAGAAAGAATGTGCTTTGAATGTGCCTTAAAAGTATAGATATAGGTGGGGACATGGGACATAGGACATGGGTGGCGCTGTGGTGTAAACCACTGAGCCTCTTGGTTTGCCAGTTAGAAGGTCAGCAGTGAGATCCTGTTGCTTTATCCCAGCTCCTGCCAATTGTTTCCATGTGCTCTGTTTTCTGGCACGGTGTTCTTCTGCTGGCCACATGACCCGGAAAGCTGTCTGTGGACAAACACCGGGTCCCTTGGTCTGAAGGCTAGATGAGCGCCGCAACCCCAATAGTTGCCTTTGACTCAACCGTCCAGGGATCCTTTACCTTTTTAAAAAAGGTATAGTATGTATGTGGCCTCAGCTGAATGCATCCCTGTAGTTCAGGACTGTGCCTAGAAATGGTAAGTGTGGATCATGCGAAGTCATTTTCATTATTCAATCCGTGGGACATTATTTTTTCTCCTCTCTTCTCAAGGTCTCTAAAAATAGATCTACATCATGGCAAAAGGGGCTTAAGTGTCTAAAAGCAACACTAATTAATTTGACTATCTATAATAAATCTCTCAAACATATGTTATGATGAGTCAAGTATTTTATTACGGTCATAGACCGGCATAAGCAAAACATCTAAATAAATAGCATAACAGTATGAATCTAAGCGAATAATTATTAAATAAATAAGAGCAAGAACCAAACATATACATAGAATACTTAATTAAGCATAGATAATGGGTGAGTAAAAATTTATAAGAAAAAATAAAAGATCGGTTAACACAGCTAAATGGGGTAGGCTTCAGAAGTGCAGATCTAACAATATGGGCCTTCAGTTTAGGATTGAATTGTAGCATAGACCATTCTTCGTCGAACATCTATCATGGCAGCGCAAAACCTGGCGACTGAATATGTAACTTCTGGGGTCTCATCCTGTAGTAATATGGAGATGTTGTGTTGTTCTGAATGCCCAGGAAACTTATATAAGATGGGTTGGATAAACCTAGTTCAAATGTCTATATAATATTGGCAATAAAGAAGGGCATGCTCCGTTGTTTCCTGCTGCCCAAAGCCACATGGACATGAGTTTGTTATTATCTCATTGTTAAATAATCTTTCCCAGGTGGCCCTAATTCAGAAATGGGGACCCTAATTCAGAAATGGGGGCCCTCAGTAGATGGGTAGACCCTGGATTTCTGCAGGAAATAAATTGTGCAAGAGTGAGGAAGTAAGCAGGGGTACATTCAGAGAATGACTGTCAGGTGCTCTGTCTGAGAACCCAGGAGAGTCTTCACATATGATATCTTTGGAACATTGCCACATCTAAATGTAAGTACAGCATCAGTACAATGGTCCTATTAATTTTAGCACGATAATGGTGCATTGGATTGAGTGTAGCAATCATCACCATGGGTGAACAATGGGTTTACATGAGCGGGTTCTATTTCTTCTTTTGTTCAGCTTTGAAACACTGGTGGGACATTATTTTATTTATTTAAAACATTTTTATTGCACCCTTCAGCAAAATTTATTCCAAGAAAGGAAGAAAGAAGTGACTAGTATGGAACAGAAAAAGAAGCAATACTTAGAAGTAGGTAAAATGTACTTTTAAAGCCAGTAGATGAACCTTCTAAAAGTCGTTGGACTCCAACTCCTATCGGCTTCAGTTAGCATGGCCGGTAGTCAAAGATGATGGGAGTTGTAGCACAGCAACATCACCTTTTTCTCCAAGATTTTCTCTCTCTGCTCCCCTCAACTCTCACAACAACCTTTGAGGCAAGTTAGACTGAGAGATAGTGGCTGGCCCAATAGACCCACAGTGAACTTCTTGGCCGGGTAGGGATTTGAACCCTGATCTCCCAGACCCTAGTCCAACACTCTAACCACTACACTATATTGGCTCTAGACATACTCAGTGTCTAGTTTGCCCTACATCAGATCAAGGTCCACTTAACATGCCAGGAATATGCATAGCTCTTTAAGTTGTTCCCATGAAGACAAAATCTCATTTATTTATTTTTAAGAGCCTTTGTTTATATCTTGGGTGGAAAGGGAGTGGATGAGGGAGTCTGACCAATGGGGAGAGGATGTGTAACAATACAAGGCAGGGCTTGTAAGCAGGCAAACTTCAGAGGTAGATGTTTTGGACCATTATTGCTTTGCCTAGGTAGGGAAGGGGTGTGAACTGGGGTGTGGAATCTCCTCTTGGGCATCTATCAGATGTATTTAGCTAAAGAGAAAACAGATATCATCATGGGGTGAGGTTGATGCTTGAAATGTGCCTACTTGGTCAAATGCATACTTGGTCTAATGAAATTTGTGAAACGGCTGCCAGGGTTTGTGTAGGCCTTCATGAGAGGTGGGTTGTAAATATTTTAATATAAAAAAATTATTATTATTTATTATTTATGTTAGAATAAATAAAGTATTTACGTGTCTTAAATGCCAGACCAGCTTCACAGCTCCTCAGCTGAAGATTCTGAGGTTTCATCTAGGAGACAAATCCTCACTCCAAGTCCCTTTAACTAGGTTGTAATTATGCCTTTTTCTGAATACACTCCTTTGTCATGTACCAGATCTTTCCACAATTCCCCTCATTAAGAGACCTCTTCAGAATCTACTATACCGTGGTATTCCAGCTCCATTTCTGTTTTATCTAAGGCACACTTGCTTCCCAGCTGGTTACATGACTTGTCCATGTGCCACTTAAACTCTAGGATCTCCATCCAATGACAGCCAGTTTAAGTATTAATCATTCATCTCTAACCTTTCTCCTAAGCAAAACATCCTTCTCATTGACATCAACGAGTCGCA
The DNA here is from genome assembly GCF_964188305.1 of Podarcis bocagei. Lineage (NCBI taxonomy): Eukaryota > Metazoa > Chordata > Lepidosauria > Squamata > Lacertidae > Podarcis > Podarcis bocagei. Next base: position 35,786,256 of record NC_138129.1, read on the forward strand.
CTTTCATGAAACAGAAGATACCGCTGCCGTGTTGCCGTCAGATGAGTAATCCCAGGAACCCAAATATCGGGGCACTGGATGTGCCTCAATGATAAGCGACGCTACAGAAAATGCAAAAGATGACTATTTAAAAGCAGGCAAGACAATGATGTCATATTTGTTGTAAAAATGTGCCAGTATTCTGAAAAGATGGTTAAGGGATGCAGACCTAATTATTCTGCTACAGCACACAACGGAGGGACAATGAAACAAATCAAAGCCTGGAAGATTTGTGGGATGAAAAGTTAGGATTTCAGAAGGAAGTCACAATGGGAAATGAAACAGTATGTCTGCCCTGAAACTTTTGCAGGCACAAACACTATTGAAATTGGGATTGCATAGAAGCAGCCAGACACCACCTTGAGCACCAATCATCAGGAGTGTACAGTTTTTAAAAAAATCTGGATAGTCCCTAAGTTGTCACAAAATTGAATCTAGGGTCCCTTCAAGTGTCCTTAATGTGCATTCATAATGATCTCTCATCAATAATTGCAATCACCCCCATCCCCAGCATTAGCTGCCACATTATATTGCCCAAGTAGGAACAGATAAATGTTGTCTCCTGTTTTCAAAGTCTAGAAGCTGCAATGGCTTACACCTTCATTTATAAGTTTCAAAGTACAAATTGTGTTCTTCGGTTATTGTGCTTTTTATTATAAAATTATAAACTAAATCTAAATAAGTAGAATAAAATAAATCTAAATAACTATTCCTGCATTTCAGGGGGTTGGACTAGACAGGCATGTCCGACTCCCAAGAGACTGCAATCTACTCCCACTATAAAAAAAACTGGGAGTGATTTCTTTATTTTTTGCCAGGATCACACGATCAACCAGGATCAACCAGGGACGCCCCACAATAGACTGGTTGGACATGCCTGAACTAGATGATCCTCAGGGTTGCTCCCAACTCTACAATTCTAAGATTCTGGGAATGCATCAGAATAAGCATAGCATGGGTTGGGGAGGAAAAATGGGCAGCGAGGAAGCAACAGCAGTTTGTGCTTCTGAAGTGAGCATACAGATTATACACAATATTTTGAATGTCCAGTTAGGGAGAATTTGTTCCTGAACTAGAACAGGGATTTGCCAGATGTTGGTAGGTTTTGATTCTAGATTGACACTTCTATATGTGGTATGCTGATGTAGGAGCATTCATTTCCATTATCACCATGGACCAGTATCCACTCCTGGAAAAGTACACTCTTGCCATTAGCATCTGAATGCATCCAATGCAGAGCCAAAACTCAAGCATGTCTTAGACTGGATTATAAGATCAACACATGGTAAGTGAGGTGTCCTAGAACTGGACTGCTGTTATCCGTGTTTTGCTTTTGGGTTTGAGACTGAGTTATTGTTTTTCTGTGACCTTTTGTATGAAAAAGATGGATTGATTTAATCCTTGCCAGCACTAGTCACAGGTTAATCATTCACTTGCAGTATGAATCATTAAACTGTTTTCGCAGGCCTAATTGGTTAACAATTTGAGTACATTTACTTCCTGCTTATATGTAAGGTAAAGTATTGTTCCCAGAATCTTGGAGCAGATGTGGCTGGTTTCTGAAGGATGAGTACTAGAAAATATTAATGGTGCGGCATTGGACTTGTGACAGTGACTTCAGAACTATAAGTATGGTTGTTACTTTTTTCATATGTGAAAGATTGGCTTAGTTTCTAGTCTGAGGAAAATAACCAGCAAACACAAGAGCAGCTTGGTTTGTCAAACAAGATTCATTTTTCAAGACTTTGCTTCTGTTTCCTCATGAATTAGTCTTCTGTTTCTGCTGTGGCAAATCTGGGAAGGGACATCTAGAATGTTCTTGTCATATCTCTGCAGCCCAAGGTAAACCAGACTACAGAACATTGTTGGTTAATTACTACATCTTTCCTAAACTATTTCTGTACTCATCAGAAAACAAACTGGTGAGAAATTCTGGAAGGGTGTCTGTGTCCCCTAAAACAGCCTCTGTTAATGGGCGGCTCTCCAGGTGTGGTTGGAGTACAACTCACATCATCTCTCACTACTGGCTGGGACTGAGGGGAATTGCAGTTCAACAGGCTCTGGAGTGCCACCCATTAGCCACCCATGTGCTTGTTATTTGCACTGAATTCTTTTCACCTTCTTGTTTGTAGCCCTCTTTCTATGCAGATCATGTATCCAACTTTGTTCTGATTTGGAATGTCTCTATGATGCAACTATCATGTGACTTGAGTTTCTCTCTCTCTCTTGTTTCTGAAAAATAAGTAGGGCTATGATCAAAAGCACAGTGGCTTTAATACTCTTCTTACTCTTGAGAAGGAAACTGTTTGTTAAAGTCTTCCTTTTAAGAATTGGGAAAGAACATTTCATGGGAATAGTTGTAGAAACTGTTTTGTTGATACACCTGTCATTTCATGTTGTGCTGAAACACAATCCTGTGGTACATACATATCATTTCTTGTTAAGTTACTCAGCTATATTCAAATGACAGGCCAGGCCAGGCCAGCCAATAATTGTTCTGCATGACTAACCTTAGAATTCTTTTATAGTTCTCCGTTACCATAGAGATCTCTATGGGCTTTGCCCAGCCCTGCAGTGAACATATCCCAAGTAATTAAACAAACAGAAACACGCTAAGGCTAAGTATCTGTTACTCGGGCCGTTGCTGCCATCATCATCTTTGGTGAGTTTCAAGAGATTTGGATTGTGTGTGTGTGTGTGTGTGTGTGTGTGTGTGTGTGTTAGGGGAGTGTATTGCTTTGGATGAATCACAGATCTCAAGCTGAAGAAGAGTCCTTTGGAGGGATTCTGGGCCTGTCTGAGAAGCAGGAGTTACATAAGTATGGGTTTGTCTACACTTCTGCTTGTCTCACCACTTTCCCGCAGGAAAACCCACTCCGTACTGCTGAATCAGAGCAAATGTCAATTGGGTCTTCCATGGATTTGTGATTCAGCAGTAGAGAGCAAGTTTTCCTAGAAAAAGCCGTAGGACAAACAGAAAACCACTCAGACCCGTGCCTAGAAAGCACAGGAGAAGTGGAAAACCCCTTGGGCCCAAGCTTTCTAGGCATGGGACAAGAGAAAGTGTAGACAAGCACGTAAATAATGTTAAAAAAAATCTACTTGCTGCAGTTTCTTGTCAGTTTGCCAGGTTGCGAGCTTGGAATTGCCTTCTAAACTTGAATTATGCTGATGAACTGGAGGAGTAGGCAGACATGCCTTCTGTTGTCCCTCCCTATTCCAGCCTTTGACTTGGCTTGTGCCTCAGGTAGCAGGATCCACTGAAGCAGCGGGTCTCAATGTTGATCTCTCCCCCTGCCCCCGCGCCCGTTCCTGATGTATATCTTTCCTCACCTTTTCTTTCCTGGTGGAGAGGAGAGAGCCATTTTTGGGTCCACCTCAGGTGCCGAAATGTCTTGGGCTGGAATCTATCTTTAGATTCATAATTCAAGTCCTGTTCTTTCCAGCAAGCAGGAGATGGAGAATAAGATGTTTCCTTGTCTCCTGATTCAGCAGTAGATTCAAAGATAAAGGTCAACTACAAGTTAACAACCTGTTAAGCAAATATTATTTGCATATGGAATCCACTATGGCCATGATTTTCAGTTACCATCGTATTTCATGAATCTGTCTGTCTCTATTGTTGATTATTCACCAAAGCCAGACTAAATGTATTTCCATCAGAAGTACTAAACGGCAGACTGTCTGGCATACCCTATCAGAATAGGCTCTCCTTATGTTCTCAGGGTTTTGTCTCTATGAAGAATATCCTACTACAATGTAAGCAGTTCAAACAAGCCAGAGATCAATTAATTAAACCCTTATTGGTAAACTTAACTGGAAAATCTGAAACCTTCTACCTTTAAGTACCTCCTTGGAGATATGTCAAACAATACTACCCTGACCGTGGCTAAATTCCTCTTAGAAGTAATAAGAAATAGAAACTTACATGCTCTGGATAAAACATATTGGCCGCCTTGGAATCCTTTCCCTGTATTTCTGTTTTATTTTGCTTTTGAAAATTCTTCTGTGGGTCTTTGGACCAAAATAAAGAATGTTATCTTATCTTATAACTTACCAGCATAGTTCTTTTGAATATCTGGTTCTGGTAGCGCTATGAAAACTGTTAAGCCCTTCACATTAACACAGGGTATTCATACCCTAGCAGAGTACAGTGTTGATAAGCCCCAACGGAGGCAAAGGTTACAAATTTTCAGTATGCCAAAGGCCAATTATTATTGTTCCACATTCACAGCTCATGATTACAAACTGCATCAATCATCTTGATCCTATTTGCCCTGTGAGGTCTGACACTACCTTTCACGTGTTACTGATAGGAATCTAAGACTCAGTAAATTAATTGCTCAGGGCTGAATCTAGCATATATCAAAGTTAAGCCGAGTCCAAGGAAAACATGCTATCACAGTTGTGACATGATAAGGCTCCATTTATGTATTTCTGCTGAGGTACATGCCTTCAATAAGCCACAGAATTGACAATGAAGCATTGAAATACTTGGTTTAGTTGTAAAGGCTTCTGCTGGCTCTACTCAGAGCATCCATGTTTGTCTCTTACCTCTCAAGGGGCAGAATCAATTGGTAATTACAGGGGATGTGTGTTTCTAATCCTACTTGTCTCTCTCAGTGTCTCTCTCAGACCAGAGAGGTGTATGGCTTATATGAAAGACCTATTAATTGAGAAGATAGAGTTTAATGCCTTCTGCTCTTTTACACCTCTAAGTGCTTTTGCAGAGAACCTACAGATGCAATTTTAATTTATACTCATAACTCTGTTATTGTTGTTTTAAATATGTTTCCACAGGAGAAAAAGCTAACATAATTGACGAGGAAAAAACAGAAAGCTATGATGGACAAAATAACATATGTTTGCCTTGTAGTCTCCATCATACTGAAGGCAGTTTCACTTCAGACTACAAACTACATCCCAGCAATGAATACTACATCCAGGACTGAAAGGCTGACCGTTTCCAGTACAGAAGCAGGCAACATCACTATATTGCAGAATGGAAGTGCCAGCTTGAGTACATTCGCAACAACAGTGAATATTACCAACTTTCCTACGCTTCTACAAAGCACCCATTCTCCTCATACAGAAACATCAGCTATGACTGCTGAAGCCAAAACTGAGATGACATTTCCAACAGAGTCATTCTCTACTAATTCTACACATCAAGCCACAGTTGAAGATTTCAATGTCACAACTTCAGCTACCACATTAAAACCGACAGTCCAGCCTTCTAGTACTGCACCACCTATCACCAGCAAGGGTTACCTTTCAGTTTCAGCAATTCAGTTTCCAGGTAGGTCTGATGGACAAAATATAAAGTTACAGGCAAACACATGTAAACTGAGACCTGATGCTGTGATGTTGTTTTATAGTGAAAAGCTATGTTAAGTGTAGAGAAGTGGCAGGCGGAGGAGTGCTTCCTGTTTATCTGCTCCAAATCACCCTTCCCACACCTAGCTTTTCCCCTATTGCTTCCAAATAGCATGTTTGTTCTTGGGAAAAGGTATCCCATCAGACTACAAGGACATATTGGAACAATGTTTACCTTCCTTTGTATGCACATTAGAAGTCACTCTTAAATTGTTTGATATTGAAAATGACACATGATGAAAGCATCTGTAGCAATAACTAGACTATTTTAGTAGTGACCCCCAAGACCCTAAATATACTTATCTAGAAGTCCCATTATCATTGATTGGACAAATGTCTGAATAAACATCCACACTGATTTGCAGTCAGCAGCACACTAAGCTATTTCAAAATAATAATAATAATAATAATAATAATAATAATAATAATAATAATAATAATAATAATTTATTTATATCCCGCCCATCTGGCTGAGTTTCCCCAGCCACTCTGGACAGCTCCCAATCGAGTATTAAAAACAATACAGTATTAAATATTAAAAACTTCCATAAACAGGGCTGCCTTCAGGTGTCTTTTAAAAATAGGATACTGTAGTTGCTTATTTCCTTGACATCTGACGGTAGGGCGTTCCAGAGGGCGGGCGCCACTACCTAGAAGGCCCTCTGTCTGGTTCCCTGTAACCTCTTCTCACAATGAGGGAACCGCCAGAAGGCCCTCAGTGCTGAATCTCAGTGTCTGAGCTGAATGATGGGGGTGGAGACGCTCCTTCAGGTATACAGGACCGAGGCCATTTAGGGCTTTAAAGGTCAGAACCAGCACATTTAATTGTGCTCAGAAATGTACTGGGAACCAATACAGATCTCTTCAAAGGTAGCCCCACGAAGAGCACATTGCAGTAGTCCAAGCAGGAGATAACTAGAGCATGACAGTCCACAGGCAGGTAGGTCTAAGTTTTACTGAGCTTTTTCAAACTAAGTAGGGTTTCTGTATTATTTCATTGCAGCAGAAGGAGCTGGTTTAAGCAATTCAGATACCATCCTAACCATATTTTTTGCCATTGTTCTCGCACTGACAATTCTCGGATTCATTATATATATTTTCAATAAATATCGAAAACGAAGAGACCAATTTTCCCATCATCCACTCTATGATGCCTCTTTTGAAACAGGTTAGTATATTTTAAATCAAATACCAATATCATGTACAAGACTAGTGAGTAATTATGGGAAGGGGCAATACTCAGCTTTTTATTTTCATTCATAGTAGCTGTCTTCCCTTAGTCACTTACCAACCACTACATGCTAAATAATGGAATGGCACAGCAAATGGTAACAATTTAAAACAGCTCCAAGAGGTACTACTGCTGTTTCTCAGTCTAGTGGTAAAATTAGCTGTTTGCTGTGTGGAGTGTATAGTCTGAAATGGAAGTGGAGTTTCAGCAGCAGGAAACATTGGGTTTACCAGACAATGTGACAGTTTCCTGTAGGGAAAGGATACAGCCTAAATGCATGCATGAGAGAAAAGGAGACAGAAATGTATGAGAGAGTTTTTGAGTATCAATGTTTAGCTTTAAAAAATATTTCTGGTGGTTTTTTAAAAAAAAAAATGTAAAGGAATAATGTTTATAGCCAAGGGCACAGAGTACTGGGAGCACACATGCAAAAAACTTATTTATGCTCTTATCAAAGCCCCCTGATTCTCTTGAGGTGCTACTGCAAAAGGCAAATGACCCTTTTGACCAGTGTAAGGGGCTGCCTCTGAAAGAAGGAACTAGAACATTCACATGTGCTGCTTTGAACCCATGCAAACATATTTCTATCCTCACTGGATATGTTGTACATCTGAACTGGATACTGGCAATTTTCTATGAATACTACTTAAATTGTATCATTGCACAAGGAAGATTTTAAGTCTTTAGCTTTTTGGATTCGTCATTTCCCAGTAATATTTATTTTTTAAAAACTGTTTACAGTGGACAGATATGCTACTCCAGATGACACACTTGTAATATCAGGAGGCTTATATGATGCACCAAGAATTTCTAATTCCAACATGACAGTGTATGACGATGATGAGCTTCAGATTGATGAGATTCAGTTACCATTTAGTGCTCAACCTGGACAATACAGATTGGAGTTTTTGCCTGGTGAAAAAGAAGTGGACTTTTCTTCAACTTATGAGGGAACATTTCAAATACCACCAGGAGGCATATAATTGTTGGAGCACAGGAACTCTTTTAAAGTGGCTTCAATAAATATTTGAACTTCTATCCAGCTCAATAAAAATAAGAAAATAAAATTAATAAAGTATATTTATTTGAAAACAAGGAACACTTCCAGCAGTGGAATACAGTTATCTGCTACTCAGTGACAACGAATGACTTTCAATTTCATTGGTAATATTGTGCTTAAATAAATAACATGAGCCTTTTTTGATTCATTCTTTCACTAACCTTACATTTCTAATCTGTTTATGTTAACCTATACATGCAAATGAGCATGCAGGAGAGGATTGGCAGAGGACTTAGTGGAGCACTATTTCCTTCTTCTGTCCCCTGCTGGTCCTTAGCTGATCACAGAATGCTATGCATTGGTCATTACTTACAACCCTGATCAAGCCTACCATGTATGCATCCAGCTAACCTTTTCTCCTGATGGCCCTGTGCAAAAGTACTCTAGATCCAGCAAGGGAGGGGTGGGAAGAAAGAGGAGTCTACTGAGCCCTACATTGATTCTTTTCCACACATGCACCTGTACCTACAGGAGATAGATCAGAACATAAGTTCTTGGGGAAGCTTATAATATTTAAATTATTCCAACACTTCCTGCCCTTTTAACAGACTCAGGACACCCTATTTTCTAAAAAAAAGTTACTGGAACAAAAATGAAATGAAGGCAGAGTATTCAAATATGATAAACTAAACAATTAGTTCAACATTACAGTAAGTTTCACTTATGCAAAAAGTTTTCCAGCTTCTTTCATTTTTTTCTTTCTATCCACTTTGGAGATTGCAGTCCATCCAGCATCTCGCATCTTTCTTAAAGCTGCAACCTTAACAGAAGATCCAGGAGTTTTCAAAGTTGGTGGCATGTGAACCTGTACACAAAAATGAAAACTTCACTTAATTTTATTAACACGGCAATTGTGATATATGTTTTGGCTTTTAGTAAAATTGTGAAGATACCTTTTTTGGTGTCATGACACATAGGCAAGAAGTTTGTGGATAATCTTTATATAGCTTTTTAAACATTTCTTCCTCTGAAACGATGCTCTTGAAAAGAAATTGTTTTTTTAAAATAAATGCATAGTAACATCTAGAGTCTTTCTTTTCCTTTTTCAATATACAACATGGAAAAATTATTTCATTACACACATCCAGTTTAAGAATAAGGAAAAACATCCTATGACTTTTTAAACCTAGAGACCCTAGTTCACAGATCTTTGTGTGCAGCATTATGCTAGGTACATATCAATAGTACTGTGCTAGATGGATTATGGGTCTAACCTGATGTAAGGCAGCTCCTTATGCTTTATGTTATCACTATGTATGTTGGTCCAGAACCAAGAAGGAAACAAAATGTGGTATTCAACTGAGCTTCAGTCAAAGTAGACCTATTGAAATAAGTAGACCTAACTTAGCCATGTTTACTAATTTCATTTGGTCTACTCTGATTAAAACTTAGCTGGACACCACCCAAAGAGAAGAGCACTGAGAGGGCGTAGCTGGGAATAGCTAAGAACTGGAGTGCAGCCACAAGGCTGGGGCTTTATAAGCTGTTTTCTGGGAACTAAAACAGGCTGAGTGGCAATGCTGTTTGCTTTTAGGAGACTGCTTGCTTCTTGTATGTATATAGGGGGAAAACAAAGAAACAATTATTACAAGAATCTCTAGCTCTTTCATTAAGGAAATGAAACCCTATAGTACTGCTTCTAGACCATCTCACTGTTCAGAGAACTGGGGAACACATAACAATATTATGCAATCTAAAAACAGTGTTATGTTTCATATAAGTATGTAATGGAAACTACAGAAGACTGGATAGACATGACTTTCATTACACATCAAGAAATAATTTGGTTAGTTATATTACTCTATGACATTTCAAATTAGGAAGAATTTTCGATAACAATTAGAAAGATCTTTGGAAAGCTCTAAATCAGGGACATGTAATCCTCCAGAAGTTGTTGGACTTCAGCTCTCATAACACCCAGTCAGCATGGCCAACAGTCAGTAATGATAGGAGTCCAGCATCTGGGGGGGGTTCAATCCAAGGGGGGGTATCAAAAGAAATTTACCAAACATAATATATGCCTCTATCTAAGGGTTGTTGTTTTTTTGTTCAGACCTATGTGAACCTTGAGGGGAAAATGATCTGGCTAGGTTAGTTGTTACTTCATGGGTTCCAAGGGCATCTGATCAAGGAGTAGTAATAATCTGTTCTGGTGAGAAAAACAGTTACTTTTTTTTTGGGGGGGGGGAGATAATCCATGGAATCATTTATATGGCTAGGAGGGGGGCATATTTTTATGTTGTAAAGCAAAAGAAATGGCATGTGATAACAAAAAGCACTTCAAATGCCTCTTTACACACACACACACACATATATTTCTTATTTTCAAACTAATACCAGGAGGTCGTTCTCAGAGGTATCTGACTGAGTATCCAGTTCTAAAAGAACTTTTCTTTTTTTCTTTGTTACTTCTTCTGAAAGTAGGCTGGTGCTTTCTCTTAGTAATTTAGATTTTGGAGGTGTTTTCACAGTGTAAGTCTATATGGAATAAAAGAAATATTTTTTAAAAAATCCATGATGCTAACTTTAACCTTTTTTAAAAAAAGACTCTTTTAAACCTAGAAGCCCTTGTTCACAGATCCTTTTCTTTAGAATTATGCTATGTACAGATAGTACTGTCAGGCAGCTCCTTATGCCCTGTAATTTCTGGGCATGTGAGACCTGTCCCAATATAAGAAACCATGAATGCAGCCCCAAAATATGGAGATTCAACTATATATGTAACAATTTTTTGTGCACAGAAGACTTGATTTGTAAGGAAATTTGTAGGTCTTGATTGGTTAAGGTGAAAAACTTTTAGATTAATGAGAAAGGAAAATATTAATCCCAAAAAGATATATGTAGATTGTAAAGGAGTGGTCCCTACAAACTTTCTTAGGCTTTCCCAAAATAAAAAATTGTTGTGAAATAAATGCATGTGGTTGAAGTGGATTCCAACTTTTTTTCTCAGCTAGTGCTGCATAAGTATAAGCAACTTGCCTAGTGGATGGAAATGCAAAGCTAGCTTTCCAGCCTGCACTGTATTCCCTCTGAGTAAGTGGCAGTGCTGCTGCTGGCAAGGTAGCATTGCAGCTCTGCACCACTGAGTGAGCCGCTTCTGTGTATGGGTTACAGATGCCTATTGGCTGGTTGCAATGATGAGTGTTCTTTCTCTCTGTGTGTATGTTGCCTTAAGACATATATGTGGAAGGCAATTATGAAGTAACAACAAGAGTGGCAAGTGATCTTCCCCAGTACGTAACTCTGCAACCCAGCTATCTTATCAGTATTAAATGATGGGGGCTATTTTCGCTAGTACTCTACCATCTGGGTGCTTAGTGAAGCTTTGATAGATGACAGACCTACACATTAAACCTACACCCTAAACGAGTTAATGTCAGTGGATGGAGCTTCTGATCTATATTGCTTACTTACAGCATTTAAAAGTGACAAGCTACATTACTGGTTAGCTGAGGATAGAGGAGCCATCAAATCACAATAAAGTGAAGGAATATTGCATCACTCATTAATTACATAAAGTGGTAAATAGACAACACAAAAAAATAAAATAATCAGAAATCTGGAAATAAAGGTAACACAAGACAACAAAGACATGGATTTACAAGCAGCCAGTGCAGTGGGGCAATGCCATGCCACTGCCCTCCTGACAGTGACACTGTTGCCACTTACCAGATGGGGCAGGGCAGCAGTGAAGTTTGGAGGGACTTCCGGGTTAGCGGCAACGGAACCCGCTCCGTGAAAATTGGGTCTTGCCGCCGCGGCGAAGGCGGAGACCCTTTAAAAATCCCAGGCGGAGGAAGCCTGGGAACGTGGGATTCGGCTGACACCAGGAGCGCCTCCCCTACTCGCAGGGAAACCCCTTTTCAGGGATCCGAAGCGACGTGGGGTGAGTGGCGCGGTGTTTTGAATCGACTGCTACTTTTACGGAGTGAAGCCGCACAGCCATTGCCGGAGAGCGCTGACTTTTTCCTGTGGACAATTGGACTCTCAACAAGTACCCGTGAGTAAAACGGAAAATTAGATTAAGAAACATTTTAATTTGGCACCGAAGCAGGAAGGTCTAAACAGGAAGTCCGCCTTCCGCTTTTTGTAAATAGACTGAAGCAAAAATTTGCAAGCTAAAGTCTGGAAAGTCGCATATAAAGGACTAAATTTCCTTCAGTTATAACCATCAAAACCCCTTTTGGAAGCAAGAGAAAAGGGGGGAATTTTGATTGTCCAAGCCTGCAGGAGAGAGAGTAAAGAAAGATAAATTTCCACCGTCTCAAACCTGGGAACGGGGTGCCAGAGACAGAAATTATTGGGGAAGTTCATTGACTGTGAATGGAACGGGTTTTTTTGACAGATAGTTTAAAAAAAAGAGAAACAAACTGATTCCAATGTTGCCTTTTGCAATCAAAAGATACAAAATATATGAAAAATGAAAGTAATTTTCTTTTGTTGGACCTGTTTACAAAAGATGGATACAAATAGAAATTGTCTCCTCTAGAGGGAGCTTGTTAAATTGTTGCTGGAGTCGATCTGGGGATCTTACAGCTGCAAGATTAGGATCGTGAGACTAGACTCTGGCCTTGAATAAAAATGTGTTTAGAAGAAGTTTTGGTGCTTGCTTTTTGCAAGACAAGCGCTTTGTTGGAGCAGATGCACGAGAAGATGGATTTGATGACTGTTGCAGTCAAAAACTTTGGACAAACGGCGAATACCCATATAGAAACCATCCAGGAACCAACTCAGGAACTTGTTTTGACAGGGCAAGTGCAAGTGCAGAAGATAATGGAGGAGGTCGCTGTTGAACCTCAAGTAACACAAATGGAGGACCCGAGGCCCTGCAGGAGCATAAACCGCTGTTCTTGAAGATTGAATCTGGAGTGGGCCAGGGGGGGTCTGAAGTTGTGGGGGCTTTTAATTTTGGAGGGTCTTTGAAACATGTTTTTAAATACTTTTTGGACTACAGTGCTGAGTGTGGGGAATGGGACTGTGGGGAATGGGCTGATCTGCTGAGGGGATATGGAGATATCTTTGGGTCAGAGTCTCCCCGAGTCCTATTCCTCAATGAGAAAGGAAAGAAACTAAGAAAAAGATCAACAGAAGACAAGGTAAAATGCAGGTATAAACAAGAAGAAGATCTGCAGAAGGGGCATGGAAGAGACTTAAGAGCCTCGGACACAAGAGCACCAGGTTGATGGACTAGATGGAATGGACAGTAAGGACTGACATAACCCGAGACCAGGAAGAAGAGACATTGGATGAAGATTGGAAGAAAGTTTTTTTTTAATTAAAAAAAATTATTTTGAGAATTAGTGTAAAACTAATGAGTATTAGGAAAAATGTTAGAATGAAACTATTTGGCTTTAGTATAAATGATATAAGGAGTTAGGTATAAATAAATATTAAGTTTTAAGTTTTAAGGTATTTTATGGTAAGATAAGGTTAAAATAAATTAAGGTAAATTGAATGACAGAACATAGTGAAAGATAGCAAGGATTTGCTGAGTGAATTAATATGTTAGACCGTTAAGATAAATAACTTAACAAAAATTGAGAAAGATGAAAAGAATTTGCTGGAAAAATTAACTAAACTAGAATACAAAAAGGGAGGTGTGAGGAGGTCGAGGAAACAAGCAAATGAAAGATAAAGATATGGAGTATTGGATGTGTGTTTTTTATTGTTGTATTGTTGTATTGGTTTTATGTTTTTTATTTTCCTTTTTATGTATCGAAATGTATGTCTTGTTGAATTTTTTGTTGTTTTCCTTTTTCCTTTTTTCTGTAATTTCTAAACCTCTAATAAATATCTTTTTTAAAAAAAAAAAAGCAGTGAAGTTTGGAGAATAGAAACTTTAAGCTAAATATTACTTTCTAAATAGTGATTTTTTAAAAAGAAAAACAAAATCTACTTTTTCATTTAGAAATGAGAATCTTAAATCAAACCCTGAACAAATATAGATAAACAAGTAGATAACAAACAAGTACATAAAACTAAAACGTAATATATTAAGAAACAAACCCTGGCAGGTGTCCAAGAAGACTTTTCTTTGTATTCCAACTTGTTCACATTAGCAGGTGTAAATTTTTGGGACATTTTATTTTTGGAATGAAGAGATGGAGAATCTAGGCTATTGGTTTTAGGTGTTTCCATGAAGGATGTTTGTGTTTTCTACAATTAATTACAGAAAGCATAAAAATATGGAGTAAGTATGAGAAGAACACAACTACCATAACAACAAATTTTACTGGAAAATTTTACTACTTCACAGTGCATGTATCAGGTAGTTTATGCAATAAAAGTTGAATGCTATATTGTAGCAAAGCATAATAATTTTGAAAAACAGAAGTAATGGTCACCTGATGCCTTTTTTCTTTTTTAGAAATGTCACCTTTATTTGCTTCTCTCGCTAGCTTTTCCTAGACAGAGGGAAATAGTGCAACTTAAAAAAAACTTTTGAAGTTTTCTATTTAAATATACTTTTTTATTAGCACAAGACGATAAGGGAGCATTTAAGTGAGAAGCTCAGAAAACCATTATCAGCTCTACCACAGTTGTTTTTTAAAAGTTAAAATCAGCTATGAAGGACCCCCTACACCCCAAGTGGATTAGGTTCGTGCACTGTGGAAAGAATGTGCTTACCCCACCACCAAAGCTGCTGTACATTCCATGAGGCAAAAACAAAACAAAACACAGGTTCCAAAGTGTAGGATTTCAGATTTCGCACATTTGTCTATCTTAATATAGGGAGTCATCTTCCATTTAGTAGGGAATGATCTTAGAAGATCAGAAATCTGATTCACTGCATGTGGAATAGTAGAAAATAGAATGGTGGTTTCAAACTGTTATTGAGGTCTAATACTCCAATTCCTCAAAAGACAGACAAAATGGATTTAAGCTAATGGCTCCTACAATAACCTGTTGCTCTCCTGACAGGAGCAGCCAATGCAAAGGTTGAGTGGGGGGGAGCAACTGCATGACCTGGCCTCCTGGCAGCAGTGTTGTTGCAGTTTATCAGGAGGGAAAGAGGAATAGGCAAGGTGGTGGGGAGGTTGGCATTCAGCAAACACACCAGCAGGACAGCTGGGCTGGCTCCACCAGTACATTTCATAGCACCAAACTCCCTGCCATCTTGCCGCTTCCTTCCTCCCTCCCTCCCTCCCTCCCTCCCAGTGATTTACCAATACCGTGAGGCCAGGTCTGCACCATTGCCCCTTTCTGATGGCCATCCTAGCCTCCAAATGTTGTTGTACTCCAACTCCCACCAGTCCCAGGCAGCATGGCTAACGGTCAAGGTTCAAGGACATTATAGTCCAAAAATGACTAAAGACATGGGCTAGATACCCCTAGTATAGGGGAATCCTGTGGCCAATTAAAATTATCCTTTATCATTGGTGAAGCATTACCTAGATGAGAACTCCATAGTCAATCTAGATCAAATAATTTTTAAGGTCCAAAAATATATTTCTTTTGATCTTGCCCTGACCTCACTGAGTATATGCTACCTAGCACAAAAGTATCACTGCAAATCTGCGGGAAACTAATGAACTAAGTACTTCGTTTTTGTTTCTGCAATTTCTATGTAAGGATTTCCAGGGTAATTCTCTTTACTGTGCCAGAAGTGGCTTACTTGGTGGGATAGCTGGAATGCTAGCTTCTTGACAGCCAGGTTGCTACTGTTTGACAGGTAGGATGCTGGAATGCTGGATTGGCTCGACTGGTGCACCTAAACCATGCCAGTTTCCCCATCACCTCAGCCTCCCCCCACTTTCTCATCATAAGCACCAGTGATCCCAAAGCCAATACTTACAGCTCTACTGCCCCCCAGGCATCCTCATGAACTTGGTAAAAATTGCTTCTAGTGATTTATTTGATTGGACTATCACTTGGGTGCTTAATACAAATTGACAAGTCTTAATTCCATTTCAATCTGAATGTGATTTGCTCAGCTTGCATCACCACCACTTTTACAGAGCAGGTCTCTACGTAGCACAGATGACCTGTGCATGGCTAATCATGTTATATATATCATAAATGCATTGCTGCACATCACTCCAATCTCTGAGGAGTGCAAGATTCCAGCGGTTCCAGGTGCTTACCCAGAGTTTGTATTTCTAGTTACCAGTGAGTTGAGGGAGGGGGACTGACCCATTTGCTGTCTGGCACAGAGGCACATTCTTTGTTACCTTTATGGCCTATTACCTCACCACGAGGCAGCAGCAGAGCTAGCCGCTCAGGTACTGGGAGTGGCACACATGCTGTGCACATGGGGGTGAGGCGAGCCACCTATGGGGGCGGGGAGATCCATCCAGGGGGCGGGGCGATCGGTGCAGTGGCACAATCCTCCCAGGGGCCGATCATGGCGTGGTGATACAATTCTCCCGGTGGAGGGCCGATTGCAGCACAGCAGCACAATCCACCCGGGGGGGGATTTTGTCACCCCCCCTCTGTGATGACACCCAGGGTGCACTGCACCGACCACACACCACTTCCTATTCCCCTGCCACAATGCTGTTCCAGAAATTTGAAAACTTACTTAGAGTTTAACACTTGCTGGATCCAGGAATTGCAGTCTAATAGACCCCCACTCCTCAAAAAAACTCATAACAGTATTCTTTATGTCAACAGTTTGAACAATTTACTGAACAATACTGTTAATGAAGCTTTTGTGCTTTTATTATTAAAAAACAACTCCTATTTTCCTTCCCTCCCTTTTCCTTCAGGTGTTTAACAAGCATTTGCTTAAAAAGCATTTTTTATAAGTCAGACAATGGTTGTCTTAAAAAGGCAAATTCATCATTATTCCTTGGAAGCATATGCCACTGGGTGTCATTCACTCTTCTTTAGGGCTATTTAAAAGTAAAAAACAACTCCTAGACATAAAGGAACCCAGATTATTTTCACAGAATTGTGCGCATAAAATTTAAAAACCAGAAGATATACCTTCTCTTCCATTTCTATTTTAAGTTGCTCCTGAAGGGAGGAGAGTTCATTTTTCTTATTGGAAAGTTCATTTTTCTGAGAATGATAATTAGATAAAAACTTAGTAGCTCAGACTCTATTTAAAAACTCGTTCACATGCTCAACTTTTTCAGAAAAAATACATTAAATTAAATTAAATACAATTAAAAAAAATTTAACTCAACCTTTCTTTGTTAAAGGATTTCAAAATAAAGTGCCTCTCTCTGCATGGCAGATAGTGATCTGACAGCTACAGTAAAAGCCACATTATTGAATTCAATTCACCATTAATATATATCTTCATCAGTACTCCTTGTCTCGTTTATTTTCATTTCAGTTTGTCCCTCATGTTTTCTATAGATGTACAGGAGTACTATAAATAGTTATAACATTTGTCTACATTTAAGAAAGCTGTCGGTTTCATTTTGACTCAAAATTGGACAGTGACTTCTAGTTCCCACACAAAAATTCCTCCATTGGATTAAAAAAACTGCAGTGAATCATAATAAAATATAGAAATAGGTACTGATGGGACAGTAATGGATAACCTGTAGCCACACCATGGCTGAAATAGTTTAGGAGATATTCTTACCAAAGATCCTATTGTTGATGATACCTCTTGTTCTTTTGTCTTATAGCATTCTAATATTGCATCTTTTTCTTCAACTGTCTTATCATATTGATGCTGCATAGAGGAGATGGTCATATGTTAATTCACATATAATATTTAACTGCTTATTCTGCCTGCTTGCAGCAGAGGAAGGTGGTAAGCAGCACCAGTCTATTAGCTCTGCTGAGAGACCAGCTCCAGTTGCTTTCCCTCTCCCTGAATTGTTTTCATTTCAGCTGATAATTAGCAGCATAATATCTGTTTATGCACAAATCCTAATGGAATTCAATCAGGCTTATTCTGAGGTAAGTGAGTATATAATCCTAGCCTAAAAGAATGGGTGCTTCCAGATGGGTGTAGATTTTGTCTGATTCCTCCCCTCCACTTTAGTATACATGTATATTTATTTATATGAATATAAGCACTAATTTCACAATAGGAAAAAGATGTAAAAAACAAAAAACAAAATATTAAGTATACAAGTGAACGCAAGTGGAGGAAATATTTGAATGAATGCAACCAAACACTGGTAAGGACTCATTATCAAGCCTACCCAGTGGCAGTGAAGGCAGCAAAGAAGGCATACTTTGCTGCCTCCATTGCATCTTCATCATGTAGTCCAGCAGAGCTTTTCCGGGTTGTACGAGGCCTTTTACAGGCTGGCTCAAAGGAGGTTATAGAACCAATAGTAGCTCACTGTGACTTGTTTTGCAAAGCATTTTGAGGATAAAATTGCTTGCATCCACCAAGATGCTGTTATAGCAGATGAATCTCATGGAGTGTCCAGAGCACAGTCTAGTCCTGTTGTGTTGGATGAGTTTCAGTTGGACAAGGTCCTCAGATCAGTCAGGGTGACCACTTCCTCTCTAGACCCTTGTACTTCTTGGCTGATAAAATCCAGCAGGGAGGGAACAGCTGGCTATGCCAAGGAGGTGATTGATGCCTGTTTACGAGAGGGGGTGGTCCCTGCCTGTTTGAAGAAGGCAGTGGTAAAACCACTCCTTAAAAAAACCTTCCCTGGATTCAGAAAACCTAACAAACTACTGGACAGTTGCTATTCTCCCTTTCTTGGGCAAGGTTCTGGAGCAAGTGATCGCTTGGGGGGGGGTTATTGAGTTGTTGTTTTTATTTTTATTTTATGCATTTGATATTTTATGTGAACTGCCCTGAGACCTTCAGGTATAGGGTGGTATAGAAATGAAATAAATAAATAAATACATGTTGAAAGATTAACGGCACATAAAGGTAAAGGTAAAGGTACCCCTGCCCGAACGGGCCAGTCTTGACAGACTCTGGGGTTTGTGCGCCCATCTCACATCTATTGGCCGGGGGCCAGCGCTGTCCGGAGACACTTCCGGGTCACGTGGCCAGCGTGACAAAGCTGCATCTGGCGAGCCAGCGCAGCACACGGAAACGCCGTTTACCTTCCCGCTGGTAAGCGGTACCTATTTATCTACTTGCACCCGGGGGTGCTTTCGAACTGCTAGGTTGGCAGGCGCTGGGACCGAGCAGCGGGAGCGCACCCCGCCGCGGGGATTCGAACCGCCGACCTTTCGATCGGCAAGCCCTAGGCGCTGAGGCTTTAGCCCACAGCGCCACCCGCGTCCCTGATTAACGGCACATATATCAAGGTAATTTTAATCTGCTTTAGTATTTTAACTTGGATATGTTTTTAAGTATGGTTGTATTTTTTATTTTAATGTTTTACCTTTTGATAGGTTGTATTTTTCAATCACGCAGTGCACAAATTTTATGAAATAAATAAATCAATATAACACCTACACCCCCATCAGATAATACACACAACCACAATTTCAGACACCCCAGTTTTTTGGGGGTTTTTTAAATAAATAAATAAATAACTGACACACCAAAGTAGGCGGGAATTAAATACCTCATGAAAATGCAAATGTTTAAATTGCTACAACTGGAGCTACACTTACTTTTTTGCTGCAGCAGATCTCACTATTTAAAAGTACATTTTAATATATATAATATAAATAATAGCTCATGTGTTGGAAAATGAGAACCAATGCAGCAAATATAGCAATCTCCAGCTCCATCCCACATGGCCCTTCTCTTGATTCTAGCTTGTATGTATAAAAATAAGTTGTGTTTACCTTATGCTTTTCCATAAGTGCTACCATTTCAGTTATTTTGTGCTGACACTGAATGTCGATTTCTTTCTGCTTTGCTACTGCTTCATCAGCTACGAATTTCATTCTCTCTGCCTATTAATATCATATGTGAATGAAATAGTTTAATGAAATAATATTGATATTCAATAATTATATGTGGAACCTATGAGTTAAATTCAGTGGCTGCACAAATGGAACAGACCATCTGAACCAATATGGATAAAAATAAATCATTTTTTAAAGTAACAATTAAAGACTAAATTTTAACCAAAAAACCCAAATCTGTTTCTTTTATTATAAAAAGTTGTAGATTCTAAGAGAGTAATTAATCCAACCACCCTAGTTCTAGTTAGTGGATCAAACAGCAGGCTTTGAATGAACAGTGATGCTACACTGGCAAGTGAAATACCTGAGTCATAACAAAGTTCCTGATCATGGTATAATATTACTGTGCCTTTAATACAGTCTAGGAGGGTAACACTTATTCTATGGAATTAGTCTTAGTATCTTTTATACTTGTGAAAGGAACTCCCAGTACTTTGGGAGGCAGGAGAGATCCCTCATCAATCCAAGTTTCATTTCTCTCATCTCAGAAATCAAACACCCACAGCTCAAGATTGCAGGATAAACCTTTCCTTTGGCTGACCAAGGCACAGAGCTTAAAGCTCTTTTTCCATCAGGTTTTCCCAGTGTGAAAGTAGCTTTTAAGCTCTCTACCTGAAAGAATAACCTGCATTTGATGCTTCCTGTCCTCATCCCGAACCATAACATGTGGGGTACATTATGAGTAAGACAGATCAGAGTATGATAAACAGAGACTGCTAGGAACTGATAAGCAGATGGATAAATCCCAGTTATGTAAATAAAAATGAGTTTAACTTACGCAAATTATGCAAGTTTACAAAATGTAAAAAACCTTGAACTCTTACCTCTTTGAAAAGTTTTTCTTCTGCTTCTCTAGCCTTCTCTATTTCATTTTTATAGTTGTCAGTTGTTTCTTTATGCAATTTCTTTATATTTTCCAACTCTAATTGTAATTTATTCACCTGTAAATAAAAATGTTTGACTCAATCACAAAAGTCAAAAGACTGGCCTATGCAATCTCTAATCTGCTGGATATATTTTAGCACAGGCATCCACAACCTGCGGCCCTCCAGATGTTTTGGCCTACAACTTCCATGATCCCTAGCTAACAAGACCAGTGGTCAGGGATGATGGGAATTGTAGTCCAAAACATCTGGAGAAGCGAAGGTTGGGGATGCCTGTTTTAGCATACTGTGAACACCCCTGTCATTTTTGGGTTTTCCCTTGCAGTGATCCAAAGGAGAAGAAAAGTATTCCCAAATGGACTTTTGAAGTAACTGCAGTTGAAGCAGCAGTAAGGAGACAGCAACCAGTGAAGCCTTCAGAAAGGAAAGTAGCTCTTATTCTGTTATTAGATGAAGTACTGTATGTTATATTCACAGAGCTCTTTTTCTGTACTGAAAGCATATATCAGCAGAGTTTTAGAGAATTAGTAGCAGTGAACCCATATGAAGAATCAGATCTGCTGCCATTTTCTGATGAAAATGGTGGAGTGCCAAGGAAGATATGAAGTACAGCTTCAATCCCAAGCATCTCTAGGTTCAGTACCAGGCATCTCTAGGCAAGGGCAGAGGAAGGGGTTTGTGGTAGATGTGGGTCACCCTGGGTGTCACCACTGAGGGGGTGACAAAATGCCGGGAGGCACTCACTGCAGGGCCTGCAGCACGCCCGAGCCACGCATCTCTCCTGGGAGAGACACGGTGGCTTGAGTGCATGCAGGCTCCGCGCTGCCCAAATGGTCCGTCCACTGCCTCCCCCCCACCCCTAGCTGTACGGTGGCTGAGTGGGAGGAGGCAGGCAGACTCCGGAGGCCCCGCGGTGTGCCCCGCCCCTATGGGCAGCTCGCCCCACCCCTGGGCACGCCACCCCAGGGGCCTGAGCAGCTTCCTCCGCCACTGTCTCTAAGTAGGAGTGGGAGATACTCCTGTCTAAAATCCTGGAGAGCCACCTTCAGTTCGTATAGATAATGCAGAACTAGATGGACCAATGGTCTGACTCAGTATAAGGCAGCTTCCTATGTCTCTGGTTGCTCTTTTAAAGATGACAAACTGTATCTCCACTTTTCAGAGACAAGCAAGTACTTTTAATTTAACTGCTCCATATCCCAGTTCTACTGGAAGATCATATCAGGGCAATTTACTTACATGTTGAATGATCTTGGCGCTCTAATCAAACAAGTATTGAAGACATTCCAGAAGAACAAAACTAGAACTTGAAATGGACTATAATTATTATTATTAATTTATTTATTTATACCCCACCCATCTGGCTGGGATTCCCTAGCCACTGACTAGTTCATTCACAATAATGAACATCTTGTAGGTCTTAATTCTTCAAGTTTTATATTTCTTTTCTCTGCAACTATTATTCAAATGACATAGAAATCAAACATCTTACTTTTTCTTCCGTAATACTTAATTGCTTGCTCTCTGCTGCAACTTTCTTTCGCAAAGCCTTGTTCTGTTAACAAGTAAGGTTTTATATTTACGAAATTAAAGTTATATTGTGATTTTCTGCCACTAAAGCTATGATACATAATAAGCAAATTGAGCCAGTAAAAATATTCAGTTATTTTGTCTTTATTTTTTCCCAACAATGTGGAGCATTCAACAGTATGACCAGTGTGTGTGCGCGCACACACACACACACACACACACACACACATATTGGTGTACTGAATTCTGAGAAAATTCATAAAGACTGTGGGTAGCCAACCACATATGACTGTAAAAGAACAGCAGTTCTACTCTATGCTACCAGAAGTTGTTTGAGGATCCTTCCTGGTACCCTGGTATACAATAACATTTTTTAAATGATATAATTCTATATCTATATTTTTATAACTCTAAAACAGTACTTACATCTTGCTGCAATTCTTCAATATTCCTGGATTTTGTTTCAATTTGTTTCTTTAAACTGTTAATCTAAAAATTGATAAAAATATATTTCAAACAATAAGATACCAAATGAGTACTTAATGATCACTTTACTTTTGTTAAAACATCTGACAAACATGTACCCTACTGATGTTCTGTTTGTTTGTTTCTGCCTTGTTCTGATAACTTCAATAAAAATGATTTTTTAAAGAAAACGCAGGTAGATATTACAATATTAATTTTAGTTGGAATTATTTTGTTAGAACAAATCCTTTTGCATAGAATTTACTCGTGAGCTTGCTAAGCTTGCTGTTGTGAACAGTTTTCTCTTTATAAATCCACTGAAGTAAACGCGGCATATATAGGCAGGATTGTAACCTAGAGTAGTTGTGCTAAGATTATTTTAATTTGTATTTAAGTATGTGCATAAATAATTTGCTTACCTGTAACTACTTTCTGAGACATGTACATCTATAAGTTATCTTAATAATCATTAAACTATGAAATCATTAAAAATGAAACGATAAACCAGTAATGATTGCAACAAGCATTTCAGTTATGAATATGCTTTTTTCTATGTAAATATTGTTTCCGAAAAACTGAAACATTGTAGAATAAAGCATTGAACAAACATGAAGTAAATTATATTTTCATACCTTGCTTTCAAATGTTTTAAGTTGCTTTTCCTTTTTAGAAATTTCATTTTCAATGTTTCGAACCTGAAATTATATTGTAAAATCTGACAATTTTTTAAAAATGATAATATTTTCATAATTTAAAATCCTGACTTTTACTGTCTTTAAGCGTACCAAAAAACCTCACATCCAGCTTTCAATATAACACCTTATCTATACAGAAAGTAATCACAATTATTGAAAAAGGTATAAACAAGATTCCTGAATTGCATTAATTTATGATCAAGAACAATCACACGTAACACACACATATATGAACTGGGAGTTAACCTTGGGTTAGCCATCCCTGATGTAGATAGTAAGGGGCTTATCCTAACCCTCCTGCTCTTGCCAAGTAACATTAAAAGGAACATTTGTTTCTTACATTGTTTTAATTAATGTTCCAACATTGTAAACTTTATAATAAATAAATAATTTTTTAGCTCATCAGTTTACAATTAAAATATTTACATAAGAAGGACCAATATCATACATTGTCTTCACTTTCATCAAGTTTGCTTTTTGCCTCTTCATTTTTCTTTTTCATCTCTTCTTTTAGGCACTTTAATTCATTGCTACATGTCAAATTAACAGAAAGGGTTATTACAGTTAACAAATAGCTGACTAAATATATAGAACAGAAAAAGTGGCTTTATTTAAGTCCAATGTTATTGAGGTATGATCCTGTGAAAGTTTGAAGAACTTTCTGGCAATAAGAGCCTTTTAACAATAGAACAGACAATAGAAGATGGTGGACTCTTCATTGTTGGTTTTAAAGCAGAGTCATGGACACTTTCATTGAGATTCCTGCATTGCAGGGGATTGGACTACATGACCCTCATCGTTCCTTCCAACTATACAATTCTATTATTCTATTATTCTACTTTCCTTCCTATATGGACATCCTTTTGCATGGCAAGTTCTTTCCACTGCCCCCATCCAACCGATTGGTTTTTTGAACTTAACCCCCCCCCCCCAAAAAAAGAAACAACTTTGAAGGGTATGTTTGGTGTTGGGAATTTTGGCCCTCCAGATATTGCTGATCCGCAACTCCCATCATCCCTGGCCATTGCCCATGCTTGCTGTGACTGATGGAAGTTTTAGTTCATCAACATCTGCAGAGCCAAAGGTTCCCCAAATGCTCACCTTCAAAGGAGAAGCAAGCGTTAGAAACCTCAAAATTCTTGTCTGACTCAGATCAAAATCTGAGCCAGAAGACTTCCTGACTGACTCCTTCTTTGCAGATCTGATTCTGGAGAACATCATGGGGAGGTGGGGTAAAAGTCCACAGGGAATCCCTGAAAGGGTGGGTGGAATTTTGCCCAGTAAATTTAGACTGTGTACCTAACATACCTTTAAACCACAAACACATTTTCCCCCTCAAAGAATTATAGGTAGTGTAGTTTACTACTTACAGAATTATAATACAGTACCCAGAAACCCTTAACAAATGCTGAGAATTCTTTGAAGGAAAGAATGTGCTTCAGATGTGTTTAAAGGTATAGTATATACACAGCCTCAGTTTTCGCTAAGCCAACTATTAAAAGCTTCTACCTAGCAAGCCAATTATGTGATCAGAATAGAGCCCAACCTAGTTAACCCCTCGTCAACCTACGGAAATGTCTCTCTTCATTTTGCTACATGCTGCATTGAAGAACTGAGACAAGGGGGTCCCCCAGTGAGGTGGGCTTTTCCCTCTATCAGCAGGGTGTGGGTTTTTTTGTGGAACAGTCTTTGAAAGTAAGACAATGTTTTAGGGAGGTGGTCTTATTTTCAATGTCTCAGGCAATGAACCAATTGTTTTGATAATAATTTGATTCATTTTTGGTGAAGAAATCTAGTGTCCAATGATGGATACAAGGGTTCAACTGGACAAGGCCCATTATTTAATAAGATATCATTAATCTTTACACCTATTTCATTTCCACATTTTAAATGTGAGGGTAAATTAAATTGATTTGAAATTTTAAAAACTTTTAGTAACAGCTAAGAACTGATTCTGAATAATGTACTAATTTCAAACTGATCTATATCAGTTAAGTTTAACAAAAGAGACATTAGTATATAAGAATAAAGACAATGGGCTGAGTCCAGATTTAACCTGCACTTTAAAGCTCAGTTGGAGCAAATGGCAATCTGTGGAAAACCCAAATTGATGTTTGCTCTGATTGAGAGGATTTTTGCGGGGAAAGCTCCAGGGCAAAAACAACAACAACATTCAGACACAGAGCTTTTAGTCATGGACCTGTGCTTGGAAAGAGTGAGGCAAAGGCTATGTATGGATAAGCCCTTAGTTGCACTTAGTTCCTAAGAAAGTCAATAGTCCTTAAGTCATGACTGACTGGATCCATCAATTTCAATAGGACTTGAACTATCTTACAAAGCAATCCTAACCAAGTCAAGTCAGATGTAAGGCCTGCTGAATTCAAAGGGGTTTACTCCCAGGTTAGTAAGGTTAGGATTGCAGCAAGAACCTAATACTGTGAAATTATAATATAAACTGAAAATATTCTATAGAAAAACATTCTATAATATAGTGAAAAGATTCTCATTTTTTCTTGCCTTAACTGGATGTTTGTTTCTTTTAGGTTTTGTATTTGCTTTTCAGCTTTTTCTCCAATCTTTTTATTGTCCTGAAAAAAAATAAAAGCAATCTGTTACTGAAAATAGGTGTGATATGCATGGAACTTTATATACTAATATAAAAATGGCCACAAATGGAACATTTACTTTGGATAGCCCACTGCCACAAATAAATTTCACAATATAATATGCAAACATAGTAAAAATGTGAATACAATATATAATATGCAATAGAGAAAGCAACAAGGGTGTGAGCGCCATCTTCTGATATTCTGAAGAGAATGGGTTGCTACTGAGTGAGAGGCAGAAGTCACAATGTGTTTCCAATTCAGATTCTAGATGCCCAGGGGAATGCCATGGGGAGGAACAACTTTGGTAAGAACTTGGATGAGCTGTTCCTGTTTACACACTTGGATAACCTGGGTAGATAGATAATGATGTATGTTGCCACTGAAATGCCAGATTGGTTTCAAATATTGCATTTTGACTGTTGGGAAGTACATAATGAGGACAGTGAGATATGGTGGAGTAAGCATGGTGAGGTGGTGGGTATTGGCATCATGTTTCTGGAAGGGGAAGGTATTATATGGTAAAGTATAGGTATCATAAAAAATAGAGAGGGGGATTGGCTGCAGGCTGCTCCCTCTACCTTACAGCCAAGTAACTGGTGATTTGGTGATTGGTGGAACTGTTATTCAATGCCAGGTATATAATAAGTCCACCCTCATCTATAATTTAATTATGGATGAGAGAGCTGAATTTGCTCGTATAAGCAAGACCTGGTTGGTAAGGTGGGTGGAGTAGATTTGACAAAGTTATTCCCACCCTGACACACACACCTCTAGGTATTCAGTACGGCACCAACCAAGGTTGAAGGACTAAGGGTTGAGAGTCTCTGTGGTCCATCTCTTCTGCTTAGAAATCCCTGTTTGCCTTGCAGTGCACCCTGTGGAATACTAGGTCAACAGGACTGGGGTTGCAGATGGTGTACCTACTGCCTCCCTGATTGAGCTCATTCAAAACACTACCCAACCCTTTGTCATGTATATGCAAAACTGATAACAATACAAACAACATAACAGACTGTAACTATATAAATTCTTTTTCAAGTGCGATTCAACATATCATATCAAAATATATGGTTCTATAGACCAACTTATCATATAAACAAAACATATTATGAGAAATTAAAGTCCAGCAGATTGACCAGGAAATACAATCTATTCAATTCTTATATTAGCAATATCCACGGTGTGGAATTCTTATATCAATCTTGTAGTGTTCCACGTGAAGATGCTTTTAAGAATTCTAGCTTTCCTTGTATGCAGGTATCAGATAAAGAACTTAGAAGAATGGCACAAACAGAAAATAAGACAAGGATTCCAGGATAATTCCTTGTTTCGCCCAACCAGGCTTCATCAGCTGTGCATACTCTGGATTATATAAACGAACATAATGAGATGCCTGTAGAACCATATATTTTGATATGATATGTTGAATCACACTTGAAAAAGAATTTATATAGTTACATACAGCATGTTACGTTGTTTGTGTTGTTATCCTTGATTGAGCTGGCAGAAGTAGTCTCAACCATGGTGCAGACAGTGGTTCTGGATGACTTTAACATTCACACAAAGGTTGCCTAGCTTGGACCAGCTCAATACTTCAAGGCCTCCATGACATCTATGGAGCTGTTTCAAATTGTCTTGGGCCAATACACAGTACATGCTTGATATACTATTTACTTCAGGGCAAGTTAAGAATAGTTTGGATAGTGGAAGAATAGAGCTGACCCATTTGTTATGACTAGACCTCTGTCTGATAAAGTTTGGACTTAGGACACCAGCCCTTTATGTAGAGGTAGGAGATTTATTTGGATGGTTCATCCCTGGAGATTTGTGGAATCTGATAAATATTCCAGTAACAACAGTTGATGAACCTGTGAAAATCCTTGCATCATTTTGGTACAGTGAGATGAGGAGGGCTATTGGCATTATAGTTTTGGACTACCCCACTCCAACACTGGGTAGCTCATTGTGCTCCTTGGTTTTCCTCTGAGTGATGAGCAATGAAACAGAGACTTCCGGGTTGGCGCCATCGCCGAATGGCGGACTCCCTCCGAGCTCCGGAGGGAGTCTGCTCGGCAGGGGCTGGGTCCTACCGCGCCGGCGACGCGGGGACCCTTAAAAACCACGGGCACGGAGCCCGTGGACATGGGGACTCGGCTGGTACCGTTAGCGCCCTCCCGACTCGTGAAGGAGCCTTTTTAAAGGCTACGGATCGGGTGCCGGGGAGCGGCGTGGTGCTATGAGTCTATCGCTTCCCCTGCCGAGCGCAGCCGCATGCCATTTGTCGGAGAGCGCTGGCTTCTTCCATTGGAAATTCGGACATTTAACAACAACCCGTGAGTAATTGGGTAACCGGGTATAAAAGGAGAAAAGAAAAGGAATTTTTTTCGGATTCGGCATGAGCGGGGGGGATCTAAAAAGGAAGTCAGTCCCCCCCCCCCGATTGTAAACATGCTAAAACAAGGACTGGGAAACCAAGATCGATTCAGAAGTTTATTGCTGACAAAAATGATCAATTCCACGATGGGATATTATAAGAATTGTGCTGGAGGAGAAAAGTCGAGGGCGAGAGGGAAAAGGCAACCCCCCCCCCGGGAACCGGGGCGATTCGGAGAACCTGGTGGAGAGAGACGGAGAATTTGACAGCTGTCAAAGTAGCTGTCAAATCTTGAGAACATAAAGAGGATTTCGTTACAAGTATTTTGCTGGTTAATTTTGTTACAATTGGACATAAATATGGATACAAAATGTCGGGGGGGGGGGAAGAAACAACAACTTGACTTTTGGATTAGAGGACACAAAGTTGCTGCAACCCCCCTAGAGGGGTTTCGGGACATTACAAGTGGCGTATGTGGAAAACTACTCCGGGATGTGCACAGGTCTTATCTCCTGGGAAAGCAGCAAAACTGAAATATTATTTTGTCTACAGAGGTGTTCACAATACAATAGAATTTTTCTATAGAAGCAAGGAAAGAACTGGACGTATGTTTTTGTTCCTGAATAACAAACCTCTGTAGAGATACTAGATTTCGGAATAAGAATGGTTTTGCAGCTGAACAAGACAGAAACCTGAGAAAGTAAGAAACAAAAGAGCAAAGGACCAACTATGTCACGGAAAGATCAATGGGAGGAGCAACAAGGACCAAGGAAAATTAAAGGCCTCTACCAGACTGGATTTTTGAAGTTAAACATCATCAAAATAAGCAAATTTAAAGAAAACCGGCAAGATGGACTGAGAAAAATTTGGCTGTGGACTTGAGACCTCCAGGCCAACAACATACAGACTGATGGACATGGGGAATCCAAACCGGGGAAGGGAGGGGGAATTTTAGAATCCAAAGGCTATGTAACCAACTTTTTGAATCTTCTTCTATCTTTTATCTTCTATCTTTCTATATAACTTTGGTATTTTGATTTAACATGTTTTTGGGGGGAAAGGGGGAATTCGTGGAAGGAAACGGGGTAGATCTTGGGGGGATTTTTTTTTTTCTTTTTTCTATTTTGTTAAGGATATTGTAATTTAAATTGGCTAATAGGTACAACATATTAGGTTTGAATTGGGAATGAGAGCTTGTGGAACTAACTTAGGGAAAGGGGAATACAGTCGGGAGGGGGAGGAGGGAGTCCCAGAAAGAAGGTTATGAAAATAAGGGTTTAAAGTGGGTCTTTTTATTTCTTTCTTTTCTTCATCTTTTCTATCCTTTCTATTCTGTTATTATTGGAAATTTTAATAAATATGATTAATAAAAAAAAAGATGAGCAATGAAACAGGTTGGATGGGAGCTAGAGAGTAAGTGATGTAAGATTCAGTGTGAAGCCAATAAAACTCTGGTTAGAGCAAATAACCGCCTCTACCATGTAGCAGTTGTCAGCAAAAAATAACCATTGATGCCTCCATGTCCTCAAGTAGTCACTCAACAGAGCTCTTTTGTGTGGTAAAAAAGTTGGTATCATCTGTCCCTGTTAATAGGACACTGAAACAGTCAAAGCCTTTGCTGTGGTCATTTTGCTAGGCACTTTGAGGACAAAATCTATCATCTTCATGCTGATCTTTATGCCAGTGATAATATAGGCTCTGGTGAGGAACCCAGTATGCTATTTTATTCAATTCTATATTATCATTTCCAGTTATTGAGGCCTGATGTGGACAATGTACTTTTGTCCTTCCATCCCATTTCTTACTGTTTCAGTCCTTGCCCATCCTGGCTTGTTCGTGAAAATTTGGTGAGTGAGACAAGGTGGATTCAGTGGGTGGTTAAAGCATTCTTGCGTTGGGCAGTCCTCACCACCTTGAAGGAGGCAATGGTGTGTTCACTCCTGGAAAAAACCTTCCTGGACCCTGAGGTACTTGATAACTACTGCCCAGTTGCTCATACCCGGGGGGGGGGATGCTCAAGAGGGTGGTGCCAGTTCAACTACAGACCTTTTTTTGGAAGAAATTGATTATATGGACCATTGCAATCTGGGTTTAGGCCTGGTTTGGCAGAGAATTAGCCTTGGTCACCTGGACAAATGACAATCTCCAGAGGAGGGACAGACACAGTGCAACCATGTTGCTTCTGCTGGATCTCTCAGCAACTTTTAGTATCATTGATCATGGTATCCTCCTGAAGAGTTTTTGTGAATTAGTGGTTAGGATTATTGTTCCACGTAGCTCCATTCCTTCTTGCATAGCCAGTCTCCGATGATAGCACAGGGGCTATGTGACTATACCCTGACAACTCAGTAACAGGGTGCCAAAAGGCACTGTTGTATGCCTAATGTTATTTAACAACTATTTGAAGCCATTGGGTGTTGGTGTGTTGTGTCCCTTGCTGGGCACATATCACAGCAGGCCTAAGGGATGTGCTCTGGCTACCTGTTGACCATCCATCTCTGTTCTGGCTAGCTGTTAGCCATCCAAGTCTTTCTTTTCTTGATACTTACATATAAACAACTCTGAATCACATTAGTGAAATACTAACATCTCCTACATTGCCAGGTAAAACTGTCAACAAATGGAACTCAATTAACTGCAATATTATTTAATGGTGTTGTTTTACTATAATTATTTTAATTATGGATGTCTGCATTTTAACATTTGTGGAATCATAAGCAGCTTATAAAATATAAAAAATAAGTCAATTTTGGCATTAAACAATATAAAAATAAATCATAACCATATTTCATTATTACAATGAAAATAAGGGAAACCTGCCTTAAGATCTCCTTGAAGCTTTTTAAAATCAATAACTATATTATTTTTCTCTGTTGCAATGCATTCCTTGTCCAATAAAAGTCTACTCAAATCCAGGCTTAGTTGCTCATTCTTTAATCTATTAGAATAATAAAGAAATATTAGAAATAATTATTTTATATGTACTTCGCAAGTGTGTGATTATAGACACAATCCATACATTGAGTGGTATCCAACAAAGTGCTTCTAATAGTTCAATGATTTCCACTCGTGCAATGGAACTTCTGCCTCTCCTCTCCCTCCCCCCACTCCTGTGCTAGCAAAAGCGCTTCATCAGATACCACCTACAGTTAAATAGTTTCATAGAGAGAGGTTTATACAATGCTACTATTTGGTGAAATCAGTAGGCTGGATTGTGTCCCACTGTCTGTTTTTAGCTTGCATCAGATAGAATAATGTGAATGTTTTATTTTTATTTATACATCATTCGTATATAAATAAAAATAGTATTAATGTGAGCTGGAATGTATATAAGAAATTTAATGTGTAGTAAAGTCAATGTAGATTTTGCAACTGCAATATTGTCTGCTTGGGGACACAGCTCCTGCATCTACTACTGTCAATGGAGGCACACTTCAGTGACTTTCTACCACCTTTGCCTGGTGGCCCAGCTAAGTTCCTATCTGGATAGGATACCTGGCTTCAGTAATCTCGACTCAAGTGACCTATAGATTAAATTAGTGCAATGCACTATATGTGGGGCTGCATTTAAAGACAACTTGGAAATCACAGCTGATGCAGAATGCAACAGCAAGAGAGTTAACAGGAACAATGCAGAATAAGCATATAATACCAGCTCTGGCACATCTTCACTGACTGCAACTTGAACATATTAGGACCCTGTGTTCATCACCTGAGTCCTTCTCCATGAAAAAAGTTCAGAGGATGGTGACAAGGGAAAGGGCCTTTTTGGATGTGGTCCATGTCTATGGAATGCTTTACCCAACAAGGTCCACCTGGCACCAACATTAACATCCTTTCAGAGCTATGTTTAAATGCACCTCTTCTCCCAAAATTCTAAGGGGATATGATTATCATGCTTATTGCAGTTTCTGTACATATGCATGAGATGTTATTTTGATTTTACATGGTCAAATGTGATGGTTTTTTTAAAAAACTGTGCAAGTTGCCAAGAGAACCTTTTTATTATGTGACAAACTGAAATAATAAACAGTAATAATAAAAATAAAACCATTTTTGTTACGGTATTACATGTCATAGTTCACTAAAAACAAAACATGATATGAAATAGCCTTTCATAAGCAACGTTTTGCTAGTTTTTATGTATAATAAGAACATACTTTTCTTTTTCGAGCTCTGCTGTCACTGCTGTAAGCTGCGCTAAGCAATTTTGTTTATTTTCAAATGCTTTAGATAACTCCATTTCCAAGTCATGCATTTTTTTCTGTAGATAAAAAAGTATGAAAGAATTTGCACTTTATACCTACTGTGTCCAACAACTTCAATGAAACAGGTTGTGTTATATTAGTTGAAGTTTTCCCACAGCAGACAGGGCAGTTTAGAAAAGTGTGAAAACTGAAGGATACCTGCTTAAAATGTGGATGGAATGAAATCCTTGACTAGCACTAGTTCATGCACCCCACATCTCCATTCATTTCTCCCTCTATACATGGTCAAGATACTGGTAGTTTGGAGCTCAAGTAACTTGACAGTGAGTTAGATTGAGCACACAGATTTTCCACTTTCTGGGTTGCCCTGACCACTACCATGTGTGCACATGCTAAGAACAGGAAACAGGGCTCTGCAAAGCCCCATGGTGCTCTGTATGAGTTTTATGCTCAGAGCATGATCCAGCAAAACAGTGCAATTCAAATCCCAAACATACCAGGATGAAAGAGGGTCTGGAACTTTCTTGGTTCAGCCAAGCTATGTCAGCATAAGTCCCTTACCCTGGCTGAGCCAGAGATACACCAGCATAAGTTCTTCACCACAGCTCAGTTGTGGTGTAGTTCCACAAAAAGGGGCATTCCAGGATATGGCAGGGCATGAAGACACTTAACACCTATTCCAAACCCCTTTCAATGTGGTCACATGATCTAGCAACTTCAGTCATAACTGAGGTTATACGACTCCCCATCAATTGATCATTATCCTACACTTTCTCATGCATTTCCCATCACTTTCCTTTTGTTTGATTTTTTGTTAAGTGGGTTTGCTGCACCAAACAACAACAAAGAAAATTAAACAAGCTAACCTGAATAATAGAGTCATCAGCAGTTCTAGATTCCTTTTCCTTTGTTAATTGATTTTTTTCTGACTGTGCATACTCCAACTGGTTCTTCAAATCTTTTTGAACTTTGATTGAACTTTCCTAAATAATACAGATATTTTAAAACCATATAGTAATAATATATTTTAAATACCAATTATTTTTAACACAAAGAAGACAATGATGATTGTGAACTTGGATAATGGCCTGAGATTATAAAATTGTAGGCAATATATACTTGGATCACAATCAATGGAGAGTTGAACATAGGACAAGTATGGTTTTCATGTGTGTATGAATGGTTCTTGTGTATTTTGGTAATTAAAATAAATTGGTAGAGGTTTGAAGAATTGATCCACAGTATAATGAAGGAAATGAAACTTTTAATAAGACTAACTGGTGAAGTGGTGTAAATAAGAGGTCCCTTACCAAGGCTATTTCCATTTCTTCAAGTTGTTTTTCTTTATCATTTTTCAGTTTGACCATCGTTTCTGCAATATAAATGCAAATAATACAAAATAATGCATTCTTTGTTGAGAAGTCGCATATATTATTTGCTTTTAAGTTCAACTCAGCAAGTTACTGAAGTTATCTCAAATGTGCTGTGGGATCAGTTTGTTAATAGAACAGATGCTGTGGAAAGAGTACTGTCAACTATACTCTTGATCATGTGCCTTCTTGACTTGTGCCTGATATTTTTTTACTGTGTGTACATATCTGTATCTATTTTATTATACTGTTTTAATGTTGTATTTTTGTAAACTGTTCACACACTTTAAGTATTAAGTAGTTTAGAAATGCTTTTATATAAATAAAATAGTAAGTATTGAGCAATAGCCAATGATAGGTGGAGCAGACCCTTTAAGAGCACCCTTTGTATTTTTAAAATGTTTTAAATGTACACCCAAAAATAAAAGTACAAGCACCAATGAGTCAGGATCTGCAGGGGCAAAAATGGCTCCAAATCAAGTTTACAGACTGACATTATACAGTTGGATTTTTTAAAACAAACACAACACCTGATATTTACTTTGATCCATATTGTTAAGTTGTGGGTGAACATATCAGATGACACAGCAATTCTTCAGACAGCTCTTGTTTATTCACAGGCCAGAACAGAACTGAGCTGAAGAGTTCAGCCAACCTTCTTATATAAAGTGGTACCTCAGGTTAAGTACTTACTTTGTTCCGGAGGTCCGTACTTAACCTGAAACTGTTCTTAACCTGAAGCACCACTTTAGCTAATGGGGCCTCCTGCTGCCGCCGTGCCGCCGGAGCACGATTTCTGTTGTCATCCTGAAGCAAAGTTCTTAACCTGAAGCACTATTTCTGGGTTAGCGGAATCTGTAACCTGAAGCGTATGTAACCTGAGGTACCACTGTAGAGCTCAACTACAACGCAACAGTAACAACTTTCTGTAACTATCCAATCACTGAGAGTCACTTTCAATACCTTATTTGCATATGTGGACCTGAGTGAAAACTATCTACAGTATCCCCCTGCTGGCCCAGGGTGAGAACTTCAGTACATAAAATATATCTGCTAACATGAATCTAAATCTACCTGAAAAAAAGATGATATCAATCTGCACAAAGAGGGTATAGACACCAATTTTTAGGGCCTCATTCCCCACCCCATCAATTTTGTTTGTGCCTCCAAGCCTGAAGTTCAGCTGTATTAGGCCCCTCTGAGGGCCAGTTTTCATCAGGACCACAATGTGCTGAGATGTTGTTACAGCCTGAGACTCTTAATCTCAGGCTCATGGGTTCTAGCCCCACATTGGGTGAAAGATTCCTGCATTGCAGGGGGTTGGACAAAAAGACACTTGTGGTCCCTTCCAACTCTACAAGTCTGTGATTCTGTGCCCTATCTCTCTCCTGCTTCCAGTCCTAGCAGATAAAAAATATTTTTTGTTTGTATTGTTTTATTGGTTTTGTTTGTTTGTTTAAGGTGTTATTTTGTTTTTAGGGGGAGGGTTCAGGGCTGCCGGGGAGTGGGCCCCAGCCCACAAAATGGCTGGGGCATGTTCCACAGGGGGGGATGCACTGGGACAACCGATCTCAGTGATCACGGGTAGGAGGAGGAGTTACGCTAAGACCAGACCATGTCATTACAGAGGAGGCAGGTTTAGTCGTTGTCTGAGGACTATCCCTGCCTCCGGGTCTGGTCCTGTCCGGATGGATACTAGAATCAGCAAGGGATACCCAAGTGACCTGAAGGTGCTGCTGTGCAATGCCAGGTCAATGATTCGTAAGACCACTGCCATCCATGACTTGATCATGGATGGAGGATTTGACCTGGCATGTGTAACAGAGACTTGGTTGGATGAAGCAGATGGGCCTGTCCTTGCCGCTGCTTGTCCACCAGGTTTCTCTTATGCACAGCAACCCAGGTCACGTGGGCGGGGAGGGGGGGTTGCAGTGATTTTTAGGAAGTCATTAGTTTGCACCAGGCGTCCTATTGGGAAGACCCAGTTTTCTGAGTGCATGTTCTGGAAGTTGGGCAATAGGGGCAGTACAGGATTCCTTTTGGTGTACCGACCTCCCCGCTGCACCAAGGATTCCCTGCCCGAGCTGCTTCAGGTCGTGGCGGATGTTCTCCTGGAGACACCTAGCCTGGTCGTCCTAGGGGATTTTAACATCCATGCCAACACGACCTTACAAGGGGCCGCTCGGGACTTCGTGGAAAGCATGGCCTCCATGGGGCTGTCCCTGAATAAGTCTGGCCCAACCCATAGCCGTGGACATGCCTTGGACCTGGTGTTTACCTCTATGGATGTTGGTGATCTGACACTAAGTAAAAGCGAAATGAAAGAAGTGCCATGGTCAGATCACTTCCTGGTGCAACTGGACTTCTCTGCGACCCATCCCCTCTGCAGGGAGGTGGGACCAATTCGGATGGTCCGCCCCCGCCACTTAATGGATCCAAATGGTTTCCAGAGAGTGGTAGGGGATGCTTTATCCCATGTTGATGGCCTTTCAGCCGATTCCCTGGTGGCCCGCTGGAATGTGGAGTTAACCAGTGTCGAGTTGCAGCTCGGCATCCAGGGAAAAATCAGTCTCACACCAAGATAGGTTCCGAAATATGGCTGCTCCTAGGGCTAATATGGCTGCTCCTAGGGCTAATGCAGCACAGCTTTTATTGTGTGAAATCAGAAAGATACAAAATACAAGCCAAGCAATTTGTTCTAGCCAGCAGATAAGAACATTCGCACTAGACCGTGCGAGCGATCAGGCTATGTTAGTTGACCAATCATGTAGGACAGCACGAGCTGTTCACGCGCTGTTCATGCTCCAAGGATGCTTCTAGCTATGAGATCACCCTGCAACAATAAGAACTTTGCTCATGCTCTCATGTACAAGCAATCATTTTCCCACATGTCCCCTTTTCTTGTTTATATTATTAGAGGAAAAGAGGGACCATTAGTCCAAATCGTACACTTCATTGCCTAAGCGTCTACACTTTGCAACATAAATTCCTCTTGTAACCCCTGTGGTGGGCCGTGGTCGGTACCACCATGCAGTGCATTGGGAAATCAAAGAGGGTATGCATTGAATGCAACAACACACCATAATGAAGCCAGCAATACATGCAATTACAATCAATAATATTTTCTTAACCATAATCCATTAGGCAACCAAGAAGACAACCACTCCCATGGATCAAAACCTTCAGGTGGATTCAAAGGATTATGAGCTATCATTTGTTCCATATAATCAATAGTAGCAGAGATATTGGCCGATTGATCGGTTATATACATACAGCAATGAGAATGAATTAAGGCATAAATTCCACCTTTAGAGGCAAAGATTACATTTAAAGCATAAAAAGTTTATAAAGCAACTTCTCTTATTTCTGACTTTTTTTGTTTTGTTTTTTTGTTGATTATTTTTAAAACAAAGATGATAGAATTAAAAACAAAGCTTCGGTCCAATCAGATTGAAGCAAATATGCAGATTTACTGCTCTTTCTCATCCAGTCGAACCAACCAAAAAAAATCTCTACACGCAGCCTGTTGTTCATAAGTCATGTAGGTTGTGACATTATTAACTGAGACTTTTGGCCTATCACTCATAGTGGTAACATTAAGAAAACAAGAAGATCCATTAATGTACTCATATGTCCAATTACAATATGGATAATGACCTAAAAATATACTATTATGATTAAAACGAAAACAATAAGGAGCTAATTCTACAAGCGATAGAAATACAGGAGGTAAACTTATGCGATTGTCCTTCATATTATTGCTAATCTTATATGAAGCATTTACTGGAATGCTAGAATACCATCACCAAAAAAAAAAGGTTCAAAGCTTTGAGAAGCTTTTTAAAATCATTTTTCTCAGCAGCTAAAAGGCACTAGCGAAGCATATTCCACTTGCTGTAACTAAAAAGATTGCAACAAGGTCGAGAACAGAGCCCATTGTCTTCGCAGGCCATGTTAAAGAACCATATTGCAACTTGCAACTTGCTTTCTGTCCGGGAACCATGCCAAAGCACAAGAATGAAACAACTGGAACACACTGAAATCCCCTCACCCCTCCCTTGCCAAGAGTCCACAATAGTTCCAAGACAGCCCTCTGTACATGCTCAGGGGAACACATCATAAGGCAGGACTCCTGAGGGAGGAGAAAAAAAAAATATGGGGGGTAAAATCCAAGTGATGCCAATAAGGATGAGAATGGTATATTAGTCCAATGGCCACTTCCGAGCAACCTGTGTGATATTTCGTGGCTCGATTATTGGCATGTAAAAACCATAATCCAGAAGAAATCACACAACCATTTCTGCAGATACAGGAGCCCATTTGCTGTAAATAAGTCTGATGTATTGCTCCTTGTACTGCTGAGCCAAAAATCCAAGCCCAATGAAGCGTGATGACACAGATGGGATGGTTGCTATTAGGAGGCAAAACCCAAGCGATGCCAGTCCAGCGAGGGCATCCTTCAAAGCCAGGCTCACTTCCCAAACAAGAGGCAGCAAAACTGTAATGATGTTTGGTGGTTGAAGTGGCTTCCCAGGGAAAAGGGGGGCCAATGCAGTAGGGATGAAGATGGCCTTTCAGCGTGCCAGGAAACACTGGAACAGCTGTGGAAGAGCCTCTTCCATTGCAGAGGTGACTGCTGGATCCTTATGTCCTTTAAGGGCAGAAAATAGTGGAGACAAAGTAGAGGTGGGCAGGTCCAAATAACT
This sequence comes from Podarcis bocagei, assembly GCF_964188305.1. Taxonomy (NCBI): domain Eukaryota; kingdom Metazoa; phylum Chordata; class Lepidosauria; order Squamata; family Lacertidae; genus Podarcis; species Podarcis bocagei. The sequence continues at coordinate 35,824,602 of NC_138129.1, forward strand.
CTTTATCCGATTCAGCTGTCCAAGGATTTGTTGTAAATCCACCAATCTAAGATAACCAGGAAACTGTAGTTGAGGCGTAACTGGAATGGCTGCAGATGCTGTCAGCTTGTGTCCCAGGTACGTAATGGGTAAAGTCCGCTGGATTTTTTCTTTAGCCACTGTCAATCCAACAGGTTGTAGCCTTTGCAGGATTTTGGGACACGGCGGAGGACAAGGCCGTGGCTAGCAGGCCGTGGCTAGCAGTGCCCACTGACTGGCAGGCTTTAAGCATATCAGCAATGGCTATATTTGATGTTGTCATTAGAGGGCACAGTGCTTGCTTATGGTTCTCATTTACATTAGTGAACGCAAGCTGGCGTACAGTCAGTTCTTGTGCTGCCAGGTCCTGAACTTGCCGCTTGAAGGTATTATACAAGCGATCAACAAATTGTCCATAGGGCTTTGCAGGGTCCTGTCTGACGCTCCCCAATAGGCCATCGCGCTCATTCTTGTCATCAGGGACAGAGGCCAAAGCCTCTTGAGCGGCAGCAGTTGTAGTGGCCTCCCAATACTGAGGATGGAGAGTTAGCTGTTGGGCAGCAGTAAGAAAATTGCCTCCTCCCGTCAGCCCATCGAGAACATCAGTTTGAGTCAGCATGACGGGGGCTGGGGGTGGGGCGGCACCAGCAGCGGCAGCAGCCAAAGCAGCCTGATGATTAGCCAATGCAACATTATTAAGATTATTCCGAATCCCATCAACACGACGTTGGCAGGCCCAGTGCCAAGCTTGTATAAACAAAATCATTTGATGAGGCTGCATTACAGTGCGGGCCAACAGCTTAACATCCTCTGGTATCAAATTTTGTTGAAAAATAGTGCCAAACAAGCCCAGGGTGTAAGGAGATTGTAAACCATTGTCCTTGACAGAGGAATGCAGTTCCTTTATGAATCTCAAATCAAACTGTTCGTGCCGGGCTGGGCCTCCCCCTGGCGCGGCAGGAGCAATCACAGGGAAGAGATTAGGAGTTGCACAGTCAAAACCCAACAATGGGGCAGCGGCACGGAGAGATTCTTGGAGAGGAGTAGTAGAAGCGGTGCCAGAGGCCTTGGGTGCAGGAGGTGGAAGAGCGGGAGGTGCTGAATGCGAAGATTCTTGGAGAGGAGTAATAACGGGAGGTGCAGGAAGTGAAGAATGCGGAGAATGCAGGGGAGGGACGACAGGAGGAGCCGAAGGGAAAATGTCCGGCGGTTTAGGAGGTAGGTTTGAGGCAGGCAAAACAGGTACCGGGAGGGCGGGCGAAGAAGCTGTTGCAGCAGCCAGAAGAATGTTTGAAGGAGTTAAACACGACATAGCTTTGTAGACGTTACACCAGGCATGCAAAACCTTGACATCAATTTGTGGATGATTTTGAAAGAAGTGTCCAATTTTTTTCCAATCATCTAACCCCCAAGTTCCGTCCTGGGGGAACCAGGGACAGTGAGTGTCCAGGGCTTTTATAAGGGACTTAAGGTCAGCTTTCCGAACAGCAAGGTTGTTACTGGCCAAAAGGAATTTAAGGTCTTTAAGAAATTTTTTCTGTGGTGCAGAGAGAGACTTTCCCATGATTGCGAGAGTTGCAAAAAGAGCAGGGAGCACTTACCGAGGGATCCTTAGGAGGATGAGGGAGGCGCCTTTTTGCCCTGTCCGGGCGGAGATAAGTGCTGATAAGTCCGTAACGCAGTCCAGAATCACATTCACACGGGAGCTCTCACCAGGGATCCACTACGTGGATGAACGACGCGTCTGCAGCCCTTGCGGGGCGAGGTGAGAGCTGAACGTTGTAAAACAGCATGAAGTCCGAAAGAAATCACACGGGAGCACTCACCAGGGATCCACTACGTGGATGAACGACGTGTTGGTGAGTGCTGAATAATGAAAAACAACATGAAGTCCGAAGGCAGTCACACGGGAGCACTCACCAGGGATCCACTACGTGGATGAACGACGTGTTGGTGAGTGCTGAATAATGAAAAACAACGTGAAGTCCGAAGGCAGTCACACGGGGCACCAAATGTCGAGTTGCAGCTCGGCATCCAGGGAAAAATCAGTCTCACACCAAGATAGGTTCCGAAATATGGCTGCTCCTAGGGCTAATATGGCTGCTCCTAGGGCTAATGCAGCACAGCTTTTATTGTGTGAAATCAGAAAGATACAAAATACAAGCCAAGCAATTTGTTCTAGCCAGCAGATAAGAACATTCGCACTAGACCGTGCGAGCGATCAGGCTATGTTAGTTGACCAATCATGTAGGACAGCACGAGCTGTTCACGCGCTGTTCATGCTCCAAGGATGCTTCTAGCTATGAGATCACCCTGCAACAATAAGAACTTTGCTCATGCTCTCATGTACAAGCAATCATTTTCCCACAAGCTGCCCTGGACACAGATTTGACCTGTGCCTCCATGGACAGCTGTGAGTCCAAAATGACTCCCAGGCTGCGCACCTGGTCCTTCAGGGGCACAGTTACCCCATTCAGGACCAGGGAATCCTCCACACCTGCCCGCCTCCTGTCCCCCAAAAACAGTACTTCTGTCTTGTCAGGATTCAACCTCAATCTGTTAGCCGCCATCCATCCTCCAACCGCCTCCAGACACTCACACAGGACCTTCACCGCCTTCACTGGTTCTGATTTAAAAGAGAGGTAGAGCTGGGTGTCATCCGCATACTGATGAACACCCAGCCCAAACCTCCTGATGATCTCTCCCAGCGGCTTCATATAGATGTTAAAAAGCATGGGGGAGAGGACAGAACCCTGAGGCACCCCACAAGTGAGGGCCCAAGGGTCTGAACACTCATCCCCCACCACCACTTTCTGAACACGGCCCAGGAGGAAGGAGCGGAACCATTGTATAACAGTGCCCCCAGCTCCCAGCCCCTCAAGACGGTCCAGAAGGATGCTATGGTCGATGGTATCAAACGCCGCTGAGAGATCCAGCAGAACTAGGAAACAGCTCTCACCTTTGTCCCTAGCCCGCCGGAGATCATCAACCAGTGCGACCAAGGCAGTTTCAGTCCCATGATGAGGCCTGAATCCCGACTGGAAGGGATCCAAATGGTCCGCTTCTTCCAGGCGTGCCTGGAGTTGTTCAGCAACCACTCGCTCAATCACCTTGCCCAGGAATGGAAGATTTGAGACTGGGCGATAGTTGGCCATCGTGGCCGCATCTAAAGATGGTTTTTTAAGAAGCGGTTTAATAACCGCCTCTTTCAGCGGGTCTGGGAAGGCTCCCTCACGGAGGGAAGCATTCACCACCCCACGAAGCCCATCGCCCAGTCCTTCCCGGCTAGCTTTTATAAGCCAGGATGGGCAAGGATCCAGGAGACAGGTGGTTGGTTTCACTCGTCCAAGCAGCCTGTCCACATCCTCGGAGGTAACAGATTGAAATTGATCCCACTCAACTTGACTAGACAGAACTCTAGCACTCTCCCGCCCTGGCCCTGCTCCCACGGTGGAGTCTACTTCTTCCCGAATCTGGGCGATTTTATCTGCAAAAAACTTTGCAAAATCATTGCAGGAGAATATGTGGCCCGTACTGGGCCCCGATGTTGCAGGTGGTTCCGCTAAATTGTGAACCACCTGAAAAAGTCTCCTGCTGCTGTTTTCTGCAGATGCAATAGAGGCGGTGAAGAGGGGCAAGTCGCTATCGCCACTTGGTAGGCTCGACGTTGAGCTCTAACCTGTGTCCGGTCAGATTCGGAATGAGTTATCCGCCACCGGCGCTCTAGCCGTCTCAACGATTGTTTCATTGCCCTCAGATCCGTGGAAAACCACGGGGCTGTCCGGGCTCCATGCAATCGGAGAGGGCGCTTCGGAGCCAAACAGTCAATAGCCCTGGTTGCTCGATTATTGGCATGTAAAGTGTCTGGAGGCGGTTGGAGGATGGATGGCGGCTAACAGATTGAGGTTGAATCCTGACAAGACAGAAGTACTGTTTTTGGGGGACAGGAGGCGGGCAGGTGTGGAGGATTCCCTGGTCCTGAATGGGGTAACTGTGCCCCTGAAGGACCAGGTGCGCAGCCTGGGAGTCATTTTGGACTCACAGCTGTCCATGGAGGCACAGGTCAAATCTGTGTCCAGGGCAGCTGTTTACCAGCTCCATCTGGTACGTAGGCTGAGACTCTATCTGCCTGCGGACTGTCTCGCCAGAGTGGTGCATGCTCTGGTTATCTCCCGCTTGGACTACTGCAATGCGCTCTACGTGGGGCTACCTTTGAAGGTGACGCGGAAACTACAACTAATCCAGAATGCGGCAGCTAGACTGGTGACTGGGAGCGGCCGCCGAGACCATATAACACCGGTCTTGAAAGACCTGCATTGGCTCCCAGTACGTTTCCGAGCACAATTCAAAGTGTTGGTGCTGACCTTTAAAGCCCTAAACGGCCTCGGTCCAGTATACCTGAAGGAGCGTCTCCACCCCCATCAGTCTGCCCGGACGCTGAGGTCCAGCGCCGAGGGCCTTCTGGCGGTTCCCTCACTGCGAGAAGCAAAGCTACAGGGAACCAGGCAGAGGGCCTTCTCGGTAGTGGCGCCCGCCCTGTGGAACACCCTTCCAGCAGATGTCAAAGCGATAAACAACTATCTGACATTCAGGAGACATCTTAAGGCAGCCCTGTTTAGGGAAGTTTTTAACGTGTGACATTTTACTGTATTTTTGGTTTTTATGGAAGCCGCCCAGAGTGGCTGGGGAGGCCCAGCCAGATGGGCGGGGTATAAATAATAAATTATTATTATTATTATTATTATTATTATTATTATTATTATTATTATTATTATTATTATAACAAAGACTTCCCTCCTAGAGCTAATAGGAAGTGTGTGAGTGGATTTTTCAATGAGGCATGGTGGGGGAGGAAAGAATTAAACCTCCCCTCCCTGCATGCTGAAATCAAGGCAAAAATCAGTTCCCCAGAACCATCTATTTACTCCCCTCCGACCCCAACCAATGTGGTTACCAATGCTGCATTTAGCATCATGTTTGGCCCCCAACACAGAGCCACTGATACTCAAAAATGAAAGACAGAATTACTCAATTTCCCTGGAAAGAAATCACTGTGTATTGAAAAGAGAGAATATTAAAACTTCCTACCTAAGAGAAAGAGAAGGATTAGCAGAAAAAAAATTGAGAACCATCATTGTTGATTCTAAACAACTGGCTCCTTCTTTCTTGCCTAACAAAGGAAACAATAACTGCTACACTACTGAATTACCATACTGAACACAGGACTTAGATGAATATTCATATAATAGAACTATCACTGCTAATAATAATAATTAGTTAAAAAAACAACACAGTACCTCTATTTCCTCAACATACCTAATTCAGCTGATTTCTTTTGGAGTTCCAAAACCAATATATCTGAATCATCCCTGAGTTCCTTCTGTCTATTAAATTCATTGAAAACATTCAGTGTATGATTTAATAAGAAATAAAAAATTGATTAAATCAGCAAATCATATAGCGATGAACTTGGGAGAGAAACATATTTGTATAACTGTTAAGAGACATATATTTACTGCTTGAAATGCCTATTAATGGTAGAAATTGTCACAGCTAAAAATTGGCTGCTGTTTCTTTAATGCTAGAAGAACTGCCGTAAGTAAGCATGAGTCAGTGGCCTACAATGACTTATGCAACCTTTCACCTAATTGTACCTGTATATATAGAGTGGTCAATGTTAGTGTTTGGTGTGGGTTGGTTGGATGGTAGAAAGCTGGTTGCGTTTGGTGTGTGTAAAAGCTGTCGGTCGTGGTTGGAGAAGAAGACTTTTTAAGAATAAAAGCAGCAATACTCTGCAAGAATACTCTTTCTCAAAGACTCTTTTGTGCCAACTAAGGTACGAGGACTAGGCAAAGGAGTAAAAAGGAGGTCAGAACCTTTTCTTTTTCAAACACTGACAGAAATGTCTATAGAAACATGGCTGTAAAGATGCATTAAACCTGAGTGGCAGGTTGAGTAACAGACCTAACTTTTCTTTCCCATCCTCAGCTGACTTTGCCCCATCTTTCGTTTCTCTTGGTCAACAAACAAACAGAAAAGTAAGGATCTTTTAAATAATTTTATAAAAACAAAATATATCATTGGAATTCCTTAAATAGTATTACTATGTGTGAAGTTTTTGGTTTTGGGACTTGGGACTTTGACACAATAAATGGCTCCAGAAAAGGTGAGGACCCTGGGCAGTTCCCAGTAACCCTGCTGACTGAGCTTTACAACAAAGAGTTGAGATTTTGTGAAGACTTGTGTAGGCAAACAAAGCTTATTTTGCAGTTGGCCTTGACCTCTTGAAGAGCTGGGTGTGCTGATTTAAAGGACCCTTGTCAGATTCTACAGGCACTTACTTCTACACTTGTACACAGAGAAAATAACATCTTGAAGCAAATTAAACTGGATAAATGGAGTTGCAAAGGTTAACTGGTTCCAGTCACTGTATCACTTCCTTGATCAAATTAGCAGATCCCCCACTCTTACCACATTTAGTTTAAAAAAAATTTGGAAGTTAGTCATGGATCTCCCAGCACACTGTGCTTTGGCCATAATGCAGAGTTTCCCCAACTTGGGTGTCCAGATGTTTTTGGACTTCAATAACCATCATCCCTGATCACTGGTCCTGCTAGCTAGGGATGATGGAAGCTGTAGTTAAACAACAGCTGCAGACGCAAGATTGGGAAACCATGTTCTAAAGTAATACGTTAAATCCAGTCAAATATCATATTTTTCCATTTCCATATCCTCAACTATAATACATACTACATGTATACAAGTTATATACAAATGGATGTTCCATGCACACTTCCTCCCCCTGATCCCATTCTGGGTTTGTTTTTAAACAGATGATATAGTGGGAGCTGATCAGGATGAGTACCACAATGCATGGAGAGAGGGGGTTAACCTTTTGCTTCATGAAATTGTCCTAAGAACAATCCCCTGCAAAAAAATTCAAAAACAGCAATTTTTTCAGTTTTGTAAAGTCATGAGTAACAATGAGTGGATATCAACTGCAAATATATTAGGCCAACTTGGCAGTTAATCTTTTTAACTTTGTTTACTAAACAGAAGTAAAATAAATATGCTAAATTAGATCACTCTCTATGAGTCTAGGGCAATGGTTCCCAATTAGCTAAGTACTGTGGACTTAAGCCCCTACTTTTGAAAATTTTGATATTTCTATGGTAGCTTTATGTGAATGTTGCTATGGACCCCCTGAGGTCCACAGACCACCATTTGGGACCCATTGGTCTAGGGCATTAGCAAATTTTCCAGTGCATATTACCCCAAGAAAAATACCCAATTTTTTTTGGAAAACCCGCCTCATTAGTCACACCAAAGCTATTATTCACCCTTATGAGGGAAACTGCTAGGTTTCCCCTCCCATGTTCCATAATCCGGATTGTGATCCCCACCTCCCATGCATGCTTGCTATTTAAAGAAGAAACACAAACCATGGGGATACTGTTTCTACGTAACATGTACTTTAACCCTTAGAGAACAAATAATCATATCTGAAAGCTATTTGGGAATGGGGAGTATTTATTTTGTCCTGACTATATACCTGAACAAATACTCCTTTTCAAAGAGGGTTTCATATGTAAAGACAAAGCTTGTAATTACGGTACCGTAAGTGACAGATTCTCAGTGTTCTTGTCATTCTGTAAAACCCTGTTATCACCAATAGTGCTATTCTTTCTTATATATGCATTTTTACCTCATTTCTTCTTTTTCTAGCAGTTCCTTCAAACTGGAAATTTTAGCCTGGAGATCATCAATAACTGATGCACTTGTTCCTTTAAATTCTTTAAATTCTTCTATTGTTGCTTCCTTTTGTTCAGTTACTTGAATTAATGTTTTTACTGCAGTTTGCAACTCAGTTTCTAAACCCTTACAAGTATTCTAAACAGAATAAAGAATATATATTGAAATTAAGATACAATTCAGAAAATTTTCACTTTTATTCTGTATTATTGTACAAAAAATATTGCAAGTCCATACCTCTGCCTTTTCCAAAGAACTTTTAGTTTCTTCCAGTTCAGTCAATAAGTCATTTTGTTTAGTCTGTGCTTTTTTTAACGCTTCATCATGTTGTTCTAAATTTAAAAGTAAAAGACAACACATTTTCAGACGTTTCTGAGGTTTGGGGCAATCACGGTAGGTAGATCTCAGTTGTGTGAAAAAACCTGCCTGGCAGGAAGAGCAAACTCAGGCTCCTGTTTGGAATTGCTTTGACTCACATTCCATGTGCTCGGATCTTCCCTGGGCAGGATTTCAGGGGTCACACACACACACACTCCAGTCCCAGATCCTTCGGCATATCCATGCTTTATGTCTATCTATCTGTCAGGGACTCACCCTGACTTTGTGTATTATATTTGTTTAATTAAAAAATTAAGCTATTAATCCCATGGACTGCAAGAAGATCCAACCTATTCATTCTGAAGGAAATCAGCCCTGAGTGCTCACTGGAAGGACAGATCCTGAAGCTGAGACTCCAGTAATTTGGCCACCTCATGAGAAGAGAAGACTCCCTGGAAAAGACCCTGATGTTGGGAAAGATGGAGGACACAAGGAGAAGGGGACGACAGAGGACGAGATGGTTGGACAGTGTTCTTGAAGCTACCAGCATGAGTTTGACCAAACTGCAGGAGGAAGTGGAGGACAGAAGTGCCTGGTGTGCTCTGGTGCATGGGGTCACGAAGAGTCGGACACGACTAAACAACAACAAAATGTGAATATAATCATTGTGTTCATTAAATAATATTAACAATATTCCAAACACTTTACTTAGTGATATGGAAATTTAATTCAGTTTGTGGCCTGTGGGTTCTGTGTCGAAGTCTTTTGGAGCCCACTTGGTCTATGAGGTTGGACTGCTCTGATCTAGACTGTACAGTATAGGTCAGTGTGAGCATATTTAAGGGAGTGTACATTAAAAGTCACCCATAGGTGGCACTGCATGCCAGTGAGGCTTTACCAAATGACATCTCAACAAATTGTTGCCATGCAGGTGGAGGTAAAGGTACCTTCTACCATTTCTGGTGGGAAACCCAAGGATCTGTAAGTTTTATCCATAAAGAAATGTCTAAAATCTATAAAACTGATGTCTCCTGAACTTGCTTTGTTGAATTTATGGGATAGACTTTATAACTTTTTGTAAACTACTTTGAGGTTTCTCCAATCAAGCGGTATATACCGTACATTTCATGAAATTAAATAAATAATAAATAACTGAAGGATTTAGTAACATGGATGCTAGCTGCAGCTACTATTTCAAGGACACAAAAATGGAAAGATTTAAAGAACTTGTAAATCAAACTCTGGTAAGAACATGTGGACAATAGCCATTTCATTTCATTTGCAAATACTACAGGTCCCAATGCACAAATTTGTCTGTCTGCATCAATGAGAGAAATTTGGGTAGCTTATACAATCTCTGTATCAATATCACTGGTATATCAAAGATGGTAATTATCTGTATAATCATCAGTTTACAACATTTGCAATTTTTTGTTTGTTATTAGTGTTTATAAATGAAATCTTTTTTAAAAAAAATATCTGAGGGCAACCAGTTGGTTCAGTATGCTGTACCACTACTTCTAATAATGCTATTTGAATAAAATTATAAAAATGCTTACTTTTTATTTCGTTTAACTCAGCAATGAACTCTCTTGATTCTTGTAACTGTAGGTTTATGTATTTCATTTTATTATCTTTTTCACCATTTTGCACTGCCAAGTCTGACACCTAATAAAAAGAATAATTTATGCACATAAATAGCCATGCTTGCCATTTCAGTTTCACATTTCTGTTATGCACATGTGTCAGAGCTGCTTCAAGATCCTAGCTCACAGAGGATCACGCTAGCCAGCGGTCATTAAGTAAAAATCTTTATTGAGTTACAGTTTCCATTCTCAAGCTGCTGCGTGCAACTCTACGTCTAATGGCTAGATCGGCGAAGCTCCGTCTGAGTCTCCGCCCCTTGTGCACCAACTTAATATCCTAGCCCTGCTCCACCTTTTCCGCCTGACTGTTCTCCTCTGGGTCCCTCTGCCCCCCGGGGTCTCTTCCTTCCGGGATTCTTCTGACGCCAACCCCCCGGAACTCCCTGTCTCCTTGCGCCGGGCTTTAGGACCTGGCTCCCTTTCCTGGCTGCCTACTGCGTCACTTTCCTGTGCATTTGAACTTGGCGCGCGCGCCCAACCTTCCACTTTCCGTCTGACCGTTTCTTCGCTCCCCGATGGAGGTGTGGCCACTCCTGACTCGTGCCCTCCCCCCTGTTGCGAGCTGCCAGCGCTTGATCTCTGGCGCTCTTCCTCTTCCCTGCTCTCTGGCTGTGACGCTGGTCCCGATTTCCAACTGCTCTCCTCTGAGTCCCCTCTGGCTCTATCTTCCTGGGGTGTCCCCCTAGGCTCCCCCCTTGCCCTGGCCACTGGTGCTCCTTTCTGTGAATCTTCTGATTCACTGGAAAGACTCGGAGATCTCGGGTCGTCGTCATCACTCATCTTTTCTTCTGCCTCCTCCCCCTCGCTCTCTGTTTCCTCCCTTGCCCTTGCCTCTGCTCCTGAACCCCTGACATCCATCCCCCCCTCGAAGCCCCCCATTCCCCCCTCCCCTCCTTCCGGTGCGGGAACTGGGTGCTGCTGTGTCAGAGGGACGAACGTCGGATACAGTTCGCTTCCCGTGGCGGGCCTCCATCTGAAGTGTCCCGGTTCTTCCTCCCTGCTCTCGTCAACGACGGTCACCTCCGCTTCCATCTCTGTGCCGCCGTGCTCGAAACCAGGGTCGTCCCCGAAAACGTCCATGTCCGTCTCTCCCTCACTTCCTCCTGGCGGCGTTGCTCGTCCTGGACCTTCCTGCCACTTCCTGCGCCACTGCTCCTCTGGTCTATCGTCCCACCAATACGAGGGTTCTGAGGCAGATCCCGAGGGTGACCCCTCCGGGGAACGGGCGTCTCGTATCGGGTCCTCGTCCAAGTCGAACCCCCGGAACGTGCTGGCAGAAAGCGTGGGCGTGAAAAGCCAGTCGTCGAAAAAGTCTGCTGGCATTGGTCTATGTGGGAAGAGGGCATGAAACTCGTCTTTGAGCAGAGGTTCGTCCAAGGCGTAGCCCGGCACCCAGCTATTCGCACTGGCCGGGGTGCCCTCCTTGGCGAGAAGGTATTCTACCCCTTCTTCCCCCCATCTGGAGTCCAAAATCTCCGTGACTTCGTTGATGCGTTCCTCCCGTGCCACTCCCGCGTGCCCGGTTCCTTCTCTGAGCTGACTCGGTGCCGTTCCGGGTTCCTGAAACCTGTGCGGTGCCTTGTAGGGAGTGAGCACCGATCTGTGGAACACCGGATGCATTCTGGAACCCTCCGGAAGCGCCAGCCTGAAAGCCACCGGGTTGACCTGCTCTTCGACTTGGTAGGGCCCCAGTTGCTTATGCCCCAGCTTCTTCTTGGCCAACGACCTGGCCGGCACTGCGTGGGCTGCTAACCAGACCCAGTCTCCCACATGGATCTCTTCGCCAACCCTTCTGTGTTTGTCCGCTTGCACCTTGTATGCATGTTTGGCCAGCTCCAGGTGCCGCCGCAGCTGATCGTGGACCTCCTGCAACTCCGACGCGAACGCATCTGCTGTCTGCGGCTCCCCCTCCCCCATCCTTTCCAGTCCCGGGAAGGTTCTGGGGTGCCTCCCGTTGTTGGCGAAGAACGGCGTGATCCCCGTGGACACGTGCTTCGTGTTGTTGTAGGCAAACTCGGCGAGCGGCAGGTAATCCACCCACGTCGCAGGCTGTTGATTCGCATAACATCTCAGGTACTGCTGCATGATGGCATTGACCCGCTCCGCCTGCCCGTTGGTCTGCGGGTGTCTCGCCGACGCCAGGTTGATCTTGACGTTCAGGAAGCCCATCAGCTTCTGCCAGAAATTCGAGATGAACTGTCGCCCCCGGTCGGACAGAATAGACCGTGGCAGACCGTGAACCTTGAACACGTGGTCTATGAACAGTTTGGCGGTTTGCTCCGCCGTGGCCACCTTGGCACACGGAATGAAATGTGCCATCTTGGAGAACAAGTCCACCACCACCAGCACGGCCGTCTTTCCCCTCGAGCTGGGCAGATCCGTGACAAAGTCCAGGGCCACTCTCTCCCATGGTTCGACCGGAGTTTGCAGCGGTTCCAACAGTCCGGCCGGCGGTTTGTGCACCGGTTTGGCCCTCTGGCAGGTGTCACACCTCGCCACGTAGTCCGCGACCTCCCCTCTCATTCCGGGCCACCAGAAGTCCCTGGCGACTAATTCCACCGTCTTCTCCTTGCCAAAGTGCCCGGCAGTGGGCGCGTCATGCAGCTGCTGCAGTACCTTGGCGCGAAGTTCGTCTCCCGGCACGTAGATGGCCCCTTTACGAATGAGCAATCCATCTCTCAGCTGGAACTCGTCGGTCGCTGCCGTGCCCCTGTGCACCTCTGCCATCTTTGCTTGCGCGAAGGAGTCATCCTGCAACGCTCGTCGCACCACCTCCAGGTCCACTGTTGCCGCAGCGCACGCCCACACTGTTGGTGCGAAGATGTGCATGGCGGCCGCTGGCTTGGCGTCCTCCAGATATTGTGGCTTACGAGAGAGAGCGTCCGCCATGATGTTGGTGTCCCCCGGGACATACTCTATTCGGAAGTTGAAGTTCGCAAAGAACTCAGCCCAACGTATCTGCCTTTGGTTCAGGAACTGTGCCGTGCGCCAGTGCTCCAGATTCTTGTGGTCCGTGCAGACCTGCACCGTGTGCTTGGCGCCGATCAGGAAGTGCCTCCAGGCTTTGAACGCTGCATGAATGGCCAGCAACTCCCTGTCCCAGATGGTGTAGTTCTGTTCGGACTTGCTGAGCTTCCTGGAGTAAAACGCTCCCGGCCGCCAAACCCCCTGCGGGTCTTTCTGCAGCAGGACTGCTCCCACGGCTCTGTCCGAGGCGTCTGTCTCCACCCTCATCGGCCTGCTGGGGTCGACATGCAGCAGCTGCTCTTCCGACGCGAAGAGACGCTTGAGTGCCTGAAAGGACTGCTCCGCCTGCTCTGTCCAGATGAACTTCTTTTTCTTGGAGCTAAGCGTGTCCGTGATGGCCGCTGTCTGCATAGCGAAGCCTTTGATAAACTTGCGATAGAAGTTCGCGAAGCCGACAAACCGTTGGACCTCCTTCCGGTTGCGTGGGCTCTTCCAGTCCAACACCGCTCGAACCTTGGCGCTGTCCATGGCGAGCCCCTTGTCAGACAACTTGTAGCCCAGAAAATCCACCTCCGTCACGTCGAATTGGCACTTCTCCAGCTTGGCGTAGAGCCTATGCTGCTGTAGCCTGCTTAGCACTTCTTTGACGTGTCTGTCATGCTCCTGCTGCGATTCCGAAAAGATCAGGATGTCATCTAAGAAACAGACGCACGTCTTGTAGAGGAGCCCCGCCAACACGTGATGCATGAACGCTTGAAAAACGTGGGAGCCATTTCGCAATCCAAAAGGCATAACTCTATATTCGTAGGTGCCCAGAGGCGTGAACATGGCTGTCTTCCACTCATCTCCTTCCCGCATGCGAATGAGGTTGTACGCCCCTCGCAGGTCTAACTTGGTGAACACGCTGCCCTTCCGTACCTTTGCGAGGAGGTCGTCGATTCGGGGCATGGGGAAGTCCGATGGCTTGGTCACACTGTTTAAGATGCGATAGTCCACCACAAGTCTTTTTTGGGGCGTGTCCTGCTTCTTAACAAAGAATACAGGACTGCCCCCCGCTGCCTTGGACTCCCGGATGAAACCGCGCTCCAAATTATGATCTATGAACTCTTTGAGTTCCTGCAGTTCGTCCTCAGACATGGAATACAGCTTCCCTTTGGGCAGCGCCGCCCCCGGCAGCAGGTCAATTTTGCAGTCATATGGTCTGTGGGGGGGTAGCCTGTCTGCCTCCTTCTCGCAGAAAACCTCCAAAAATTCTGCGTACTTGTGGGGAATCGCTTGCAGCGTGCCTAGCAGCAGCTGTGACTCCTCTTCCTCTCCTTCCTGCCGGGGAACGATGCAGTGTTCAGCACAAAAGGAAGAGCCGAAGGTCAGCTGCCTCTGGTACCAAGCCAGCGTTGGGCTGTGCTTGTCCAGCCAACTCATGCCCAATACAATGGGCGTGTCCGATAGTTGAGTGACGTTGAAGCTGATGATTTCCCTGTGATTCCCAAGGCGCATCACCATTGGTGGCGTCTGCTTCACCACTTGCCCCCCTAGCAGCTCTCTGCCATCCACCGTGACCACCTGCAGGGGCAGCGTGGCCGGCAGCAACTGTATAGCATGCCGGTCTACAAAGTCCTGCCCTATAAAGTCCGCATTGCTTCCCGAGTCAATGGTGAGCGGCACGTCCATGGTGATTCCATTGGGCAGCTGGAGCGATGCGGTGAGCCTCACTACTGGTTTGGGCGGGAGGGGGTCCATGGGCTGTGAAATCTCCGGGGACTTCTTCACTGACACGTCTGGCTGGGCCCCAGTGCCTCTTCCTCCAGCCAGACATCGTCGTTTCCCTGCTGTGGTCCTCCTTGTTGCGTTGCTGCAGTTACCATTGCTGAGGCTGCAGTGTGCTTGTGGAGCCTCCGGGGACACTCTTTCGCCATATGCCCTGGATCCTCGCAGATGTAACACTTCCTGTTCCCTCTAGGAGGCTTCGCCTTCACTGTTGTCGGTGCTAGGGCTCTGGCTGCTGACTGAGCCCTTGCACTTCCAACCTCCATAGGTTCCACCCCTCCTCCTGGCGGAGGCGTGGATTGCGCACGCGCTGCTTCTCTGGGAAGGAAGGAGGAGCCCCTGGCTGGTTCGCGCCCTCCACGCCCTTCTTCCCTGCTCCACGGACGTTCTTCCAGCCGCACCCCCACGGCTAGCGCCCTCTGAACGATCTCCTGCGTGGTCCGGGGTCTCTCCCCCCTGGCAATTTCATCTTTAACAGAGCCGTGCAATCCCTCCCAAAACAGGTCTCTTACAGGAGCCGAATCCCTGTCCCATTCCAGAGCACTGACCAAAGCGAAAAAGCGGGCATGATACTGCCTTACGCTGGCCCTCCCTTGTTTCAGTCCATGTATCTGTTGCCGAGCAAGATCCACGTCAATGCTTGATAAAAAACACCCATCCATCGCTTTAATAAAGGCATCCGCATTTTGGAGCGCCGGATCCTTATCCCTCCACAAATTGCGCAGCCATGCTTTAGCTTCCCCATGCAAATGGGACATGATGAACCCCACTTTCTCTTGCTCATCTCTAAAGTCTTTTTTCAGCAGTTCCAGTGCGCACATTACATCTGCTCTAAAGTTGGGGTACTGCTGCAGGTTCCCATCGAAGTGAGAGACCAGACCGCCTGTTCGTCTCGCCAACCCAATTCCCTCCTGTTTGGGTGTCAGTTGCCCTTGCTTCGTAAGCATGTCCAACCTGACCTGGAGATCCCTGCAGGCGGCAGCTGCCTCCTCCTCTCTCTTCCTGGATGCGAGAGCCTCGGCATTCAGTTGTGACACTGCTTTTCTGAGTTCCTCTATCTGCTGCTCAGCCGTCATGTTGTCTGCCGTTCGTGAGCTAGCTAGCAGGCACCTGCTTCTCTCCTCTCCTCGAGGCTGTAGATGCCCACAATAAGGGGACGGAGCTTACTGTCAGAGCTGCTTCAAGATCCTAGCTCACAGAGGATCACGCTAGCCAGCGGTCATTAAGTAAAAGTCTTTATTGAGTTACAGTTTCCATTCTCAAGCTGCTGCGTGCAACTCTACGTCTAATGGCTAGATCGGCGAAGCTCCGTCTGAGTCTCCGCCCCTTGTGCACCAACTTAATATCCTAGCCCTGCTCCACCTTTTCCGCCTGACTGTTCTCCTCTGGGCCCCTCTGCCCCCCGGGGTCTCTTCCTTCCGGGATTCTTCTGACGCCGACCCCCCGGAACTCCCTGTCTCCTTGCGCCGGGCTTTAGGACCTGGCTCCCTTTCCTGGCTGCCTACTGCGTCACTTTCCTGTGCATTTGAACTTGGCGCGCGCGCCCAACCTTCCACTTTCCGTCTGACCGTTTCTTCGCTCCCCGATGGAGGTGTGGCCACTCCTGACTCGTGCCCTCCCCCCTGTTGCGAGCTGCCAGCGCTTGATCTCTGGCGCTCTTCCTCTTCCCTGCTCTCTGGCTGTGACGCTGGTCCCGATTTCCAACTGCTCTCCTCTGAGTCCCCTCTGGCTCTATCTTCCTGGGGTGTCCCCCTAGGCTCCCCCCTTGCCCTGGCCACTGGTGCTCCTTTCTGTGAATCTTCTGATTCACTGGAAAGACTCGGAGATCTCGGGTCGTCGTCATCACTCATCTTTTCTTCTGCCTCCTCCCCCTCGCTCTCTGTTTCCTCCCTTGCCCTTGCCTCTGCTCCTGAACCCCTGACAACATGGTTTAATATTTGCCTTTTTAGATATATAAACCATTATCAGTTACAGGAGATATGAGAAAGATCATCCTACAACATAATCTTACATTGCTGCATTCAGACAAAAGACTAAACCATGATTTAGAATTATGAATTTCATATTGGGCTTGCATGCTCCTCCTCCTGCACAGCCATGAAGAGATCAGAAGCTTCCACTTCTGTTTTAGATCAATCACAATTTAGCATTTATTTCAAACTCTAAGCTGTGTTTAATGTTAATCATGATTACTGGTATTTGAAGCAAGCTAGTCTCATAAGTTATCGTCTGAAATCAGTTTGTTGCAACTAACCATAGTTAAAATTAGCTGCAGTTCAGATTCAAGGCATTACACAGCCACCATGACTAACAATCACTGATAGCCTTTTCCTCCATGCATTGGTCTAATCATTTTATAAAGTCATCCAAGCTGGTGATCATTATTGAATCTTGTGCCAGTGCAGTCCATAGTTTAACTATATACTATGTGAAGAAGTGAATCCTTTTGCTGTTCTGAATCTTCTAACATTCATTGAATGACTCCAGATTCTAGTGTTATGAGAGCTGGAGAAAAATGTCTCTCTATACATTTTTACCACCATGCAAAATTTTACATGCCTTTATCAATAATTAACCACAGTGTTGTGTCATCTTAACTGGGATCTGTGGTTTGTTTAAACCAGTGATGGCTAACACCCCGTTCAGAGGTCTAATCTGGCTCCCAAGACCCAACTGATTGGCAAAAAGAAGAAAATGTAAAGTAGACAGCACTGAGGTGTGCAAAGTCCAGCACCCTGAAGCAGATACAAATTGGCCGTTCCTGGTTCTCAGATTGATCATTTGATGGAGGAGGGCATTAAAACACCCACCATCAGTTGATCTACTAAAGGGAAGTCTTCTTTCTGCACATAACTGTTAGTCTCTTTCTGCACAAAACTGCTCCATTTTGGGGAAGCCTTGCTCCTCTTTTCTCATGCTTTCTGAGAAGTTTTGCTTGTAGGCTTTTCCCTGCTTTTGCACACACTGTACGAACCTGCTCTTCATGCCTAGCTGACCACATCTACAGAACCTGATTGTTACATTGTTTCATGCTATGATCAATCATTAGTAACAGACATCCTAAGCTCATGGAAAACAAACTGTACCTGCTCTCCATGCCTAGCTGACCACATCTACAGAACTTGATTGTTATATTGTTTGTGCCATATTAATCTCTAGTTACAATTCAATTAGGAGGCTTCATGCCTGTCTAGTTCCAGCTTCGATTCCCAGCTTTTACTCCATCGATGATAAATGATCACACGTAATCCCCACCTCTCACATGTAATTCCCACCTTATGCTTATGTATCAACCAATCAGTGACAAGCACACCTGCGGCAATGCTTGTAATATTCAATAAAAGAGGCTCTCAGGGTCCGCCCAGACAGACGCCTCATGTTACACCTGCCTCTCTCGTCTCCTGTGATTTTTCATTCCTACAATCTACATGGATCAGCTGAGGAGGTTGAGCTATATGCCTCTGTGTGAGTGAGTGAGTGAGTGAGTGAGTGAGTGAGTGAGTGAGTGTACATATTCAAGAATGTGGCATGGTCACACCGTTAGAGTAGAAAACCCCCCAAATAGCTCAATGAAGACTGAGGAATGCTGAATAACTGTTGTGGCAGGGGGGTGGGGGGAGAGAGATGTAAAACCAGGTATAAAACTGCATCAGATGTGAAACTGCAAGATTTTGCTGCATGTTCCACTTATTGGTCTTATTTTTTACAAAATGTAACTCATGTGACTACCAAACACATTCACTCTTATAAAAAGGCAGGATTAAGACATCCCACCGACTGCCTGAGGCCACAGCTAATTAAAAGCCAACAGCCTGGCAAAAAAGAAATGTTCTGGCCTGGCACCTAAAGGTAGATAATGATGGCACCAGGTGTGCCTCCCCACAAAAACATTCAGTAAGTGGGAAGCCACCACTAAGAAGGCCCTTTCTTGTGCTGACACCCTCCCTCTGAGGAGTCACATGAAAAAGGGCCTTGGATTATGAATACAGAGTCTTGGTTGGTTCATGTGGGGTCTTGTTAATAACTAACATAATGTTATTAATCTCAGTAACAATAAAACAAACCTGTTTTTCCATTGCATCCATCTCTCTTTTGTGGACTTTTTCAAGTTGTCCTATTTTTTCTGCTTCTTCTTTTACTTCCAAAATAAAAATCATGGATATTTTTAGTAACTACATGACAATAAACATACTAAAAGAGGAAGATGATTCACACATATATATATATATCACTCATTTATATGTTCACACATCCTGCTAAACCAATTATGGAGAACCTGTTTCAGCTTCAAAGCTACATTCACTCATGGCAACTTTTCAGGAATCACATACCAGTGGCTGATGGGCCAGAAGCAAAAGTGAACAGATCAATAAATGTTGTTTGTTTGTTTTTTTGCTTTGTACAGTAGGCTGTTCTACACAGATTCACTCATCCCTCTCTATCTTTCAATCAAGAGGCATTATCAGAGGTCAGCTAGTCTCAAAACACTCAATGAGAGTATAAAGCAGGATGAGTGGGAGAGTGGGTGTGGCTCAGGAGGGATGTGGGTCAACCAAGGGCCAGATAGAGAGCTGTGAACTACCATCATTTGGCTACAATGCCTGAGGTTTCTCACCCCTATGTTAAATTATAGTTTAGCACCACGTGTATGACCCAGAATGAGTTGCAGCATGAATCTAGCTGGTGCGCTCTCCTTGGCTTGCTTTTGTTTTAAACAAACCATAATTAATGTTAACCAGAGTTTGTTGTTTCAGATGATGCAGGATAGGAGATGGGGGTACATAAGTAGTGTGAGTATGTAAGTGCAAGATTGCTGCAGATAATTCTGGCTTGTGCACATCATGCTCAGCTCCGCCCTGCTGACTCCCCACCCCAGAAACAGCCCACTTTGAGGTCTGCACTTGCAGAGTCAGGTAAAGTTTAGCAGAGGTAGATGGAATAACACTTCCTAATTTCAGGGATTGGGATTGTTCTGGCCATAAAAGAACAGGAAAAAGGGGGGAGAAACCAGTCCAGTTCAGAAATAAAAACATAGAAGAAGGCACATTCAATAAACACAAAAAGTTGAGCAACTTGACAGCTACCCTTTTCTAATTCCTTTGACTGAAGAGTACTTGAACACTGTAGTTGACAAGAACAAGAAAACTTGGGTGTCTGGTGTACCTGCATTCTAAAACAACATGGCAGGAAGGAATAATTCCTGACACAGCACATGGTTTTGGCATGCATAATGCTCCCCACTAGGAATTTCATGTTACAGAAAATTCTATTATCATCAGCAACAAGTATGAAACACAAGCATTTCCACTGAGTTTGCTTCTTGTGCTTTTATAATAATAGAAAGCCAAACAGGGAATCATAATTGGAAGTCTTAAAATGATTCTTAAAAACTAATTTAAAACATTTTTACCTCTCTCATTCAATTATTTAAGGTGGCTTACAAACATGGCAGTTGTATAGAATGAAATGAGAAAATAGGTAAAAATTTCATTTATATCTTTTTCTCAACCCTTTCAAACATAAGATTCCTGCAACACCAGATCAAAGCCCTGTCTAGCCTAGCATCCTGTTCCCCACAGTACACAACCAGGTGCCTATGAGAAGTCCATAAGCAAAATGTATTGTTCCCTAGTAATGGGTGTACACAGACACGCTGCCTCTTAGAGGTCGCATTTAACTAGTAATCATTAGTAACCAATGGTAAATATATCAAATTCCATTTTAAAGCTAAATCAGTGGCCATCACCACATATTGGCGTAATTCCACAATCCTTAAATAGCCTTTTTCTACTGTATAACAATGGATCTTGATGTAATGTGATATGGCCTGGTTGTGGACCTGTAAAAAGGATCATCTAGGTTCATCTAGTTCAGTTTTCTCTATAGTGCCTGGCAGCAGCTCTCCAGGGATTCAGACAGAAGTATTTCCCAGCCCTACCAGGAAATGCCAAGGATCGAACTTGGGATCTTCTGTATGCAGAGAAGTTACTGTACCACTGAGCTTCAACCAGCCTGTGAGGAGTTGCATGTGGGGCACCACTGCTCTCCAGGCTTCCCAAAACAGTGGATCACTGGCGTTTACTGAAGGAAGGGTGAGGTGCAGGGAGTTTGGTACAGTGTGTGGCAGTGTTGTTGTGTGCCAAGCTCCCTGTACCTTGCATCTCCTCTCTCTCTCTCAATAAACACCTGCAACCTTCCATGTTGGGAAGCCAGGACAGCAACTGTGAACTACCCGTGCTGCCTTATTAGCTACTACTGATTTCATCTAGGCTCTACCCTTATCCCAGGCTTCTCCCACCTGTAACCACTTTTCTCAAATAATTACACAAATGCCATAAATTTAAAAAAGATTCTCACATTTAAAAACCATTTCCAATCTGGAGTTTTCTGCTTGTACACGAAGTTCCTCAAAGGCATGTATCATTCTCTAACAGATGTAAAGAAACAATTAGTAACAACAAACTTCCTATAATGCCAGAGAATATATGCTGAATTTATTTTTAAAATATTTAAAATTCACACCAATTGAGTAGGAAATGGGGGGGAGGGGGTTGGCATTGCATGTGACATCATGATGTCATGTCCAGGCGTTTCACAGCAGCTTGTTTTCCATGGCCAGCAGCGCTAGCAGCTCCTCCTCCTGCTGCTGCTGCTGCCATGGCCCAGGGGCTGCTTCCCCTCTGCAGCAGCAGCAGGAGGAGCCACTGCAAACCACTGCAGCTGCACTTCCGCATTGGTTTTGGTGTCCAGCAGGTCTGTTAGTAGCCCAGCATTCCTTATGGCATTAGTAGTGGCATGGGAGGCATTGCGCTGGCAGCCTGGTGGGCCTTGTGTTAGCAGTGGTAGCCACTGCACATCCAGATGCTACAGAATTTTGAGGGGGCCCAGCCCTCTCTTTGAAAATTGGGGGGGTCAAAGCCCCCCACCCCGAGGGAGCCCCTGACACCAATAGTCATTCACTCAACGGTTAGAACAATCCCTTGATATAAATATTTTTTCTTAAGACATTAAAGAGTACCTACTAATTGAAAGCATTGCTGGATCATCTTTAAAAAGGTAGGTGGATAGTGTGGTTTTCGAGGGGAGAGGCAACAGATGAGTGAGGAGGGAATAACCCACTCCCCATCTTGCTTTTCTGCCAAACACAGCAAACACACATCTACCCTAGCTGGAGGAAAATGTAAGGGAATAACAAGTGACAGGAAGAATAAGGGCTAAGTGCTCTCCCCACCACCACCACTTGCCACCTCTCACAGATCATGCACTCTAACCACCTTTTAAATGGTTAGTGGAGACCAAGATTCCCAGATCTGTCTACTATCTAATATTTAATTCATCCCTGAGTTAATGAAATAAACAGTTGCACATCATTACCTTATTGATAATAAGTAATTCCAAACCTATGGAAAATTGCTCTCAGCAACTGCACATAAATATTAAAAAACAGTGCTGATACTTGTAGGATCTCAGGCAATATAATACCTGTAAACCGAAGACCTAATCCTTGAAGGATGCTATCAGCTGAATCCTGGGTTAACCACAGCTCACACCTCTCCTTTTTAAAAGGTGTTTTTTTCTATATTTCATTTTTTCAAAGGAAAATGAAACTATGAGAGGCAAGAGTTTGGAGGAAAAAGGAACTGAAAGCAGGTGTGCACCATCACAGAGGACACCAGGGTGCTGTGTGTGTATATATAATGCTACTATAAAATATGTGTCTTTTTTACCTCTGTGTTATTATTAAGATCCACATACATCTGTCTGGTTTCCTCTTGTTCATGTTCATCTAAAACAAAATTAACAATATAAAAGATTAAGTATTTATTTTAATATGTAAAAAAAATCAGAGATAAAGTAATAAGAATAGCAATGACCTGTTATTCTACTAAAACTCCTGAACTCTAGTGAGTCTTTAGAGACAAGTTGTTTTGCAACTAAGGAGTCACAACTCAGAATGCCTTTCTAGTACTCCCATCATATGGAATTGCTCTTCAGTTCATCCCAACAAAATAATGCTCTCCTACTTGTTTTTAAGGATGCGAAGGAACATCTGGAGTTTAAAAATCAGCATCTTGAACTCCTGTTTGTAAGACTATAAGCTGTTGCTTTTCCTGCAGAATTGACTAGCAAAGCAGTTCCCAGTGTAAGGCTAACATGGGAAAGGAGGTTATAAACAGTCTATGAGAATCTTTGCGGGGGGGGGTGCAAACACTTTTTAAGAGATATTTACATTTGTTAGACTTCTCCATCGATTGCATGCACTTTTCTTTGAGCAAATTGCACAAATGTCTTGTAGCACTGTTTCTGGGGAGAAAAACAGTTATATCAGCATTATATCGCTAGTATTATTTGTGTCCATTTATGCTTTAATGAAAATTTGAAATCCTGTGAAATCTGTATCACCCAGGCTAATAAGGGGAGGGGGGAAATAGTAAAAAAACCAACCAAGATGTCACCCAGTAGACACACCCAATAGACAAACAGCTACAAAGAAACCACAACATTTCCTTATGCACAAGCTGTCATGAGGTACAGATGGGTTGCTTGCCTGGAGAAACCTAGCAACTAGGAGAAGGGTTCAAATTGTGCTACAAAACACTGTCTCCATGTAATTTATATAACACTGAGTTCAATACATATGCAGCACTGTCTTTATAAATAAAGCCAGCACTTTGCTTGAACAAGGGAAAGTGGCAAGGAAAAATATAATATATAGAAAGGAGAATTTGATGTGGCATTCATCTTGCTTCAGGCCAAGGGAGCTGGCATTTGTCCAGACAGCTTTCCAGGTCATGTGGCCAGCATGACTGAACCGCATCTGGTGCAACGGAACACTGTGACAGAAACCAGAGCGCACATAAATGCCATTTACCTTCCGCCACAGCGGGACCTATTTATCTACTTGCACTGGTGTGCTTTCAAACTGCTAGGTTAGCTGTAGCTGGGACAGAGCAACAGGAGCTCACCCTGTCACACAGATTCAAACTGCTGACCTTCTGATCAGTAAGCCCAAGAGGCTCAGTGGTTTACACCATAGTGCCACCCGTGTCCCGCTTAGAAAGCACATAAAGTGCTAAGAAATATCTCCTAGTAAGGCATTTGTAATTTGATGGAACATGGAATCTGTCAGTTGCAAAGGCTGCCCTTATGGCAAAGGGACAAACTGATCAAAAGGAAACACAGTAATACATGGGTCTCAAACAGCAAAAGGCAATTAATTTACATGAGATGATTGAAACACATAAAATTCTTCACTTGAAGAACAGAAAGCCACAATAGAAGCTCTTTGTGCTTGCATTTGAGCAGGCCCCTCTTCCTCCAGAACACATACAGTCAGGTGGGAGGGAGACAGCCATTGAGTCTGGCCAGTATGTGGTTGAACAGGCTCCACCATATATCAGGCTGTCCACTGATCAACAGCAGCTGGTTTTGCCACAGTCCACCCCACAACTGTGCTGAGAAATGGCTGCTTCTATGGTCAAGTTGGATGGGTGAACTGCAGAAGCCATTGTGGAACTATTATTGGTCATATTCAGCAGGACCACTGAAGTCACACTAGCCATGTTGCCTGCCACTCTCCCATCACCCACTGTTATGGACAAAGTACAAGAGGAGTTGTAATACTCCGATGATATCTAGCACTGCAGCACACTGAGCTTCTTAGAAACCTTGCCCAAGGTTTCAAGCCAAAAGTCACTGATTGCCAAGGAGAAAGGCCCTCTCCACCTGAAAACAACCAGGAAGGGAAGAAATAAGGAGGGGAGGAGCACACAGAAATGCAGTTGTGAAAAGCGGTGTTTTTTAAAACACACTAAAGAAGACACAGAAGAATAGTAAAAAAAAAAAAAAGCAAACAAAGTATGGCAAAAACATGCAGGTTTTGATTACTTTTTGTGACTTTATGAGCCAGTGTGGTACCGAGGACAGAAGAACAACCTGAAAAACTCGTGAGTCCTAGATAGGAATAGTTCTCCTTTTATAAAAGATAAAGGTTTATCTCACAGATCTCTCATGTCAATGAGTGTAATTAGAAGGGGTTATTAATTGCCTCATACTATAGCATAAACAAATGATTACAAAATTATTATCCTAACATTACTTACTCTTTTAGAAGATCTTTATTTTCATGCATTACATCTTCCAGTTTTAAGCTTAGTTTTTCATTTTCAAACTAAATTTATAAAACAAAGATATAAAAAGCATGTTTTTGCCTGGGTGAACTAATAAGTATCACTTTCAAAGGGGAAAAAATGTCAGTTTCCCAAAATACATATTTATTAGACTTGGGTATTACTGCATATATTACATCACAAACTACATGTGCATTGTAAATGCTTGAAATGAAAGTAAGCTTGAAAGTCACAAAATTCCGGCAAGATCCCATGATTTTCATACGTAACCTGTCCAGTACATGTTTTAATTTTACTAATCTTTAGTAAAATTACCCAAGCAAGAAGTAATCTGTAAGCAAGTAGGTCATCCTTAATAATATATGCAATATGATCAGTGGCGTAGCGTGGGTTGTCAGCACCCAGGGCAAGGCAAGTAATTTGCGCCCCCTAACCCGTGGATTTGCGCCCCCTAACCCTAACCCCCAGATGTTGCGCCCGGTGCGGCCAGCCCCCCCTGCACCCCCCACGCTACGTCACTGAATATGATACTGTACAAATGGACTCCACTTCTTCCTGCAAAATCATGTACAACACCTTTCCCTCAGCTCATGACAGGCATTGGGGAGAAGAGAGGAGGGCAGGACAATGTCAGCACACATTAACAATCCTAACCCCCACCCGCAGGGCTTTGCAGAATGGTGGAGCCACAATCACATTTACAGCCTGGCCACTCACAGCAGCCACAGCAGACTAGTGGGCAGGACAATAAGGTCTGATCCCTGAACCAGCTTGAGGCTGGCTATGACAATCCCTCCATGTGCAGGCATTGCTGGGATGGACTGTGCCCTAATTTTTTTAAAGCATTTTATTCTTATCTTAAAATTATATATTTAAAAATGTTAAAAACACTCGCCTGTAACTCTTGAATAGCTTTACGTAGTGCTTCTATAATCTTTCTGTTTTCTTGCAATTTTCTTTCCTTTTCCTTTAATTCATATTCTGTAGTGACTTTCCATCTCTTGATCTTTTCAGCTTCTTTGTAAAGCCTTGAATAAAGCTCATTCATTGTCTCCATGTTCTATAAAGGCAGGTTTAATAATTTATTATATAATGTTTAATTAAAATGTTTTTAATGAAATGCCTTTTCATTTAAATTTTGATACCCACATTAGCCATTAAATAAAAACTTTTCCTTGTGTGCACTAAGGACAGTATGAAATATACAATTTAGTAATGTGACAGTGACTGAAATTTTATTTATTTAAAACATTTCTATACTGCCTTTTATGAAAACATCTTAAGTCAGTTTAGAATAAAGTCCCTTAAAAATACAACAATGATAAAAATAAGTCAAGTTACCACAAAATGAACTAAAAAGTTATGACAATTAGTTGGTATCAAGAACCAGCAACGGCCTCTGTGAACAGGAATGTTTTAGAATGTTTAGATAACATGCTAAACAACATAGTTAGTTAAACAACATAGAGGATAAAATTTAACCCTGAGGTTCCATGGGACTGAAAAGCACTCCCCAAGCATCATCCTTTGGAAATGTACATCTAAGTAGGACCAGAACCACTACAAAGCAGTACCACCCACTCCTAACTTGGACAGCCACTCCAGAAGGATACCACAGTCAATGGTATCAAAAACCATGGAAAGTTCAATGAGAATTAACAAGGACACATTTCCCCTGTCTCTCTCACCCAACAGAAGTCATCATACATACTAAGGCAGTTTCTGTGCCAGAACAGGACCTAAACCCCGATTGAAATGGATCTATAAAATCAGTTTCTTTCAACAGTGAAAGAACAGAGTGAACAAGAGCCTCTTAGGGTGTTGATGCTGTAAACCCCTCCATCATAGGCTCAGGTTGTATATATGTGTAAATAAACCATATAGCCTAAAGAACCACAGTCTCTGCTGTGTCTCCTTTCAAAATGGAAACTCTGACCCTGGGTGAGCAACTGGAACCCCTGGAATCTTGCACCACTCAGAGATATGGGTGGCGTGCAACAGTATATTTAACTCACCTCCATTTCTAGCTCAGGCACAGGTTTTACAGGTTCTGGAAATACAACATTTAATGTCTGATTATTTAATAATAAATATGCATAATTATAAGTTACAAACATTATAATAACAATATAACTGAATAACAGTGTTAATTCCTAAATTGCTATGTGTTAGTCTTATTAATAAGTGTATATGAATACAAACATCATAGGCTACAAATGGAATACAGAATATATTGGATTCTGACTTACCAAAAAATAATAGAAAGCAAATGAACGACATATATAACAAAATACAATTTTAATACAAACAACACAACTTTAAATACTGCAGAAGTTCTCAGAGATGACGCCAGCACAAACTTGGTCTAGTTCTAATGGTTACTTCACTTTTCAAGGTCTACCATTCCATCTTCTTTAATATTTATTTTAATGTTTTAATCTTACCTATGACTTCTATATGTTTTGACATACTTTTCATCCCAAAAGGCAAGTTATAATCATCTTCAGTTCCCTTGCTAAAATCCTGGAAAAATAAAACATTATAGAAATAATAATACCTTTTAATGGACATGCTCATCTCCAATCATTAACAGATTACTTGGAAATGCAATATGCTAAAATCAGTAGGACTTACTGCCAAGTTATGAAATCAGGTTAAGCTGTCATTAAAACTAATTCTAATTTAAGGGTATTACGGTCTTAGAAAATATATTCATACTGGGCAATTTCATAACTTCAAGCACTCCACTCCAAAAGGCTAAGAGTAGGTTATGTAGACGTGGGCAAAGATCAACTCAGATATTTTAATGAGGAAGTAGAACATACGGGAAACTAGGAATTAATAATAATAATAATAATAATAATAATAATAATAATAATAATAATAATAATAATTTTATTATTTGTACCCCGCCCATCTGACTGGGTTGCCCCAGTCACTCTGGGGCAAACCATAAGTGCAAGTGGAACATACTAGGATATAGGATCATAAACACATAGACACGAATAAACACAGGAAGCCGTATTATAATAGTGTCAGATTATTTGTCCATGTAGCCCAACATTGTCTAGAATGAGCTGAGTGTCTACTTTTGATTTTCATATGAATGGCATTTTCCTTTGGTTTTGTAGTTTCAAATTTCAAAACTTTGGAATGTTGAATTTTGAGTTATCAATGTTTAAGTGTGCATAAACGGAAATACAGGTAATCTTTACTTTTTAAAACACTGGTCAGCTTTTGTAAACTTGCTATATATATTTTAAAGTAACAGTTTTTATTTACCTGAAAACATCGTCCATCTCGTTTGCTTGTCTGTGGTTTGACTGCAGATACTTGGGTATTATTCAGTATTGGTGGTACAAACAATTTAAAAGATTTCTCCTGTTCCATTTTCTGTCTAAAAGACACAAGAATTAAACTCTCAAAATAACACTAGCAATACTAAATTCATGATAAAATGTACTCAATATGTTGCATTATTTTCAATCCCTTTCTATGTTCTGCAGAACAATATAATTTATCATGCTATTAATCCTTACAGTAGCCCTGTCAAGTAGACTAGTATTGCAATATTGAAAATGGAGAATTATTGATTTATTGGATTTCCCAAGTTAAACAGAAAATAACAGAAAAATAATTCCAACGTTGTCATTTGTGCATTATTAGGCCAACACCAACCAAAATATCACAAAACGGTGTATATGCTTTCAAACTCTCCTAAAGTCTTTATTCTTTGTTCCTTCTTTCCTGTAGCCCTTGGTGCAACCTGAAAGCTGCATAGTGCTTAAGAAGCCTCCTTTTAATGTTTCCTAACTCCTTCCACATTCCATCTGAAGACTGATGAGATGCAGACTCAATCACTTCCATAGCCAACTTTTTTTCTCCCACCCACTCTGCTTTATTTATAATTGGTTTATTTATAATTGTAATTATTTATAAATTTTCTATACCACCATCTGAAGCATAGGAGCCAACTCCTAGGGGCCAATCCAACTTTGCCCGCCACCCCCCCCAATTGAGCTCCCCCCCAATTGAACAGCATTGCCATTCAAAAGGTGTAATTGCACGTCATAGAATCATAGAATCATAGAATCATAGAGTTGGAAGAGACCACAAGGGCCATCGAGTCCAACCCCCTGCCAAGCAGGAAACACCATCAGAGCACTCCTGACATATGGTTGTCAAGCCTCTGCTTAAAGACCTCCAAAGTAGGAGACTCCACCACACTCCTTGGCAGCAAATTCCACTGTCGAACAGCTCTTACTGTCAGGAAGTTCTTCCTAATGTTTAGGTGGAATCTTCTTTCTTGTAGTTTGGATCCATTGCTCCGTGTCCGCTTCTCTGGAGCAGCAGAAAACAACCTTTCTCCCTCCTCTATGTGACATCCTTTTATATATTTGAACATGGCTATCATATCACCCCTTAACCTTCTCTTCTCCAGGCTAAACATGCCCAGCTCCCTTAGCCGTTCCTCATAAGGCATCGTTTCCAGGCCTTTGACCATTTTGGTTGCCCTCCTCTGGACACGTTCCAGTTTGTCAGTGTCCTTCTTGAATTGTGGTGCCCAGAACTGGACACAGTACTCCAGGTGTGGTCTGACCAGAGCAGAATACAGTGGCACTATTACTTCCCTTGATCTAGATGCTATACTCCTATTGATGCAGCCCAGAATTGCATTGGCTTTTTTAGCTGCCGCGTCACACTGTTGGCTCATGTCAAGTTTGTGGTCAACCAAGACTCCTAGATCCTTTTCACATGTACTGCTCTCAAGCCAGGTGTCACCCATCTTGTATTTGTGCCTCTCATTTTTTTTGCCCAAGTGCAATACTTTACATTTCTCCCTGTTAAAATTCATTTTGTTTGTTTTTGCCCAGTTCTCTAATCTGTCAAGGTCGTTTTGAAGTGTGATCCTGTCCTCTGGGGTGTTAGCCACCCCTCCCAGTTTGGTGTCATCTGCAAATTTGATCAGGATGCCCTTGAGTCCATCATCCAAGTCGTTGATAAAGATGTTAAATAAGACCGGGCCCAAGACAGAACCCTGTGGGTTCATCATGTGACTGATTATGCAATGTGGGGCTTGCCTCCTCCCTCCCCAATAAAACTGGCACCCCTGATCCAAAACTATCACAGGGTAGTTTACAATATAAAAACACAAAAATGCATACTGTAATAACAAACAAAACCAATACAGTTTAAAATGCCATAGATTGTTTAAATGTGTAAATGATTAATAGTTCTGGGGAACTCAAAAGCTTGTAATGCACACTATTTTGTGATATTTTGATTGGGCTAATCAAGGTGTTTCCCTAATATGGATTTTGGAAATTTTCTTGTAGGCCAACATAGATATATTTACTTTTTGTAAAATTATATACTTTGTGTTTGGAAAACAAGCCTTTTGTAATACTTATAAACTTTTTATTGTGACAAGTTGTATCAATTGATAGTGTTCATCATTCTCTATTAGAATATTGTAGATCTACTGAATTCAACATACAGCTCTGTGCAACAATCCAGCACTATTACACTGTATATGAGAATTTAAAATGCATTCCTTGTGAATGATGAACAGAAATATGAAAACAGTTGGGCATAATAATATTTTGCCATAGTACCTCTATCTGAACCAAACAGTTGAAAATTTAAAAATATGACTGCTTCCAAAAAACCTATTTGTTGAGCATTCATCCTAATTTTGTGCCACCAGTTTAGAACATTGTCAAATCAAGTGTTATCCCACACTTTTCAGTACATTTTCCAATGATTTTCCTTAGCACAAAAAACAAATATTTGTGGGAAGTAGATTTGCTGTGCAAGACTTCCCAATCAACACTAATTGTGTGATATGAATTTGCAGGTAGGTGGTTGAATTCTACCAGAAAATAGTGAGTCTGAAACTTTTGAACTTTTATGGTGGAAGTGCTTCAAACCTCTGTGAAAGCCATCTTTTCCATCAATTTCCATTCATCTTTTCCATCAAACCTTTTGCATATAACCTCTTGGTCCCCACATAATGTTGTAGCCTAAATGGCTCTTAAAGAACTCCATACCATATTTCCAGTTTACCAGTCTCCATCACTCCCTTCTTTGGTCTCCCTAACGTTATCTAGTTTGTGAAGCAACATGTACATGGACAGTGATAAACCATGAGATACTTCTACAGCAATTATATGTGACTTGTGAATCTTGCTGATGAAATCAGACTCAATTTTAAAGTTTTATATTCCAATTACTGTTGCAAGAAATGCAAAAAAAGAAGAAGAAAAGATTCAAATACAGTAACACAGTTGAGAGTCATATGAAGCAGCGCTTTCCCACACAGGACACTTTCTTGCATTTCCCATGAGCAAACTACAGTAGCTAATAGATACATTTCACAATTCTTCCTACCACCTCATTACCAACATTCACGCTTGTACACAAATAGTGCAGGCGCTCCCCCCTTTTTTTTCATTTTGCAAAAACGACAGCAGCGCTGACTGCATCACGTTTTGCTGCCTGAAACTGCGAGTCAGGCGCGCAGATCTAAGAGGTGTTGCCCTCTCCCTTCAGACGCACCAACTGACGCGAATGTGGGAGCTAAGACTGAGGGGGAAAGCGAGAGTGCTATAGGCTGAGAAAACGAAGTGGAAGGACAGATATATATTTATATTTGTGTGTATGTACCTTCTATGTATATGTGTGTGTATATACCTTAACGCCTCAAACGGCTGTAGGAGTATACAGTACAAAGGAAAAGAAAAGGCGGGAAAAGAGCCCGGTAGCGGCCGTGTGCAAAGGCGCGTGCGGGCGGGTCGGCGGTTTACTTTAACGTGTCCTCTTCCCTCCCTCGAGGGGGCTCCATCAGGATTCCACGGCGTGAGCTGCCCCCTTCAGGGGGCGCGGGGGGGGGAGCGGGATAAATTCCGCGATGAATTCGGCCCCTTGGGAAGGGGAACCACGTGCTTGGCCGGAACTTTGCTCCCCTGGGCTGCTGGCTTCGCGCGCGCGCCGCCGCTTTCATTTGACCACATCCAGGGCCGGATTTAGGTTTGATGAGGCCCTAAGCTCCTGAAGGTAATAGGGCCCTTTATACGTCCAGCTGTCCTTTGTCAACAACAAATTGTCGCCGTTTTTTGTGTTGAATATATGGTAATTTATGGACCTAATAGGTATCTAAAGCCATTTGCACATAACAGAATATGCATTTTATCAAAGCAATTGTCAAACTGAAATACAATTAAGAAGTATACTAATTGTTGTTTTTGTTTAGTCGTGTCCAACTCTTTGTTACCCCATGGACCAGAGCACGCCAGGCACTCCTGTCTTCAAGTATTTTAATAGTGAAATACAATTAAGAAGTATATTAATAGTGAAATAATTATTAAGATCTAACTTAAAATGATTGGGGGCCCATTACTTACATCATAGGAGCCTACACAACACAAAACACTGTTGCTGTATGTAGGTTGTATTTTATTTGTTTTTTATCTTATGTTTTGGAAATGTACATCCAGGGGTTTTTTTCCTTTAATTTTTTTTTTGGGGGGGGCTCCCAAGAGATTGGGGCCCTAAGCTATAGCTTGTTTAGCTTATACACCAAAGCAAATGACTGCACTATTTTTTTTCCCCGTTTAGAGCTGCTTCAGGAGGCTCTCAGCGCAATCCTATACAGCTCTGCCCAGAAGTAAGTTCCTACCCTAGTGCATAGAGGACTGCAGCATTCATCACGTCTGGAGGAGTCGGCTTTCAGCTGAGCCCAGCTCAGAGAGGGACTTCTCCAAAGACCCTGTTCACAGAATGAAACCGATGGCGAATTGAATGGCGGGGGGAAAGTGAGTGTCAGAACATGGGCTTGGCCGGAGGGTTGCTTGCATCCAGTGTTAGACCTACTGACATTAAGACCCGTTGAATATATTCAAATATATAAAAGGATGTCACATAGAGGAGGGAGAAAGGTTGTTTTCTGCTGCTCCAGAGAAGCGGACACGGAGCAATGGATCCAAACTACAAGAAAGAAGATTCCACCTAAACATTAGGAAGAACTTCCTGACAGTAAGAGCTGTTCGACAGTGGAATTTGCTGCCAAGGAGTGTGGTGGAGTCTCCTTCTTTGGAGGTCTTTAAGCAGAGGCTTGACATCCATATGTCAGGAGTGCTCTGATGGTGTTTCCTGCTTGGCCCTTGTGGTCTATTCCAACTCTATGATTCTATGGTTCTATGATTCTATGAAATGAATGGGCATGACTAACAGACCCATTATTTGCACTGCATTCTCTGAGTAGGAGGACTAACACTGAATATAACCCAGAGTAGCCGTGTGTCTTGCCTTACATTGGACAGCCCTCTGTTTGAAAGGCTGTCCTCACAAAGTCAAGTTTAAAGTAAAAGAACCATAAAGGAAAACAAAGGCCTTGAAATTATCCATGAAGAGTTAAGCACCTGGACAGCAGACTGAGTTATTTTATTTGTTTGTTACAATTTATATACCGCTTGATTGTAACAAGAAGCAACAAACAACCTCAAAGTGGTTTCATCTGGTAACTTACCCCTCTTATGGTGAGATGTGTTGTATTTCTATTTAAATTTAATAACTTTTTTTATAAAATACAAATAGGCAGATGCAGATTTTAATGCACATCTGCATCACCTTTCGCACTCTTTCTTGTTACTGCACATGCAACCACCCTAGAGAGCTGCTGTCAGTCAGTTTAGGTCAGGGATGGGGAAACTGTGCCTTCCAAAGCTTGCTGGACTCTCAGTTCACCAGTGATCTCAGACTCTCAGCATGGCCAGTGATCAGTGGTAATGGGAGATGGAGAGCCCAGCAACATCTCTAGAACCACAGATTCCTCATCCCTGGCTGTTGGCAGTGCTGAACTACATGGACCAATAGCTTGACTCACAAAAAGGCAGCATTTTATGTTAATAATAATAATAATGTTTTTATTATTTAATACCCCACCCATCTGGCATGTTCCTAATATGCAAGGCTGTCACTTTAAAACACCTTTAAGATTCAGCTCACTATCTCATCCAGAATGTAGTGGACAAAAAGGTGAAAATGAATTATTTCCCTTTACTGTTCTCATTTTTTTAGTGTTCATCATAACCAACTGTAACTATTGATATGTTTACATACCATGCTAGGTGGAATGTCCACATTGTTAGAATGCTGATTTGTCTGCTCTGAACTAATATGTCAATGACAAAGATACCTTATGTCAGCCTTCCCTAAACTGGTGTCCTCCAAATGTTAGGAACCACAACTCTCCTCAGCCACAACTAGTGGCTAGGGCTGCTGGGGGTTTTAATCCAAAACATTTAGGGGCGGGGGAATCAAGATTTGGGAGGGTTGACATGGCAAGGAATCAATCAATTGTGACATCCAAAAACATGCACATTGCATCTTTTATTAAAACTTCTCCACATCAGCTTCTTAATGCAAGAAGGAATGTAAGAGGGCAGATTTCACAGCCTGCAGAAAGGCACAAAAGATCATGATTGGACTGTTTATTCCCCCACCCCTCCCATATTTAAAACAGAGACAGAGAGCTTCTAATTTCATTGGAACACATCATTTCCCCGTTTTAAATTTGAATACCCATGAAATTCAGAAAACTAGTTTTAACGTTAAAAAAGCCAGGCAATCTAATTACTGCTCTCCTATATCACATATAATTTGATTCTAAAACTGGAGAGTAAATAGGACCACAGTCTCATATTTTAAGCAAGCCATGCTGGGCAACACAATCTGTGTTAAGGGCCAAACTGGATGAATATTTGTGCATTTATGTGTTTCTTACCAGGGTTAGCAACATAGGTGTTTTATTTGCAGAAATTAGCATGGGGATTACTATTGGGCTGGATCTAGACACATCAAAAAAGCATTTCAGTTAAACGCCTTTTAAAGTTTGTATGAGAAATCGGATTGGGGAAAATGGAACTCCACACCGTCATCTGGTGTCACAGGTTTGGAATGCATAAACAACATATATAAAGTGCTTTTTATTTGCCAATGTGGCTGAGTCCTTGTTCTATTGAGTTGTAATCTGCATCAGACTTAACTTGGCTACTGTTTGCAGAAAATTGAAAGAGAGGGCTTGAAGCTGATTTGGCCTTCAGACTAAAATACTGACATTCCTAAAGCTTGCTGCATGTAGACTAACGTATAGGTCCCACTTAAATGGCATCTTTGAATCTGGATGGATGACTGAGAAAATGGGATACTTGGAATAAGATCCAGGCTTAATTAGTCATTTATTTATGGCAAAGGTCTATGGCAAAGGTCATGTGGTAAAATTGGGTCATGGTTGTGGTCTTAATTTTCTTTTCAGTTTCATTTCTATAATTCTTTGGTATCTTTTTCTTCGTATTTTTAACAAAGCATGATACGACTTTAAAGCAAAGGACCATCATGTTGGATGACTAATGATACATACAAAAAACAACTATCTTACTGCAGAAGACCAGATTGATAGTGCATTTATTACACTCAAATATATATCTGAAAAATATAGACCTATACAAAATATTTCATGTATTAAAATATTAACTATATATTCAGATAAGTTATTTACATTATATTTTAGGTATGAAAAATAATTTTAAAATGCAAAAATAACATAATATAAAAATGCTGAGATTTTTAAGCCATGTTTTTAAAATATTGTTCTAATATCAGGAATTTATATTTTGAAACTGATAGCTGAAATCTGTTTCAAATGTATGCTACTACATTTGGAAATTCAGTGAACATTCCATTTCAACTTGTAGCATTAACTCACTTCTAGTATGAAATTAAGTAAATTTCTACTTACACAATTAAGGTTTAGCTACACAGTTCTTTTGATTTTGATCCATAGCAGCAAAGGCACTGTACATCAACAAATTCACAGTTTTAAAGGTTTGTTTATAAGCATTCAGAAAAAAATACTGCAACATTTAAGTTTCAAGAAGACTAAAGCAAAACTGGTTCATTATGGTTTATATTTAGCAAAAGAACTGAAGCTGTGAAGAGATGTCCACAAAAACAGATGATAATGTTGAACCATATATTGTAGCAAATTGTAAACAAAAAATTCAAACATGCATGGGGTTTCACTAATTGAACATCCATCAAACTAAATTACCATTGCTTGATCTAAAGGGGGGAAATACATAAAATAATAGCAGATATAGTGAGTTATCTTTCCAGTGCATTCTGTAACTGTTGTTACTGAAAAATTTAATCAAGGACAGACATCTGGACTTAGTACTGGTTATTCTGGCTGTTCCTCAACTAGAACTGGCAAGTAAATAAAAAGATATAACTACCAAATTATTAAAATTTTGGTCTAAACTATAATCAATTAACTATAATCAGTTTGTGGGTTACCAACTATCCTGGGTGATTATAATTTACTACTCTTTTTCAAAATTGTGTGATATACTAATTACATAACCGATCATTTCATTATTTTGTTCTCTAATGGTTATTAGTTAACTTTAATGTTTAATTGCTTACAACTTTGACAAACAAGACGGTGAGTGTTGTGATGTGAATAATGTGGTTTGGAGACATGTACATGTTTACAACAGAAGCACCAGGATCCACTTCAAGTCACTGAGAAAGTTATGTGGTCATAATAGTTGCAGTATCCATCTAAGCCGTAATATATTTCTTATGGCCCATCAGAGCATACACATGTGTAGGCTTGACAGGGCAGGGATCCAGTTCCCTGCTCAACTTTCCATAGTCTCCTGTGTGCTGCCCTATATAAAGGATTTTTCTGCTGTCAACTGTTCTCCCACTCATTTAAAACCTTCCTGGGCAAAGAAAGATATACTTTCTAGAGGTGTCAAACAGCACATGTAAAGAACCTGATCCATACCATTTTAAGCTTGTCTTCCAGATACCCATGCAATTGTGGCAATAAGGTTATATAGGTTATACATGCTCTGATATCTTTTCAACTGCAACAAATGTGTGTGTGTGTTTATAACACAAATGGTATTTTCAATCCTCTCACCAACTGATCTACCTAGGCTTTGGAGCACAGTATTATTTTTTTTAAAAAAAGAATCTATAGCCATTTAACATAAATGGGATTTTTTTTTAATACAAGCACAACAATTGGGAAAGAGCATATTTTGAGGAAAAAACAGTCCTGTGTAACAACTTAAGTAATTGGCAGATTGTTTAATGCAAGTCCCATATTTCACAAAGTACAGGTATCCGCTTAGGATCCTTTGTTCTCCAGCTTATTAGGACTTCTGAGTGGTTGTGGTTGAGGGTTCTGAGTTCAGTGAGTCGCCCTATGAGACGGGCAAAATGTTGTGGTTCTTCAGGGTGATATATCTTTGAATACTTGTACAGAATTCCTAAAAAGGGTTCCTGGAGTTTCTCCACATGTTGTTTGTTTTTTAGGAGTGGACGATCTGAAAAAAAGGAAAATTAAAATTACATGATCCTATGCAGAACTCAAACATATATTCTCCCAATGTGGTCATGATGCCATAAAAGTATTGAGTGTTATGTTATTTCCAATCCCCATGAGCTTGCACTTATGTAAAATATTTCTGTAAAAAAATATTTTTAGCACTAAAAATGATCAGGATCTGATAGCACAATCTTCTGTCTAGCTACTCAGAATTGTCCTTTGAAGTTTATTAGTGTTTATTTCTAGGTAATGCTGCAATCCTATACCCCTTTACCAGGGGGTAAACACCATTAATTTTAGTAGGTGGTATCCAAGTCCGTCCAACCACCTGTGAAACAAAATTCTGCTTTCTTCTGCCCCTGCAACCCTCTATGCACCCCCAGAGGATCCTCTTAAGCAGCTCAGTGCAGATTTACTAACATGTAAGTTCAGTTGCAATCAATGGAACTTACAACCAAGATATTAAACCTTGAAAGTATAAATACTTTGATATAATTTTCTTTGACACTATTCAGTTTTAGTATTTGAACACTGTGTGTAGTTGCTCTATATACCTGAAAAAAACACAGTAGTTGCAACAAGCAATGCATATTCTCTCTCTGTCACATTGAGTTCTCCCATGCTCCTGTAGAAATAAAATAGTGCAGTGATAAACTCCTCAGTGATACCTGGAAAAAAACCAGAAGATATCAGATGGTAGCTAGACAACATATAATTGACTTATTTATAAGATTAGATAACATATATAAGATACATATAAGATTATAGGTCAAGCCACTCAGAGGAAAGGGAGTGGAGATAAAATATTAATATGCGAGAAAATACCAGGGTGCAGAATTAAGTTTTATCAGGCATTTAAATATATTAGTAGAAGAAGTCACGGATGTCAGGGTGCAGAGATCTAGAACATTCAAGAAATGCAGTCTAAAGTGACTAGTCAACAAGATCGATAGTCTATTCAGCAGTCTAATCAACAAAATAGATAGTCAAAGAGGTATTCTGGCTGAAAATCAAAAGTACCTTGCTATTAAAAACTCAGTAATCCAGTAAGCAATGATTTAAAAATTTACTAAAAGTATATTTGTGGGACAGCTCAGTTACCTGTTGTAGTAGTTGATGTTGGGCTTTCTTCAGTATGAGACAGTCCTAAGTAAGTACTTTTATCTTGAGCACATATAGCACTGGCAGAAAATTTTACTTGACCTAGAGCAAGGGAAATGAAAGTCTATAAGAGCAGATTTTCCCTTTTAAAGTTACCTTATGATTATCATATTTTTAAATTTGTGTCACAATGTATCATTTGATAAAGTGAGAAGAAAGAACCATTTATCCCAAGGGAAGGTCATATTTGGGAAAGGCCTTAGGGTAAGCCATATCCTACCTCATCAAATGCATATAGTGAAGTGATCATGGCAAGCACGTATACGCATGAATTTATTAAGTTCATCTAATGCTAACATAACTTACTTTCATGGAATGATGACTGGCATTCAATCCCTTGCTCATTGTATATCTGGGCAGAACGTAAAAACATTGTTTCAATTGTGGAGCCTTTCAGCAATGCAATCTGATCATCACTGGCTAAACTTTCGAACCCTATAGAGAAATGAATAGGTAATCAAATTACATTGATTTTTGATGGTAGGTATATTTCTGAAATTTGACAGCTCT
Organism: Podarcis bocagei; assembly: GCF_964188305.1. Lineage (NCBI taxonomy): Eukaryota > Metazoa > Chordata > Lepidosauria > Squamata > Lacertidae > Podarcis > Podarcis bocagei. Next base: position 35,863,271 of record NC_138129.1, read on the forward strand.
TTACTTATATAAGCTTTTAAATCTTGCAAAGAATACATTTTTTTGAGAATCAGATCTAAAGTTTTAAATGTCCAGCTACAGACACTCCCAATTATATCTTTTAATAATGATACATTGATTCAAAATGTTTCTTTTTGTTTTTGTATTTTTTGTATTTTTTCTTATTTGTTAAAACTTAATAAAATATTTATAAAAAAACAAAACAAAACAAAACAAAATGTTTCAAGTTTTAGGAAAGGTGAGGTAGGAACTTCTATTGGATCTGGCCATTTTCCCACTAAAAATCTTATGCTGCTTTTCTCTTCACTGTGGAAAAAAGTCCTTAGACTTCTAATGTCACAGTGCTATCATACTCTTTCAGTTAAGCAGTACTGTAATCTATAAGCTTTTTAGCATTAATTCAAAGATACCTTTTAAAAAAGTAATAATAGGGGTTATAAAATGGTGCCTACTACAAAGGTAAATGTGTGCCAAGCTGTAATAAAGTTTGTTTTCTCAGTACATCACTGGGTATATCAAAACAATGTAGCTTTAAAGAGTCAGAAAAAATCCCCTAAGGGTCCAGACACCAACCCATTTTGGCCAGTTGAAACATTTGGAATGTTCATAAATGCCTTGGGTGCCAGTCACAAAATGGCTTCTTTGAAGGCATAGCAAAACACAAAATGGCTGCCATGTCTAAAAGAGCACAAAAAGAGACAGGACCACAAAAGGTTGCAGATATCAGCCTTGCCACATAAATGGGGAAAAGGCACTTATATCAGACATTTCTGCAGTCACAGATAAAAGCTCTTTGCAGCTCTCCTCTGTTCAGAACAGAAATAAGGGTGGGTGTTTAATGTTGATATTCAGTGAAATGTGGGCATGTCTGAAAGGGCATGTTCAATGCAAGAGAGGCTGAACCAATGTAAACAGGAGCAGAATAGGAAAAACAGTCTTGCAATCTGGATTTTGAGGGGATATATAGAGACCTTATGTGAGCACCATAGGAGGTATTGGTGGGGGCACCTGTGCCATGATATTTATTCATAAAATTTGTATATCACTTGATTTCTGTTAATTGCATCTCCTGCACTAAGGTATATACATTTGTGGAGATATCACAACCCTTCCATTATTTCAATATCATTTCAATAACAGCAGTGGACTTTCTGAGAAGAAAAAAACTGGAATAAGCACTGGGAAAAGAAGAAGGGTTGCAAATGGATGATGATGATATGTGCTCACACACCCAGCCCAATAAAATGTGAGTGGCATGGCAGTTCCATGCTAAATGCATAGTGTAGAAGCACCCCAAGAAAATTTCCTGTGGAATGCATTACCTGGAAGTCTTTTTGTAAAATCCACTAGTACCTGGACATGAACCATAGCTGTTTCTGAAAGATGTAGGAAGTTCTCTTCAGGATTGGCAGTTTCCTGCAACTAATTAAAAACATGTATTCACAAGATAAACCAATAGAAAGTTAGGGGTTTCTTTAATTCATAAAATTTATACACTGCTTGATTGTGAAAAACTTCAACATGCTTTACAAAAAGATCAAACAATGAAATTGGCAGTAAAAACAGTTTAAATATGTTTAAAACATTTTTTTAATGCAGTAAACTAAAAATAGATTAACACACAACACACTACATATCTGGGTCATATAAAAGGACATACAAAAATGTCCTTAAAGGTAAAGGGACCCCTGACCATTAGGTCCAGTTGTAACTGACTCTGGGGTTGCGGCGCTCATCTTGCTTTATTGGCCGAGGGAGCCAGCGTACAGCTGGGTCATGTGGCCAGCATGACTAAGCCGCTTCTGGAGAACCAGAGCAGTGCACGGAAACACCATTTACCTTCCCACCAGAGCGCCAGAGAGGTACCTATTTATCTACTTGCACTTTGACATGCTTTTGAACTGCTAGGTTGGCAGGAGCAGGGACCGAGCAACAGGAGCTCACCCCGTCGCAAGGATTCGAACCGCCGACAGGCACCAAAAAGTGTACAGTGAAGGTTCCTGCCTAATGTTAATAGGCAGGGAGTTCCAAATTGTAGCTGCTGCCACACTTAGATTGATTTTTTTACAAATGCAGAACAGGTATTATGTGGCACCTGTAACAGTGCTAGTTCTACAGACAGAAGCAGTCAAGTGTGCATATATGGCATAAGATGATCTCACAGGTTAACTGGTCCCAAGCTGTTACAGCCTTTATATATTAATAGTAACACATTGAACTTGGCCCAGTAGTGAATTGGCAACCAGTGCAGATCTTTGAGCACTGCTAGTGTATGCTGACAAGGCCTCACTCCTGCCAGCAATTGTGCTGCAGCCTTCTGCACTAACTGCAGCTTCTGGATCAAGTGCAAAGGAGGCCCCACATAGAGCACATTTTAGTAATCCAGTCTGGAAGTAACCAAGGCATGAACTACTGCAGCCAAGCTTTCCCAGGCCAAAATTCACATTTGCTATATTGCTGTTTATGAACACATACAAACTTCTTTGCTTCCTCCAAGGGAATTGTGCATTTTTGATGGGCAGCCAAAATATGGTCAATGAGCTGATGTTCTCCAGGAGTCAGTTCCATTCGCTCCTGCACCTTAGAAAGAAAGATGTGCATGTCTTTAAAGCAAAATACAACAGTTAAAATACAACAATTAACATTACTTTTAAAATACCCTACTTTTAAAGGTTTTGTTGTAGAGGATACATGCTTGTTGTCCACTCCCTCAACTTCCATTTTGATGCTACAAAGGAAGCTACTCTTCTTTCGGAGGCGCTTTGATTTACACTGGACTTCTGTTAGTAGACCTGTAAGAAATGTAAACCAGAGGGGGAAACAAGAAGTTCCAGAAAGGCATTGATTTCAAGCATGTTCCCTTGCAAAACATTTAACAGTATATTCCTAAGCCATGACTACACCAAAGTAAGTCCTACTGAATTCAGTGGAGTTTACTCTCAGGGAAGGGGTTAGGTTTATAGCCTAAAACTGGTTACTTATGAGATTATCAGCTGCAGGCAAACCACCTCAGATGATAGGAAGCTGCCTTATACCAAAACTCCAGGGTTTCAGACAAGTCTTGTTCAGTTTTACTTAGAGATGCCAGGGATTGAACCTGGGACTGCTTGCATGCAAAGCACATGCTCTACCACTGTGTTGTGGCCCTTTGGTGAACAGCAGCTCCATTTTCTAAGAACACATAACTTGCCAAGTTTTTAATTAATTGATTAATTTTTAATATTTTCACACACCTTGATTTTTAAGTCATTGTTCAGCAATATGCAGCCCGATTCAGTAATATGCAGAACCATCTTGATGGGTGGGGTGGAGCCTCTATGCGAGCTTCAGAGCAAGTGGGTCACTATTGCTTACCCTGAGGGGTAAGGCTGCAGAGAGGTTGGTGAAGTGCAAACACACCACTGGTGCATTTGCTCCATGCCCACTGCCTCATCCCTCTTTCTCTCCTGGTAAGCTCATATAGCACCCCCAACAACCCACTTCTGCCTGATCCTATACAGAACCCCACTTCTGATGACAGCCCTAGTCTTCTTAATCTAATCAGTGCTAGAATAATAGATCTGGCAGCCACCATTTTTAATTTTCAATAAAGCCCTCTGTGTAGCATGGCTCAGGAGCTATGTGAATAAATAGAAGCTGCCTGCTGCTGTCTCATATCAAACAGAATGCTGCCACCAAGTAAGTCTTCTAGAGTTCACCCATATAGGAGGGAGGCTATCAGAGGTAGAGAACACTTTGTGAAGGTCCCACTGTAACCAGCCCTGTGCATTCACCCAGACCTGGTTAGCTTCAGCAGAGTTGTTAAATAGCTTTATACCATGAGATCAAGTTTAGAAACATGTTTCTAAGTACAGATACCTAGCAGAGGTGGAATTAAATACCAGATGTACTCTAAAGACTAGGAAACTATTCTCTTAGTGAACTCCCCCCACCCCACATGCACACATACTACTTTGGGAGGAATACCATTAGTTGCCTTTAAACATGGCAGGAAAGCAAAATTCCTTAACTCAGCAGCATGTCAGAATTTTTTGTTGTAATTTGGGCACTCACATTCAGCCAGCATTCCCACAGCTTTACATTTCTTTAGGCGACACTCCTGACACTTCCTCCTCATATACATATCCATTTCACAGTGGCCACCATTCTTGCATCTGTAGATGGCATTTTTGGTGATGCTACGTCGAAAAAATCCTAGCATACACATTTGGAACAATGAGCATAAAAATGAGAAATGATACAGCTGATAAGACAGCCTGTTACCCTCGCATGCAGTAGAGGATGCTGTCCCGTCACCATTGTTGGAGTAAGATTTAACTGCCAGTTAAATGGACTACTCTCATCATCCCTGGCCATTGGCCATGCTGGCTGAAGCTGATGGGAGTTGGAGTCCATTAGCATCTAGATTCTACCAAAACATCCTCCTTCTTAGCCCTTCATTTGTAAGCCAGAGCTTGGGACTTTTCTGTCCAGGTTATCCCCATGGAAACCCATGCTGCTTGTCCTTAGGAACATAGACAGCTTCCTTATACTGAGTCAGATCAGTAGTCCCTCTGATCCTGTGCTGGGTGGCAGCTATTCTCTAGTATTTCATACAGGATAGAATTGCCATATTGACACCAGCTTTTGGAGCTGTTTCCACTGATTTTTCCATCACATTTTCATACATCTAGGTTTTCCCTGACATTTTGCCGATTCGGCAAAATTCCCCCCTGGCACCATTTTTACACCCCATAACCAGGACATATCAGAAATTTTCCTGATGTATGGCAAACCTAATACAGGACATTCCTAGGCTGACTTCAAGATGCTGGAGATTGAACTTGGCACCTTCTGCATGCAAAGCAGATGCTCTGCTACTGAGCTACTGCTCGTATCAAAGCTGGGTGTCTATCTTACTACCAGAAATGTAGTCCAACAAAATATGGAAGGCCATAGGTTCTCTGTCTCTGCCTTATGCACTAGACCTTTCTCCCCAACTTTAACTTTGCACTAGACTTTTCTCCCCAATTTTAACCAGCGGACATTCTCTGATTCACAAAATTATTTCCCCATTACCTTTGCAGCCTTCACAGGTGAGTGCGTTGTAATGATATCCTGAAGCCTTGTCCCCACAAACCACACAGAGCTCTTCCTGTCCCTTTATTCGCAAGGCAGAGTGACTAAGCCTGGGTCTTTTGTGTCCAAGATATCCTCCCCCATCATTCTGGGCACCCATGCAGGTGGGCTTACTGAGTTCACAATTGCTGATGATGTATTGCCCATCACTGTATTGAGAATCCAAGTTGTATGTGCTGTACTGTGTTTGGGGAGATGGAGTCTGTAATGCTGCAGGAAACTGAATGGTTGAATACTGACAATAAGGAGCAGCTTGGAAGTCAAGATCTTGCAGTGGATAACTGATGTGTTCTGGGAAGGCATCTAGATTATTTTGAAAAATCACATAGAAAACAGTGGATTAGTTTAGGATTTTACATCTCTAAATTATAGAATATAGTATAACAGAATTGTTTGTAGAAGGGCACCCTGTGTATACAGTTCTGCTGACAATATTACCCTTGATTAGAGGGTTTACTGTTAATTTAAAAAAATGTTAATAATAATAATAATAATAATAATAATAATAATAATATAATAATAATAATAATAATAATAATAATAATAATAATAATAATAATAATATTATAATAATAATAATAATAATAATAATAATAATAATAATAATAATAATAATAATAATAATACTTTAATTATTTATACCCTGCCCATCTGACTGGGTTTCTGGGTGGCTCCCAACAGAACACTAAAAACAAAATAAAACTTCAAATATTAAAAACTTCCCTAAACAGGGCTGCCTTCAGATGTATTCTAAAGGTCAGATAGTTGTTTATTTCCTTGACAACTGATGGGATGTCAAGGTGGGCACCACTACAGAGAAGGCCCTCTGCCTGGTTCCCTGTAACCTCATTGCTCTCAGTGAGGGATCAACCAGAAGGCCCTCAGCGCTGGACCTCAGTGAATTTTATAGTCCAATCATAAAAACACTTACTCAGAAACAACTCTCTAAGTTCCATGGGAGTACATTTGCTTCCAGACTATGTTTTTGAGCATTCATCCTGATTTGTTTGCGAGCAGGTTTCATGACATTGCACCAAGGAGTTATTATTCCACACTTTCCAGTACATTTTACTATCACTTTCCTTACTGCAAAAGTTTTTTTTCCTTTGAAGCACATTTGTTGCCCAAGAGTGCTAAATCTAATTCTGCAATCTGAATTAGCCAGTTTGTGATTAAATCCCACTACAAAATAGCAGCAATCTGAAAAGCAGCCTCCTATCTGGTGAGTACGTTTAGCACTGCAGCCTTAGGCTGCAATACTTTGAATGCAGTAAGCCCCATTGAATCTGATAGACTTCTAAATAAACATACATAAGATTGAGCTGTAGGTTTTCAAAAGAAACTTTAAAATAATTTCTGCAAAGTGCTGTGGCATTTTGAGACACAACATCAGAGACTAGACTGGTTATGAAACAACATTCTGAAAGGAGGAAAGCTAAAGGGGTGAAGAGAGATGCATAAGAAATATGCATCATGTATTTTATATATATAGTATTGCATATAGAAATAGAACCTTTATATACAGCATATATATATAGGTTCTATTTCTATATGCAATTTATCAGGTGCAGGTATATATCTTACTTTATTAAATATATAATATAAAGGCCACAACTGGTCTTAAATTGTTTGAATATATCCTCTGAGAATGAAATTAACTGTTTAAGTGAACTTCATTGCATCCACACTGGAGTAGGTTTTTGGATCTTGTACTGTATATCTTTATGTAACCTGAGGGAATTATTTGATCCCCTCAATGCAGAAATGGCACACTGGATGGCTTTGAATGTCCTTCATGTATCAAACATATATTTAACAACTGTAGAAATTCGGTTCATACACAGAGAGACATGTGGATAATTGCCTTTTGCTTAACTCACCATAATACTGGATCGGATCACTAAGGCAGTACCCATCTGGTATGGTCACAAAGGTATTTGCCATAGTCTGCTCTAGCTCCCACTGCTTCATTCAGTTTGGAATGTTACCTGCTTTCAAAAAGCTTCTAGTTACTTTAAATTGAAGAGCCAATATGTTGTCAAAGGATAAGATTATTTCCTGAAACAATTTATTGGAGGAAAAGGATAAATAGTTAGAAAAACTCTACAGAGTGCAATAGAATTAGAAAGATTGTGTTGTGCTAGTACAAATACAAAGTTACTAAGGATCTGATTCTCTTGAATCTACTGTTCCATTAATCTTACTTGCTTTAAAGGGAATCCACATTTCTATTAATACTTACCCTCAATTATTCTCAGTTCTCACTCCAGCTATTAGCCTGGATCCTGACGGCCTCAGAATGTCATTATTTCTCAGTAGGAATGCAGTTGCTGGGAAATTACTTTTCTACATTTATTATTTCCTTTGCAATCAATGACGATCTACAAGGCCTGTATTTTTAGTGTCAGGTAAGTAGGGTGGCCATGTGTCCTACCTAAAAGAGGACAGCACCCTATATGAAGTGCAGCCTAAGGACATCTCTGTGTTTGACGATACCTTCTATTCAGTTTCATAAGGTGGGAGAGCATCTTGCCCAACAACTTAGTTAACTGATCTTAGTTAACCTTTGGATTACCTGGGCACAACCTTCTCCATTACTGTGATATACATTTTAAAAATAAATTATAGTAATCTTGTCTAAATTTGCATCTATGTTTATAAATGGCACATGCACATTTTATGCAAATCTATTCCCTTTTTTGACATCTTCCTAGTATAGGATTATTTAATTTCCACGCAAGGTTTATGATCAGTATTTGTTTACCTTGCTTGAAAGATCAGGTAGAAAGCTTGTTCTACAATGTTACTTCTCTCTCCTAATTGTTCCTTGGCTGATTATACCTCAACCATTTTGTTTCTGTCTGCCATTACTGAGAACACTGTGAGTGCAATAGTTTAAGCTCTCTCTGGCCTGACTGAGGGTGGACCATGTGGGTGGAGCCATTGATAAGGTTCTGCAAATCTCACTGAAAAGTCTCACAAGAACCTGAAATTTCAGATCTCATGAGATTTGTGCAAAAACATCCACACCTGGGGCTTTTAGCACTGCTGTTCAGATCTACTGCATTAGGAGAGAGGGGGACAGGTAAAATGAAGAAAAGTAATGAGATAATTGCAAAATATATATATAACAACAATATTGTGCAGAAGCCCCTTTAAAAACTAAATAACTATGCAGAAAGATCTGTCTAAAATTATCCCTAGCCTAATGAATCTAGTGGCTTCCACTAGTAAATTGAAAAAGGCTCATCCCTTCAAAGCCCAAGGAGTATCAAGATTTGCATCCTTTCATAGGTACCCTGAGAACATGCCAGTTACTGCAAGCCCAGAAAGAAGTAGTAAAAATGGCTAATTTATATGCAGTACATGTAAAAAACTAAGAAGACAGATAAAGAGATCAGTTGTCTAGAATGGGAATGAGCAATGGAAGATCATCCTCCCTGCCAGCACTTCCCTTGGCTCCAACAGTGATCTATATAAAAAAAATAACATGCTACTTCTCAACAATCTCTACCAGAGACCTCTCCTTCTGAGCTGGGTGACTTGTCAGAGAGTTCAAATAGCACATGATGCAAAATAGGGTCTATATCCTGAAAAGATCACAAGTAAAAGTTTGGAGTTTTAGGTATATATTATTAGATTAGTTATCAAAGATAAAAAAATAAACATTAAACTTAAGCAAAACAAAATTAGTATCTGAGATGAGATCTTCCCATTTGCTTAGGAGGCAGAATGAAAGATTTCTGTGGATTAATGTGCTTGTTAAAGAACTGAACTGGATAACTTCTGTACATATTTAATACATTTTTGGAAATGGGTTAAATGCCATTTTCATACATTTACAGGGAAGAAAGTTATGCCTTACAGTAATTTGTACAATGCGTGCCTGAAGCAAAATCACAAAGCATATTTCTGGGGAGAAGCACTTTCCAAAGCAGTTTAATAAAACTCCAAGGAAACAGATAAGAACACAGGGCCATCTAGACTAGAGAGCTAGTGCTGATAATATACTTTTGTTTTTCCTCAGTGAGAGGCTGATCCTACTGATGTGAAATCATGTGGGAAATGTTTTTTTGCAAAAAAAAAAAAAACTGTGAACAGGAGACTATCTTTCCAATCCTTTTTGATAGTATTTATAAGGTTTTTGAATTCCAGTGTGGGGAGTCACTTGGATTCTTCATAAGTATTCTTCATTGAATAAAAAACATTAGGTCGCAATTGGCCCTTTCTAGACCGTCTATTCACCATCTATTTTCTCTGTTTATTGCTCTTCTGGCAGTGAAGCCTCTGACACTGATTGACTGAGCTGATGTTTAGGCTCAGAATGTTCTTTTGCTCTGGACACTAAAGAGTTTGCAGTTAAGATCCTGTGAGGGAAGCCAATGTTGTCAGTTTGGAACTACTAAACCTTACAAAAAAGTACAGTAGGCTGAAGAGTTGGGAGAGGTCTGGTGTGTGTGGAAGCTGAGAGATAGCTTAGAGACAGAAGGCTCAGAAGCATGGAGGCTAAAGGGAAGGCAGTTCAGAATGGACTTAGAAAGGAACCTGAAGGTAGCTTTCAAAGGGTTATTAAAGAAAAATAGCAGAGGGGTTGGAACTGAGGAAAAGCACCCAAAAATGGAAGCAGGAAGAACTACCACCGATAGAAGAGTGGAGAATGAAATTAACAGACTACGCACAATTAGACAAATTAACAGGAAAAGTCCGAAACCGACGAGATCACAAGTTTACTGAGGACTGGAGTAAATTTGTAGATTATATGAAAAGCATATGTGATGAACAAATAACGTTTGTGGGTTTACAGGAAGTTTTGTGAAGAAATAAATATTAGAAACATTGTAAAAAAGGGGAACAGGAGGGAGTAGGTTTATTTAATACAAAAGGCAACGTTAAATTTAGAAATGCGGAAAAAAGATTAGAAAACAGAAGATTCGCGGATGAACTGAAGGAGGTCAAAATTATGCATTTGTGATAATACTGAAAATGTATGTTTAAATTTTGTATTGGAAATCAATAAAAAAATAATTTAATGGAACTGAGGAAAAGGGAGAAGTGACAGAGAAACTTGGCAGTGCTAAAATAAGCTACAAAAGGGAAAGGAGGAAAACAGGCAGCTTCCTTCCTTCCTTCCTTCCTTCCTTCCTTCCTTCCTTCCTTCCTTCCTTCCTTCCTCTCTCTCTCTCCCTCCCTCCCCACTCCCTCCCCTCCCCCCCAAAGGCTACTTCCCCTCTTGGCCAGCCCTCCAGGGGCTGCATGCAGTGAGTATGCCCCCCACCACTCAGGCACACAGCCCCTCCTCCACAGCCGATTCATGCAGATAAACTGAGGAGTGGCGTTATTGCCCCTTCTCCACTTGATCTGTCTAATGACCAGGAATATGCCTCCCCATGAGGGCATCGGGCTTTGCTCTGCCCGGCACTGTATGTCCTTTCCTTTTTATTTTATTTTTATGTTTTGCCAGTGCTAATTAATGGGGTCTTAGTGGGGAAGGAAAAATATTTTGGGGGATAGATCAGGCACCTGAACTGGAGTTTAGCCATCTCTCGGTTAGAGATGAATGTATTCTGCCATTTATGCCCCTGCCTAAGTAGGTTTGGTACATGAAAGCTTATACCAGCCATTACGGTGCTACAAAATTATGTTGCTATTGTGTTCTGGCAATTCTAAGGATGTAGCAAAAGGCAGAAGCAAAAAGAAAATTGGGGGAGGGGGTTGAATTTCTCTGATCAGCCAATACTTTGTCTCCAGACCTCTTCTTTTAATGTAGTTTGTACAGCAAGGATTGCTGGAAGGGCAGAAAAAATGTCTCATGGCCTGTTCAATTTTATTTACAGATTTCTAAAAAGACATTTTTCTGACATGTTCCTCAGACATCCCAGCCCCCTTCCACCATAGAGCAGGAAAAGGTGAAACTGTATAGTATGACAAGAATGCTGCCACTTGCTATCTCTGTTTGTAAATGTTTGTTCAAAATAGAAGTGCCTTGATGAATCATGCAACCGTTATCAATGGGATCAGTTGAGCATGTACAAAGTCTACATGTTTTAATCAGCAAATACGCACTTTAAATGGAGCATTGTGTGATTTAAATTACATCATAGTTTTGAATATTGCTTTGAGGGAAATGTTGCTCTTCCTTTAACCAATTCCTGAACAAAATAAAAGAGATAGCAAGGAACTAATTCAGTCACAAAAACAAATCCTTCCTCATTCTCCAGCCTAGGATTCCACTGCTGCCTTTGCTGCACACAAACCACAGTGTGTATTCTTCATAACAGGCATGTACTGAATCATGCTGTGTGATTATATATTATGATATACATATTATATTGAATGCTAAATAGCACTATATTTTTGTATGATTAAATGTAGCATAAAAATCATTGGTAATTTTAAAAAATGCAATAGTATTTTCTGAACTCAGAAATAAAGTGAGCATTGAACACTTTTACAGGTGTAAACTTCTACTGAAAAATTTCCACTTTAGCCTGTGTCTTTAAAAAAAAAAGTCTAATTGTAGGAAGGGAGGCAGCTGAGGCAGCTGGAGGTGTGAAGGAGAGAAAATGGAAAGAGCAAAAATGGAATTGGTTGATGGGGAGTGCATTAGAGAAAGAAATAGAGTGAGGTGAGTCTCTGCCCTCACGTACTTTTGGCTTGGACTCTGCTCACTACTGGATGCAGCCCCTGGAAATTCCCTTCTGTGAAATTCAGCCTTTGGGCTAAAATAGGTTTCCCACCTTTAATTTAGATTGAAAATGTGAGTAAATGAGCTAAACCTGTGTCTAGACTGGCACAGTTAGTTTGTTCTGCATTAGCTAAGTGCCACTTGACAACCCATGCATTCAGTGTCATGGATTAGTTGCATGTTTAATGTGTGCAAATGTACAATGCATAAAATTCTTTGTATTTTCCCATTTTCAGGGGAGTGTAACATTGCATATATTGCCAAAATGACATTGTCCATTCACAAGAGGGAAGTCTAATCAGATTTGGTACAAGAGTACAAAAGAAAATTAGGGCCCCTTTACCCCCTGTCATAGAACTCCAAAAACAGCCCAGTAAGGACTGGGTATGCTCAACTGCCATGGAATGCTGATTGATTTTTCTGTTTCTGAAATGATTATTCTGGACCCAGGCCGGTAGAACATATATCTGAGTAAATGTAAGTAGGATTTGGTCTGTCACAGTGCAAATTACTACTACTACTACTACTACAGGAATGTGTAAGGAACTTTACAGAGTGCAACAGGACATATCCCTGACCTATCCCTGATTCCAGGGAAATAACAAAGGAACAAATTCACAGCCATAGTGCAAAAACAAAGGTAAAATAAAATCCTATACAAGTGTTAATACTAATATGTGTTCAAAGGTAAAATCTAACCATATGGCCACAAAATCTCAGTGGAATCCCTTTGGAGAAAATACCAGTTCTAACAAAGACACTGCTCAGCTGCTAGCGTATTATTAATGGCAAAAAATATGCAGTGCTTGCTGTATTACAGCATATAGAGCATAGGTCTTGCAGGATACCCTCCAGGGAGTACTTCAGAATGTTTGAACCAACAGTATATTAACATCTATCGTAAATATTTTGACAGTTATGTCAAAAGGGAAATTTCTTCACCAGGGAGAATTTTAGGAATTCAAGCTGAAAGTCTTCTCACATTTCTGAAGTGCACTCATATCCTGGGAAAGAATATGAGGTTGCAGGGCAACCAGATTTAGGCAGTAGATTTTAACCTTGATTTGGATCCTGTCCTAACCTTTTCTTCTGCTCCACATACTGAAACTCTAAATCATGGGTGGGCCAATATTAACTAACTAATGCATGCTTTTGCGTGCATTATCTTTTGTTACCTTTTGCTGCTATCAGAAGAGAGATCAAACTATAATTCAAATACTTAATCGTACAAAGAAATCTTTCATACTTTCAAAAGCCTGGAAACCATAAATCGAAGTGTGCCTGTAGTTTAATAAGCTTCCAGCTTAGGTTGGTTCTTTCTTAACAGAAAATACCACAACAGAAATATCAAGTGGAACGGTTAAGGGTTTTTGTTTTGTTTTGTTTTCACTGCAAACAAGACTCAATTTATGCAAGTAAATACCTCTAGGAAACTGAATAAATCCTGTGCATTGATCATCATGTGTGGCAATCACATACACATTTTTTGTGTACAGTGGTGGGAAACAATGCCAATTGTGGCCTACTAGTGTGTATACAGAGCCATCAAAATACATTTGTGTGTTATCATCACACAACATATGGATAATACTGTACTATTTTGCCATGTTTGAAATGATCCTCATTGGGCCTTACTTCCAAGTTAAATGTGCCTGTGATCAGAGATCCAACTCTTAACAAATCTCTATATTATTGGCATCTACAACCACAATGCGTTCTGAGATGCATTCACAGTAACAGAAGGATTTTGTAAAACCTTGTCCAGTTACCTTTTCAATTCAGTGTAACAACAACTCCCTCATTCCAACAGCACAAGGATTTCTACTTGTACAAAGGAACTTCTTTCTTTGTGGGCCCCTTAAATGTGTCCTGGGGGTTCACCAGCTTTCCAGAGTAGACTTGAGGGAGGTGCAAGGAAAGGAGAGGGTGGCGGAATTTTTAGTTGCACAAGCATAAATCCTTGTGCTGATGGAATGAGAGAGCTGAATATCTCCCAGTGTCTCCACTAGTTCTATCCTGAATACATTGATACACTCATTTTATATGATCTAATTGTACTTTCAGGTTGCTGTTCTTTTTTACTTGTGACAATAATGCTAACTGAGCATGCCTGGCACCCACAATCCACGTGGCAACTATACTTACATCTCTGTTGACTACTTCTAGCCAATGGACTATTAGGTTCATGATGGGTGCAATATATACTTTTTAAAATGTTAGTTTTCCTTAAAATGCACTAGTTTTCCTTCTAGTGTATTTAATAAAAAGGAAATTATTATGGTGTGGTAACTCACTTCTTCAGAAACTAGTGCATGGCAGGTTTTTGCAGAGCAAATGAACCTAGGGGGCAACTTTTCAAATTGCCGCTGTAAATTTAGTGATCAGCAGCAATTAGCAGGTAATAACATTTCCCTGCTGACAGGATGATCTTTGGGGGAACTCTTAGCATACGTAATAATTTAGTCCCTGACTATACTCTTTATTAAAGACCAAGCTACTCCCAGTTGGGGCTAGATTGTATGCCTGGCCAAACATTTTTTCCCCAGAATGTTAATTTCATTTCGTTAAAACCCGATAAACACCTGTCCATTTTAGATAACAAATTTAGCTACCAAATATCTCATTCTTAAAATACTAAGACTAAAACTTCATAATTTCAAAATTCATCACACATTAGCTAAGTTGCAAAATCCAATTCTCATGTAAAATGAAAATTTTATTGAACTATTAAAATGATTCAAATGCACTGTGCAGGTAATATCCTCTAGTAGGTATAAATCTAGTATGTGCCAACAACCTGTGCATGCTAAAACAAAATAGGCTCTGCTCTCATTACAGACAGTTAAAAGTTCTGCTTGTAGACTAATATATACAGTAAATGACACAGCACTTTAGACCAAGAAAATAAAGCATTATGGTGGTGGGAGGGGGAAAGAACATATTGAAAATAAAGCATTAGAAAGTAAAACTAACTGTTCAGGTGCATATTTCATTATAATTAGCACTGCATTTAGAAAATCAAACGCCAAACTTGATATAATCATCACATCTCCCAAGTATAGTTGTATGTCAAGACCAGACAATCCTAAGGCATTTACAAAAAACATTAAAATACTTACAGTGCCTAGTTCCAAGGAGCTGTTTTCTTATAGTTCCCCTTTGGGGTGCATCTGGAGCACAGAGAGCCTTTTCTGTATTTATCAGTTTCTTTACATTCACATTGGCTCCAAACACTTTGCAGAGCAGCGCTTCACTCTATCTGAGAGACACAAACTTCCCACACAGCCGTTCTGAGGGTCAAAGCAAGGGCAGCAGCAAGACCACATAAATCAAATAATAACTGAATAATCAGGGACAGAGGCCATTGGGACCCACACGTCACATTTTCCCAGCAACCTCTCTACCCAGTTCTCTAGCAAACTTTTTTTGTTGTCCCAGTTAGAGTCTGGCATTTCCTCATTTTGATTGCTTCACATTTGACAATCTTCACAGTGCAAGGACCACTTAATTGAAAGAAAAACAGCAGTCATTTTATAATGTGAAACATGGTGAAGTGGTTAGTGTATTGAACTCTTGACCAGGGAGGTGGACTTCTTGAGCACATAGTAACTAGCTGAAACCAGATAGCTAAACACTATCGCTTGGCTCCTCAGTGATTTAGATCAGGCTTCCTCAACCTCGGCCCTCCAGATGTTTTGAGACTACAATTCCCAGCATCCCTGACCACTGGTCCTGCTAGCTAGGGATCATGGGAGTTGTAGGCCAAAAACATCTGGAGGGCCAAGGTTGAGGAAGCCTGATTTAGATGCTGCTGTTGCCATAGTACCAGCCAAGGTGTCCAATGCAATGTTGAGCCCAGTGTTGTGGGATCATTTCCAATTGATAGGGCCTGAGGCAGTGGACACGATACTTGAAGTGATACCCCCAACCACCAGCTCATTAGATCCTTGTCCATCCTGGCTTATTAAAGATAGCCAGAGTGGGGTGATTGAATGGGTCACAGGTGTGGTAAACACATCCTTGTGTGATGGAATGGTGCTTGCAGGCCTCAAAAAGCCAACCTTAGACCCACAGAGTGTAACAACTATAGTCCGATTGCCAGCATCCAGAGATCTGATACATTTCAGTTCAGGTTCTTAAGTGAAACCAGAGAAGAAGCTGGTGCTCAAAGCTCATTGATAAAGGTAATCCCCCTACCTCCCGAACTTCATTGTGTTTACCTGTACTCCGTGTTCCTGCAATTGTTCATTACTGCGCTTGTATAAGCAAATATTTAACTATAGAGATTTGCATTCATAGATAAATTTAGTAAGAAAAAGAATCAAATATACCGTATTTTTCGCTCTATAAGACGCACCAGACCATAAGACGCACCTAGTTTTGGGAGGAGGAAAATAAGAAAAAAAATATTCTGAATCTCAGAAGCTAGAACAACAAGAGGGATTGCTGCGCAGCGAGAGCAGCGATCCCTCTTGCTGTTCTGGCTTCTGGGATAGCTGCACAGCCTGCATTCACTCCATAAGACGCACACACATTTCCCCTTACTTTTTAGGAGGGGAAAAGTGAGTCTTATAGAGCAAAAAGTAGGTGACATTCAGGTCTACAAGTGTAACAGGCAGGTGGATACCTAGCTAGGGGTGAACATTACTTTGGTGATCGTAGAAAAAAAGTTTGGGAAAATTCAATAATTATATTTATTTTATAATACAGGCAAAGACAAAGATCACTGGGCAAGGTCCTACATTCTGAACAGAGAAGAATTCCCATTTCTCCCCTTCATGTGCCCCCTAATCTGTTCCAGAGGGGGCCCCAATCTTCCAGAGCAGAGGTTGGCAAAACACAAGAGGCTGTAGAAGGGAGGGGATGAAATGTAAGTCCCTTTTGCACAACTAGAAATCCAATTGTATGTCATCCATTAGTCATATCCTTGAGAACTACTTGAAACCTCCTAATTCTAAAAAAAGTAAACAAACTTTTTTTCATTAATTCACAATCTGATTTGATTATTCTACTTATCTCTTCAGAGGGACTCTCTCACCACATGACTTCAGACTGTTGTTGTTGACATCTGTCTGTCTTGGGAGACAATGGAGGAGTATGACTTTGGAGTAATGCCAAACCATTGGAGAGTTACAGCACCTGCTGTATCAGAGACTGATAGGGAAAAGAAATGCCATGGTGCATTCTGCAGCAGCACAACTGGGCTTCAGACAATGCAACATTTAAAGGTGCCCATTTTGGGAGGTAACTAACCATTCAACAGTGACTGACTACGATGTAGCCAATGTAGCTGCTACATGATCACTTCTTTTCCAGTCTTTACTTGGTTAACCAGTTGTGTCCTTTCCTGGAGAAGTCAGAACTATCCTCAGTTAACCATGTCTTAGCCACTTCTAGTTTGGATTATTTTAATGCAGTCTCCATAGGTCCACTTTTGAAGACCTATGATAAACTTCAACCAGTTCATCATACTGCCATCAGACTTTGCCTAGGATTGGCAGGATCACCCATATTAGGCCAATTTTGTGTCAACTTCAATGGCTTGCGGTCTGTTTCCAGACTCAATTCAAGTGCTAGCTCTGGCCTTTGAAACCCTAATGGCCTGGCCTTATCTCAGCATCAGGAAACACCACTTGCTGTTTGAATCTGCATGCAGCATTGTATTCTAGAATTAACTGAGACTTGTTCTATGTAGTCCATACGTAATGATAAAATTTATATACAAGATTTGTTGCTAAATTTGTTCTTCAGGTTAAGTGTGAATGATTCTGGATTAAGAAAAACAACGTTTTTGTTCCTCAAAGGTTAGTGTATGAACTGGCAGGAGGATCCCATAGAGGGGTGTAGCCATGACTGGGACACACTGGGGATGCGGAAGGAGAGGTTGGTGTAGGAAGTACTTACAGGGTGGGGGCCAGTGCACAGGAACCAGAGCAGCAGGACCCATTACCAGAGCCAGAGGAGCCCCTGTTTCCATGAACACAGCGGACTCTGAGGCCTAGGAAGCAGGGGGTGGCGGCTCTAGGTGGCTTAGTCAGACAAGTGGGGGCTTACTAGTTCTAGGAAGAGGTGTGTGATTCCTAAGCTGGAGTAGGTTTATAACAGGTGAGGGTTACATGCCTCATCAAGTCTAGATGATGCAATAAGTTAAAAGGGAAGCAGAGCTGACGTGCTGTGTCTGTTCAGCTTCCCATAAATGGGAACATGCAGCTTGCATGTTCCAAGGAGCTCTTTGGGACTGTTTGTGTGGGACTGGCCTGCTGGACTGTGTGTTAGCATCCATCGTGGGATTGTGCACTCCAGCAGGACTTGCCACCAGGTACTCCATGGTTCAGGACACTCGGTTTCTATAGGCCAGGCTTCCTCAACCTTGGCCCTCCAGATGTTTTTGGCCTACAACTCCCATGATCCCTAGCTAGCAGGACCAGTGGTTAGGAATGCTGGGAATTGTAGTCTCAAAAAAGATCTGGAGGGCCGAGGTTAAGGAAGCCTGCTATAGACCCTCTTTGTCCCTTCACCAATATGGCAGCATGTGAGTTGTGCCTAATGTTTAGACCCTAAACTATGAAATAACCTCCCAAGAAAGTTTCCTTAGCCTGCTTTGCCTGCTTTTAAACAAGCTCTTAATACAATTTTATTCCAGCATGCATTTTAGTTAAATATCTGATATATTTTTGTGGTTTTTATAGAGATGGCTTATGGTGCTGTTCTAGTGCTTTTTCAAATTTTATTTTTAGAGTGGTTTTTAATTTTTGTGATTTATATTTTTACTTTGTAAATTGCTTTTAGTTTGGTTGTATCTTAGAAAAGCAGGATACAAATGGCCAGGTAAACTAACTATGCTCTTAGTGGTACATGAACATGGAGGGAGAACATGGCAAAGTCAACTTCACAGGATTACCAGTCAGCTCCCCATGTTGATACAGATGCTGTACAATATTATAAGCTACAACATATGGCATGTTGGCTCAAAGCACTTTTGCTAACCCCATTTTAGGCAACAATACTATTTTAAAACTTTTACTACTTGTCAGGGGTGTTGAGAAGAATATACTGGCCAAGCCACCTGTTGGAGGCTAGGACAAGAATGGGAAACTGGCAGGCGGTGATCTGCCTTTCAACTCAAAATCATGTTTTAGCAATCACAGACCTGGCTCAAAAGTAAATGGAACAACTGCTGCCTTACACAGGGGCATCCAGATCCCAGACCATTTCCGCTCAACATTTTTTATCTTCATAAATTTTATTTCCTTGCCACTGCCATCATATATGATGCGCAGAGGATGACTGTTTCTCAATTGCTCATATATACATATTATGTATCACATACAGCAGGCCATATCCCTTAAACCCAGTAAATGCACTGGGCTTTTAACAAAATGAGAATTGTCTGTTCAATTTGGTATTCAAATAGTTAAATAAAAAGCTTCATCCAGTCAGTCCAGCTGGATCATCTCCGCATAACTGACCCTGTCTGCCTGATCTGGTAGTGGATTGTTTACACCACTTTGGTAATTAACCACTATCGGCCTCATTAATGAAACATAAACCACCTCTCCAATTCATTTATAAAGCTCTTGTCAAACATTTAAAACCAAGGGCAAAATCTGAGCAAAGCAGCAGCTCTTTCATAGCTACTGGGACTCTGATTACTGGTGGTCGCTTTGTTGTTGTTTTTCATTTTTAAAAAAATTAAATTATGGAGTAATCTATTGGTCTTGGCTAGCCCCCCAAAAATCCATCTGTGATCTGACATTTAGAAGAGTAACGCTTGGGCAATTATGCTGCGGCCTTCCCTCCCACTACCCCCCCCCCGTGTAGAAGACTGATGTTTTAACTCCTTAACTATAAATCATTTAACTATAAAAGCAAGAATGTAGCCCAAAGCAGGCACAGTTCCTTAGAAGATCCCCTTCCTCGTCCTCCTATAATAGAAGTGGGAACAAAGTTCATGTTGAGGTGCTATATTAGGAATAACCAACATGGTGCCCTCCCATTGTTGGACTACAGTTCCCATCATCCCTTATCATTGACCATGTTGGCTGGGATGATGAGAGCTGGAGTCTAACAGCCATCACGAGGTAACCACATTGTCTACTCCTGTGCTGTACAGGTAACTCACAATTTATGTGCATTTAATTTGTGTGCATTCAGCTTTATGTGCTTGGCAAAAAAATTAACAGAAGGGGGGCGGGGTTCTGGGGAAAATGACTTTGGCAATCCTACCCACCATTGAACCCAATATGTTTTGACTATATGTGATTTTGGCTTTACGCTCAGAACAGCATACCTATATTTTCCCACTTGTATAACTACCGGTAGGTTTATAAGTTGCATCTGAGGAGGAATGGTTGCTTATTGAAAGCAATTAATGCTTTATATATAAATTACACATTGGGTTGGATCAAGACTAAGACAGTTGAACTTGGGTCCTGTGTAATTAATAGGACAGGATATTCATTATTTAATTTAAGTCCCATTGGTTTCAATGGGACTTAAGTTCAGCTAAGACTGTAATCCTATACACATTTATCTAGGAATAAATCCAATTAAACACAAGGAGGCTTGGTTTTCAGTAAGCCTGTCTAGGGTTGCACTATTAGATTGGACTCAGCCCATTGTATCTTGTTCACTGGAGAAGTTCCTCCACTGAAATCTACCTCTCATTTCTTGCAGCTACATACCTATATTGTGGGTTTGCCACTTGAATTGTGTTTTGGTTTTGATTTATTTGTTTATTTGGTGTAACTGAGTAATTCTGTAAGTACTAGGGTTTAATTATAGCCACTTGCATCACTCCTCCTCCTCTTTACAACAATCCTGAACAGTAGGTCATTATTATGCCTACGTTGTAGATGGGAAACTGCAGCTAAGTGAATTGCCTAGATCCAGCTGGACCTCAGTTTGACAGTTTAACATTAGGACAGAAATTGTCCTGACCCAGGCCTCTGACTCCTCATCCTCATGTTCAACTGGGAGAAGAATATGTGCTCTGGCCCAGCCTGTGACATACCTGCCTACTCAAAACTTGCAGTCCTGGTGCCTCTCTAGCCTATAAGATCACATTGCCATCTTTGGGCTCTGGTTAGGAGGCTGCAGTAGAACCACAGCCTCCCTTGCGCTGTCAGAGTCCATGACTCCTAAAACACTTTTTAAGAGTAGAGGCTTCATTCATTGGGTGGGGCTAGCTGCTTAAAGAAACCTGTAGTTTCATTTCTAAATAAAAAATGGAACTGGGGCTTAAGCGTTCCTTGAAATCTGTTCTGATGGCCTTTCTTTCTGATTCTACAGATTTGAGGGAGGGCTGGTTATGCTTATGCAGGAAAAAACCACTATGTGTTGACATGCAATTTACTGTTGCCTATCAGGACCAAGCTCTCATGCTGAAACTCCTAAGAATTTAAAGCTTGAATGATTAGCAAGATCTGAGATTGTGTGGCCATTGTGAATAGGTTGTCTCTTCCATCTTAAGCATTAACTTCTATGGACACATTTAGTCTCCAGCTTCCTCTACTAATGCTTAATTTAGCAATGCATGATTTCTGGCCCTTTGGCAGTACAGCCTAATAGGTTCTTGAATGTCATCTCTTGATACCACTTGAATCAGAATGAGAATCACAATCTTTGGATGCTGGAGTCTTGTTGCTGGGCATCTGCCACAAAAATGTTGTTCAACAGCAGCGTTCAAATAGGGTTTGCAGATTTCAGAAAAACTGTTGATTGTTTGTATAGCGCAAGGAGACAGCAATTGGACAGGAGTTCCTGGCTAGCGTTAAGGATTGGCCATTCTTCTTCAGAGAGCTGGTAAGGTAACAACATAAAGAGACTTCTGTTTTATGTCAAGTATTTTAGAGACATTTGTCTAGTAACATCAATAGTGAAATAAGCCAGTGGTGGATATGAATCATATTAGTCTTCCTTGAATGAGCTACTAGAGAGTATCCCTAAATTCTGTAGTGGGAAGGATGAACTTCTAGTTTGGATTCCACCCTTGTGCACAAGAAAGCCAACCTACTCATTCTCTCCAGTGACACGTGTAAATGTAGCATCCCTGAGCATGTCAATCTCAACATTAGGGAAGCAGCTGTACCTCTTTGTAGTAGAGCACGTTCTTTGCTTGCAAAAGTTTCCAGGTTAAACCCCATGGATCTTCAGGCAGGACTGGGAAATATTAATTTCTGAAACATCCAGAGCCACTGTCACATCAGTGAAGATGTTGGACCAAATTATCTGATGAGCTTCCTGTGTTCCATTTTATTTCTTCAAGATGGTATGACTTCTGATATTAAACAGTTCTGTTATGGAATTATTGCTGCAGAGCAGCAGTACAGGTAATAAGATAACTCCCCTAACCACTTGTCACTTGTGTTTTGGAACTGCAACTGCTGCTGCTGCTGCAATTCTGTAGTGAATACTGAGCCACTTGGTTACTGTTCTCTTCCATTCAGTGGCTTGCGCTAAATTCAGAGAACCAAGCTTGTCCCTGCACTGTTAATTTGCCTGGCTCTTTGTGGACTGATGTCTGGATTTCTTCAAAGCACATGGCAGATAAGAACAAGTGCTGAAGCACAAATAGTTGCAGTGATGCTGATTCTAGAGTCCTCAAACTCTCAGCTTTGTAAATCATCAACAGTGGCTGTACTGAAGAGACCTTGCTCCCATCCTACTTGCTCTCTTTGGTTTATTAGCACACACATAGTACCAAAAGAATATGTTCTCTGTTACAGTAATCCTGCAACTTGTGCTTGCTTTGCTTACGTGATCGCACCTTACACGGGCGTGAGGGTGAGCATAAATGAATATATAGAGAGCAGGAAGTCCCACTGCTCTCCACTCTCCATTTAATTTCACCTCACCCTCCACACACACTGGGTTTTCCTCACTTACCAGGCATGACTACTGCTGTTGAGGATATATTTGCTGAACGGTGAACTGCAGAATTTCTTTTAATTTGCCTACACACAAAACCTGTGCTTCTCTTGAACACTTAAATCCTGACTGTTCAGAAAATTGGCACTTTCACTAGGTGAGCAATATATGTACACTAGTGTTGGCTGAAGCTGTTGGAATATTTGGCTATTGTGAAATGTCATTTCCCAGAGATGTGATAGCCTGTTTTTCTGTTTAAACGGTAAGCTGCTTAGAGAAAGGACTTTGTCCTGGTGGACATCCAAAAGGAAACCCAAGCCAGCTGCCCAAATGTTGCCAGCTTAAAAGTATCCTGGTCAAAGGCATCAGAATTTAACCACAGACCCAAATTCTTGGTTTAACTTTATTTCTTTGAGGTACTGTATTGCTGGGTAGTAAAATCCAGGAGTGGTTTGACTGGTAGGGTCCACTATTCAATGGTGTTCATTGCTTGTGGTGTGGCCACTTATTTATTTATTTATTTATTTATTTATTTATTTATTTATTTTATTTGCACATTTAACAAAGAAAAGAGGAAAATTAAAGAAAATAATAATATACAACAGGAGGATGTCAGGAGGAGCTGGGGGTGGAGCTAAATGCAGCAGCCACCCGGTTGCTCCTCCTCCACCTTCTCCTGGTGCTGCCCCCAATGGGAGGCTGCTTCAACCCCCCCCTCCCCTCTGCAGGAGGAGGAGGAGCCAGGCACTGGAGCTGCTCCGTGCTTTGCCTCCATGCTTTTTAGACATTGGGGGGGGGCCCGCTCCCTACCCCAAAAATATTTGGAGGGGGCAAATGGGCTCAGCCCCCAGGAGCTGGTGCCCCTGCCTTGAGACTCAAATTGCCTCGGTGACTAGGAGTATGTGTTCTCCCTTGCTGCTTTTCCACTCAAAAGTCACTTGCTTTCTTTTCTCTTTTCTTTTTTTAAAAATGGCATCTGTGCTCCATAGCATGCATAACATGTCATTGGCTTCTCTGCCATTCTATTTATGGGAACATCTTATCGTTGCTAATGAAAAAATGTAGCAGAACAGAAGCATTGCATTTGAGACACGAAAGAGCATTCTAGCCTGCAGAGTGTTTACATTCACATTACAAACCAAGAACCCCCTTGAAACACCATGTGGAAGTGGGTGGAATACCCTGAGGCTGAAAGAACACCCAGCTGACCCTCTACCTTCCTACAGTTAATACAGCTCACTGGCCATTTGGGAAGGAGAGTTATTTAAGACTTACTGGAACCCTGGTTATTAAGTATGTGTTTGCTCTGGAATTATATATTTGCAGCAATCAGTCAACATTAGTATCCAGGGGCCTGCTTTGGCTTGGTTGTTTTGCTGCAGAGAACCAAGCCTTCCAACTCTAATCCAGCAACCACTTTAGCTGGTGTGTTTGTACTTAAGCTGAGCAAGCTGTAGCAAATAAAATTTAATTAGGTTGTGGTGCTTGTTTTACACATTTATCATCTGCAGCCATAAACCACACATTGCACTTGACTCTTGGCAAAGCGGTGGGGGAAAACTCAAAACAACAAATATTTGGGTTCTAGTTCTGTTACCCTTTGTGGGAGGTCTTGATGGTCAGAGGTGGACTCACACTACAGAATAAGTATGCTGCTTTCCCACCCCACCCCCCAATTAAGAAAGAAAAGATTTCCTGTAAGGATTGTAAAGGGTAGACAATGGACACCAGGAAAATAGGAGAATGAAAGCTGTCTTCTGAGGGATGTTAACCAGCTCCTGAGTGTTACTGTGCTGAGACATGCAGCCAAATTCCATTTTTAATTGTATTTAAGAGAGCATATAAAGTTGTGTTTGAACACTGGATATTTCTTTTCACACAAAAAAATCTGGGTTTTATTAAATTCCTTTAGGATCACAGAGAAGATGTAGTAAAAGTAGATGCTGGGGGTGGGGTGCAATTCTGAGTAAAATTTAGTTGCATACCACCCATAGTTATACGCAGAGTAGACCTATTCAAATGATTGAACATGGCTAAGGTCCATTAATTTCAATGGGTCTACTCAGAGTAAAACTTAGCTGGATACCACCCTATTTCATATCTGTCCATAGTCACCTGATAACATTTTTTTTGAAAAAACACCTGAATATCAAACTGAACAATCTCTTGCAAGCATGCTTTTGGTTTTACAATGGAGTAAAATGGCGTATCTGGGTCAGGGATGGGGGACCTGTGGCCCTCAGGACCTGTTGTCGCACTACATCCCCCATAAGCCCCAAGCAGCATGGCAATGCACAGGGATGATGGGAGTTGTAGTCCAACTGCAACAATTGCCACAGGTTCTTGACTCCTAATTGAAGTTAACTGTTGTGTGAACAAGCCAGACTGGATTTGTTTCCAAAGATAGTGCTTTCTCCATGAATATTTCTAAGCACCACTGTTTGTCTGCTGAAGTCTAAGGTACAAATTCTCTGGCCAACATCATCAGTAATCCATTCTGGCTTAAATCATGTGGAGACCAAATCTTTGCTAAATATGTTCAGCTCATTACCAGCTCACATATTTTTGCCCAAAATGTAGCAGTTGCCCTTTGGGGGAGAAGCATCAGTTAGTTTGTTCCTATCTGTACTTTTCCTGTTGGGACAGCTCTGTGCTTTATTTGACAAAATGCAGCCATGTGGCTAAAAGAACTATTAAAAGCATTAAAGCATTAACCTCTCATAACCCCATTTTTCACTTTGTACACATCCATAAGTGTTTAATTGAACTGGAGTTAAACACAGAAAACTTGGAGAAGTCAACTTTATACATTCCCTTCAGTTTATACAAAGCCAGCACGATAAGAAGCCAAAAGAACTAGAAAGAAGACAGCACCATGTGAAAAGCACTCATCATTTCATTTGCCTCCTTTACCGCTATGATCAAATTTTAGAAGGACTGCTTGGATTTTAAAGTAATTCTGCATGGACAAATTTAGGGGTTTATGCTGCTTTTTATAACAGATTACAGGGGGGTTTTTTCCTGCAAAGGTGCCAGTTAAAGTGTAGATGCTTTTACAAAGAGCGTGCTCTGGATGAAAGAATTAAGATAAGTCTCTCAATAGATACTAAGCGACAAACTAGATGTCACTAAACTATGCATGCAACTACATATCTTGTTTTTTCCTTAAATAATTACAGGGGTGGGGGAGACCAATTATTCAACAAAGGAAGACTTATCTCTTTACTCCCCCACCAAGATCAGAATGGATGGGGATGTTAAATGGGGACATTTTTTTCCTTTTGGCTCCTAGCCACAAGAATGAACAACCCCCACCCCCCACGTGCTGCCTTCCCAATGATAACTAGGCTCTCCTGCCCTTGTAATTTAGTGCATAGCTGCTTGCTATGTGTTTAACTACACTTCAAAATTAACATGATGTGATTCAATAAATGCACATATTGCATCTTTGCAGAAGATCCACCTGTCTTTTCTCAAGTTTCCATTGGGCATTAATTTCAGCAGGACACTTTGGGACATGCAGGGGTTGGAAATTAATCAGTATGACCATCCCAAAACTTCTGCAGGCACAAATAGTATTGAAAGCGGGATTGTGAGTGACCACCCTGCCCCGACAGCAGCATGGTCACAAATCGCCATGAATGCACAATGAAAAGGACGTCTGGACGGGCCTTAAGCATAGGAATGCTGGTGAGCCTTTTAAAAGAAACTGATGAACAGAAGCAATGCAAGCTCCTTTCCCCCAGCAATTCCCTGACACCGATAATTTTTCACCCTCTTAATATCTCTATTGACGCTTTGAAGGCAATGTGCTTCTCCTCTCCAGCACTGGGGCCCTAGGGTATCAACATTTTAATTGATCACTGTAGGTATGTGTTTAACAGTAGCATGATATGGAGACATTAGCAGCTGATAATGTTTATTTCCATGTCAAGGCCAATTTCTGTGCATCAAACTGCTGTTAGAAAAGCAGGCAAGGCTGATTACTGCCCCCCCCCCCCGCTCACTTTGCAAACTTTGGAGCAACCACAAATAAAAACCCTATGGGGTGTGTGCTGAGCTACATCAAATCCTCTGCAGCTTGGCAATTCCTTTGTCGGAAAGGCTACTCCTTTATGTGGGGACTGAATATCATGCACTGCATATTTGCCAAGTGTGAATTTAGCAGTACTGTATCAGGATTGGAGGTAGAGGGCTTGGGTTGTGTGAAAGTTACTTTTGCCACCTTGTTGCTTTTTTTACAAATGTTACCATGCCAAGACAACAAAGACTTTAGTGCTTGATGAATACAACAAAACCTACATCCCTGATCTTAAGGGAACACGTTTATTTGCAAATCTTGAGATAAAGGTTTCTTGTCTTCCCAGGTGAGCCTTATACAAGCAGGAGATCCAAATATGTGTATCATGTTTGGTGCAGACACCCAGCTTACATTCTGTCTTGTGAAAATGCAAAAGGAAAGATTAGGTTCCAATTATGGAGATGTACTTCAATGTAACTGAGTCTGGGGCCCATCAGACATCATGCAAGAAAGTCAAAAGAAGCACAGGAAATCTACACACTGAACCCAAGCCAGTCGCTACCTCTTAGCCTAACCTACCTCTTGGGGTTGAACCATGTACACCACCTTGAGCTCCTTGTCAAAAAGGTGTAATATAAACACAGTAAAGAAATACAAGGGGAAAGTCTGTAATGCACTGGAAGAGGGCGAGGATGCGTCTTGATTTGAACCAGGGCCTTCAGCAGCTAGTCTTTGTTGCCTTCTGTCACCAGAAGGTTCCTTGACAAACCAGGAAGAAATAGCATTATGAGTTAAAGCTTCAGTACTAGACTGAACACTATCGTCTGGACCCCCAACCCCATACCCTAAATCCCTGCCATTCAACACCTTGCCATTGGGAAATGCTGCTGAAAAGACTTACTCTGCTTTGTCTTTTTGCTATAGAATTTAACCATTGGCCCATCTACCTCTAGCTCTCTGGATCCTGACCTGCCTGTGCAGCAACCGAGTGTCCATATAATTTTAGCAGAAACTGCAGAAACCAGAAGGTTAAACTTTTCATAGCAGGGCACCAGCAGCAGACAACATGGTGGGGTGAACCTCTCAGTAGGTGAGTCACTGCTGTTTACCAGGGTGAGATGGTGGTGACATTGGTGCATTGCAAAAGCCCCAGTGAGATCAGTCCTGTGCTCCTGATAGTGCTTTTGCACCACACTGCCCTGCCTGCTGCCTCACCCTTCCCAGTAAGCACCAGAGACTTGCTGCTCTATTATATCATGAATATTTTTAAAATACCAATGCAGCAATGTTATGCAGTGGGAGAAACGAAAGTATGTACTGTGTGTGAGTTATTGCTCTCTCTCTCCCTCTCTCTCTCTCTCTCTCTCTCTCTGTGTGTGTGTGTGTGTATTACACATCAGGAATTCATAACCTATAATGGATTTTAAAATTAAGGTGTGAAAAACCATACTTTTAGCATTAGTGGGTGGGATTTAACTGGTACCCTTACACTCACAGAAGGGATCCAGTGGAGGCATCTGCTCACAGAGGAGTAGGGGATTTTTGCCTTTTTATCCTTCCATTTGTAACTCTCCGTGACACCACTCATTCTGGAAGGCCCCTTAACTCTCAGGAGCTGATTGTCAGGGGGCTGTTAGTGCAGGGGTAGGGAATCTATGGCCCTTGAAACATTGGACTCCCAACTCCCATTAGCCCCAACCAGTATGAGAAGTGGTCAGGGATGATGGGAGTGGGAGCCCAAGAACATCTGCATGGCCTGGAAGGCCACAGGTTCCTCTTATGTTAGCAGATGCCTTTTCTGCATCGTAAGCCATTTCATGAATGCAAGGGCAGCACTTAGACTCAGTTCCCTTAAATCAGAGAAAAACATCACAATACTCAATATAATGAAGGTGTGTTGTACACTTTCTTGGAAAAACAGCCTGAAGATCCTAACTGCAGAAAGTTGGAGCAAGCATTGAATAAAGGTTTTTCAGTAATACTGTTTTTAAAGGCCAATAGGTCTGAGCCATTACAAAAATGTCCCATTGAACAAAGTTACATGAAGAATCAAGGACACCAGCTATCACTAAGAGTACCTTCTCTTAGCAAATAAGTAACAAAGACTCCAGTTTCCGTAACAGAATGTCTGGTTTTTGGTTTGTTTGTTTTTAGAAAACATGAATAGAGGCTGTTTACTGTGAAAAGGAGCAAACAAGAATATTAGATAAGATGACATATTGACAAATCTCAGCCTGGAATTCATTAAACACTTTTAAAGGCAGTATTTAAATAGATAACCAGGGCCTGTCAGGTCAAGGATAGGAATCCATGTGCCATGCAAATATACGAGTCCAACTATTTACAGTATAGCAAGAAAATGAGGCACAGTCCTTCGAGAACTAGGGCAGGAATGAATAGGCTCAGGGTTCTTTCAGCAAGCTTGTGTGCGTTGCAATGGTCAACATAACTATGACTAAAGAAAGCAGACCATATATCTATCTAGTTCAATACAGTTGACACTGACTGGCAGCAGCTCTCCAGGGTTTCATGCAGGGGTCCCTCTATATACCTGGGATTGAACCTGGAACTTTTTGCGTGTAAAGCAAGCATTCTGCCACTGAGCTAAGCTCTTTCCTAGTTGCAATTCCAGGTTGCACAACTGTTCAGCCAGTTCCTGATTTTCGCATCACAACTAACCTTCCTTGAGTTACCTCCCCTTCTTAACACAAAACTGCTCCAAAACAAGTTTTGAAGCTAAGAAGCAAACAACCCACAGCCAATAGGATATGTTTTTATTCTAATCCTCAAGGTAACAAAACTCTGCAGTGAATTCCTTTAGTGGGCCTGGGGTGGGAAGCTCCTGAAGTTGTTTTCTGAGAAACATCTGATTGTTTAGAAAATACATTTTTTTGACCCTGGAAAGTCATTCAGAAAACACAAAATATTTGTACACAGTCTCTTAACAGTGGACAGATTTCTGGGCCCTCTTCTTGCCATATCAGTCCTTAGATGCAACTGCAAATGACAACACTGCACAGTGGGATTTGTTTATAAAAGCCTTTGTTTACAGAAATCCTTAATTTGCCAAATTCTAGTTTCTTGGCATGGTAGTGGTTTAAACGCAACATTCCTTATATCATTTTTCTCTTTACTTCCATGAGTAGGCCACACTAATATAAATACCGGGGGGGGGGGGGAGACACAAACATCCATGTTAGACAGAAGGAACATCAGCAATACTGCCAACGTTTGCTAGAGCAGTCTCATCACCACCCCTGCTCCAGATGTTACAGAAATTAGCATGAGGCTTAAGTTGAATTCTGTATATATTTGTCAGGCCACTGAATTCAATAGGACATTCTGAGTAGACATGGCTAGGATTGCATTGTTGAACAGTTTTTAATTTAACTATTTGCACCATATCAATCCTGTATTTCCTTTCCCTACAATAGATCGCTTTATGAACCTTAGGTAGGAAATGCCAATCTCTTTTCAAGTGACAGCAAGGTGAGGGCATACAACTTCAATTACTGTAGTGAGCAAGCACTCATAACAAAGAGAAATAACAATTAAAAGTTCCACCCAGCCTTCTCTTCCTGTTCTGATTACAATCTTCCATGTGCAGGACAAAGGTAGTGGAAGTAGAATTCAGTTGTAAACATGTAAATAACACATCCTCTTGGCAACATGACCACTGCCTAAAAAAGCTAATTTGCTCTGTCATTGTTTTTTGGGACTGAATTCTGGGTTGTTGTTTTAAAGAAAATATTAGGGTCAGGAAGATAGACCAACAGGAGAAGTTAAAAGCAAAGATTCCATGTGTCAATCCAATTGATTTTTTTTGTAAATACAGGTTTGCTAGAATCAGACTTTGGGAAATTCGGTACTACTGTCTCCTCAAATCAAGTAATAATTATTTAAAGATTTTTTTTACAATGCACTTTAAAAAAGGATCTTGGAACAACCTACAGATAATAAGTAATATAGTCACTGCTCTCAGGTTTTGCCAAGTTAAAAGACAAGATCAAAATGCAAAAAAAAAAAAAAAACCATATTAGGGTAACACCTTCAGGCAACCAAAATAATGTGCAAGCTTTCAAGTTCTTTTATCAGGCTAGGTTAGGGTGGGGAATCTTTTCAGCCAGACAGCTGTAGGCTCCTGGACATTCTCTAGAGAGCCATGCACCAGTGGTAAGCAGCAGAAGTGGGCAGAATATCAAATGTAAATTTTGCCATTGTACCATAGGCTGGTTTCTACACACCCTCCCTCTTGTCCATCCAGACAAGCAAGAGAAATTCCAATCAAGCAAAAAAATACTTGGGAGTTTGAAGCAGGACCTGGATGGTAAAAAGAGTAATGGGGGAGGGAGTTGGGTGACAGGGACAGCATGGAATCAGCATTGGGGCACGCAAGGATAAGGAAATGAGGAGGGTGGAGGAAAACAGAAAGCTTGGGGACTAGCTACAATTCTTATAAGGACTTGCTGGAATGAAAACAGGGCAGTCAATGCAATGACTGTTACTAGATGGCAGTTAAAGGGAGGACCAAAAAAAAGCTAGCCTCTCAGCAGAGTTGATGGGAATAGTCCTGCTTCTTTTCTCTACTTCTGTTCCGCAGTTTGAATGACTCCAGCCGGCAGAATTTAAAGCAACATTTCATGCTGCAGACTTGACAGGCAGAAAAGGGATTGTAAACGGAAAGCTAGAAGGAAGGCAGGCAGATGGGATAGGTGCGCACATGGCTGGGTAATGGCTTGCTAAAACAAATGGAATTGGAAAGCGCTGCATTTGAACTGATTTTAAAGAGCAGCACAAGCCTACACGTGCCTACTCAAAAGTAAATCCATAGACTCCAATGCGGTATCCCCTACCCCCTCGATGAGCAGAGGATTCTCACTTACAGCGCAATCCCTATACATGTCTACTCAGAAGCAAGTCCTACATGGCAAGTAGGTACAGGACTGCGGCTGTGAATAACGAAATCAAACCCACGGACGTGGTCGCGCGCAACCGATGCCTGAACCAGAACTTGACACGGAGCTTTCAAGCTACGTTTCCACGAGGCTGCGCCTGACAACTGATCTTGAGCCTTTGGCTCCTGCTAGCGAAACCGCCGGTGCCCTTACGAGGCTGCAGGCCGGAGAGATGCTGCAGGCGCAGCCTTCCCCGGTCGCTGCTCCGCCAAAGGAACAGGACGGCTCCACCTGTTGGATTTCCGCAACCCAAAGGGGAACCTCGGCGAAGCGCCCGCCGCCTGCAACCGGAAACCGGAAGTTTCTCCGGAGAGCTATGAATTTCCCTTGACTCGGAGAGGAAGGAAACTTCATACCGGAAGCGGCGGCGGCGGCGGCCGGAGCGCGGAGCCTGTGACCTCTGCGCCCCCTAGTGTGCCTCGGAGCCGGGACCCTCTTCACTGACGGCCCGAGGGAGGGAAGCCGGAGCGGGAGGCGCGGCCGGAGGGGGTAAGTAGGAGGGCGCGGACCGGGGGTCGCCTCCTGGGAAGGGCGAGGGGCTGCCTCGGGGTCGCCCGGGACTGGGAACGGCCGCAATGCTATGTTGCCTCCTTTCTCCCATTCACTCCATGTCGGACGCGGAAGGTGCTGCCTCCCTGGGAGGCCACTAAAACCGGACCCTGCTTGTCTGCCCTTCCTAGGGCACAGACCTCCCTAGAGCACACAGAGTGGAGCTGGGGGCACCCATGTCGTGTGGCCGGTTCTGTGTCCCAGCCTCCTCTAGTGCTTTCGTACGAAGACACCTCCGCCCTCCCAAAAAACACCCCACCGTAATATTTATATATTACATTTATGTGGTGTACATGGTTCTCCTCTTCTCTGCTTCATCCTCTCCACAACCCTGTGAGGTAGGTTAGGCTAAACCAGGGGTCTGCAACCCGCGGCTCCGGAGCCGCATGTGGCTCTTTTACATCTTTGCCGCGGCTCCGGGGCGGATACTAGCGAGGGGAGGAGGTGCATTGTGCGCCCCGACACTCCTCACTGTGGTGGGCGCTGTACTGGCTGTGACGTCGCATGGGGGCGGTGCGTGCGTTAGTCACGCACCGTCCCGACGTCACCTTCCCGCCCGCTGTCAGATCGTGGCTCCGGAGATATATTTGTTTTAAATGTCGCAATGGTTTTGCGGCTCCCAGTTGTTGTTTTTTCTTCGGAAACGGGTCCAAGTGGCTCTTTTTGTCTTAAAGGTTGCAGACCCCTGGGCTAAACGATGG
The DNA here is from genome assembly GCF_964188305.1 of Podarcis bocagei. Classification (NCBI taxonomy): domain Eukaryota; kingdom Metazoa; phylum Chordata; class Lepidosauria; order Squamata; family Lacertidae; genus Podarcis; species Podarcis bocagei. The sequence goes on from NC_138129.1 coordinate 35,896,169, forward strand.
GGAGTGGCCCAAGGTCATCCAGTGAGCTTCATGGCTGAGGGGGGATTTGAACCCTGATCTCCCAGGTCCTGGTCGAACACTCTTAACCCTTACACCACATATTTCAAAGCCTCACATACTCTGAGCCTGGCTTTGATAGCTCTTGAATCTTAACCCGATCCGTTCTCCTTTCAGTTCTCTGACAATGGCCTGTACTATAGAGAAGATCCTGACCGATGCAAGGACCCTGCTGGAAAGGCTGAAAGACCACGACAACGCAGCTGAGTCTCTCATTGACCAGTCTACCATGTTGCACAAGCGGGTTGTGTCCATGAAGGAGGCCGGCACGCCTCTTTCGCACAAGGTGAGTACGGACCCAGCAGTGTCAGCGTGAAAACGTGGGTCGGGGTGAGTGGAATGTTGTATGGATATTATTAGACTGCTCTGGGTTCACATGGACCATCTTTCCTTTACAAGTATCAAGAGGACGGAGCTGAGCTGAAGGACATGTCTAAATACAAACCTCATATTCTGCTATCTCAGGAGAACACTCAGATCAGAGACTTGCAGCAGGAAAACAGAGGTGAGCATTGTGTTAGCGAGGTAACTATGAGCCCTCAAGTGACTTGTTTGGCTGCAAGGGTTAACCAGAACATAATGCAAGCCTGCACCACTGATGGTTGTCTTGAACTGAAGGATGCAAAGAGCATCCATGCCTGTGTGGTCTAGTCACAGCTCTAAACAGGATTAGTCCTTGGATATGGTTGCTCATTTCACAAGCACCCTAATCCTAAACATACATACTTTAAGTTCTATTGATTTCTGTGGGACTAATGTCTTAAGTGTGACTACTGATCTACCGTAATTCCTTCATACTAAGTGGTGTGTGGCACCTGATGAGTGCCACATTTTGTGCTGTAGCACAAAAATATATCTGGATACTGCCCAAATATTCTTCTCAGTACCAGTTCCTTATTCAATTACATTCTTGGTGAAAGCTGTCTTTAAAGCTTGATAATAAAATTCTATTTCTATGGCATGCACACATTTCACCTACAGTCCTTTTTTAAAAAACTGGCACCCATTTCCATTCTTTAACCTGATCACTTTCCCCACTGCCTCCAAAATACAGTCTGAACCTGAATAGCATGGCAGTATTGATGTTTATGATCTATTATTGTACCTTAAACTTCATGAATTGATGAGTTTTTCTTTTAAAACTTTGGAAAACTTCAGGGTGCTGGGGCCAGTAAAAGTTTCAATATATTCTAATTGATGGTTTCTGCCAATTGTAACTAATCTAAAAATTTAAGTTGTGCTTGTTTGGGCTGAATTAACACCTAATTCAGTTCAGTACACAAAGACTTTGTGTGCTGGCCATTAATGTATGTCAGATGGATCGGCTCTTGAGAGCATGATAGCGACAGTAGGATTTCCCAAGACTGCCATCCTGAACAGACACATCTTGAACAAAATGGGGCTTATATCCAAGTAGATGTGCACAGTATTGGTCTGGAAACAAAACTGAATAAGTGCTGCACATATATCCAGAGTTTGAATCAATAGGTGAAGTACTGTACAGTAAGGAAGGCCAGACCCATAAGGAATTTATTGAAATTTCAGAAAATTTAATTCTTATTATAAGAGTAAGAAATCGTGTTCATAAGGCACCAGTGGGCTAAGAAAACATAAGGATTTGAAAATTATTGTATGTATAGAAGATGGAGAGGTAGGATGCACAGGTAAGTTATACAGCCTTAATGTGACCTTACAATATGGAGTTTCTTCCTTGTATTTGCATGGAATTTGTGTTATATTTTTCAGAACTGTGGGTTTCTTTGGAAGAACACCAGGATGCTTTGGAACTTATTATGAGCAAATATAGGAAACACATGTTACAGCTGATGATGAAAAGAAAAGATGTGGATGCTCAGCCCATTTTGAAAGTGCATCAAGCTCAGTCTGCAGTAAGGAATTATTATCTTCCTTCCTTTCTATTATCTTCTTTCTGGAATAAAAAGAATAAGTTTTCAATAGCAATAAAGATGAGTGGCTTAGTTGTTGTGCTCTGTTCCAATGATGTTTTTTTCTTGCCTTTTTTACATTTTCCTCAAGAGTTTGTTCTCTGAAACATCTTCCTTCCATTAGTGCTCACAGGTCACAAGTGTCTTCTCTTTGTAGAATAAAGTGTTGCAACTCATCCACATGGTATCTTCCTTAGAATTCTTATAAAGAAAATTACCTGATATCACACACACACAACATAATTGCAGTTCTTTGTGACTTCAGTATTGTAAAATGCCATGAGATACCCTTAATTTGTTTTTGTACTGCTTGCAAAAATACATACCAGTTATAAGATCCAAGAGATTCTCACCACCACCACTACCTTAAAGCAGCCAGTATGTTGTAATTAATTCTGTCAGATTGCAACCTGAAGATCTGATCTTCCCTCTTAAACCTTCTGGGATAGCAGGAGAACATGCAGTTCCAGTACCTCCTGCAACATTCTGTAACAATCCCTCTCCTCTATTTGTGACAGCAAATGAGACTTTGGTTTTACCACACCGCCAGTTAAGGGAACCAACATGGGAACATGACAGAAGGCACAGTAGAACACAGTTCAGGAAGAAGCTCAGATGTACATATGACAGCACTAGGTCCAGTGAGGGAAGGATGAAGATATGACTCTTTGGTTCTGTGTTCATTGACTTTTCTTTGGAAATATCTGATTTAACTTGTCTTTCTTTTTAATAGTTTATAATTTTGCTTTCAAATCTGCTTACAGGAAATTGAGAGTCAAATCGACAGGATCTGTGAGATGGGAGACGTAATAAGAAAAGCTGTTCATGTGGACAATGACCAGTATTATAAAATACAAGAAAAGCTAGCACAGTTAGAGGTAAGATGCTGAACAACTGTAGTTGGGGATAGAAAACAGGGAGGCTTGTGCCTTGTCAAAGGGTTCTTTCAGCCTCCAAGCCTAAACTAGGGTTGATTGCTGCTTTGTTAAAAGCCAATGCCTGCCTTGAAGTCCTCCTGCTGTAGTCCTGGTACAGCTGATGAGATAGGAAAGCTGGCAGCTGAGCATCATGAAAGTAGAATCTGCACTTGCAGAATGCTGCTCCGTATCATAGCCCTTAAAACTGCAAGTTAAGAGGCCGCAACTCTTTGAGTCAGGCTTGAATTACTGAAAATTCTGTTGCTTCACTCTGATATGGGACACATGAATTTACTGGAGGGAAAGGGGTAACGCTGCATAGTATGAAAATACGGTTTCAAGTTGGCAATTAAGCAGGTTAATTGGGGGATACAGCATTCAGTAGACCCTTACGACTAGGTACAGCAAGGAGCACCATGCAACCACTGAAGCTTTCTCACATGATTAAGAAACAGTAGTTGAGGTGGATAATCAGAATCTTAGCTTATCCCTCCCCTTTGAAAGTCAGGTAGGTAGCCATGTTGGTCTGACGCAGTATATATATATATATATATATATATATATATGTGTGTGTGTGTGTGTGTGTGTGTGTGTGTGTGTGTGTCCAGTAGCACCTTAGAGACCAACTAAGTTTCTTCTTGGTATGAGCTTTCATATCTGAAGAAGCTGAAAAAGTGTGCATGCACACGAAAGCTCATACCAAGAACAAACTTAGTTGGTCTCTAAGGTGCTACTGGACAATTTTTATTAATATTTTTATAAATTTCTGCTTTGAAAGTCAGTTGCAGAGGGAGCCTGTGAAAGTAGAATGGCACTGTCTGTGAACACCGAAAAGCAAATAAAATGAAACTTATGGTTCATTTTATTTTCCTTTCAATTCCCTCCTTAAGGAACTGCCATGACTCCAAGCTCCTCAGGCAAGTGCCAATAGTGGTAATGTTTCAGTATCTCTAAAAATTATTACTATTTTATGCACTGCTTTTTACATTAGTCCGAAGGCAGTTTACAGACATACAATAAAAACAGCTAAAATAGTTTTAAAAGCTGAACAAAAACAACTAAAGATAGGTTTAAAAATAATGCAAAATAAACCTCTAAAACAGAAACCTTTTTATCCAGCTGGAAAAGCTTGTTCAAACAAAACTATCCTCAGTTTCTAGAAAGTACAAATAATGGGTGCCTGTTATACCTCAATAGGGATGTTATTCCACAAAAAAGGATTCAAACTTAGTTTATTAACCCTCATCCAGCCCATCACTGCACCCAGACTGTGGTCTGGGGCCTACACAACCACTCCCAATTGTTACAGAGAAATGGAGCTTGGTATCACCACAATACTGATGACACCTCACTACAGTTTATTGTGGGAGGAGCGGGGTACTTTTCCATTAGCAAGGAGGAGTGTTGCCAGATGGCCCTAGGGTCACTTAGTCAGGTGGAGAGCTGCCACCAGTGGTTCTTCTGCCTAGATAGTCAACAGAAAGTTCTGAAACAGGATGTTTTTGTTTGGCGGAGGAGGAGTTTGGATTTGATATCCTGCTTTATCACTACCCTAAGGAGTCTCAAAGTGGCTAACATTCTCCTTTCCCTTCCTCCCCCACAACAAACACTCTGTGAGGTAAGTGAGGCTGAGAGACTTCAGAGAAGTGTGACTGGCCCAGGGTCACCCAGCAGCTGCATGTGGAGGAGCGGGGAAGCGAACTCGGTTCACCAGATTACGAGTCCACCGCTCTTAACTACTGCCCCACACTGGGGTATCTGTGGCTTTCGATGTGCTGGACCAAAGCCCCATGAATCCCCCAAGGGGTCTAAATTCAACTGCCCCATTCCAGGGCTTCAGATGATCCATAGTGGGTTCACCACTCCCCTCCACCCCACAGCACCCCAGATCATTTGGATTTCTCTGCATTTATGTGTAGGAAACTTGAGCAAAGCCTCCGTTTTTTAAAAAGACCAAACTAGGATCAATTACTGCAGCCACTCCAAATGGTTGCTAGATATATTTTTTTCTAGCTGCCTTTAAGGGAATCTTAAATACGAAGGTACAGCATTGTTGTGAAATACTATCTCACCAAACCAGCAATATGAGGATAATAACACTGGATAGCTTTTGTATTGGCACCATTTTAGTGTATTTTTTAAAACTTCATTCTCCAGACAAGTTGGCCTTGGTTTGAAGAAGCATGCTGCTGCTAAATTAGTACAACAATTTAAGTCCTGGATTTCTCTATGAGCAGTTGTTCCTGTTTGTCACTCTTAATGAGAGATAATCATGACAACCAAACCAGGAAACCAATCTCCAAACAAAGGATCTGTCAGTCTGATATTATAATCTGGCCATATGTGTCCTTTTGCTGTAGGAAAACAGCTTCCACAGGAGATGGGGATTAGAGTCCTGCTCTTTAGGAAAACATTCAGGATTGGACAGAATGTGTGTGTGCCCCTTTCCTGGTAAACTGGACCAATCAATATCTTAAGTGGCAAGCTTGTAAAAAGCCACTGAGGGAGTCTTACGTTGACAGTTTCGCTTTGGTATAAACACTAAATCATTGAACAATTTGAACAGAACCAGGAATAATAAGGTGGCTACTTGGCAGCAATGGGGTGATCTTGACTCTCTTGAAAAATTCTTGCAGAGCATTTAAAGGACATTCAAGGTTGGTGGTCAATAAATAACTAGGCCAGGAAGCTGTGCGTGTGCTTGCTAGGTTCTTGTTGTCATGGCAACAGAGAAGAAATACATATAAGCCCCAGGCTGTGTCCAGAATAGGAGTTTGAGCAGTTCTTAAAATGGATGTTAGATCACCAAGCTGGCAATTACCAGTCAACTTGGCCAACACAGGTTTAGTACAACACAACTTGTGAAAGTGCTGATAGAAATGGATCTGTAAATGATTAATGTTTTCTCTTGCTATTTTTGTCTAATAAATGAGACCAATATTTATTTGTTTATTTACATTTGCCAAGGGTCTGGATTTAGTACTATCTTATATTAGCACTTATGTAACTGTCACTGCTTTGCTCATAGGTTTGAAACTGTTTTTATTGGTTTTATAGCTTGAAAATAAAGAGTTGAGAAAACTCTTAACAATCAGCAGAGAATCTATCGAGGTGAGGCAAGAAGAAATGCCTGATGGTGCTTCTCAATCCACAAAGCAACTGCCTCTGAATAGTTGATCTCTGAAGCTGGTAAACTGCACTGCAGGAAGGAGTGTGCTTATTTTACAAGCTGTTCTTTTAATTCCCTCATGTCTCCGTTTGGGTATCATTCCAGCCTTTTGCTATATTATAGACTGTGCTTTGTGCATAGCTGCTGAAATGACTCCCTCTGCAGGCTAAGCTTTGCCCTGCTTAATCATGCAGAGGAGTACTCGTGCAGCTGTAGTCCTAAGCAAATGCTTTCTCAGGGTTATCCTTGCTTTCAGAAATCTCAGTTGGATAGGACAATTTGATCACTTTTGGCTTTTCCAGTGTAAGTACATTTCTTTAAAAGTCAGACTTTTATAGGAAATGCAGCAAAATAGTCCAAACAGACTTATTTTCTTAGAAGTTTATTTACTCTCAAGCAAATAATGCCTAAGATAAATTGTCATGCAGAATTTAGGCACTCCCATTCTTAATTTGATTTAATTAATCGTCTAAGCAGTATTTTGGTTCCATTTAACTACTGTGTACCAAAATTACTTCTCTTGAATACATCAACCAATATAGAAAGTAATGCACAATTATCTGTAAAAGTATTCTCTGAAACCCCACATGTGTGAGTGCAGTGGTTGCACACAGAGAGATCTCATAATGTATAGCAGAATCTTGCATTTAGCACCCTGTCTAACATGCCATACCATTATGGAGGTCCTTGAATGTCTCATGTATTTCCATCCATTCCTCTTTTCCCTCTCCCTCCCCAACTCAAGGAATATGAGCTCATGTTCCTTCACTGAGCAGAGCTGGCATGTACAGACCTCAAATTCCTTGTAATTGCTTGTTGAGGGTCAGGGGGCAAGATATCTGTTAAATCCCTTGGAGACTCCTCTGTGTGCAGGCATTGCTCTTGCATGGGGAAGAAATCATGCCCAATCTATTCATGTTTACATAGTACTGAAATGATCTAGAATGATGACTCTTCCAAAAGCAGCATCCTTTGGAACTTCATGCTATGTATTTCAAAATTTACTCTTTGCAAGGTATTGATAGTAAAATGCTGCTGTTTCTAGATTTCCCCCCTTTTCTTCTACTTGAGACTTCAGATGGGTGCTGCATGGAATCTTGTTTGTGTACTTTATTGAAGATCTTGTCTTCATGCTGAGTAGTTAAGGAAAGCATTCACCAAACAGACTTGAAGACAAATAAATTATAAAGTGATTGTATAGGAACCTAGCCAAGTCCTGTCTTCATTTATAGTGCTCTGCAGTTTATTGTGTGTTCTTAGCTGCTCACTTGCAGACTCTCACATCCTCATACCTGATAGATTCTATGACTGTCTCAACATTGTGCTTGTGATTGTGGAGCTAGAACTGGAGACATGTCTAGCCTGTGTGGTCACATCTGTATAAATGTATTTGTCCCATAGCATGCTTCCATCTTGTACAGCATATTGCCTATTGCTAAAGTGTTGTAAACCATAATGAATGGGAAAGAAGATATTTCAGTGTTTCTGCTTTCTACAGGTAAGTTTCAGAGTAGGATCAGTTGCTCAGTGTTGACTTGAGCTTGCAGCACATGTCCTTTCTCCATGTTTATCATCTTTCCCCATCAGTGTGGTGGAGATGAGAGCCGGGTTTATTCTTCAAATTCATCTTTTGGTGTTTTTAAATCCTTACCAGTCAGTTTTACTTTGAAGACTGAGCTGATAAAAGAGCTGCTGCTTTTGTGCATTATGCAAACATAACCTAATCAGCAGGACAGATTCACCTGTATATCATCACTTTGCAGTGTTATGCCTTAAATATATGCCATCAGTGCCACCTTCAGAATCAAACAGGCTCTTGTTATGAGCGGCAACATGTGCTCAGTCCGTGCATAGATTCTGGATTATTTTGTAAATACCCTTGAGGGATGTTACAATGTACATAAGTGAGTTACAGAGCTGTTGTGCTGTTGTTTGCCATCTTATCTGCCTGCTCTGATCAGTGAATTCAATCTTGTCTTTACCTCTCAGGTATTAAATATGTATATTTGCTCATTTTCCTGAAATAAATGTTTTGAGGCAATATTATATGTTGTGGCACTTTTTGTACCGTGGATAATTTATGGACTTGCTTTACCATTGGCCAGTACCATTGTTTGCTGATTAACCACTTGGACCATTGCAAGTTACGTTCTGTATTTATCTGCAAATTAGGCTGAGTAAAGGGAACTGAAATTGGCATATGCTGGCTATAAATAGGTGTCTAGTGCAACCATGTTTATCAAACCAATTAAACCTTTAAGAATTTCATAAATACCTATATTTAACTTTGTAAAACCAAGATTTATTTCAGTCATTGACTGAAACAAAATGTACACATTCTCCTTTATACATGAGAATGCAAAAGTGAGCCTGTTTTCTAACCTAATTAGTAATTAGCTTTTCTCTAAAATACAGTCTAGGACACACAATATGAAATACAGTAAGTAAAAAGTACAATTCAAGCTGTTACCACTGCAACAGTACAATCCTATACATGTCTACTCTATTGGGCCTCCTCTCCCTCAACTACCACCAGGCAGCAGCCATTCCATCAGGCTGCCACAGTGGGGGAGGTAGGAAGCAGGGCTCATTCCATCAACCAGCCAAAAGACAAGCTCCATCAGGTGCCTCCTGCCTCTGAGCTGTTTCTAGGCCAGCTGGTCATTGTGAAAACTAATCTTTAATAATTGGCACCCGAGTTGCTTTTTGGTCTTTTCTCCCTTGCCCCTTGTGTTTTGAGATGGGAAGCCTGCAGGGAAGGACTGTCTTGTTTTCATTGATTATATGTAAGCCCCTCTGTGAACATCTATAGCTGAGGAGTGGGGTACAAATGCTCCAAATAAATGAATTGTTTTTATTTAATTTGGGTCTTTGAGTAAAGCAAGGTTGGGAAACCGTTTTTAGCCAAATGGCATCATATCCTTTTGGGCAACATTTTGGGGCTTGTGTGTGAGTGAACGGGTCTGGAAGGAAAAGTGGATTGATGGATGGAGGTAAATGTTACAAAGGGTCACAGTCAGCTAGTTTCTAAATGCAAATTTGAGCCCAGATAAAGGAGTTTGGCCTGAAGTTCTTCCCTGGGCTAAAACAACATAATCAAAAATGTAAATGTCGGTCAGTATTCGCAACAGGAGATGAAAATACCTTCACTTGCCAATAGGTAAGGTAAAGGTAAACAATAGAATATGTGTAGAGAGACAGCCAGTCAACCCTCCCTAGTCCACCAAAGTGAGATCCATGACATGGAAAATACATCAGATATTGTATCCTTTGGAGAGTAAAAATATTGTCTGGTTCATACCTGATCATGACCCCTTCACCATCTGTAGTTTAATTGGAGATGTAGCCAATGAAAAACAAGGTAACCTGCACCTTTGCCCTTCAAGAAAATTACTTTGGGCCATAATGAATTGAATGTGGAGATATCTATCTATCTATCTAGAGAAAGAGAGCAATTTGGTTAGGCATTTAATTCTAACTTGCAAACATAACAGTTTGTGATAATATTTGGCTTCCTCTGGCAGCTTTCTGCTATCCTGCAGAAATTACAAGGGAGAGAGAACCTGACAAAGTAGAAAGTAGAACAAATTTCTTTCAGGTGGCCACTGAGTAAAATTATCCTTGCCTCTTACATGTAAAAAAGGGGTTCCTTTGTTTATCAGCCTTTTCCTATAAGTCATGTTTTGCAAATAATCTGTGGCTTCCTACCTCCCACAAATCAAGAATCAAGTTTGTCTACATTTTTCATAAGTGTGCCTCTAGCTGAAAATTGCTTTGCAGTTAACAGCCACTGCAAGAATAAAATAACACCTTTGTTTTAGAAAATAGGCATTCAGTTACCAGCCCACCTAATTTTACAGTGATGCTCAATATGGTTTGGACCTAAAAGTAGAATGAGGTTGCTTTGGCTCATAGAAGGGAGCCTTGTTTGCACTCTTCATTGCAGCAACACCATACACCCTTAAAATTATCGCCTGAAGGTTGGAGAACGATCCAGTGGCTTTGGAGGGTGGGGAGAGACTACATTTGCAGAGGGGGGAATCTGCAACCCTCTCGTGAGTGTGCAGAAATACCTTCTGTGTGTGCATGTTGGGACTGGAGTCCAAGCCTCTGATTGGTTCACTAAAAACACTGCCTTTGAGTCAATAAGGACAGGGCATCTCAACCCGCTTCAAGGTAATTCACTGACACGATCAGGGTTGTCAACAGCCACTGTTGTTAGATATGGCATGCCAATATCCTGCATAGCTGTCACAAAAAGTAATTTATGTGCGTTCCTAAATCCAGTTAAGGAAGTTGCATACCATATTTTGCTGATACATAGTAATTACTATTATGGAGTTGCAATTATAATCCAATGCAACAGGCTAAACTAGTCTGACTAGCCTTGGTTTATTTACCCTACTTCTAAGCAAAGTGGTGTACCATGCAATGTTGCTGTTGTGTGGGAGATGATAGATAGATGTGTGTGTGTGTGTGTGTGTGTGTGTGTGTGTGTGAGAGAGAGAGAGAGAGAGAGAGAGAGAGAGAGAGAGAGACTGAGACTGAGACTGAGTCTACTATGTGACACCTTGCACAGAGGACCCAATTTGTTTGTGTTTTATAGAAAAGGGAACTGGAGGCTTCTTGGTGGTCAAAGGTGTAGGAAGCTGCAATTCCAATTTGGGGATCAACTGTAGCTCAGATAGAGCATCTGCTCTGCATGCAGAAGGTCCCTGGTTCAATTTCCAGGTAGGGCTGAGAGGTCCCTGCCTGAAACCCAGGAGAGCTGATGCCAGTCAAGGTAGACAGCACTGAACTAGATGGGCCAATGGTCTGACTCAGTATAAGGCACTTTCCCATGTTGCAGGTAGTTCTACAGATACTCTTATTGTAAATGGAGGCAGCCATTCAGTAAGCTAGAACTAAAAAGGTGGAGCCAATAGGCAGCTCCTAAAGTGCAAGGATGTTTCCAGCATGAACCTTGAGATATTTGTGGTGGTGAACAAAGGGGGATTTAAAATGTATTAGAGGAGGAAATGATAGCCCTGTGAAACATTATAAATCCTTCGTTCCCTGTCTTCTTGTCTCCGTTCATTTTTCTTGCAGCCACCCCATTCATGTGCCTTTTGCTTCCTCTGCATAAAGCATTGTTAATTCTCCCTCTGCCATTCCCCTTTTCTAGCCCCAAGTATTTTTGCAGGGGCCTTAGGGCATGCTCAAGCAGCTATTCCTCTGTGTTAATGAGACTCTCTGCTTACATAGGTTATTACACAAGCTGCTTTGACTCTTCACATTAGTCTGCAGCTGAAATAGCTTAGTTTAGACTGCTCAACCTGCCCTATCAATGCTTCTTACTTCCAGGAAAAATAAGAGTAATGGAGGGATGAGAGATGTGGAAAAGCACACTATGCCAAACTAGGAAAGCTGACAATAGTTATGGTTGCCAATGCAAGGCAATTGCCAGTGCCTTAGGCTACAAATCACTACACATCATTCTGAATTGGACACATCTACCCATCTTACCTGAGGGAAAGGAAGTAGATGCAGGGCTGGCTGAGGGAAAGGACAAGATGGTTAACAGGTGAAGCTTATTCCTGCATGGAAATGGGTATAGCTTCCACTGCTGAATCTCCTGTCTGTTGTGCAGCTGCTTAGAAGTACAAGAGGCATGCAAGAAAATAAAAAGTGGTAGTCCTAGACTGCGGCCTGGAAACTGCCTGCATTGTAGGTATGTGAAATTATGCGGTGGGGTGGGGTGGGGTAGGTGGTGCTAGCAGCCATCCATATGCCTGCAGACATTGGGCATCCTGGCACTGGGGCTAATAGCCATAGGCATCTGATTGGCCAATATTGGAACAGGATGCTGGGCTAGATGGGCTGCTGGCCTGATCCAACCGGCTCTTGCGTGAGGGATGGTGGGAATTGGGAGTCCAGTCCAGCAACATCTGGAGGGTCACAGGTTTTCCGTCCCTGCTGCAAAACAACTGGACAGTTCACATCTTTCCGCGGAAGGTTTGCAATGTTATTGTGTCATTGTGCTGGTTTGATTAGGTGCCTTCCGTTTGCCGGGCTCATGGTTCTCATGACCTTTGTTACACATACACCCAACTTTTTCATATTTTGTAATAAAGATGCAATTCGTGCATCTCAATACTGCACGGCGTCCCTTTAAGCAGCGGCTGCCCTGAAAGGCGGCCAATAAGTAAACAGAGAGCAAAGGCGCGCATGCGCTTTTGCGCGGCTACTTATCCCGAAGCCTCCCTTAGAGCCCGAGCTCCCGCTTCCACCCCCCCCCGCCCGGCCTTGCTGCGCACGCGCGGAGCCGCCCTCCTCTCTGCCCGCGAGTCTCGCGAGAAGCCGGGATTTATTCCTACGTGCTGTGCCGTGCTGCTCATGGCGGCGCTGGAGCGGGGGCGCTGAGCTGTTGGGGTAAGTGGGGTTGTCCCTGCCGGGAGGCCGGCAGCCTCCTCTGCCCGCCCGGCGCGACCTTGACGGTGGCGGGCAGGGAGAGCCGAGGGGGCTTGGAATGTCGCCTGTCACTCTGTCCCAGGGACCAACGGTCTAGCGCGGGGGGAACCCCTCCCCCACCCGCCGTGTGCCCTGCTCGTTTGACAGACGGGCGCAAAGAGGCGGGGGGGGCGGGAAGGGAAGGAGAAGCGAGAGAAAGGGAACCTTGCTGGGCCGAGCGGGCTCCCTCGCTCTCTTCTCTCCCCAGCTTCCGTTTGTCTCCAGGCAGGGGCCTAAAGAGAGGGAGGGAAAGGGAGCGGACTGGTGGGCCCGAACCCCGACATCACTACGGCTCCCAATGTGCACCGCGCGACTGGCCTTCCCTCGCAGGGGCCGCTGGGGCTTGGAGTTCAGGGGCGCGGTGCTCTAGGCGGCCGCGGCGATGAAAAGCACTCCAACTCCCGGCGCGGCGGCTGTAAGCTGCGCGGCCACTGGGCCTTCTGGGGGGTGGAGTCCTGGCACCTCGTCTTCGGCGGAGCAGAGTGGGAGACGGGAACTACCTCTCCCGGCATGCAGCGTGCGGGTGCGGGGAGGGGAAGAGGAGGTCAATCTTCCTTTGTGTGAGGGGGAGCGGTCGCCATTTTCCTTCTCTCCCTCGCTCTACCCCCACCGCGCCCCAGCCTCGAGAGAGGGGCAGATAGTGGACACGCCCCAGGCGCCTGAGGGGAAGAACGTGCCCCTCGGTGTAACCGGCCGGAGGGGCGCCCAGGGATGTATTCCGGCCTTGGCTCGCCCCCAGGCGCAGCAGGGCTGGGGCTTTGGGTTTCCGCATCCTTTCCTTTTCGGATGCGGACCCCCGCCCCGCAAGCGTTAGATCGCCCCTCAGTAGTAGGAGCCACCATCTTGCTGCCTCAGTGCCATGTGCTGTGGCTTTCTTTAATGTGATGCTGCGGCACAGGGTGGAATGGCCACCCGTAGCTCCTTTCGCTCATGTGGACAGCGGTAACGAAGCTGAGGAAACAGACGATTGTCTGGCACCGCTCTGCGGTCGTCAGAAATCCGTTTTGAGTGCTAACCCTACAACTAGGCAATTCAATTCATTTGCTGCAATATAAAACTATAAAGGCATTGTAATCGCGCATTCAGATCTCAGAGCAATATTTTGAGGCTTTCTTCAATTATTATTACATACTGCCTAACCAACATATTCGCCCTTTAGGTTATAAGCATTAAATATGGGTGTAGTCTGATCCGTAAGCCCCCTTTAAGAATAAAGCCTTCTTAATTCTATTGATGCCTTTGATTTGCTGGTGACTTTGTCTCCAAACGATGACTATATTTGCTGATTTACTCAGTGGGAAAGGGGTATATAACAATACTGAATTCATAAAAGCGATATTGAGTTGCAGTGCACTCTTCTGTGTGTTCATATATATATATATATACACACTTGGGAGTAAACCCGCTAAATTTGGTGGTCCTTTATCCTAAGTATATATGCATGGTTACAGCTCAAACCCATACATGTCTGTTCAATAGGATTTGCACTCAAAAATTATGTTTAGGATTGCATTCAGCCTCCTGTATAATTTCCTTTAATTACTGCTATCTCTTAATTGCATGTGGATTCTTCTGATCTTGATTACCAATATTCTTTTTAGCTGATACCAAACAATGTTTTCAAAGACAAAACTCTTTGGTAGATGTCTCTGGAAACATGTAGCAATGCCTTGTTAGTGTTGCAATCTAAATATGGCTGCTGCAGCTTACATTAGCTGTGTAGACAATGTACAGAAAACTTGACTCATGTCAACAAAGTACAAAAAACAAACAAAGATCACTTAAGTCATAAGGGGGGAATACAATTGAACTTGCTTTTTACTGTGCCTAACTTGAGCTAATCCTTTGTGGATTTATGTGTTATCCCAGAGTCTGCTGCATTGGAGGCTTGGCAGCTGCACTGGGTGTTTGCCATTGGGAGGAGTATTTATAGCAGCTGAGCTGAAAAGTAAAGAATTTAAAGCACAGACATACACACTACTGATTTCACTGAACTACAGTCCAATGCTTCACAACATGGGAGGATCAACATATTTTGCCACCAAGTACAGGGAACAGTTAGGTTTAAACTGATTTAGAAGCAAGCCCCTCTGAGCTTGGGAGTTCTGTGTAAAATATGCATAGGAATTAAGACTACATTCAGTGGAATAGGCACTCTTAAGCATGCTTATGTTGAAGTAACAACTTTGTTTTAGTCAAATTTAATTTCAAGGATGTGCTTAGTAGTACAGCATAACAGCATTCTAGATTACACCAGCTAAGCTAACCTGGTTCTGTTCTTACAAAAATGTTCAATTTTCTTATCCTGCATGCTGACCTTCCTACTTTGATTGGCTAGGAGAGATTTTGGATGTTCCTTTTTTGCCTTACTAAGTTTCTTGGACTGTTTTTAACTGTGCTAACTGTACATCAGCAATAATATATGGAAACACTTACTATTCAAGAGATGTTGTCTTTCCTCCATAATATGTTGTCTTTCCCCAAAACTGTGGGTTAGGAAAGACTACAGAAGTATAAAAACAAAGATGTGGTGTTTTTTGTTTTTTAAAAAAACTATTTACTCATGTTCTCTAGCTCTTTCTGCTCATTCCCCTCTGAAGATCACAATCCTTTTTCACTCTCCTTCCCTTTATGTTAACTGGCTCAGCTGTTGCACAGCATCATTCTGCATTCCATGTCCAGTGAAGTTTGGATGCTGAAAAAAATTATCACTAGGGTCAGATTTATCTATCCGTTACTGCATCATCCTGACTCTATCATATAGGAAAAGAAATATGTAGCCCCTTCATTAATGAGAAAATACGTTACATAGGTGCTGTTGATTATTTATTAATTATTAGTGCATTATAAAAGACAAAGTAATAAAAGCTAGTTAAAAACCATAATTAAAATACACCAAAACATATGTCTAGAGACAATGAAGACAATGAATGAAACAAACACTAATAGATGTACTGCTGGATAAGTGTTTAATGGTTATTGTATTTGTTTAAAAACCAATTAAAAATTGTGTGGTTTGGTTTGGTTTTTTAAAAAAACTCATTAAAACCAGCAGTAAAATACAGTTTGCCATGGCAGTGGCCCTGTGGTCAGTATTGTCTGCACCTTAGTTTTCAAAGTCCTGTTTAAATAGGAAGGTCCTGGCCTGCCAGCGGAAGAGGAAGCCAGTCTAACTTCTCTTGGGTGGGAATCCCATAATATGGGAGCAGGCTCAGAAAAGGCTCTCTTGTGTTCCAACCAACCATGTTGATGGAACCGAGAGAAGGTGTTCACCTGAGATTCTTAGCACCCAGGCAAGTGTGTGTGTGGAATGTACTGTTTCTTCCTAGTGCATTGGGTTTGGAAACAAATTCAAATGCACAACTTAAAATGTAACTTTTGCATTTGTCTTCTATAACTGGCAGGCTCAGGATGAAAAACAAATGAAAACAAAAATATACTTCCATGTTTCAACTCTTAAACCTTTTAGCAGTGTTCTTTGGTATTGGCCCAGATAAACTGCAGGGATTGGTTTGGACAAGCAGCTTACAGCTAATTTTTGTGCTACCTGCGTAGTTATGCTTGTTGTTGATATTATATAATAGCTTTAAATATTACAAATTATTGTACTGTTACGTTAGAGCATGATAATATCAACATTTTTAGATTACCATACTGCTTTCCTAGAAAGCAAGTAAAAGTTCGTTTTCGAAAGAAATAGACATTTCACATATGCTTTTGCATATCTGTGGTGATTCGTGTTTGTCTCTGATCTCTATTCCTGAAGCAACAGGAGTTTATATTCTAGTTGTGAAAATGTTCATGACTCAAATACATGCTTATAAACGTATTGAAACTGGTTAAGAAGGCCTGATCAGTATATAAGCATTAGAATTTACTGGTATTTTCTGAGATTCTAACCAGATGTTATGTTCAGTGCAATTTAGGATTTGAGCTTAGTAAAAAGGTAGAAGCGTTTTTCAAGCATTAGTAAAACCTTGGAGTTGTGAGAAAGATCTGCGCAGAAGGATGGGATCACATCTGTTAAGTGTCCAAAATGTCTAAAAGTTGTGGCATAATAGACTTCTTATTTGTTTGTTTTCTCTCCAGTATGAAGTGTAACAGAACAGAATTTACCACCTGAAACTGCTGCTTCAAGTTCAGATCAGGAAAGGAACACATCACATCGTAACAACAAAACAAGACCAAAGAAGAGTAAAATTTACACTGAAGACACAACACTTGATCTGAAACAAGAAGTTTGTGCCTACTCAACAGCTTCAAAAGAGCACGTCCCAACGCTGCTAGTAGTCTTTGTTTTCTTCAGTGCTGTGCTGAAACTGCCCAGTGCAGCACCAGTTATTCCTTATTAGCTTGATAGATCACTTGTCTCTTGCTATCTCTTTTTTTTAACAATAGCAATCTTCAAACTTTGAAACGTGTGCTGAAACGAAGAATTCGCGAATACTACTGAAAGTGCAATATTAGAATATCACTGCGAGGTTGGTGCATGTACTCGTTAAAACAGTAATAGATACTGGAATTAAAACTACTGTTTGACATGAGTTTAAATAATACTTTTATTTAAATCCTGACTGCCTTCATTTGGTCAGAATATCAAAAGCAGAGCTAACATCTGGCTGTGGTGCTTATGTTTTTAAATGATTCGAGTTCATCAGTATTGCCATTTGGTTATATTTGCTGAGCTAACTGTGGAATGCAATCTTATCATTGTAGCTATTTCATTAAGCTTTCTGCTACTATTTTCCAGTTTCTCCCTTTTGAAATCAGTTTACTCTAATGCTATAAGTCTGGATCTCAAACTTTCTCCATATCCTTCTCCCAATTACTAGTATCGGTCAGTGAGTCTCCATTTCATAAGCTGATAGGTTTAAATGTTAATTGTCTGCTATAAGGATAGCTGAAATAATAGTAACCATGAGTTCAGTTAGCATCCAGCTTCTGCTCTCCATTTCAGAACCCCTCTTGAGGTAAAATAAAGCTATTAAATGCTTCCTTAACTAGCACATCAATCCCTTCTTGTCTTAATATGTTAGGAGGCTGCCAGAATGGCAGCTTTTTATGACACTGGATAAGTGGCAGATATACATTGACAAGGTTGTCTTGTTTGATTTTGTTATATGCAGCATTATAAAATTAAGTTGAAACAGGCGTAAAAATATGGCAAGCACCTGGAAAGAATTTGTTGAATTTTCCATGCCGTCTTCTCCCCCTACTGCATACGTTAGTGCCAACCTGGGCAATGCATCTCCAGTCGGACTGAATTTATCACCTTATGGCCAATCAGTAAGTTCTTTTGCCATACTAGCAATATTCTTAAGGGTAAAGCCAAGCTAGCTCAGATGGTGTGATGCAACAACCTCCTTTGAGCAAAAAAAAAAAAAATGTGGCCAGTTTGCAGATTACTAGCAGAAATGTCTGCTCATTTTGGAACCTCTTATTAAACAAAGCATCCTATAACCATGCCAAAGTGCAGTGAGCAGGCTAAAACACTCTTAATTTGACAGTTTCAGTTTGAAAATCATTTCACACTCACCCCTCATTCCCAACCATTCTTTTCATTGGTCATTGTACCAGGCCTAGTTCCTGTTTCAGGGCAATTGGTTACCTCTCCAGCTGTTTAAAATCAAAACTACCCTAATACTTAGATCATTTTGGGTTTCTTTTGTTATTTCTCTGGAAAACCCTAAAACAGAGAGATCCAAAGCTTCCTTCAAATGGCCAAAGGCAGCCGATTCAAATTTTGAGCCTTTTTGAAAATGAGCAGAGTATATATCTGCCAAATTTTCTTGTCTGTGACAACTCAATGTCTAACTGGAATACGGTTGATAGCTAGTTAGTTGAAACATGTCCATCCTTAGCCTTTACTACCTGGAAATTGTTCAGGGGTTCTCCCCAAAAGCCTGCAAGATTGGCAGCGAACTACTAAGTTTAAAAGTTTATGTCCTTGAGAGACAATGTGTTTGTTCTCATGTCTAGCATAGTTAAATGCTGGGGAAGGGGCTCTCTTCAATCCTCTAAAGACTTGTTTATTGCTCAATAATGAAATGGAAAAGTAGTTGTGATGCCATAAAACATAATTAGGCAAAATTCTCAAGCCTCAAGATCGTATTTCAAAATAATTGAGGGCTGCTGAAATGGAATTATAAGTGCAGCCCAGAAAAGGGCCAATAGCACAGTGGAAGAGCACATACTTTCCCATATACAAGGTCCCAGGCTCAATCCCTGGCAGCTTCAGTTAAAAAGCCCTTTCAACAGGGCTGAGTAAGACCTTTGTTTTAAATAACATTCAGCAGCTGCTGATCAGTAGCACTGAGCTAGATGGACTAATATTCTGATACTTTATAAGGCAAATAATATTCTTAAAATAAGGAAAAAAATCCAGGGGGAAAAGCTTCTAAAATCTCTTGTTCATTGCCCTAAAAACCCTGAAAATGACTGCTACTGTACATCAGTGTAGGAATTTCTTTCCTGTATTATGGATTTGACATAGTAAACAGTAAACCAGCAACTGTTCATGAATACAATACTGGTGCAACATGCTCTGTAGAATAGAGGCCGTAAATTGTTGCTGGAGCAATTTCACTTCAGTTCATCTCTGTGCAATACAGTTGATGTTTGCTTAAATTTATTAAATAAAGGTTGAGGAGAACTGAGACCAGCTGTTATCTTGCTGCCAATGTTCCTGGTGTCCTAAATTTAGTTAATGACCAGTTTTGAAGTGCTCATTACTTGAAATTCAAGTACTAGTCTCCTCCAAATCATGAGAAGGAAAGAAAGACTTCGCCTGAACCCTTAGGGTTAATGAACACAGATAACATAGCGTTATCTGTGTAAAATTCCAGTTTTTGAATTGTTTATGTGTGAATGTACTCTCTAGAACCTATGTAATAAGCAGTTTTTCTGTGTCTCATTAATAGTGCCAGTACTTCTGCTATCCCTTTCAAATGGGAAAATATAAAATACTATTATAATTCTATCTGGACATACTGTTTGCTGCAGTGCAAGAACATGCAACATGTTCCAGCACTTAGCTCAATCTATTACTCAGTTATTTCAAATGACACTTCTCCCTTGTGAGTACTTTTGTGTAAGAGCTGGTCAGAGTTCTGGTAGTATGAGCAAATCAGAACATTGTTGGAGAGGAATTGACCTAGAAATAGTGCTTGCTAATACTATTTATACTGTAATCCTATTTTTAAAAAAGAAATTTGGATTGATTGCTTTCGACTTCCAGCTCTCTTGAGAAATGGAATTTGATAATTACTTGGATGTGTTTAAAGATGTGCTAACTATTGACTAGTTATACTGTGTACTATGTTATCACAGCTGTATGAGATGGAGAACCATTATACTGTGTCATCAGATCCTCTCCCCCCTCCTGCAGCTCCCCCTCCTTCTCATCCTTTACCTTTCTCTTCATCTTCTACTTCATCCGGGTCTAAAAAACAGAAGAGGACCCCTCTTTATCAGAGATCTGTAAGTCAGGGCAACTTGACAGACATGGAATCTTAGCATGGGGATCCTTTGCAGTTAACTCATCTCTGTATATGTTCTCACTTCTAACTTCACTGATATTAAATCTCCTCAACAGGTTAAAGGATAAAATTCCACTTGAACCAGCTGGAAATCTTGCTGGGTTCTTAAAAGGTGCTTTCCTGTATCTGTTTTAGAAACTTAATGAAAGCTTGGTCATGTGTGTGTATGTGTTGCAACTTCATTTTATTCATTCTGATAAGTTGATGGAATGTATCTTGCCCACTTAGATTTATTTTACTAAATCTTCAAAAGAATGACGGCATAGATAATATAAATTTTACTTGATACACTTGTAATAGGAAACAGTTTATAGCAAGCACCTTCTCCAGATGCATTAATTTCTAAGTAGGGAGTTGTTGCATCTTATGTTGCCAAAAATGAGTTGCAGTATATCTTAGTGCTTTTTGGTTGGCATGTGTACAAGGGATTTCTGTTCTTGTTTCTTTGCAAGAAGAGAAATGACCACTATTCTGTATTTCATAATGTTATCTTAGTGCCTGTACTAGTTGACAAAAAACCAAAGCCTCTTTCAGCCCAATCCTATACTCAGAAATCCCACTGAGTTCAGTGGACCTTGCTCCTAAGTAATTGTCCATAGGAGGATTGCCCACATGCATCTCCAAAAGCTATATGTGGGCTTAGAATCTGGCATTGTCCTTGGTGGGTAGGTCAACTCTGATTAATAATGATGACAGCAAAGGGCATTATTTCCAGCATAATGAGTGAGGATCTGTTTGGTTATAATTGTGCAGTTAGACTATTGTGTTTAGAGCTTCTTACACTTGGAACTTTTGTACACTTAATGGCTCCTTGGAGTTGCAGGAATTTTAGGTTTGCTTTCTTAAACAGATACACAGGAAACTGCAACATATCTGTAAAATATATGGTCTCAAAATGCATGATTTTGGCAATTTCTTGCCTTGAGCCCTTTGACTTGCATGATATGTTCACTGATTCTTCTAACAGGAAAGTTAAATGATACCCTAATGCTAACTTATCTCTGGATTTGATTTAACTTAAGATAGCAAAATTGTTTTTAAAGCATATTTATATCTATGTGTTTCTAGAAGATTAATGAGAATTCAGTAGGGCAGTTTTCTCTGTTTTCTGGCATTAACCAATGCATTTATGGATAGAGAAGGAGCATTTAAGCTGACTGAGTACAGCAAACAATTATGAAAGTTCATAAGATATTAGGCCTCCAGTTCAACAAGGGTAGAGTAGGTGCTAATGGAAATTGCCTTGAGATTAGCAAGCTTTTGTTTTTGCTTTCTTGGTAGCCTTCTTTGGCAAAGGCAAGTTTATACTAATGACTAATTTTGAATAAAGTATTAACTTTATTCTGTATATAATGCTATATTAACCGCATATAGATAAATCCTACAAGGTAAATGTCGTTTAGTTACTGATGAATCTCAGCTAGACAAATAGTGTACACAAGCTGTGCCTTAGCTGCCAGAAACTTGCTTGCTTATCTGATGCTCTTTAATGCACACTATGTGTTCTGTGTTCCCTTAAGTATGAAAGGTGATGGGAATTGCTTTTGGAGGATTTCACAAGTTATCTTTTGCTTTCAGATGAGCTTTGATCCAAACCTTCTCCATAACAATGGACACAACGGGTACCCCAATGGTACTTCTGCAGGACTACGTGAAACTGGGGTTATTGAAAAACTGCTGACCTCCTATGGATTCATTCAGTGTTCAGAACGGCAAGCTAGACTGTTCTTCCACTGTTCACAGTATAATGGCAACCTACAGGAGCTTAAAGTGGGAGGTAATTCATCTGGTGGAATTCTCTGGGTTCATAACTGAGGCTCTTTACATGTGTGACGAGGATTAGCACCTCTTAACACACTAGAGATGTGTCTGCCTAGTCAATAGTAGTTAAACCAACCATTAGTTGAGAGAGCCAAAGTGAGGCCTTGTGTTTCAATTTATGATAATTTTTTGTTTTAGTTTCCCATTTTCTGTGGATTGTTTTTATGTACACTGCTTAGAAATGCAAATAAGTAATATAGAAATGTCATAAATAAATGAATGATAAATAGATAGGCTTAACTATATGGATGCTTCTATGATGAAGATATATTGAGGAGAGTATCGTAGAAACTGGTTTCCCATACTGTGTTTTGGGAAGCTCTTCCTTGTTCTTCAGTAGAATGGCTGATAAGTTTGCTCACCACTACAGACTGCTATCAGGGTGGGATGTAGGGCTCATGTTAATCCCCTTATTTACTAACTACATGGCCAGACTATTTGTTTCCTGTGTACAGTTAAGTGCTGTTTTTAACTTCTAAAGCCTTAAATGGTTTGGAGCCAGGCTATCTATAATAAAGGCCACTATCTCCTGTATAATCCTGCCCAAGAACTGAGGTCTTTCACAGAGATCCTTCTCACTGACCCTTCAACAATTTCAAAAAGTGATAGTCCTTGAGGGCCATTTCTGGGATGGCCACCACCTCTAAAATTCTGTCTCTCAGGCAACACTTAACTGCCTGTCTTTAGGAGGATAGTTTAAATAGAAAAGTTTTATCAGACATTTGTGCTCTTGCTTGGGCTGCTGTGAGTTTTACTGTTTTCTATTGGTTTTTAGTGCACACTGCTATGATTTCAGAAAGGATGAGGGTGATACAAATTATGTAAAATAAATAAATTTTTCATTGCACTGTGCAGCTACAGGAGGCAGTTGTGTGTGTTCTAGAATGCACTCAGTTTCTCTCTGGCAGGGTTGGAACACCTGTGGCTCTCAAGGTCTGACTGAGCTATAATTCGCATAACCCATTACCATTGGCCAAGCTGGCTGGGGCTGATGGGAGTTGATATCCAACATATAGAGGTACAGAGATTCAGTATCCTTGAGGTAGAGCAACAGTGAGGCCCAATCTGTGTGGCCTCGCACAAGGTAATTATGGCCCTAAAAATACAAGAACCCTGCTGGATCAGACCAAAGGCATATTTAATCAATTATTCTTCTCTCACAGTGGCCACCTAGATGCCTTTGGAGACCCTAGAATTTGCTTTAGCTTTTTATAACACTTAGAGTTGTTTTTGTAGATGAAGAAATGTGGTGGAAAATACCTCCGGTGTCATAAAGTTGTGAAACCAGTGGACTAGAAGAATGGGCTGTGAATGCTGTACAGAAAGAGCCTCTCATTTTGCCTACTCTGAGTTCATGAGCCAGATTCACTGACCGAGGAGAATGCAGTCATGTTTTAAATTGTTATTTTGATCTTAGCATGCATGTGCAAGATAAATGCCACTGACTGAGATCCAGGGGAACCATTTACATGCAAGCAACTCATTGAGCTTTTTTGTAGTTTTCGAGAGTTCTGTCCTCAGGCAATCCTCCCTGTCTCCAATACTACACAGCCTCAAAAGCAGTCTTAAATTTGCATGCTTAATGCAAATTTAAGACTACTTTTGAGGCTGTGTAGTATTGGAGACAGGGAGGATTGCCTGAGGAAAGGTAAAGCTGTGCTTGCGAATTTTTCCTGTTAAGTGTTACTAGACTGGTCCTGTGTCATTGATAAAACTTCAATTGCTTTACAGATGATGTTGAATTTGAAGTATCTTCTGACCGGCGAACTGGAAAACCGATTGCTATTAAACTGGTGAAGATTAAAACAGAAACATTACCTGAAGAGCGAATAAATGGACAAGTTAGTGGCTATGATAAGCTTTTTCCATGCATGCAATTTGCATCTGCTGTGGTCAGACAAACAAGGGCAGAGTTGAGTGTAGCATGCCTCTCCTTGGTTGCATAGAAATATTTTTCTCAAATTTAATTTTTTCCACTTGTTTTGGCAAGCGCGTAAAAATTGGGGTTTTACCTAACCAAGAACAATTCTTACAGTTAACAAAAGTACTGTAAGATATAAGCTTTGCAGCATGGCATACTGTTGTGGGTTACCTGTAAAGTGCATCCCCAAGTGTATTATAGAAAACTAACAGTCTGATGCATAATGCTGCCTCTGGAAATAATTAGCAATGGATTTTTTTTTGACTGGTAGGTTGTGTGTGCTGTTCCTCACAACTTAGAGAGTAAGTCTCCAGCTGCCCCGGGTCAGAGTCCAACAGGGAGTGTATGCTACGAACGTAATGGGGTAAAACTTATGTATTTACTTAAACTTTTTGACTGATCCTCCAATATGATTTAAACTAAAATACTTGCCAGAGTAGACAGTGAAAAAACTGTACTTGCTTTAAAAAGTTAAAATTTAAATTGCTAAAAACTTATTTATTGAAATAGAAAACATCTGACTTCATGTTTTGACTGTAATTCTGAAATATTTTCACAACTTCAGTCTAGAATTATATGGCTAGTTAAAATGAAGCAGAAGAGTTAACTGTTTACTAATGTCTTCACTGTGACTATTTTTTAGTTTCATAAAATGCTAATAAAACGTCAAATATTCTGCACACTTCCCAAGTTCTGAAGCGCAGAAGTTTAAACTAACCAGGACTTTATAAATTTCTCTACTCATAGCAAAATATTAATGATATCAAATTTTAATTCACAGGAAGTGTTCTACTTAACTTATACCCCAGAAGATGTTGAAGGAAATGTACAGCTGGAAACCGGAGATAAAATTAACTTCATTATTGATACAAATAAACAGTAAGTAGATACCTAGTAAAGACTGAATCCATGTTGGTTCTAAGGTAGTAAAGTTCTCCAGAAACTAGTGTTACTACTTGAGTTGAAGTATACTTAGCAAACTTTGCAAAGGCCATTCAGATCAAGTTTCTGAAGATGCGTTATTTTTGAGTGGTTATTAAAATTGCTAGTCAGTTTGGCTATTTCTTTCACAGACAAATGGATAATCTGAAGTACAGCTATTTAATAGGAAACTTGCTTTTTTTTTTAAAGACCTAAATGTGAATGTGTACATCAAGTAAAGAGATTGTAGCAGTGTGATGTTTTCATCTTAAAATATCCTGGTCATAACGAAAAGAGACTTACGTCTTTCCAGTAAAACCTATAAGGTGACCCAGTATTGCACCAACTCATGTAACTCATCCCTCCTAGTCCCCCCCCCCCAACCGCCCCAATCTGCTCTGGTGGGATAAAGTAGGGTTTCCATATGTCTGGGAATTCCCGGACATGTCCTTTTTGGGGGGAAATTTACATTTCAAAGCAGATGTCCTGGATTTGGGGTTTAATTTTTTTTTTTTTTTTTTGTGTGTGTGTGTGTGCATGCGCGTGCTCAGGCAACCTGGGCTTGGCAGTGGCGGCGGAGCTATCAGGCGATAGCCCTAAAAACAACAATTTTGGGTGTTCGAATTTTTACTTCTTGAAATATGGCAACCCTAGATAAACACAACTAGAGTCACTCATAGAATTTAAGAATCATTCTGTAGTTGGCTGTATTGTGATAAGTCATTGAATTATATTTTCCTTGTGTGACCTTCATCTACTTTTTCCCATAGTACTGGTGCTGTAAGTGCTCGTAACATTATGCTTTTGAAAAAGAAACAGGCTCGGTGTCAAGGAGTAGTTTGTGCCATGAAGGTAAATTAACACTTAACTACTTTCTGAAATTTACTTGTACAGTTATGGAACCATGTAGGTGTGGAGGAGAAGGTGTATAGACTTATTCTAGTACTTTTGAGACAGAACTTCCATGTAAGGTTGCTTGGGAGTAAGTCTCATTAAACGTTAGATCTAGCATCTGAGAGAGCAGGCATTAGATTGGGCTTTATATAATTCACTCATTCCTCCTGTAAAAAGTTTTTATATATGCACATTTTTAGCTGTAGATCTTTCTTATACAGTGGTGCCTCGCAAGACAAAAATAATTCATTCCGCGAGTCTTTTCGTCTTGCGATGTTTTTCGTCTTGCGAAGCACGGTCCGTCGCAACGGCACCTCTTCAAGCGGCTTTAAGAAAAAAGCGCAAGACGTTTGCATCTTGCGAAGCAAGCCCATAGGGAAATTTGTCTAGCGAAGCAACGCAAAACCGAAAACCCCTTTCGTCTAGCGAGTTTTTTGTCTTGCGAGGCATTCGTCTTGCGGGGCACCACTGTAACTATTAGTCACAAAAAAAAAGAAAAAATGTTTTATTCCAGCTAGGTGGATATAGATAAAGTTAGCTTCTCTTTGCTTAACAATCCTATTTTCTTTTTAGGAAGCCTTTGGATTCATTGAAAGAGGTGATGTTGTAAAGGAGATATTCTTTCACTATAGCGAATTTAAAGGTGACCTAGAAGCCTTACAGCCTGGTGATGATGTGGAGTTCACAATCAAAGACAGAAATGTAAGACCAAATTTCTTAACTCCAACTTAAATTGTAAATGCATGACATTGCAGGAACTTCCTTAAATGTCTCCATTAGTTTCGTATGTTGTTTGACCTATTGTTGGTCCTTGTAACTACTTAACCAGTTGACTATTTGGCTTAATTTTCTGCTTATAGGGTAAAGAAGTTGCAACTGATGTAAGACTTTTGCCTCAAGGAACTGTTATTTTTGAAGATATCAGCATTGAACACTTTGAGGGAACAGTAACCAAAGTAATTCCAAAAGTACCCAACAAAAATCAGGTATCAAATATCTTACATTAATGTGTAAAGAAATTTATTTGTAAACGTTTATTTTAAAGTACTTTGATAGTCTGTGACACTGAGCAAATTCAGTAAAGGGAAACAAATTGGGGAAATCATTAATGAAAGAGGCATCCTTCGGTGCTACAGTGGAAGGTGGAACTTGTTCAGCTCTCAGTTGATGTTTTAAAACTGTACAATCCAGGAAAGCTCTATCCAGGAAAGCTCTAATGTGGCCTTTCTTTTGTACTCTGATCAGAATGACCCATTACCTGGGCGTATAAAAGTAGACTTTGTGATTCCTAAAGAACTTCCATTTGGAGACAAAGATACAAAATCAAAGGTGACGCTGTTGGAAGGTGACCACGTTAGATTCAACATTTCAACAGATCGGCGTGACAAATTGGAACGAGCCACTAATATTGAAGTTCTTCCCAATACTTTCCAACTCACTAATGAGGCTAGAGAAATGGTAAGTAATTAAAACTGCATGCCATGTCTACTTTCATAGGAGTATGTTCCATTGAACTCAGCGAGAATTCTATAGAGATCTACACAGAGAAATAGGATATAATTTCTGTTGCCTCATTTAGCATTGTTGGTACTGTAGAACGATGCTAGATTTATGTAGCAATGAACACTGAAATAGTCAAGAGAAGTTGCCTGAATCTTCAGCATGTTGTATTTCTCCTGGCTACGTGAGGAATTATTTTCCAAGGAAGCCTTTGATAGAAGATACGGCGAGCTGCAGTTTTACAGAATTCTAACTTTAGTTCTATATGTCTATATACATATTATAAATACATTTCCATGGGCACAACAGAACATCCTCATCCTCTCCTGTCCCCTCCAGCCCTTGTGCACCCTCAGATTCCCAACCTCTGGGTGGTTGGGAAACCCTTTGGAGCAGATTTGGGGGGTGGGGTCTTGGTAGTGGAGAGGAAATGGAAGTCATTTATTTTTTAGATAAGTGACCAAGAAATATAATAATAAGCATGATGATGGGAGGGCATTCCAGTGCTGAATTGCTCCCATGGAGAAGGGAGTACATGAAACTTGCATTTGTAAAAGAGAAATTTTTCTGCTTTACATATCCCATTTTAAAGGAAATGTGTAGCAGGAATTGCATTGAAATCCTTCTGTTGCCTCTTTCCACTTAACTTTATCTCAGTTTTCAGAAGGAGTTTTGCATCTTAAAAACTGATGTTAAAATTCAGAGAGCAATTTGAGCTTAACTCAAAGGCTTGCAAGTTCAGAGCCATGTTGGGACTTGTACAGCTAGTTGCACAATGTTTTGAATCCTCCATCTGAGAATACAGCTATTTTCAGTGATTAATTCCTCACAGTTTTTTCTGAGGAATTAGAGTGAGAAAAGGAAGAAAAAGCTTTGTGGGAAGGAAACAGTTCACTGAGATATTGTCTGCTTGCTCTGGATTTGTCTTAGAGTTTTCCTAAAAACTACCATTTATCTGAGTCAATGAGGTTTTTATGCTCTTCCATTGTAGGGTTTTTCTGGCCGGGGGGGGGGGGGAGTGCTGGGCACAAATTACTGCCATAGATGTGTCATTATTTTATAACATTTATTTTCCACTTGGTTCACATGTGGCTTGAGTTCTCTCATTGACTTATTAGGCTGATAACTGTTTTTTAAGGCAAGGAGAGAATGCCTAGAGCAGGGGCAGGCAACCTAAGGCCCAGGGGCCGGATGCAGCTCAGTCGCCTTCTCAATCTGGCCTGCGGACGGTCCAGGAATCAGCGTGTTTTTACATGGGTAGAATGTGTCCTTTTATTTAAAATGCATCTCTGGGTTATTTGTGGGGCATATGAATTAGTTCATCCCCCCCCCCAAAAAAAATAGTCCAGCCCCCCACATGGTCTGAAGGACAGTGGACCGGCCCACGGCTGAAAAAGGTTGCTGACCCCTGGCCTAGAGCATTGTGGACTAGATGATATTCTGTTGTACCTGACAGATATCCTCTAAGGCAGGGTTTCCCAAACTTGGGTCTCCAGCTGTGTTTGGACTACAGTTCCTATCATCCCTGACCGCTGGTCCTGCTAGCTAGGGATGATGGGAGTTGTAGTCTGAAAACAGCTGGAGACCCAAGTTTGGGAGTCCCTGCTCTAAGGATTCTTCATCAGCTATAGTTACTGACCTATGTGTTGCATCCACAGGGTGTGATTGCCGCAATGAGGGATGGCTTTGGTTTCATTAAATGTGTTGACAGAGATGCCCGCATGTTCTTTCACTTCAGTGAAATTCTAGATGGCAACCAGCTCCACATTTCAGATGAAGTAGAATTTACTGTGGTTCCTGTAAGTACAATTTTGTGCAATTTAAGTTTACCAACTTCATGTTGCTTCAGGTCATTTATTTATATTTGCTGACTTACTATGCTTCATTATTATCTTTCATCTAATAAGATCTCAAGATTGCTTACTGTACTAATTAAAGCAGAGATAAAACTAATAATGAAAACAGCCAAATAAAATAAAACAATACAGTATCAGCTGCAGAATTCAGTCACTTTTTATCAATTTATCAATTTCATGACCTTCCTCTTCCAGGATATGCTGTCTGCTCAAAGAAATCATGCTATAAGGATTAAGAAACTTCCAAAAGGCACTGTTTCATTCCACACCCAGTCAGATAATCGTTTTGTGGGCACTATAGAAAAGGAAGCCACTTCTGCCAAATCCACTAGTCCAAATAAAGGCAAAGAGAAGGTAATACTGCCTGGGGTTTTTCTTCTGTTTCTCTGTAAAATAATAACTGAAAACTTCTATAAAGATTAGACAAGGGGTATATTTATAAACATTCTCTGGCTGAAGATAACAGTTTCCGTACTTTTATTTTTAATGTGTCCTTTGAGATGGATATACACACATATTCCAACAAGATAATGGAAGTACAAAAGCTGGTCTTGCAAGTGTGTCTAAACCTGATTTACTTAGTGTGGTTGCAAGGTTTGGGTTTTCTATAAGCATAATGTAGATTCTTTTTGGTTGTAGAAATAAACATAGGTGTTGAATCTTAAGAGCATCTCTCTGCTATGAACTTATTCTTATACCAAGTATCTAGTTGAAACATACCTGTTGCATTAATCTTCCTCATTGCTAAAATAGTTTAGGGCTTGTAATTAAATCCTGATTACATTAATGCTAGCAATATCTCTGTTCAGTGGAAACTAGGTAATATATATTTCAGAAACTGGTCATGAGTTACCTAATTGATACTACTTCCCTTACTACTACTTTATACTAAGTATAAAAAGATAGGATAGGCTTTCTTGAAGTTCCAATAGTGATTGGTTATACATCATTTTTCAAAATGAGGCATTTCCCTATATAAATACATCTGTGTCAAAACTAGTGAATTTCATGATTACAAAACTTAGTATATTTTCTGCCACTGAATACCTATGTTCACACTACCAGTTCACATTTGTATTGACTGTCAGGCTGTGGTCTATTGGTTTTGATCCTTTTATATTTTATTTCCTCTCCCCCTGCCCCACTTTTAGGAAGCTGAAGAGGGAATAATTGCTTATGATGATTGTGGGGAGAAGCTGACCATTCCCTATCAGGCTAAAGATGTGGAAGGATCTACTTCTCCTCAGATAGGAGATAAGGTAATATGCATACTGTTTTTAAAAATGTAAGAATGCCCATGATTGGGTAAAATACTTCTAGAGATCCTTCTTGGTTTTTCAGTTTTCACTATCTGTGTTGATTTGTAATTATTACCTCATTAAAAAGGTAAAGGTACCCCTGCCCGTACGGGCCAGTCGTGTCCGACTCTAGGGTTGCGTGCTCATCTCGCTCTAGAGGCCGTGAGCCAGCGCCGTCCGAAGACACTTCCGGGTCACGTGGCCAGCGTGACGAAGCTGCAGCTGGCGAGCCAGCACCAGCGCAGCACACGGAAATGCCGTTTACCTTCCCGCTGTAAAGCGGTACCTATTTATCTACTTTCACTAAGGGGTGCTTTCGAACTGCTAGGTGGGCAGGAGCTGGGACCAAACGACGGGAGCTCACCCCACCGCGGAGATTCGAACCGCCGACCATACGATCGGCAAGTCCTAGGCACTGAGGTTTTACCCACAGCACCACCCGCGTCCCTATTACCTCATTACCTCCTTAATATTATTAGAGTATACTGAGAACTGGTGCATAGTTGTGGCCTCTCTTCAGAAGTTGAGAACCATTCAGGCTATGAACCTTACACCAACATCTTGTGTCCCTGGATTAAGATTTGTTTAAGGCTGCTTTTGTGTAATACATTTTTTTAAAAAATAAGATCTCAACAAAAAACAATGGTGTCACTATGAAAGACTGTTGTGAATTAGTATGTGAATTCCTTCTCTTGTTTGGCTACAAATGAGACTGCTGATGTTCAACTTTAAATGGCATAATAAGAGAGTACTGACTTCAGCCCTTGATAATTGAATAGCCTCAGTGAGGGAATTTTCAAAAGAGAGCTAATACTCCCATAAGTTGTTTTCACTTCTGAGAAAAAGCAAAATGTCCCATTAGATTACTTCCAGAAGTGCATGTGATCTTCCCAATCCTAGAAGGCATTTTATTTTGTCTGATATCTTTTCCCAAATAGGTTGAGTTTACAGTCTGTGAAGTGAAGAGAACTGGGTTGCAAACAGCTACATCTGTAAGAATGCTTGGTAGAAACTACAGTTCAAAAAGGCTTTTAGGATATGTGGCAACTCTAAAGGATAACTTTGGATTTATTGAAACAGCCAATCACGATAAGGAGATTTTCTTCCATTACAGGCAAGTTGATTAGTATAAGAGTTTGTTGCATATTAAATCAGGTATGGTACAGGCCAGACGAAGCAGCTTCTACATGGTCCATACAGCAGCACACAGGAGTCTCCACATCACCACTGACTGTTCCTTGAGACTACTAACAGTAATGTGGAGGTGCTCTGTATATTGGAAGGGGATCGATGTGGTCAGCTCTTGCATCATGATGTCATGTGCTGCATTCCCCATATGGAAACTGTTACCATCTCATTTAAGTGTGCTCCAGTGGTTCTGAAAAGTGGGAACCTCCTTTGGTGTACATAGAACATCTGGAAGGAGGATGAAAATTTCCAGTGAGGGCACAGAATTCTGAGACAGGTGGAGTCTTCCTTCACCAGCCATAACAATTGGGTTGAGTTGAATGCCTGCTAGCAGAATATACTCATTGACTCATAATTGGATTTGTGACTGTAACTGCTGCTCCCCAAACAGATTTAGGATGCTGTGGCAGAAGCATTGTTCCACTTGTATAATGCCAGTGCTGGATTAGTGTCTGGATCCCCTGATCTTTGCACACAGTAGCAAGCAAGAGTCCCTGTGCGTCCTGCTGTGGAACAGATGGTTAATACTGAGTTGGTTGGTTTGCAGGGTAGAATAGCATGCTTTGTCTGCTCCCCGCAGACTGCATGTTAACCTTAATGTGAAAAAAATCTTCCTATAATCCCAAAAAAAGTGGAACATGAGTGCTCTACGCAGCAGGGATGGATAATCTCAGACCTGGGTGCCCTGCAAGCCTCTGTCTGGCTCATGCTATACAGCAGGGACGTCCAACTCCCAAGAAACAGCGATCTACTCCTAGAGAGAAAAAACTGGCAGTGATCTACCCTTGGGCAGGGAGTTCAGAGTTGTTGAGTGTGGATAATTAAAATGAATCGCTCACCAACAACACAGCCGCTAACAGAAGAACACACACTAAACACGACGCAGGGAAAGACCAAGCAGGGAGTGGGACAGAGACATGATTCTAAACGCCAGCGATAAGGATCCCATGATCTACCATGATCATCCGGGGATCGACCTGTCGATCATGATCCACTGGTTGGACATCCCTGCTATACAGCAACAGACACACCCATTGGTATTCCGCTGCGCCAGAAGCGGTTTAGTCATGCTGGCTGCATGATGCAAGATGAGCGTCACACCCCATAGTCGCCTTTGACTGAACTTAACTGTCCAGAGGTCCTTTACCCTTTACCTTTACAAAGCTTATCAAAAATATTATTCCAGTGTATGTGTGTAACAAGTTAAAGACCTTTCAGTCACTGGCAATAGCAAAATAGATATACAGTGGTGCCCCGCAAGACGAATGCCTCACAAGACGGAAAACTCGCTAGACGAAAGAGTTTTCCGTTTTGGAGGTGCTTCGCAAAACGAATTTCCTATGGGCTTGCTTCGCAAGACGAAAATGTCTTGCGAGTTCCTGCTGGGTTTTTTTCCTCCCCCCCTTTTTCTAAGCCGCTAAGCCGCTTATCAGCTGATCCGATCAGCAGATAAGCCGCTAAAAGCCGCTAATAGCGCTAATCCGCTAATCCGTCAGTGGGCTTGCTTCGCAAGACGAAAAAACCGCTAGACGAAGAGAATCACAGAACGGATTCTTTTCGTCTTGCGAGGCACCACTGTACAGTGGTACCTCTAGTTACAAACTTTTCTAACCTAGAAGAGTTACCTCGAGTTGAGAACTTTGTCCCAGGATGAGAATGGAAATCATGTTTCAGGTTAAGAACGGACCTCCAGAACAAATTAAGTTTGTAACTAGAGGTACCACTGTAGCTTTGATATATTGCTCTCTAAACTGGACTACATCTCCCATTGTCTCTGACTAGTAGTTGTGCTTAGTTAGGCTAATGTGAGTTATACAGCATATGCTGAGGACATAGGTTTTTTGCTCCTATACTAGCGACATAAACATCCCCACTTTATATATGCTGCATATTCACACTTTATAAGTTTATTCTGATTTACACAAATAACGGCTGATGTAAAAAATACTCATGGAAGATCCATTTGTAATGTTATTGATAGTGGCATGCTATGGGTGTTGCATAGGGCTCTTATATAAAGTAAACATTTGACATCTGATTAATAAATGAGGTCTTCTACATAATATGCAGCCTGCTGCACTGTGAATGCTTGAAAATAAATTAGATTCTCAAGATCATCCCATTTGTATTGGTTTGCTAAAAATGTAAATTTGTTGGGATGGCATTCTTGGTTACATTTATGCATACTCAAGATTTCTTTATAATTGTTTGTAGTGAATTCTGTGGTGATATCGATAGCCTGGAACTTGGCGATATGGTTGAATACAGCTTATCAAAAGGCAAAGGAAACAAAGTCAGTGCAGAGAAAGTGAACAAGACACATGCAGGTAAAGCTGTTTTTAAATTTCTTTTAAAGCCAAATATTGGTACTCCAATGGTATGTACTTGGTGCTGACAATTTTGTGGATGCCTGCTTGTTGTATTTATCCCAGGTTTGAAAAACAGGAACTTAATTCCAGCCTTGAACTGTTCCACTGTAATGGTTTATTACCCAAAACTAGAAGTGAGAATTAGATCTGTCTTGGTTGCCTGAGGGCAATTCTTGCTTAGAAACAAGGCTAATTACAAACCTGTTCTATTAGTGTTTTGGATTAGATAAAACTAACACACATATGACATGAAAAGCAGGACAAAGGGGGTAAATAAGTTGACAGCAGCTGCTGCAACTACCACTGCTGCTGTGAAAACAGTAAAAAGATTGCATTTTAAAAATAACCTTCTCGCTTGGGAACCCCACAAAAGATTTTGTCAAGTGTGGAGTACAAATCAATCAATCAATCATGATATCATAATGATGTATGATTGGCAGATGGCTGGCTCCATGCACCTGTCATATTTGGTCTGTGAGGCTGATCCTGATCAGGATCTAGCCCATGGAACCCAAAAGGTTCCTTACCCATGCTATAAAGTGTTGTTTGGTATATATGGTATTTTGACTGAAGTGTGGGAACCTTACTGTCTTCATATGGGTTTCAGATTCTGATATAAAATATTTCAGAACGCTGTATTGGAAACTGAATAGCAAGGTTATAGAACTAAAAGACTTTACCCTATAATTGCCACAAATTGGAGAATTGCACTACTCAATATTGGGAAACACTGCAGTAGAAAAATTGACAGTGTAGCTACCCAGTGAGCATATTTAAACTTCCGTGCTAGATATGTAGTGTTACATCTTAGAATGTATTTGGGGAGTTGCACATTGGAATGTGATCCCATCAGGTTCCATATATAAGGAAAACGTGAAGTGCATAGTTAGGTGTACTTTGTGCCCTTCCCAAACATATGAAGAAAAGCCAGTACTGACAGTATGTGGATGAATTTCTGTTTTCAGAATTGTCAGAGACTTTCCCATGACATCTAGTGATGTACTACTGTGTTTCCAGATAGCAAATATTAGGAAAAAAGTATTAAGGGCTAACTTTCTACCTAGATTCCATTCCCACCCCCTTGCATTTTGCAAACCTGCCACTTTTAGATTTCCATAACTTTAGCCATGGTAGGACAGGTTTTACTTGATACAGGGTGACTCTGCTAAGCTCCATAAAGTTATTTGGGAAAGATTGCCATTTGTAATGCGGATGACCTTGTTTTATAGTGAATGGCATCACAGATGAGGCTGATCCAGCTGTTTACACGGGTAAAGTAATTCGTCCTCTCAGGAGTGTAGATCCCACCCAGACTGAATACCAGGGAATGATTGAAGTCATGGAAGATGGTGAGTAGTGTGCCTTTCCAGTAGTATGCTGATCTAATTCCATAGTTGGTTTGGTACCCTAATGAATCTTTCTAGAAAAGTTGGTTGAAGTGAGACTTGCATGTTACAATGTGAAGTCTAAATGACATGGAAGCTGCTACTTCAGAATTCTTAACCATGACACGTCTTTGTGTTATGCTTGTTTCTCCAGGAGAAATGAAAGGTGAAGTCTATCCTTTTGGAATTGTTGGTATGGCAAACAAGGGGGACTGTCTGCAAAAAGGAGAAACCGTAAAGTTCCAGCTTTGTGTCCTTGGTCAAAATGGACAAACAATGGCTTGTAACATTACACCTTTCCGCAGAGCCACTGTGGAATGTGTGAAAGATCAGGTGAGAGGACTTCTTGAGATGTCTTTGCTGTTTGTGTGATTTTTCTGCATTAGGGCCTCCTCTGTTTAAATACTGGAAGGAAATTATTGGAATATAGCATTCTTGTTCTTTTGCACCCAGCTAGATTTTGAAGGCCCCAAGTTTGACCTTCAAGCAGTTGAATTAGCTGAATTTATAACTTTCATTTGGGTGTAAAAGACAAGATTACAGTTCTTGAATCTTGATAGAAGCCAGGAAGTATGAAAATAATATTGATCATGGAGAGACCTGTTACAAATGTTTTCTCTTTTAGTATCCTATTGGGCGGGGTTAAAATCTTTTTCAAAAAATGAGGTCTGCATCCCCTTTTGTCAGGAAACGTTTAAGTTGATAGTAGAATCCATTTATTTCAGTGGGTCTACTTTGAGTATGACTATCATTGGATATCACCCTAAATAGTCTAAATTATGTGCTGTCTCTAAATAAATTTCAGTCCTACTTGTAAACAATTTGATTGCTCATGTTGTGCAATTGATAAGACAATTTCCATTCCTTTTTCAGTTTGGTTTCATAAACTATGAAGTGGGTGACAGCAAAAAGCTCTTTTTTCACGTGAAAGAAGTTCAGGATGGTGTGGAACTGCAGGCTGGTGACGAAGTAGAGTTTTCAGTCATCCTCAATCAACGCACAGGGAAATGCAGTGCCTGTAATGTGTGGCGTGTTAGGTAAGCAAAAGATACTAATTTACCTTACTCTCTTGCAGGGGGGGAAGCCAAGCAATCCTGATCTGATTTCTTCATAGGAAATTGGCAGACATCCTTGAGCTGCCTCAAGTTGGAATCTTGAAAGTAGCTGCTGATGAACAAATTAATCTATTAAGCTTTGTGTATAGGGGCCTTTCAGTGGCCCTTCTTTCCCTTCTTTGTACCACATGGGATGAGTTAATGTTGAGGGTGTTGGTTTAAAAGGAAAAATTGGGAAAGAAGAGGAGGAAATTGTCCTACCTTGACCAAACAGGTTATACATACTCCGTTTATTGATTCTCTTCATTTATAGCAGCCTTCCCCAACTCAGTGCACTCCAGATGTTTTGGACTAGATAGCTGTCATCAGCCTCTGCCAGCACAGCCATGTTGGCAAGAGCTGATAGTTATAGCCCAGTAGTGCCACATCAATGATGTCTTTCATGAGCTGATTTCTTTAGCATTCAACATACATCTGTTTGGGTTTTCCCCTCTGTTCGTTAATAAACTTTTAATGTTCTATTTCTTCACCTGTTCCTTTCAGGAACTCATTTTACACATTTGTAAAGCTTGAAATACTACTGTGCCACTCATTTCCAAAACCTTTAAAAAAATCATCAGTACTCCAGATACTGTGCAAGGAGCATTTCCTAAATGTATTAATTCCTTGAGTAGTTACTCTTTATGTATTTTGTTCTATCAGCTCTTTAACATCCTATTCTCCCATGTTTTTTGGATCTGTGAAACATAATGGGTTGCAATCCTAATGTTTTGTGAACACATGATCACTCATACAACATGACTTACCTGTCCTCTTTTTTGTATTTCAACCTCCTTCATCCCCCCCCCCCCAAAGGTGCAGGGGATTGGGATTCTGAGGAGAGGTCTGGGGTGCAGCATATAGGGGCAGCAATGGGAAAACCAGAAATTGGGTGGGGCCATCTTGTGACAGCAAAGCTCCCTATATGCTGTAGTCATGGGGAGGGTTGGGAAAGCCAGGTTTTGTGAACAGTCTTCTACAGGCAACTCCCAGTTTACATGGGGGTTACGTTCCAAGGCACTGTGTGTTTTAAGTTAATTCATGTGCATTTGAAACCTTTTTTAAAAATTCAAACACACCATTCCACCCCTTTTTGTGACTTTTGGGGTCACTTCTGGCTTCAGCGCAATGTGTGTGTGCACAGTCAGTCATATGTCGGGCACGCCTTAAGTGGTCCCTGCCTGTACTTGCATTTGGACACAAACCATTGTGTGCACAAAAATCACTATAGTTTCATTACTGTTTTCCTTCTCGGTTCTTTCTTACCCCATAATTCAGTTATCATTGGTGGTTTGTTTATTTTTTAACATTAAGGCTGAAGCGCAGTTATACTTGCCCTAAAGGTTGTAGTATTAGTATCAGTGGAACCACTTCAAAACATTTTGATCTTATTCTACCATTCCAATTGTCATTCTTAGCACAAAATTGTATTTCATTTATTAGCTGCAGTATTTCTTTCATTGTGCTTTTCTTGGCACTTTCATGTCTCCAACTTATGCTGTGGATTTCTTGCACTTTTTTGTTGTACTTCATGTTTTTGTAATCCTGTTTTTCTCACATTTTCTTGCTTCCTGCATTCCCATTACTGTTAGCTTTGCTTTGCATGTGTGCAGAAACAGAAGATAGGCATTTCAAATTCTAACATATTTCCACTTTGTAATCATAGTTGATGAAAGGCTTTCACATGGTTTATGACTTCTGGGGGTTGGCTCAGTAGAAAGCTCACTTGCATTCCAAACAGCTTATCTTCTCTTTCACTTTGTGTGTATGCTCATTCCCCTCCTTTGCCTCTTGGAATCCTCAGATTGCACATACAGTCTGAGATTTTATCTAGATTTGAGAGAGATGTGGGTCTTTGGGTGGGATAAACATTCTCAGGGATTCCCTTTACCTAATTTGGAGCCCCCTGCATTGGTCCACAACTTACTTAGTGAGGGGACTGTTCAGTACTAGTGTCTAATGAGAAATGTGCAAATACAGATTAATAATAGTTGAGCATTGTCTACATGCCAGAGTGCTAAAGATACTGGCAGTCCAGAAGCACACTTATATCTATTAAAGCTGCAGTCTTAACTCAGTGAAACTTTCATGCATGCCATGATTACTACCATGAGCATAATATTACTGCAGATTAGGAATGCATCTACCTGTTAGGATGCATTTTGATAATGGAATTTTATCCAACATCAAAACTACATTTATCATTGTAGGATGTCCATATATCTTGAACTGGATTCCCCTTCAAAATTAAACAGTTATTCCAGGGCAGTGTGGAAAAAGATACTAATAACCAGCATAAATGCTGTTATAGTAGAAAGTTGGCTTTTTCTCTCTTTAAAAAAAACACAACAAAACATTAAAATACACATCTACATGTTTCCCCATATGATTTAGTTTGTTTCTATTAACAGTGAAGGTGCTAAGGCCATAGCTGCTCCACGTCCTGATAGACTTGTTAATCGCTTAAAGAGCATTACTTTGGATGATGCCAGCGCTCCTCGTCTAACTGTTCTTCGTCAGCCAAGGGGACCGGATAATTCAAAGGTATGTTCTAGGATATTTGCCTGATGTGTGGTCATAACACTGGGATTTCCGCTTCTGTGACATACTGGATAAGAAGCCAAGCAACTTCCTTTTAATTAGTAGGAATTCTAGTAAATGTTAATCATCAGCAAAAGATGGAAGGACATAAAAATACTTTAGGAACTCAATTTTTCCCAAAGGCAGTTGAGACAGGATGCTGGATTTCTTAGGTTGCTGAGATTGTGAGTTGAACATGGAAGTACAAAGGACTTAAATGACAAACTGGAACACAGTGCAAGATTTTAGAGTGCCTCTTCTCTAGTGAGTGTAATTCCAAAATAAACGAAAGGGGATAGAAAATGGTAGGAGTACATGAATGTGTGAGAAGATTTACTTACATACGAGAATGTAGGTAATGGGTCAGCCAAAAACCCTTTGAAAAAAGAGGGATTTGATGGGAGAGAAGAGGTACTAAATGTTTAAGTTATCTTAGAAGACCGAGAGACTGTCAGATTGCAGAGGATTCTATAAGAAAGTGCTGTCATTAGCAGGGATGTAACTGGCAGACCAAGGGCTAAAAAGACTTGGTAAAACTGGAGAGTTTTAACGGTAAAGATGTGGAGCCTCTGCTGATTTATTTATTTTTTTAAAGGATGCCAGTAAAGAGATTTGGGGAATATTGTGTAGAGTAGTCTTCAGGGTTGGTGAGGGGACTAAGTGTTGTGTAAATTGTGGAAAAACTCCTCTTTGCTAAAGGGATCTAGTTCGAGAGGGCAAGGGCACCTCACACATCTTTAGGTTTTGTAGCAAAATATGATGTGTTATTTCTAGCAAAAGCAGTCAGTGGAGTCAAGAATAGAACTGGAAGGAAGGAAGGCAAGATTGCACGAATAAACAATGCCCATGAGTTTGGAGCAAAGGGGGGAAGGAGCAAGCAGCTGGCAATTAGAAGTTGAGGTTACGTCAGTGGAGGTTTCTATTTTTAGAAAATAGGATGTTTAAACATGGTAGAGACAAACAGACAGGTTAATAAGGAGTGATAGCACAAGAGGTGGAATAGCATCAAGGGGGCATGTGGCATGATTGGGTGTGGACAGATGGCAGTGGAGGAGAGCATGTTATGAAAATGAATAAAGGATTTCCTTCTAATATGCTCAGTAGCAATATTGATTATATGTGACTGCTTGCAGCTCTCTTTACTTTCCTTATTCATGATTTCAAGTTCCAATTTAAACTCATTCAGTTACTTCACTATTTACAGGGATTTGGTGCAGAAAGAAAGATTCGTCAAGCTGGTGTTATCGACTAACTGGTCTCAAAGCAAATAACTATGTTGGAGCAAGTGGTGGGGTCTGGTGAAGGGTACTGAATATCCCCATATTCATCCCTTCCAAATTCTAAAGAGCTATTACACCAGTTTTAACACCTTCCTCATGTTATGTTTAAAAATAAATTTATGAAACAGTTTTAAAATATGCACAGTTGCATCCTGGAGAACCTAAGGTGGCGCCTTATAGTATCACGTGTTAGAAGCTTTTTGAATGGTGCATTTAACGCAACTGGTAACTGCAAATCTACTTTGCCTCTTTAAGTAAACATTATAGACAGTTCTACTCTGGTAGACCTTATGAAATTCTGCACTGAAAGGATATACATATATCTATCTATATATATATTTCCTTAATTCACATCTTGCCAAGGTGTTACAATGCCTTAGCTTTCAGTTGCTTTACTCTCTCTTAAGACAGGAGAGGTTAAGTTCCTGTTCATTCTGCTCTAGTTTTGAGGACCATATGAGGATGAATATACCAACTGTTTATATAGAATCCTGTATGAGCACTCAAACCAGTTCCTTAAGTTGATGGCCAAATGTTAAAATGTTTTGTATGTCTCATTTAAACTAAAGTCCATATAGCAAGCAACGTTATCTCCTAGATCACATTGAAAGTATCTTCCAGAGTAGACTTGATAGTTTTTGTAATTATCTTCAATTAGCATGCACAGTGCAGAATTTCATAAGGATGAGGTGTGCCATCAGTGTGATAACTTAAAGATATTTAAAACAATGCACAAATTTGCTGCTGCTTAGAACACTGCAGCTTCTAAACCCAGTTTATTTTACTGAATAAAAAATTTAAAAAGTTGTGCCTGAAGTGAATACATTTTTTTTTTGCAGCCAGCACCCAGTGTACTGTAAAAGAATACTTAGGCTTTCCATAGCTGTATTGAGACTTTCATCAAGGTGAAATAGTTGATGTCTGTGTGCTTTTTTTTTTCTCCCTCCAGGCCCCTTCTCTCCCCTCCCTCCCCTTCCTCAGCCACACTTTATCAAGCGAGCAAACTAAATGATTGGTCTAAGTATTACTTTAACCAAAAAGATCAGGAGTTATTTTCTTTGAATAGAGGGCAGTACTGTGTTTTTTTTCCCATGTTACCTCTATTCTCAATTTAGGGTTTTTCTTCTCTGGGAGATGCATTATCTTTGTAAAACAAACATTGCTTTCTCCAATTTTTCTGTTAATGGCGAAGAATGGAAATAGAATAAAGTTTTACTGATTTTGAAAAACTGCCTCAATCTTGTAACTCCTTCATTAAGACTATTCCTAGTCGCAAAATATACCCCATGTGGTATAGATCAGAGTTGACTAACTTCTGTATTCTCAGGCCAT
The DNA here is from genome assembly GCF_964188305.1 of Podarcis bocagei. Taxonomy (NCBI): domain Eukaryota; kingdom Metazoa; phylum Chordata; class Lepidosauria; order Squamata; family Lacertidae; genus Podarcis; species Podarcis bocagei. Next base: position 35,937,724 of record NC_138129.1, read on the forward strand.
TCTAGACACTTTGTCCAGCCCCTGTAAGGATATCTGGCTCAATGAATAATAATAATAATAATAATTTATTATTTGTACCCCGCCCATCTGGCTGGGTTTCCCCAGCCACTCTGGGCGGCTTCCACAGAAACCAAAAAGCACTAAAATATCATACATTAAAAGCTTCCCTGAATAGGGCCGCCTTAAGATGTCTTCTGAATGTCAGGTAGTTGTCCATCACCTTGACATCCAATGGGAGGGCATTCCACAGGGCGGGCGCCACCACCGAAAAGGCCCTCTGCCTGGTTCCCTGTAGCTTCGCTTCTCGTAATGAGGGAACCGCCAGAAGGCCCTCGGCGCTGGACCTCAGTGTCCGGGCAGAATGATGGGGGTGGAGACGCTCCTTCAGGTATACTGGGCCGAAGCCATTTAGGGCTTTAAAGGTCAACACCAGCACTTTGAATTGTGCTCGGAAACGTACTGGGAGCCAATGTAGGTCTTTCAAGACCGGTGTTATGTGGTCTCGGCGGCCGCCCCCAGTCACCAGTCTAGCTGCCGCATTCTGGATTAGCTGTAGTTTCCGAGTCACCTTCAAAGGTAGCCCCACGTAGAGCGCATTGCAGTAGTCCAAGCGGGAGATAACTAGAGCATGCACCACTCTGGCCAGACAGTCCGCGGGCAGGTAGGGTCTCAGCCTGCGTACCAGGTGGAGTTGGTAGACAGCTGCCCTGGATACAGAATTGACCTGCGCCTCCATGGACAGCTGTGAGTCCAAAATGACTCCCAGGCTACGCACCTGGTCCTTCAGGGGCACAGTTACCCTATTCAGGACCAGGGAGTCCTCCACACCAGCCCACCCCCTGTCCCCCAAAAACAGTACTTCTGTCTTGTCAGGATTCAACCTCAACCCATTAGCCGCCATCCATCCTCCAACCGCCTCCAGGCACTCACACAGGACCTTCACCGCCTTCACTGGTTCTGATTTGAAAGAAAGGTAGAGCTGGGTATCATCTGCATATTGATGGACACCCAGTCCAAACCCCCTGATGATCTCTCCCAGCGGCTTCATATAGATGTTAAAAAGCATGGGGGAGAGGACGGAACCCTGAGGCACCCCACAAGTGAGGGCCCAAGGGTTTGAACACTCATCCCCCACCACCACTTTCTGAACACGGCCCAGGAGGAAGGAGCGAAACCACTGTATAACAGTGCCCCCAGCTCCCAACCCCTCTAGACGGTCCAGAAGGATGTTATGGTCGATTGTATCAAAGGCCGCTGAGAGATCCAGCAGAACTAGGAAACAACTCTCACCTTTGTCCCTAGCTCGCCGGAGATCATCAACCAGTGCGACCAAGGCAGTTTCAGTCCCATGATGAGGCCTGAACCCTGATTGGAAGGGATCCAAATGGTCCGCATCCTCCAGGCGTGCCTGGAGTTGTTCAGCAACCACACGCTCAATCACTTTGCCCAAGAATGGAAGATTTGAGACTGGGCGATAGTTGGCCATACTGGCCGGGTCTAAAGATGGTTTTTTAAGAAGCGGTTTAATGACCGCCTCTTTCAGCGGATCTGGGAATGTTCCCTCACAGAGGGAAGCATTCACCACCCCGCAGAGCCCATCGCCCAGCCCTTCCCGGCTTGCTTTTATTAGCCAGGATGGGCAAGGATCAAGGAGACAGGTGGTTGGTTTCACGCGTCCAAGCAGCCTGTCCACATCCTCGGGGGTGACGGATTGAAATTGATTCCATGCAACTTGACCAGACAGGGCTCTAGCACTCTCCCGCCCTGGCCCTGCTCCCGCGGTGGTGTCTAGCTCCTTCCGAATATGAGTGATTTTATCTGCAAAAAACTTTGCAAAATCGTTGCAGGAGATCTTGGGGTCTTTACAAGGCCCCGGTGGTAAAGGTGGTTCCGTTAAATTGCAGACCACCTGAAAGAGTCTCCTGCTACTATTTTCTGCAGATGCAATAGAGGCGGTGAAGAAAGTCTTCTTCGCCGTCGCTATCGCCACTTGGTAGGCTCGACGTTGAGCTCTAACCTGTGTCCGGTCAGATTCGGAGTGAGTTTTCTGCCACCGACGCTCTAGCCGTCTCAGCGATTGTTTCATCGCCCTCAGCTCCGAAGAAAACCACGGGGCTGTCCGGGCTCCATGCAATCGGAGAGGGCGCTTCGGAGCCAGACAGTCGATAGCCCTGGTTAACTCCGCATTCCAGCGGGCCACCAGGGAATCAGCTGAAAGGCCATCAACATGGGATAAAGCATCCCCTACCACTCTCTGGAAACCATTTGGATCCATTAAGTGGCGGGGGCAGACCATCCGAATTGGTCCCACCTCCCTGCAGAGGGGAAGGGTCGCGGAGAAGTCCAGTTGCACCAGGAAGTGATCTGACCATGGCACTTCTTTGGGTGTGTATCCTACTGGTAAGGGTTTCACTGGTGTAGAGCACATGTCCTTGGATGGTATGAGGTCAGATGCTGGGCACAGGTTGGCAAGGAACAGTGGTTTTTTTCCCCAGGCAGGGGGGGTCTCTTCCACACATCCCACAGTGAAATGGATGTCATACCAGTCACACTAGGTAACCATGCCTAAGTAGAATTAGAATAATTTCAAGGAAAGCTTTGGGTTTTTAAAAGATAACACTTAAAACCACACTGATTGCACTTTTTTTTTTTTAGTATCAAACATTTCAGTTCAAACATTTTGGACTATGAGACAGAATCTTGAGATTTATGCAACATGTAAAATTAAAGATGTTCTTCATACATTCATACATACATACATACGCACTCACTCACTCTATTCAAATATCTCAGATTTGTTGTCATTAATTTAGGGCACGTATTCAGATTAAAATTCAGACCAACAACAGACGAAGAGCTACAGTTCAGGGCCACTTGGCTCCATAAGCCACTGCTGTGGTCCTGAAGAAAGCCACTTCCATCAACTCCCGGGGCTGGAGCATTGCGTTTGGCTTCGGAGTCCTGCCAGAACGAATCCGGCGCTGTCCTTCCTTCTTACTTGCCGCAACTGGGGTGGGAAGCGCCGTCCCGCGAGCCCTCCTCCCACCCTGCTCTCGTCAGGCAGAAGGACAACAACACCCAGCCGCCCAGCGCTCCCCACGGAGCCCTTGCTTTCAGTTAGCCCCGCCCAAGCGAGCGACGTCTCCGAATGCTTCCGGCGCCGGGGGATGACGTCAACCGTACGGCGGGTCGGAAGGACCGATCTTGGGAAGGGCGTTCTGGCGGCTGCGGAGCCTGGAAGTGAGGTGAGAGGCGAGTCGTAACGAGGAAAGGGGGAGGCAGGGCAGCCCCGTCTCCCCTTCGGGCTGAGGGGCTGGTCGGGAAGGTGCGGCGCTGCCTTTCTCCGCCTGGTGCCGAGAGACGCTGCCTTGGGCGGCTCTTCGTTCGCTGCCAGGGTTGGGTGTGCCCGTCCCTTCCGCTGGAGCCGCTTCTCCCCTGGACCTCCATGCGGACTGCTGAGGGCTCTATCTCAGCGGGTCTATGCGTTTGGGGGCCGGCAGCCTGAGGGTTGGTGGGCGACCCCCTTTCGCTGCCCTGCTCGTATGGGGAAGGGTCCTCCGGGGGCTGCCCGGCTGCCCTTGGTGGTCCCAAGGCGTGCAGAGAGATGGGGTGTGGGGCTGCCAAGCGGGGCTCTCCTTTGCCCCCCTCTGGACATCAGATGGTGGCAGTCGCAGGCTAGACGCGATTGAACGAAAGAAGAGCCCTGATGATGGATCAGGCCAGTGGTCCGTCTAGTAGTCTAACATCCTGTACCCACAGTGGTGGGACAGGTGCCGGTGGGAAGCCCGAAAGCAGGACACGGGCGCAACAGCACTCTGCCCACCTGCGATTCCCAGCCACTGGTATTTGGAGGTGCACCGAATGCTGTCAGTGGAGGTGGAAGATAGCCATTGTGGCTTGATAGCTTTCTCTGCCACAAGTTTGTGTCCTGAAATGTTTACATTTTGACACGAGACACCGCCTGAATCCATTCACTGTATGCTCTGTATTGAAACAACATTTCTATTAATAAAATCATTTGTATGCTAGCCTTCTGTGCAAAGCCATCCAGTGCAGATTGCAGCACCATAAAACCGTACATATACAAAATATAACAGCAGCAGCATTTACAGTGATTAAAAAACCTAAGCTAGTTTGAAAACAGTTTAAAAACATCAGTATACATTGCTAATACAGAACTCTCTGCACCAAAATTACCAATTCTAAAAGAGCAACCTTTAAGAGAAATTGGACCAAAAGAGAAGTTTTTAAGGATGACATAATGTTGAGGCCATACAAATCTGCTAATAACTGATGTCAGCTGCACTTCAAACTACAAATTTTGATATCACCCTTCAGGAAATGCAATGCAATCTGAGGCCAGTTGTACCTCTCTATCCAGATCAGCCAGATCCTCATTCAGAGCAGCTCTATCTTATCAGAATTGAGTTTCAGCTGGGTTATCTTCATCCATCTCAAAATTGTCTCAGTTTCCTATTCAGAAATCATTTACATATTTTTCATCTTATTCTCACATCAGTTTAGGTTGAGCAGTAGCTTGCCCAGCACCACCCAGTAGCTTTCCGCTGTAGAAGTTCCTTAGTGGCCTTGTGCAAGCTGCTGTTCAACCTAAACTGCTTCACTGTATTGTGAGAATAAGGGGACCCTCAGGCCCAGGGGCCAGGCCTCTCTACCTGGCCCACAAGACTCTTCCTAGGCCACACACACTCCCGAGCCACACCCCTCCTTAAATATTTTTGCCTGTCTGGAATGCACATTTGACTTCTGATAACATTTCTTGTTTGCCTGGTTGGAGTTAAGAGAGGGATGTGTAACTTACAGTACAAACATATATCTACAGTTGCTCCCCCCACTAATGTTCTGGCCATGCTCACTACTGGCATGTGGCCCCAGACAGGTTGCCATGCAGGGAATGTGGCCAGAGGCTGACCAAGCTTCTCCACTCCTGTGGTAGAGAATGGATTTGAGCCAGTGGCTACCTAGGCTAATAGTGCAATCCTGTCCATGCCTACTCAAAAGTAAACTCCACAGAACTTTCTCTCAGGTAAATGTGTACAATATTGCAGCCCAGGTCTAGGATCTTATTATTTTACACTGCTGAGCCAGTATTGGGGGCGATTTGGGTCCAGATCAATCATCCATGAATTCTCAGACTGGGTTTGGCCTTGTTTTGTTTAATTTATCATCTGCCTTTCAGCCTGTGGTAAAGCCCTCTAGCTGACTACTACAGTACCAAACACGTTGGGTGTTCAGAATTTTTATTCTGTCTCTGCGTTTGCTATGTGTTTCTGAAAGACGCTTTCTTTGAGATCTTGGCTCTGCTAATGTATCTGTCCTACCAACAGGTCCCTGAGGAGGGCAATGACTGAATACAAGCTGGTGGTGGTAGGAGCTGGTGGTGTTGGGAAAAGTGCCCTAACCATCCAGCTCATCCAGAATCACTTTGTAGATGAATATGATCCCACTATAGAGGTGAGCTCCTGCAGGCATTTTCAGCCGTGGGACCTTATTGACTGTGCGTGCATGATATGAACCTATGTTTCTTGTGTTTGCTGTGCTGTCAGCATACAAGAGGTGCAGCATACTGTCGTCAGTGCTAAGTGTTAGAAACCCAGAGTCTCACACTCATTAAACTCATCCCGTCTTTAGAGAAGTGGACAGAAAATATGGATTCATTTATCCTTATAATATCAGAAAGCTCAGAACTTTTTTGCAAAAGTATTGATAATTTTTCAGATCTGCTTAACTGTTAATCAGTGGTATCTTTTTAAATCATTGAAATCAGTGGGATTAAATTAGTTATGCTAACATAAATCCATTGGTTCCGATGGATCTACTCTGAGTATGATTTAGCCAGACACCACCCAGTATGTGTAACCAGATTAAAATATTTGAGTTTTGGGAATTATTTGGCAAAGAATTGGGAGAGATTGGGGGCAGAGATAGCTGTAGGAATAAAAGGTTGAGGGACAGAGCTCTCCCAGAACTGGGACACAGATTCCTCCCTTGTTCTAAGTTTGGTTTCTGGAACTTTACCAGAAACTCCCATGTTTTCAAAATCTCAACTGATATCTTTTCTTGTTTGAAAAGAGATCGTGAGGTTCTTCAGTTGATTGAACAAATGGGCATGTGTGGAATCCCCAACAGCTCATGCTTCTGGAAGCACGTCATCCTTTAATCACCAAATACAGTAAAGATTGGAGAAGGGCTGATTTCAAAACTGTGGATCATCACAGTGTGTTGAAGTGTGTGGCAAACAGGATTTGGTGGATCAGATCGTGCTTAGTCCTGAAACTATACTTCTTTCCCACAGGACTCTTACCGTAAACAGGTAGTTATTGATGGAGAGACCTGTTTGTTAGATATCCTGGACACAGCAGGGCAAGAAGAGTATAGCGCCATGAGAGATCAGTACATGAGAACTGGGGAAGGCTTTCTATGTGTGTTCGCCATCAACAACAGCAAATCATTTGCAGATATCAATCTTTACAGGTAAGCTGTGCTTGCAGGAAGGACGTGGGAAAGGCACAGCTGTGTGCTAGTGCTGAGTCAAAATCCACCGTGGCCCTTGAATAGACTGTATTGCTAAAGCAATTGGTAGTCATGTCTAGAACAGAGGTGGTAACTGGATCCTGCCAGCAGATCCTGACCTCCCCCAACCCCCATAGACTGTTTTGACAATTAGGTGAGGGCTGCCCACCTGTCAGTCAGCTGCTATCTGATAAAGCATTTTCATTTGCCTGTGTGGTTTGAAATCAAACTTCAAAAGCTCAGGAGTTTATGTACAGCTGAATATGCTGTTCAACAGGTTTTTGCTCAAAAATCAATCAAATACCGTTACCTGATCAAAATATTCAAATATTTCTGGAGAAATAGGGGACCATTATGATAGCTGCCCTGGCATAGGAAGGGATGGAGAGGATCATACTCAGGTGAATAAAAGGATGGTTGGAGCACCTTTCTGTTCTCATGACCTGGTTCATATAGTTAATGGTATGCTGATTTGACTTCTATCCCACTTTCAATTCAGAAGGACAGCTTATATGAAATTATACAATCATGTGATATCATAAACCCACCTTATGGCATTGCTCTGAACTGCAGGATTTTTCATTATCTGAAGTCAGAAGAGAAGCAGCCACGTGCAGCTGCTGTGTTTTGGGAGCAATGACAATTTGAACAACATGTAAAATTGAAACGTAGAGGCTGTGATCTCTTCCCACCCATTTCTCCAGAGAGCAGATTAAAAGAGTGAAAGATTCTGAAGACGTACCAATGGTGTTAGTGGGAAACAAATGCGACTTGCCAACACGGACAGTAGATACCAAACAAGCTCATGAAGTAGCCAAGAGCTATGGAATTCCCTTCATTGAGACATCTGCCAAAACGAGACAGGTAATGGATTCTTGTGCTTCTGCTTTGCTCTCTTGAGAACTGCCAGCACTGTTCTGGTACACTGATTGAGAAGCCAGCACTAGGCAGGCAGAGGGTTGGAGCTTGTTGGTAGGAGTACTATCCTATAGGCTGCATAAACTTGGAACCTTAAAAAAAACACACAAAAAACAAGAAAACATCCTGATTGTGAGGAGTAAGGTTCCACTGATGAAAGTGGAAGCTTTTTTTAAACCCTATTTGTCATGTAGGGACGCGGGTGGCGCTGTGAGTTAAACCACAGAGCCTAGGACTTGCTGATCAGAAGGTCAGCGGTTTGAATCACCGCGACGGGGTGAGCTCCTGTTACTCAGTCCCTGCTCCTGCCCACCTAGCAGTTTGAAAGCACGTCAAAGTGCAAGTAGATAAATAGGTACCGCTCCGGTGGGAAGGTAAACAGCATTTCCGTGCGCTGCTCTGGTTCGCCAGAAGCGGCTTAGTCATGGTGGCCACATGACCTGGAAGCTGTACGCTGGCTCCCTTGGCCCATAGAGCGAGATGAGCGCTGCAACCCCAGAGTCGGCCACGACTGGACCTAATGTTCAGGGGTCCCTTTACCTTTACCTTGTCATGTAGGAATGACTCTTTCTGGGGGGAATCACAGCTGGGGTTAACCCTTTTCTCCCCTCTCCACTGCCCCAAATGCCATGCATGCAGCAATCAGGCCTGAAACATTCTAATTAATGTCAATAGGAGGCTTTTTTCCAAGCCTACCTGATTGATGTCTTGTGGGCACGTTTGTGGCTTGGGAGGAAAGGGTTAGACTTCCATGGCACGTGTGGCACACACACACCCCTTTCAGGTGTGGCAGTTAGGTTTCAAAAACAACAACATCACCCTCATGTTGGCTCAAAATATGAAGCTCTTTTTAAGCCTATTTGCCACACAGGTAGGGGAGTGCAATCTTCATGGTAATTACAGTTAGGGAGGGAAGGATTAACCCTCCCCCCATGTGCTGTAATACCCACAAAAATCACCTTCTAAACCTCAGCTTCAGTGTTTTATTTTCAAGTCCAATGGCTGCTGTTGTTCATGAGTGAATGTGAATGAATGAACGAATAGTGGGGATTAAGGTTTATGTATGTTTGTATGCGTGAATGGGGGTGGGTGTATATAAGGGAGAGTGTAGGGGGAGGGTTCCCCTTTTTCTTGCATTGATTCTGCCGATGACTATAATGCAGTCCCTCGCTCGGTAAATTTGACATGAAACCTTTCAAGAGGGATGTGTGGAGAAGGGGCAACAAAGAAAACATCTCCTAGGACCAGAAGCACTTGTTTCTGACCAGAGTATCTTTCCCGTTCAGGGTGTTGAAGATGCCTTTTACACACTGGTGAGGGAGATCCGCCAATATCGGATGAAAAGACTCAACAGCAGTGAAGATGGGAATCAAGGCTGCATGGGACTCTCGTGCCTTGTGATGTGATCAGGTGGGTGGCAGTTTCTGCTAAACAAGTGATTGAGAAATATGAGGGCACAGTGTTTTTGAAGAAATCTCTTATTTTGAAGGACAGTGATAAAAACAAGTTTTGCAAAGTAGGCGTAGGAGACGGCAAGAGTCAGAAAGCTGAGTGGCAAACGAGAAAATGCAGATGAATGCCTCATAAGAAGGACTTGTCAGCTTGCATCTTTAAAGCAGGCTCCTACAAAGCTCAAATGGACAAAAAGGGCTTGGCAAAAATCTTTGGAAACCTCTGACATAGGGGCTGTAGCTTCCTAATGCTAAAGTTCATGTAATAGGTGTCAGGTCTCTATAGCATCTTTTAAAAATAGATGTTTAAATAACATAAAAATCTACCAGTTGGACTACAGTCTTTCTGATAGGGATAAAATGCCTACAGCCTGTTCCCTCTGCTCTAGCGTCACTATCCTGGGCAAATTCTACAGCTTTTTTGGTTTTTGTGGGTTTGATTCACTGGAAATTAATGCTGCATGTGGAGTTCTCCTGGGACTCTGCTTTGGCAGTCTTAAACTTCGCCCTGTTTCTGTTATAGAGCATGTAGTGGAGCAAAACTAACATGATGTATCTCTTTGTTTCAGCTGTCAAAAACATCTGGCCAAAGTGCAGCTAGAGGGTGAATCTTAAGTCCACTGTTGCATTTCACCAGTACCCTAGTGCCAGTTCTAATTCTTTTCTGTTGGCACCTGAAGAAAATGTCTCTGAACATCTACCTCTTTGCTCAGCTGAGCAAGCAAAGAAAGTCTCCTCTGTTGGTGGTGGGATTTCCCCGCCCCCACCCTCTCTTTCTCGGAAAGGTTCAAACAGAGGAACTGGTATGTGAAACTGTAGAGGCCAAATACTTTGAAAGGACCATATACCTGTTTCTGGAAGGAAAGCTGGAGAAAATTGTGATCACACTGTACTGAAAAGCCTGACACTCTCCACCATTTTTGGACAGGGAAATGCTAGCAGCATGCCCCTGCACTGTATATCTAAAATATTTCTATAGCACACCAACTTATTGCACTTATTTTGACCTCTAGCCCTTGGCTTTCTTTCTAGTAAGATATCTTGAATAACCAAGTGCCTATTTGCAAAGGCAGGACAGGCCTTAAACTTACCCTGCAAAGTTCCTAGCTGTCCCATCTTGAGCACCTGAACCTGCCTCAGACCCTTGGTCTGCCTGCTCTTGACCTGCAGTGGGTTTCCAGTGTCCTCCTTCCCTGCTCTGTTCACTGATCCTTCTTAATAGGACTTTCAGGGGATTGAATGTGGAACCTTCTACATGCAGAGCATGTGTTCTGCCATTGAGCTATATCACCTCCCCAGTAATGCACAAGGACGTCTCTGCACCGTTGACTGAAATACACATTGATCTTTAAGACCTGTGGGGAACTCCAGCAGTCATTCGCCATCCTCCAGTGTTAAATACATTTCATTTAACTCTCTTTGACAATGCTGGAAGCCATTGGTGCCTCTCACCAGGCCCAGTTAACAGCCGTGGATATTAAAACTAACATTTACTCCAATGCCGGTCATAAATCATGGCTCTGTGAGGGCTATGTAGAGAAGATTGAACTGCCCCAGCTTTCTATGCACTTCTCTCTCTTTTTTAAAATTAGTTCAACACCTTTGTCAGGCACAGACTCTTTATTTTTGATCTGTGAAAAATGAACCAGGGGGAAACACACTTCATCAAGATTATATACTTTGAAAGCTCTTTCCGGGTGACTGCTGTGCAGTTAAGCTACAGGTAAAGAGCTAGGGGAACAAAAGGGGAACACAAGGGGATTTAGCCACACAGTTTGATGCTGCTTGGATAAAGAAGTAAATTGCTGTTGTGCATTCAGCCTTATGAACTTTGGAACTGGATTTTTCATGAGCCTATGTGCCCCATAATTCTCTGTTCAAATGAATATTTGCTTGGAAAGAGCTGATTGACTAGATAACCACTATTTATTTGAAAGCCATAATATTTGATCCTGGTTCTCATGTCTTGTTCCTGTTTTGCAACTGAATGTGTGAACTGCCTTGATTCCAAAGTGTTCTTGCTTGATATGATGGAAATTTGTACAAAAGCGCTGTCTGTGGTAGTTGTTTGATACATACATGTCGTTGCTAGATGTTGTGGTTATTGCATTTATAAAATCTTCCTAAGCAGGGGCCAGACTTCAGTAGAAATGGAGTACAGGATCATAAGTCCTTTATTGGTGGTTTTATTATGTTGCCATTTTACTGTACAAGCTCCAAGTTGGAGAAATCACTGTGCAATCACAAATAGCGAGATGGTGGACACCTGTTTCCTAAAATAGCTTTGCTCTTGCCTAATATGAAGATGATGATGTTTCATTTCAGAGATGTGCAGTATTCTGAGAGGGTGTTAATATGTCTTGCATCTAGGTAAACTCTTAATCAGGTCTAGGCCTTAAGACATCACAGAACTCCCTTTGTTAAGGGACTGGTATCACTTAAGCAGTAAAGTGGTACATTGTTTAAGTCCATTTCCTTTGTTTTTATGGCCAGAGTTCCTATGCCCCTTTCTATTTGCATGGCATGTATAACTGTAACAGGTACATTGATGGAGGGAGCAGTATTTGTTGATTTTCTGCTCATCTTGTAGCTGTTCAGGATGTTGAACATAGGAGTACTGCCAGATAAAAGTGGCAGTCCTTGTACCACTTTAGGAATTCTCCCTCCACTTGCATTTACCATGTAAAGGTTGTGTCTGCAGAAGCCTGAAGATTAAGTGTCATGTCTGGCTGAGCTTTCTGCATATTAGCCAGCGAAAAAGCAGCAGTGAAGAAGATATTGGCCAGTTTCACACCCATTGTTAATCTGAGTCCAGTTGCTGCAGATGATATTCCTTCACTAGACTAACTTTGCATTCTCTAGAGATAAAGCATTCTTCCACCTTCAGAATAATAATTATTGTTATTATTATTATTTGCCTTGATGAACACCTAATTGATTAACTGAAACTAGTGGTCAGTATTTTTTAAAGTATTTGCGGTATTGTTTTTAAAAATACTATTTGAATTCTTCTGGCTCGGGGGCAGGTACCCTGCAGATGTTACATCTTCCCATCTTCCCTGACTAGTGGGCTGACAATTGGGATCCAGCAGCATCTGGAGGCACCACATTGCCTGCCTTTGCTCTGTGCCTTTGTAAGTGGCCAGTTTTGCCTCATGTGACTGAATTAATGGTTAGAGAAAGCACAGATATGGAGTTGAAAAGGGAAGAAAGTGCCTATTTCCTGCCTGATGAATTTGAGTTCTGGGGTGTTATAATTTTAAAATGCTCACAATGGTGCTTGCCTCTTCAGATTCTCCAGCATAATATAGGATGGTCATAAGCTACGAGAAATAATAGTAATATACATGAGCAAATGGCAAAGTGTGCATTAATAAGATCTATACTGATTTTACAGCTAATTGAAGAAAAGCTCCCTTGTATGTTCTTGAGTTATGGGAGTGACACTCTGCCAATTTCCTACCATTTGGATAGTAGAAAAGGTGTCTTGTCTTAATTGGTCTCTAACATACCGGTAACTGATTCTGCCACTGTTTTGCTCTTGCTGACAGGCAATCTCATTTCCTACAGCAGAATACCACAATTAATATGGGGCAGTAGATTCTGTGTGGATAGGAAGCAAGGCATGCTTCAGCTGTGATTGCACAACACTGGATGGGCTCTCTTTTTTAACATGCATTTAAACATGGCATGTCACCAAAGGACTAATGTCAACTCTATTACTATGTAATCCATTTCTCACTCATTTTGTGTTTTAATCAAATAATGTTTGTAAAAAAATTCTAAAATATATCGATATTATTCCTTGGTGTGTGTGTAATTCTTATTATCCATTTCATTTCTATACTGCTTTATATTTTTAAGGGGAAAACAAATCTCAAAGCGGCTTGCAACCTTGGGATACTAGTAGTAACTTCTAAGTGGCAAAGAAGTATGAGCCTTCTTAAAAGTCAGTGTAATCTATAAGTAATGACGGAGTGATCTGGACTGGTCTGAACCCTATATTACTCAATCAAGCCACAGCAAGCCTGCTGCTGTGTCATAGACTCTGTCTGACAGTAAGGAAATTGATTTACACTTATCTGTCTTTATCTTCACCTCCTACTTGCTTTAGAGAAGTCTCTCATGGGAGAAGTCTCTAGGTTTCCTGTTCTCTCTTCAGCTTAGAGGGTTTTCCCCTTCCTAAATCATACTTTGTAGCTGGACTAGAGATTCTCCATTAGTTATACATGGGTGATGGTGGAAAGTTCCTGAGTAAAGGCTGTTATGAAAGCTAGCATGGTGTAGTGGTCAGAATGTCAGACTGGAGGAGATCTGGGTTCAAATCCCCAGTCAGCCATTATGCTTACTTGGCCCAATTACTCAGCATAGTCTTCACAGGCTTGTGTCTTTTACCTTAAGGGGCATCGCTTTTCCTAAGGGAGCACAAAGCTACAATTTCTCCTATGTCCACAGACTACAGTCTGATTAGTGGGATAAGCCCATCTGGACAAACAAGACTTCTGTTGTTGGGAATTTAGAGCCTATAATCCTACCTCTGCCAAGCACTTGCACTTTCTGCTTTTGAAAGGGCTGCAGTGGATCCAGTTTATCTTCAATATGAGTTCAAAACTTTTTTGGGGTTAGTTGTCATGGATAACAAACCCTAGCCTGCTTCTACCCTAAAGTCACATTTTTGCATATGGGTCAGCGGTCGCTCAGAAATGTGGATTATCTGTTTCTAGGTGAGTAATACCTACATGTTGCTTAGTCTTCAGATTTTAGTGATCTTTGCCACCCCTTTTCTAGGTGCCCAGGACCCTTAATTCCTAGACTCGCTTGCCATGTTGACACATTTTCTGGGATTTGCAAGCTTCTCTCACAGGAGCTCAAGAGGAAAGCATAAATGCACTTTGATGGGTACTGCAAAATGATAAGCAACAAAGCCAGAAAGGTTTTCATGAGAACGTTGTTTTACCTCTTTGTTGCAGAAGTTTGGTTCTGTAGAAGCAGTGTGAAGAAGCTAATTTGAAGGAGAAACACTAACCAGGAAAATGTTATGCAGGACGTGTCCTACCAGCTTTCTTTGAATCATAGTGGCTGGGTAGAACAATTACAGAACTGTACTGTTGAATTGGTACACTAAATGGGCAGAGGATTTTTTGTGCTTTTTTTTTTTTTTGGTAACTATAAGAGCCCATCCCTTTCCTCTAAAGTAGGAATGGGAAACCTGTGGCACTCCAGGTATTATTGAACTTGCCTCAGCCAGCATGGCCAATGCTCAGGGATGACAAAGTCAAAAACAACCTATCAAAAGCAGTTCTCATTCCTCCTCTAAAGCTTCTGCAGGTGTGTTACTCTGGTATAAATTATCAGAAAGGAGCAAGCAGAATCTACGTATGTTTACTTCTCCCTAAATACTGGAGCTGGCTGGTGGCTTTCAATGCTTGCCACGCAGAGGAAATCCAATCCCTTAGTTATCTGATATGACCACATGCAAGTGTGACTTGGACAAGGGCTGTTGCTTCAAGAAAGAGTAGTAAGAGCTAGTCTGTGATGTGTGGACTATTTGTGCGAGTGTACAAACAGAAACAGCATTTCCCATACTTCTGCTAAAGGTCACAATTTGTTTTTATGAATTAAAATCAGGCAGAGCACTCACGGCAATATCTGAATTAAAATGAAGCTTTGCCGCTAAGAGTGAGACCTTACATTTGAACCCTGATTGTAGAGTTGGAAGTGATTGTGAGCATCATCTAGTCCACCCCCTGCAATGCAGGAATTACTATTGCACTGGGGAAATGTCTGTGCAGCGCACTTCTCCCATTCGTTTGCTTCCCTCTTTCTTTTTCCTAGTGTAAAGTATGAAGCCTTTCCCTAGATGTACCTGAGCTGACGTTGTCCTCAGCTGCCACTTTGTTTCAGCACAGGATCCGGGTGGTGCTGTGGTCTAAAACCACTGAGCTTCTTGGGCTTGCCGATTAGAAAGTCGGCGGTTTGAATCCCCACAACAGGGTGAGCTCCCATTGCTCTGTCCTAGTTCCTGCCAACCTAGCAGTTCGAAACCACACTAGTGCAAGTAGATAAATAGGTACCATTGTGGCGGGGAAGGTAAACAGTGTTTCCATGCGCTCTGGTTTCCACCACGGTGTCCCGTTGTGTCAGAAGTGGTTTAGTCATGCTGGCCACATGACTCAGAAAGCTGTCTGCAGACAAACGCCCGCTCCGTTGGCCTGAAGCAAGATGAGTTCCGCAACCCCTTAGTCGCCTTTGACTGGACTTAACCGTCCAGGGGTCCTTTACCTTTTACCTTACCTTGTTTCAGCATGGAATATACACATTAGTCTCAGCAGCACCCTAGTTCTGTGCATCAACAGCCGCTTCAGCCTGAATGTTTAATGTCAAAAAGCCTGCCACATCTTGGTGTCATACATGAAAAGAACAGAAGCCCAAACTGCTTAGGTTAAGAATCTTGGTCTTGAAACTATTGGATTTTTGCATACACATGTATGCCAGGAGAAGTTAGGCAGTGAAACTTCCCAGCCAAGGAGGAAAATGTACTTTTAATAAAGCCCTGCCAATGGGACACAGCCATCATGGAGCACAAGGGTCTATCTGCTCTGCTCATATCCTCACATTCTCTGTTCACCCTTTTCCTTCTGACCCCAAGGAAGCTTAGCTAGTTAATTTGATATTCTGGATAAAAGAAGGCGCAAGAACTCAAAAGAGAATTAACAAGACTGTAGAGCCTGAAGGTCATTCTTGGTTTCAGATGCAAATTTAATGCCGTTGACATTCAGCGCAGAAAGATTAGAAGCAAATGCACTCTTTATAGATAGCCATAGAGGGCAGATAGTTTGCGCATTCAAAAGAGTGAGCCATTGGGCTTGGCTGTAAGGTTGGGCTATATTGATGGGAAATAAGGAATTTGGAGCACCTGGTCAGAAGACATTGGTGACTGGAAATAGTTGTCGTGGTTGTACATCAGAAGCAAAGCAGTGTTTTAGGAAGGCCACTCAAATACTTGGCCCTGTTGCAGTAGTCATAATATTCATTTCTTGTGCTAGCCTTGCTTTAAAATTTGATTTTATATCCCACCATTCTAGCCCTTAGGATGACATTTGCCAATTGAAGTTAGTTATAAAATACAATAACATTAAATAATGTAACATCATAAAACGGGTAGGCTCAGCAGGGGGTAGAGAAAACAAATGTACCACTGGCTACCACAGAAACTTGAGCGTCCATTCTCAGGAAGGATTGGAGCCATATAAAGCCATACAATAACATTTCAAAAAAGCACTAAACATATTTGGTATGTATTGATGAATTCAATATTTCTTAGTTTTGCCATGCAATCTTGCTCTAAGGGAGCAGAGTACCCACCGCTAGCCTGGATTGATACAGATTTTGAAGAGGCAAAAAACTGCTTGAAAGGATACTGCAGATAAGTTCCAGTGCTGAACATATCCCAAAGGATTGTGGTGCAAAGTCAGTACTTTTTTATTCAGTGCAAATAGTTGTGCTAATCTGGTCTCCATTCATGAGTCAGTGATAGGGGCCACCTGTGACCAACTCAAAAACACCCAGTCCTGGCCATGATCCTGGCAACATTCTCTCATTTGTGGTGGGTGGAGCAGAGCTCCCAAATTTACTGCCCATACATCTCGGGACAAACAGAGTTAACCCCCAAGCCTGTAGCTTCACCTGTTAACAACTGAGACTTTGCCTGGCTGCAGCTTTAAATAGTCTGCTGCGTATTCCTTCACTCCTTTTAGACGAGGAGAGTTGGGTTACAAGAGCAGAGATAAATAGTAAAATGAGTGTTGGGTGGTTGTGCATTTTCGTTCTTCTACTCATCCACGCCACACTTGGTTTCTCAGGACTCTCCTGAGGTAGTAGGGAAAATGCCGAAGGTGAAAGTTCCAGGTAGGTCTAAATTCCCAAGTAGCCTTAGGCAAGTTGGGAGGAAGCCTTCTTTTATGATGAGGTCGGTGCCAATAGCCAGACTCTCAAGAATGGATTCACAAAGCAGCTCTGATTGCCTATTTAAGTTATGCAAGGCACAGGAGGTGGAAGGAGTGAGAGCCTGAGCCATTAGCTTTCCCAATATGAGTAGTTTGGATAGACAGTCAGGCAAGTGGCTTTTAGGCCACAGAAGTGAAATTGGATGAGACCAGTCGATTCAGCAGAACCCAGTTTTGCTGTGTTAAAAATTTATCAGAGGTTGGATAAACTTCCACAGGAGCAGCCCTAGACATTGGTGTTTGCCAGATAAAAGAGAAATTAGAGGGTTTTCAGTAACCTTTAATGGCTTATCATTAGCAGCAAAGTAATTAAGACATGCACCAGGCTAGTAGTCAAAAGGGGGCTGGATTTAGCTTCTCTTTGTCAGCTCGTAAAAGACCTGAATAAACCCTCCTCGGAATATGTTGCCTTCCAACTCTGCGGTTCAGTGCTGTTACTAGCAGAATAGCAACATGGTCCAAGGAATCTAGAACAAAACTGATTAGATTTATTGCATTTTTTGAAGCAGCAGCAGCAACTATCCACATATTAAATCTAAGCCTTTGATAAGCTTAAAAATTACATAAATAATCCTTTCAACTTGCTCTTATTTTGTTATGCTCCTAAAGGAACATTTCTTACAGCAAACAAAATGGGTTTAAAAAGTGTTTTGTCGCTTTTCTCTTTGTCCAATACTTCAAGTTGTTATCAAAGAGTTCAGTTCTCTCCCCCCCCCATATTAGTGTACAAAGATGCTTCCCTTTTAAATAAAAATACTGTAATAAATATCCACAGCTCATAATCAAATATTCCTACAATGTCCATGCCACATGAACAGGTAGCCTCAGGTCTGTTGATTTCGTTTGACAGAATGCGAATGGTGCAATAGTTTCCCTTTGAGTATGACAGTTATATTTAACAAACAGACCTTGGTTCCAGTTTGTACTTTTGCATGGTTTTTTTTAAAGGTGAAGTATAGGAAGTTTTGCTGCTGTATCCTTTCACTTCCTTTGAGCAAGCGAGCTGAGAAGATGAATCCTACTGGTAGACATGCTAATAAATTGTCAGGGGAGAATTGAGCATTGATGGACCTGTGCTTTTAATGGTAGAAATGTTGAATAATGCCCATAGGTGCCTACTAAGAAGACCTGGACCACATTTTTGTGTTGCACTTTCAACTGATATCTCACACTAACTTTTTTTTAAAAACTGTCAGTCTGCACCCCTTTCGGATACAGTGGTATCTTCCATGCTTGGAAACACTCCAGCTAAGGGCTTGTACACACTTCTGCTTGACCTGTGATTTGTAGGCATGGATCTGAGCGGTTTCCCTCTTGCCTCGCTCCAGCCCCAGGGAAAACACACTCTCTAGTGCTAAATTGGAGCAAATGTCAATCTGGAGAAAACCTGAATTGCTGTTTGCCCTGATTGAGCGCTAATGAGTGGGGGAAAGCAGTGGAACAAAAGGAAGTGGGGTTAGGCCCTCAAACTAGTCTAGGCTGATTTTCTCCTTACCAAACAACTGTTCTACATACTAGGTTTTAGAATATTTGTGTGTGGACTAAAGGATTATCTTTTCATATTATTACTTTGGCATATATGAAAGGTGGTAATCAGAGTCATGCCCCAGACCACCATATGTTCACAGAGTTACCATTTGCAAAGAGAGTATTACATTTGTAGGCAAATGTTCCAAATCATGCATACAAGAAGCTATATACCTTCAGATGTACAAGCACAGAGTCTGTGAAAACAGTATTTTTTGAATACATGGAGTCATTGAGTTCAGGCCCTCACAAGCCCCTTCCATATGCTCACTTGTATCCAAATAAATGCATGGAAAGGGATATTGGTGGTGCCAATCCCTGGTTCTGAGGTAGAATTTAAAAGACTGCATCCGTCATATCAGGATGTCTGGGCAAGTTGTCCCAAATTGCTTTCTTAACTGTTCTTTCTTCCCATTGTAGAGCTGTTCAACTACTATGGTATGTAGAGTATATATTTCTGCAAACATTTGCTCATTAAAAATGTTCGTTTCTGTATATAAATGTGGACAACGGGTTAAAAAAAAAACTTTAGGTGCTACATCCTGTGATCTGATTACATTTATTTTATTTCACTCTCAAACAGCAGAGGAGAAACGTGAGTATAACTCGGCCTTCCTTGTGCCGCCTGCTGCTTTGTTAAGCAGTTGATCATATCCAAAAGACAAATGATCACAGCAACTCAGCGACTGTCCGTTTCTCAGCAGTCATTGCCAGGAGCTATTGATGCATCTGGGGTGAGGAAGAAAGCTTGTATGGGGCTTGGAGGAAGGCAGGGTGTCATAACGGGACCTGCATGGGGTGTGCTGTCCTCATGAGTCTGGATGATTCAGCCCTTCATCAAACCTGCCTTTTCAAGGAGCTCAGATACCTTCCTTTGAGTTGCAATACTAGGAAGGAATGCTGGAGCCCAGTTCTCTCCACCAAGTCTTTTACCTGGGCACCAACTAGAGGCAGGGATGTGGGTTGCACTGTGGGTTAAACCACAGAGCCTAGGACTTGCTGATCAGAAGGTCAGTGGTTTGAATCCCTGCGATGGGGTGAGCTCCCGTTGCTCGGTCCCTGCTCCTGGCAACCTAGCAGTTCAAAAGCACGTCAAAGTGCAAGTAGATAAATAGGTACCGCTCTGGCAGGAAGGTAAACGGCGTTTTCTTGCTTCTCTGGTTCACCAGAAGCGGCTTATTCATGCTGGCCACATGACCCGGAAGCTGTACACCCTCGGCCAATAAAGCGAGATGAGCGCCGCAACCCCAGAGTCAGCCACAACTGGACCTAATGGTCAGGGGTCCCTTTACCTTTACAACTAACTGGACCCTCAAAAGCACCCTGCTTGCAGGGAAAAGAGGAACACGAGTGAATGGTTGAAGTTACTTGGTAGTGGGCCCACTTTGACTCTTGGGTTATATAGTTGGACTCTAAGGTTCTCTCCTCATTAAGCTCCTGGTATATGACTGCATTTCAACCTAAAAACTGGGCATTGGCACAGATTGCCCTTCTGAGAAATGGCTGTCTTTCTGGGCTGCCTGGCTACCGCTGGGTGCACAGGTGAGCATGAGCCACATTGCCCAGCAACCCCTGTGCGCAAGGGCATTTGCTGGGAACAATGTTGCTTCCGTGTTCTTGTGGAATTGAGATGTGGATCACTGGCTGCTTTGACAACACAAGAGGTCTCTAGGCAGGACTTAGGAGCTCGGAATAGGACGACAACCCCTTATGTCCAAACTTCTAGTCTGGTGTGAGTGTGGACTTCATTCCCCGCTCAATCCCCATGCACATTGTCTGTTTGGAAAGTGGCATTGCATGAACTTGCCATTTGCATGGCCTCTGGCATTCCCATCTCATTGTCATGATACCCTATGCTCTTCCTGCTTATTCCACTTGCATATCTCCTGCTGAACCAGATTACTTCCCTGCTTCCTCAATGTCCACCATTAAAGCAGTGCTTGCACAAACATGCCCTTCTGATAGCCTACGTGTGTGGATGGTTTACAGTGATTGAGATATTAAATTCTTATAGAAAAGCATTTTCTCGGCAGCAAAATAGTCACCGATCACCAAAACATTTTACTATATGAATTTAATGTATCCAATAAACTAATCCCATTAGTGCAAGGATTTCCATTTGGGCAATGGAACTTTCCCTCCTCCTCCTCCCCACCCCCATTTCTTCCCCAAATCTGCTCCAAAGAGTTGGAGAAAACTTCAGAACAGATTTAGGGGACGCTCAAAGAAAGCAAGAGAGGAGAGGTTCTGTTGCACAGTCCAAAGTCCTTGCACTAAGAGAACCACTTTGCTGGGTACCACCCAATATATCTGTTTTGTTAGTCACTGTAATAAATATATGCTTTTAATAATTAATTTCATCCTTCCAAAATCCAGAGCAACACACACACACACACACCCCTGCAGCCTTTTGTATGATACAGTCGTACCTTGGTTGTTGAACTTAATCTGTTCCGGGAGTCCGTTCGACTCCCGAAATGGTTCAAAAACCAAGGCGTAGCTTCCGATTGGCTGCAGGAGCTTCCTGCACTCAATTGGAAGCTGCGTCAGATGTTCAGCTTCCGAAAAACATTCACAAACCGGAACACTCACTTTCGGGTTTGCAGCATTCAGGAGCCAAAACGTCTGAGTACCAAGGCGTTTGAGAACCAAGGTATGACTGTACTAAGGCTGCAGTTCTTGGCACACTTACTCGGGTGATGGTGACTTTTACTTGTGAGTAAACATGCATAGAATTGGACAGTAAGTCATAGCCAATGCTTGATTCTCAGCAGACGTGACTATCCTGTGAAACACCATAACCTGAAAGGTCTCACACTATCCATACTCAGAAGGACCTGTACAGATCTGTATAACATATCCTTTCATGGGACTGTACCTGCATACACCACCATTGCTGGCTACAACAAGAAACATCATGCAGTAGTCTCAGGCTGTTTGAAAGATCAGAGCCTGCCTTTTGGAGCTCTGACCCCACAGTTATTTGTGAGCACTCCTTATTGTGCACCTTGAGATCTCTAAGCAGAAACATCTATGACTGTTGCCCTTTCCTGTACACGTTGCTCAGTGGCAGAAGGGTGATATCCAGGCTCTGATTTCCACAAAAACGGGCTAAGACTACAATGAGGAAGCCCAAAACAGGTAAGACACTTCTTTTCTAAGTCACCTGGTTTCACATTAGCTTGGAATTTAGTTTAGATCCAGTTCACAGTCCAAAGCAGGTTGCACCCACTATGGTGATGCCATCTACACTTACTGGCTGAGAAAGCCAAACCTATCAGTCCAAATTCAGCTTCATTCTTATTCTCATTGCCATGACAGCATACTCAGTGTAGAGAGGCACAAACATTTCCAGACTATGGAGAAACGCAGACTCTAACCACCCAGAATCTAGAGCCATGAGTGGATACCAAGAGAAGCTTGTCAGTCTTCACCTCCATGAAGCATTTATGCACCCCAACATGTCCATGGTTCGTCACTGGTGTTTCACCTTTCCTCACTGAAGCCCTGGAATCTCGCTGTAAAAGGTTATCAGTAGAAGTACTAAGAATACTATCTGCTTAAAACCCTGCAGCAACATTGAGTCAAAGTAGACTATGTTGAGGCTGATGGATCAATTGTGTGACACATGATACGGAAGCTTTGTAAATACTCTGCAGCCCTGTAGCTGCATTCTCCCCTAGAACTATCAAGCTGCATCCAGGAATGTGGTGCAGGTAAGTCTTCAGTTTCAGAGCACATGTGACATACTGTTTTAGCCTGTCAGTTCCCTGTCATGCGTACAAAGAGAATGCAGGCATGAGGTGGCCTCTGAGTGCACACAGGGCTGGTGTGCTGAGTGACGCAATTGATCCATCCTCCCGCAATGACCAAGAGCTGGCCTAGTGACCTTCTGCTTTCTCCTGACAGAAACGGATGATGCCATGCGCTCCTTCGCAGAGAAGGTCTTTGCCTCAGAGGTGAAGGATGAAGGGGGCCGGCACGAAATCTCTCCCTTTGATGTGGAGGATGTCTGCCCCATATCACATCATGAAATGCAACAGCATATGATCAACGAGGAGGAGAGTTCAAGTGACACTGGGAAAAAGTGAGAGTTCTGTATGTGTGCATGCACTGCTGGGATAATGGGAAATTGGGGCTGAGGAAGGAGGAGCCATGAAAGATTGGATGGGTAACCTAGTAAGGTGTGGCTGAGATAGATCCTGTGCCAGATGTGTGCTGATCACAGTACCTCTGAAGCATCATAATGCAGGTGCCAGATACACTTGCACTCACACTAAGGAAAGGTGGCAACGGATGTGAAAAGAGCTGGTTCCTGAACCTTGGAAGACTTGCGTTTATGGGAAACTACAGAGTGGCTGTGGGACGCGGGTGGCGCTGTGGGTAAAACCTCAGCGCCTAGGACTTGCCGATCGCATGGTCGGCGGTTCGAATCCCCGCGGCAGGGTGAGCTCCCGTCATTTGGTCCCAGCTCCTGCCCACCTAGCAGTTCAAAAGCACCCCTAAGTAGATAAATAGGTACCACTTTATAGCGGGAAGGTAAACAGCGTTTCCATGTGCTGTGCTGGTGCTGGCTCGCCAGAGCAGCTTTGTCATGCTGGCCACGTGACCCGGAAGTGTCTCCGGACAACGCTGGTTCCCGGCCTCTAGAGTGAGATGAGCGCACAACCCTAGAGTCGGACACGACTGGCCCGTACGGGCAGGGGTACCTTTACCTTTACCTTTACCTTTACAGAGTGGCTAATTCCAGTCGGAGCAGCCACCAGCACAGAGTGCACCGTCTGTACTAGCACCCCTTAATCATCAGAGCAGACCAAGTGATTAAGTATTTTGAAGATGAGCTTAAAGCGAAACCATTTGCTCACGTAGATTTTCAAAACTGATGTGGATATAAAACATTCCCCAAGCCACTTGGCTGGAATTGTTGGAAGAGTAGCCTTTGCCCTATGTTTCTAGGCACTGAACAGTTTTGAGCAGATATATTCTCAACCACATTGCCTTCCTACGGAAGAATGGAGTATTTCCATGTGATAATGACGGCAGATAGGTAGCTTTTCACTACAAGCAAGTGTGAAAGCCATGGTCTTATTTGTCCTTTTGATTTCCATAAGTGTGCCTCTTTTCAATACTACCTGAGCAGTAGCACTTTGCTCCTATTCCTCAGTGGCTTACTCTGACCCCATAATTTGTATGCCCTGTTTCCTCGTGGAAATGTCTTTAGATGCAGATTACAAATTTGCTGAAGAAGCTAGTCAATTCAGAGAAGGTCCAAAACCACACCAGAAAGATGCTAGTTCTGAATCTATTTATAGAATGTATAGTTCAGCTTCATCACAAGTGATCCTTGGGCAGATCACAACAACAAAAGACAAAATGTAATTAAAACATACCACTATCACTTCTTCTCTCCTTTTTCAAAAACCAATTCAAAGGCTTTTTGAATTGGAGGAAGAGATAGATCTTTAGTTGGTGCCACAAAATAGGCATGGTAGGTGCCAGCCAGTCTTCAGGGTGCCATTACTGACAAGGCCTTCCACAATACAGTATATAAAGACATTTGTATATTCCTTTGCTACCTCCCTCCAGGATCATGAAATATCAGCCAAACTTTCAATGTAGCCAGAGCTATGGGAAGTGTATGGTGAACTGAACATGCAATACAGATGATTGCTGCCAAAGCATAGACAAAACTATATGAAATGAGTTTCCATTTGTGTTTCTTTCCTTTTCTTCATCCCTCCTAGGAAGAAGAGGCTCTTGCGGCTGAAGACCATTGCACTGCTTGTTCCTACTGCGGGAAAGTCTTCGACCAAACTGTCCACCTTAGATGAGGTCATCTCCAGCAGTGCTTCGTATCAAGCCGTTCCCAAATTCCAGCGTGTTCAGATCACGGGCGACTATGCTGCAGGGGTCAGTAGCTGGAGGTGCCAAACCATCTCCTGCCATGGATGAGCCTATTCTGCTGCCTCTTCTTCCATTTTGTTAGATGTGGTACTCCCAATACTGTGGTACTCCCAATACTGCAACTTGAAATGGGGGGGGGGAGGTAACCCTCCTGTTTTTCAGGGCTTCCCTGAATAATAATAATAATCATATATTAAAAAGTCTGTTCAGGGTTGGTACACGCCATATATTTAAAGCAGACCTTACCTGTAGTATGTTAAGGGTGCTGAGTTTTGTAGCTCACTGGTAAACTACAGTTCCCAGGTTTCTTTGGGGGTGCTTTAAATGTATAGTGTGTGTGCTAACTGCAAGTGGGATCGACAAGGGAAGTAAAATAAAGTGTGTTCAGAGAATTTAAAAAAATAGCCCTCTAAAACTAAAATGTCATGAAGTGAATATAATCAAGCATTGTGCTTACAGAGCACTTGGAAAATGTGGTCCACTCCCCTTCTCCAGCACTGCCTTGAGAGAGAATATCTGCCGGCTTTATAGATGGGCAACAAAGGCGCATTTATTGGGCACAAACCCCGATCACGTAGAAAAGGCTTGCTGCTCTTTCCAGATCTCCATCCCCCATATCCCCCCCCCCATTTCAAGTTGCAAGAGACACAGCCCCGAAATGGAATGGGAGGAGGCGGAGTTCAGTGGGACTCCTGCAACTAACCTTAGCTGTGTCCTTAGGCTAGCTGCGTCTGTGTTTTGAGTGGCCTAACTTGAACCTGTTGAGAAATAAATCAAATATGGGGGGATTTGCTGGGTCAAGGGATATTGATGAAATTGAAGTGGGAACATCCTGGTGCTCAAAATAGCTCCAACAGCTGGATCCTGCCATGTCCCTGATCACCTTTCATTGCCAGCCTTGGTGGGTTATTGGAAGACATGGCTGCTGCTGGAATATACGCTGTACTCTCTCCTTCACTCGAGCAACCATACTGGGCTCTATCCCACAGACGGCTCCAGGTTTAAGCAAAGTTCTTGCTGTGGCCTCCCTCCTGGGTGGGCTTCCTTTGCAGCATTGCAAAACAGTGGCTCTTTCTTTCTTCCTTCCTTCCTTCCTTCCTTCCTTCCTTCCTTCCTTCCTTCCTTCCTAATTGTAAGGAGCAGAAAGGTTCCTGTGAGTGACAATCTCGTAATGTCGGCCATTTTGTTTTCCTTACCATAGCCCAGGAATTGTGATGGCCCAGATCATTGTAGGGAAAATAAAATGGCAGGCACCAGCTAAATGGCAGCCACCAGAGCTCAACGAGGACAGGCAACTGTCAGTGCAATCGGCCCTGCCAAGGACATGGGAGCCGCAATAGCTGCCATGTGCTGACGCTGGGCCTGCTTCATTCTCATTGCTATTGTTATCACCACCACCACCTCCAACCAGGCATGCTGGGAGACGACTCTTTATCTCACAGTGCAAGAGTAGGGAACTTTAGGCCCATGGGCCAAATGTGTCCCCCATGCCTCTCCATCTGGTCCTTGGGATTCTCCACAGGCCGCTCCCTCCCCCTACCAGCCACATTATCTGTCCTCAGGCTACAACCTCTGCCAGTTTTGCTTCACACCTTCCATGAGCGTTTTGGTTTTTGCATGATTTGAACTCTGAGAATCCCCTTTCCTTGCCTGCTGTATTATTTGTATCATTTATTATTCCTATGACAGACCCTCCAAGTGTCCCTATTTTCCAGGGACAGTTCCAGATTTACAGAAGCCATCCTGGTTTCTGATTTGATCCTACAATGTCCCACTTTTCCTACAATGTCCCTATTTTCATTGGAGAAATGTCAGAGGGTTTGTTCCCCCCCCCCAATGATATTTATTGAAAATTTTGAAATTACAAAGAAAAAACAGATCAGAAAAAGAAAATAGAAAAAAACAAAGAAAAAACAAACCACCTCAAACAATACAAATTCAAAAAACAAAAATACACCGCAAACAAACAAAAAATAAATCCATCATTCTCAAATCCTCAACTCTCATTACCTTCTTTCTTTGACCTCCTCCTCCTCCCTTTTTTTGTATCCTAGTTGAAAATTGTGCAGCAAATCCTTTCCATATTTCATAGTATTCTGTCGTTACGTTACCTTAATCTATTTTCATATTATCTTATAAAGAACCTTAAAAACTTAAAACTTAAATCTTATTTTTATCAACTTCTCACAACCATAATATTCTTACCTAATTCTTTAAACATTTTTACTAGAGCCAAATAATTTCGTTCCAACATTTTTCTAACATTCATCAATTTTATAAAACAATCCTGATAATAAAAAGAGAAATAAAAAGTCCAATCTTCATCCAGCGTCCCTTCCTCCTGGTCCCGGGTTTTGTCAGTCCTTTTTATCCCATCGATCTAGCGCATTAACCTGGCAACCTTATATCCGAGGCCCTTAAATCTCTTCCATGTCCCTTCTGCAACTCTTCTTCATATTCTCCTTTCACTCGTGGGAACTCCAGCTTGGTGATGTTTTTGACCCTTTTCAACAAATCAGCCCCTTTTCCATAGTCCAAACTCAACTCCATGTGGTATTTAAGAAGATGTTTCAGAATCCCTCCGAAATTGAGAGCCCCCACAGCTCCAAACATCTCACGGCCCATTGCCAGACTCAGAAAGTCCACACATCCTTGCATAGGGGGGTCTATCCAACCCCCCATTTCCAGACCAGTCCAAACTTTATCTTTCCAAATCTGGCTTTTTCCAAGTTCATTTGTCAAATCCAAAAGCTCTTGTTCCTGCAAGGCCGCAGCTCCCTCCATCTCTGGCGCCCAAGATTCAGCAACATCCTCTTCTCTCATTTGCTCTGTCAGGACACACTCCTGATCTAATTCCTGGGTGGGCTCCACATAGTTTCCCACTGCCTGTTCAAAAATTCTGGCCGCATTAGTCATCAAATCCATCTTCTCACTTAACTGTTCCAGTAGGGCACTTCTTTTACAGAGAGCACACAACAGAGCCTCTGAATACATTGTCCTTCAAGGTCACAAGTCCATTCCCACGATTGTAATCTGAAACAGCTGCAAGCTCCCTGGAATTGGTTACAGTTTCACAGTCTCCCTCTAGGGGGAGAACTTCTATTTGCTCTTGCAACAAAGTATCTTTTTTGAGATATTTTGTCAATATTTGTTCCTTTAAAGTGCGAAAGGAAACAATGGAATCACTATGTTTCCTTTCCTTTAACTATCTGTCAAAAACGTTTGTCTCTGGTCAATGAGCTTCAAAACATCAGTCCTGACACCCCGCTCCAGGATCAGGATGGTGGAAAGTTACTTTACTTTAAACTCACTTCTGCAGGTTTAAACAGTCCAAAAAAGATCCCCCTTCTTCTCCTGCTACCGAAGGGGGGTTCAACAATTTTAAATGATGAAAGCCAATCCTTTAGAAGCGATTTTCTGAGCTCTAGTTTACGTTGTCTTTGCTTTACTCTGTCTACAAAGAAACGGAAGGCTGACTTCCTGTTTAGACTTTCCCGTTTCAGTACCAAATTAAAATAAATTTTAAAGTCCAATTCCTTTCTTCTCGCAAGTCCTTATTTAAAGTCCAATTGTTCAAAGTTTAAGTACTCACGGGTGCTTATTTTAGAAGCCAAATTGTCCCAGGAAAAAGGCAGCGCTCTCCAGCAATGGCTGTGCAGCTTCGCTCCACGTAAATAGCAGTTGACTCACAGCACCGCGCCCCTCTGCGGGTTGGGGGGGGCGCTAAGGGTGCCCGCTGAGTCCCATGGTCACAGGCTTCATCCGCCTGTGATTTTTAGCTGGGTCCCCGCTTCGCCGTAGCGGAAAAGACCTGTTTCACGCAGAGCTAGTCCCTCCAGTTCAAAGGGAGTCCGCCATTGCCGATGGCGCCACCCCGGAAGTCCTAATGTCAGAGGGTTTGGAATAGGGCATCCCTATTTTCCTCAGAGAAATGTCAGAGGGCATGGAATAGGATATCTCCATTTTCATTGGAGAAATGTTGAAGGGGAAGTCTCTATTTTCATCAGATAAATGTTGGAAGGTATGGAATAGGGCTAAAGTGCCCTTTTGTGGTTTTCAGCACACCTGGGTTTTCCCCCCTTTTGTTTTGTAATTTCTGTCTTTTTTTATCAGTGCCAGAAGTTTTAATAAATATTTCCACAGGTGACAGTGGAGGATTTTGAAGTGGTCTGCAGAGGCCTGTATCGTGCCCTGTGTATCCGGGAGAAGTACATGCACAAATCTTTCCAGCGTTTCCCCAAGACTCCCTCCCAGTTCTTGCGCACTATTGAAAGTGAGGTGTGGAAGCCAAATGACGACCTGCTTCCAGGTAAGTACCCAGGCAGGCTGTGCAGGCTGTACTGGGTGACTGGGCTTGTGGGTGTGTCCCAGAGCAAGACAGCAGGTGTCGGGGTGGGTGTGGGTGGGATGGAGGGCACTGTGGAGAATTGCATTAGCTGCTTCAATCTTTTTTTTAAAAAAAACACACCACCACACTCCTGTCTGTGCAGAGCTGGTGTGCTGAGCATGCAGAACGCTTACGAACATAGGGAGCTGCCTTAGACTGTTGGTCCATCTGGTTCAGTATTGTTTACACTGACTGGCAGCAGCAATCCAGGGTTTCAGACAGGAGTCTCCTCCAGCCCTGCCTGGAGATGGCCAGGGGTTGAACCTGGGATCCACTGCCTTCCATTCGGATGCTCCACCACTGAGCTATGGGCCTTCCTTACTTAGAAGTAAGAGCACAGTGAGAGCAGCTTTCTGCCGGGGCCTGTGAGAGCCAGGCCTTTGCAAAGACTTGAGGAGAGGAGCTTCCCAGATGGAGTTGTAGAGGTTTGGCACCTCCCCTCCACCTTGGCTCTCATTCTTATCTGAGCAAGTATCTTTTTGAATTTACTATGAATACTGTCAGGTAGTCAGAGAATCTGAATGACATGTAGCCTTGGCCTTAGGGCTATATTTCTTGTGCTGGACCTCTTTCCAGTGTGCAATATCATGCCATATTTTGGCTTAGCTTTGGTGACTCACCCAGTCTGCCATTTTCAACCTCACCCCCCTGTTTTCCCATGTTACAAAGAACAGCCTGGCCTAAGTGGAGTTCTCATGCTTCTGTCACACATGCTTGTTCATAACAGGTAGGAATATAGGAAATTCCCTTTTGCCACATCATCTAGCCTGCTGTTGTCTACTGTGACTGGCAGAGGCTTTCCAAAAGACATCTTAGCTAGGGTTCCTTCATACCATCCTCCATCTGATCCTTTTTTTTAACTGGAGAGGGCTAGAATTGAGCAAGAAACCTATTGCATGAAAAACATGTGCAAAGGGGTATTCTTCTTAGTCTGTATCTGAATCAGACTTTAATTCTCTGGTCTAGACTTCCATTATATCAGATCTATCTACATACAAGAGGAAAAGGGGCCTGTGAATCAAACGAGGATATGATGTAAAGCAGGGATAGCCGACAGGTAACCTTGGGAAGCTGTTGGACTTCAACTCCCATCAGCCCTAGCTAGCATGGCCAGTGGTCAGGGGTGGTGGGAGCTGTAGTCCAGCAATAAATGAAAGGTGCTGTGTTGGCTAGCCCTGGTGTGAGGTATGAAAAGCCTAGGCACCCATTATCTTAGGGCTAGAGCACTGACCGTGCTGCTTCTCCTTCTGCCTTTGAGGCGGAGGCAGGACTTTCACATTTCTGGGAATGCTTTTCACTACACACTCAAAACAAAAGATATGTGCAATTACTAAAACACACCTAAGCTTGTTATTAGTCACGCAGAATAAATTGGATTTTAGGATTGTGCTACAAGAGGCGCCATCTTGTTAAAGGATACTCATGCAGTCGGGAGCCAAAATTAGCTAAAACAAAGACAGAAACTGTAGCAAAAGCATCTGCATGCAGGGGATGGATAGTGGTGGCGTTCTCTCATGGGGATTTCAGCCAGTCTCAGTCCTGGCAGTCATGTGGTTTCCTTAGCGGTGTAGAATTTAATTCTTGTAGGTTGACAGCTGTAAGAGAAGCATGCTAAAAAAACCCAAGCCTTTTCCTTTGTCCTTCCCTTGTTCGACGTTAGTGCACTTTCCTCTTGATTTTAGTGTTCTCTCCCCCTGTGAAGAAAGACGAAGATCCCTTCCAGTCTAGCAACTTGCCCGAGAATCTGGGCTACCATGTGGAAATGAAAGAAGGTGTGGTATACATCTATGCTGACAAAGCTGCTGCTGCCAGGGGTGAGCCCAAGGACCTGCCCTACCCTAACCTGGATGTCTTCATTGATGACATGAACTTCCTGCTGGCCCTTATAGCTCAGGGACCTGTGTAAGTGTCTTGGAGGTATGGCCCCTTCGCGCATAAGCAGGGCCAGACCAAGAGATTATTGAAGCCTCAGGCAGAAAATCCAAAGGGCGCCCAGCCTGCAATGAAAAATGTAACAGTGAGCTAACAACCAATGTGCTTCCTTTTATTGATGCCCAGGGTTTGCTGCCTAAGGTGGCTGCTGCTGACCTGGGTTTGCCCTGAATAAGAAAAGGGCAAAAGTCTAGCCACCCCAAGGCAGCACACATATATCCCTGTTGCAATGACTTCTGCTGTCTCGGGTCACTTGCTCTGGAATGTGACCTTTATCAAGCTGTCGTGTGACAGCAGCAGGGTTACTTCTGGCTGGCAAATGTTGGTTGCGTTGGCAAGCTGGTGAACCTGGGCTTGGCCTCTTATTCTGCAAGTGGCTTATTTGAGACGATGCTCTTTCCTTTGACTGTTGCAGCAAAACCTACACACACCGACGCCTTCGGTTCCTCTCCTCCAAGTTCAGTGTGCATGAGATGCTGAATGAGATGGAAGAGCTGAAGGAGCTGAAGAACAACCCCCATCGGGACTTCTATAATTGCCGTAAGGTGAGGGATCTGTCCAAGGTGTTGCCTCCTCAAGCAGAAGTGGCTGATCTTTGTCACCCTCTGGGGCTGCAGATCAAAGTGGGTGTGGCCAAAGTGTAGGTGTGGGTGTGGCCAATATTTTTTAAAGGGCAAATTTTGCTGGATCATAAAAATTACAGCAAAGGATATTTATTTTATTATGTGAACTGCCCTGAGACCTCCGGGTATAGGGCGGTATATAAATTCATTCAATAATAATAATAATAATAATAATAATAATAATAAGAAGAAGAAGAAGAAGAAGAAGAAGAAGAAGAAGAAGAAGAAGCAGCAGCAGCAAAAATGGTCAGTATCTTTTTTAATTTAATTTTTTAAAAAAATATTTATTCATAATGGATGGATTTGGGGGTTTGGGGGATCAACAAAACCTTTCGGACCCAGTGCTACCAGAGGAGAAGTAGTCAGTAAACATATTTTTTAAATATTATTATTTTAATTTACAAGATTTGGAGGGGCTTTGGATGGCCACAAAAAACCCCCACACATGTGGCACCGTAATATTACCATCACATTCTGGCCTCCCCCTGCAAAACTAGTGGGAGTGCATTAAGAGCTTCAAAAAAGTCTGGTGTCACAGTGGAAGGCCAATAGGGGCAGTAAATAAAATAAAATAAAATAAAATACAGCATTTAACTACTATTTTTTAAAGGCAAATGGGAGAGGGTTGTGGGGGATGAATGAGACCTGCAAGTTGTGGGTTAGGTACCCTGGCCTTAAGGTACAATGATGTACCTCATCAGTGCCTCCCCCAATATTATTGCTGGGGTGGGTTCTGTGGGAGGGAGGCATCTGCCTCCTAGGCTGACCTTTCTCTTCTCTTAACAGATCGACACACACATCCATGCTGCAGCTTGCATGAACCAGAAGCACTTGCTGCGATTCATTAAGAAGTCTTACCGGGAAAATTCTGAAAGGGTTGTGTACAAATCCAAGGACAAGACCTTGACGCTCAAGCAGCTTTTTGAGCAGCTCAACCTTCACCCTTATGACCTGACTGTGGACTCCCTTGATGTCCACGCAGTGAGTCCTGCTTTTCCTTTCCAGTACAGGAGATCTCCCACCCTTCCACATGGTCTCTGTCATATGACTGTCTGTGGCTAATTACTCCCCCCCCCAGCTGTTGCTGCCCCGCCATCTCTACCTCCTACAAGTATTCTTTGCTCTGTGCACCTAGCCAATGACTTCTCCTCCTCCTCCATGTCACAGGGCCGGCAGACCTTCCAGCGCTTTGACAAGTTCAACGCCAAGTATAACCCGGTGGGTGCCAGTGAGCTGCGTGATCTCTACCTCAAGTCTGAAAATGCCATCAATGGTGAATACTTTGCCACCATCATCAAGGTTAGAGACTATGGTATGCAAGGGTTTGTGTCTGTGCGGCTGGTAGACTGAGGATAAGGCCAGTTCCTGGAAGCAGATCAGGTAATCCCTTTCCCTTTTTATTTCACAGGAGGTTGGCTCTGACCTGGAGGATGCCAAGTACCAGTACGCAGAGCCACGGCTCTCCATCTATGGGCGTTCACCGGAAGAGTGGCCAAAATTAGCCAGCTGGTTCAACGCACACCGTGTTTATTCACCCAATATGAAGTGGATGATCCAAGTGCCCAGAATCTAGTAAGTACTGGTGGGGGCAAAGTTTGATCAGGTCAGAAGTGCCAAATTCCATGTATAGATCTGATTAATCCAGATTCCTCCTCTTTCACTAATTATGGGCCCCTCCATGCACCCTACCCCTTCAGTACTTCCCCTCTCTCCCCTATCTCCTGGCCTGAAAGTGAAGGTTTCTCTTCCTTTCCATGCCTGTTTCCTAGTGTGTTGCCTATGGTCTTGGGCAGGTGCAGTGGAGTGGAGTGGGAGAATATTGGATCCTTCAAGGGGACTGAACTCAGGGGAAGCCATCTACAAGGATTCTGGCTCAAGTCTGCAGACTTATGACCACTAGTCTCAGGTTCAGTAACAGGAGCCTGGCTCAGTTCCTTACCTGGTAGTATCATAGCCCTGAGTTTGGCTGGCTCTTCTTCCTCTGACTCTGATTGAGCTCAAGGCCAGGGCCATGACATTATCTGGATTTCCTTTTGTTTCCTTTGGGTTCTATGGGACAAAGCAAAATGAGCAGGAAGCTGGGACACAGCTGGGACAAAGTATGTGCTTCAGCACTGAGTTCACTTGCTTCATTTCAGTTGCTTCTGCCATTTGCATCCCGCTTACATTTTCCTTTCTCTCAAACGTCCGACGTAAGTGGTATGGAAACGAGCAGAAGTGTTTCTGTCTCCTCTCAGTGATGTGTTCAGATCAAAGAACTTTTTGCCACACTTTGGGAAGATGCTGGAGAACATTTTTGTGCCAATATTTCAGGCGACAATCAACCCACAGGACAACAAGGAGCTGAGTGTGTTTCTGCGCCACGTGAGTACTGTTGCCCAGAGGCACCTTGGGCCTAATCCTAGGTAGTGACAGGCTTTGCTCTTTGAAAGAGAGAGTGGCCAATACAGCACCAGAAACCCGAGGGTGTATCTAAGTCAGCATATTGTCAACCAGATCTGGCCAAGGGTCCACCTCACTGAAGGTGATGCCTGGTAGATACTACATAAGAAATGACAACACCTAACCACTACTGGATTTCAGTCTTCCAGCTTCAACAAGGTAGCACCTTGGACAGAGGTGGCCACTCTGTCCCCCTGCAGCAGAGGGTGACTGTTGGGTGATGGGAATTAGAGGTTATCGGCTTCATGTTATTTGGTGAAGGTGGACTTGCTTTTGGAGTTGGTCCCTTCCTCAGAACCAATTGTACGATTTGCAGATTACTGGTTTTGACAGTGTGGATGATGAGTCCAAGCACAGTGGACACATGTTCAGCACCAAGAGCCCCAAGCCGGAGGAGTGGTCCCATGAGAAGAACCCCTCCTATACATACTATGTGTACTACATGTATGCCAACATCATGGTCCTCAATCATCTCCGACGGTGAGTCCCAGCCTGGGCAGAAGGATTATTGCCAGGTGAAAGGCTTCGATTACAAATAACCTGCACCAACATTTGGTACAGCGTTTCTCAAACTTGGGTCCCCAGCTGTTGCTGGATTACAGCTCCCTTCATCCTTAAATACTGGTCCTGCTAGTCAGGGATGATGGGTATTATAGTACAACAACAAGTTTGAGGAAACACTGCTTTAGCAGGAGTAACACTCCTAGTTCTGCTGGTTCTGATAAGACCACCCACTAACCCTGACTAAAGCATATTGCATTTCAAGAGCTTGACGGCATCAATCCATCACCTTCATTGATCCAAAGCCCTAAGAGGCACAGTTCCAGGTTCTGCTAGACTTAAATGCTTGGATTCTAACCTGCCTTCTGTAAATGAAACAGAATTCACATCTGCATAAAAGAGGTTTGCCGCCTCTTCTCTCCCTCTGCAGCCTCCTGCATGTCCCCAAAATCTGCTCTTGGGGATTGGGGGGCCCTTAGGAATGGTGCAGTAGGGAGCTCAAGATGAAAGGGGGAGCTGGTGAAAGCCACTCCTCCTTTATGTGAACTGAGGACTAAGTAAGGATCCAATATAGTGTTGGCAAAAGTAATGTCTTCATATAATAAGACCAGGACTGCTGAAATAATCTCTCTCAGATATTTATATATATTTTTCCTTTGCTAGTTTGAGAATGGGTTTTATACACCATAATAATATTGTCTAAGCCTTCTATTAAAAGAGCTAATGAGACTCTGGGACCTAACTAAATATTATCTGCAGACAACTGCGATGAAACAAGACAGGTGCTTTTATAAAGAAGAGAAAAATGCTTTAAGAAAGATCTATTTAATACAGAGAAGCAGTGAAGGATCACTTAATCCTTTCTGTTCTTGCTGCTTCTCTCAACCAAACTGCACCCCCAATTTATCCCCCCATCCTGCATGAGTTTCAAACATGTATTAACTTTGTGGGCAGAAAAGCAACTGGATTTGTGTGGCTGTGGAGCAGAGAAGTTACAGTACACTCATCTGCATGTTAACATGGATTTTTATCATTCACCAATGCAAAGCACAAAAGTGAAGTCCCTGCTGCTTGCT
This sequence comes from Podarcis bocagei, assembly GCF_964188305.1. Lineage (NCBI taxonomy): Eukaryota > Metazoa > Chordata > Lepidosauria > Squamata > Lacertidae > Podarcis > Podarcis bocagei. The sequence continues at coordinate 35,973,022 of NC_138129.1, forward strand.
AATCCCAGCATTACACCAGCATGTTTGGTCCCTTCAAGTCGGAAGCTGTCTGGGGCCATCTGATGGTTGCTTCCTAAATAATGCTAGAAGTGTCCACTGTTCTGGGTTTTGCATAAAGGCTGCCTTGCCACCCTCAGGGAACGCGGAATGAACACTTTTCTGTTTCGTCCTCACTGTGGAGAAGCTGGTGCTATCACCCACCTGCTGGCTGCCTTCATGACTGCAGATAATATCTCCCATGGTCTGAACCTCAAGAAGGTGAGTTGCAAGATGTGCTGGGCTGTGGAAAGAAGATCCCCAGGTGTCCTTTCATGCTCATGTTGATCTATCCTTGCCATGTCTCTTTGCAGAGTCCTGTGCTGCAGTATCTGTACTACCTGGCTCAGATCCCCATTGCCATGTCCCCACTCAGCAACAACAGCCTCTTCCTAGAATATGCCAAGAACCCACTTCTTGATTTCCACCAGAAGGGCTTAATGGTGTCTCTATCCACTGATGACCCTATGCAGTTCCACTACACCAAGGTAGGCAGCTGGATCCTTTCCTAGGACTGCTGTTTGCTCTCAGAAGTGTGAGGGCAGCTAGCGTTCAGGGGATTATTGCAGCTTCTGCGACAACCTTTGCAATGGCTACACTTTGTATTTCACTTTTTATTCCCCAGGAGCCTCTCATGGAAGAATATGCCATTGCTGCCCAGGTCTTCAAGCTCAGCACCTGTGACATGTGTGAGATTGCGCGCTACAGTGTTCTGCAATCTGGCTTGTCTCATGAGGTATGGTGTTCAATGGAAATCTCAAAGGGCTCCTGGATATGGGTGATTTAGCAGCACCAAATCACTGCTGTTCTGCTTTGAGCTCCAAGTGGAATAACAATTCTGGTTCTAGACTTCTAACAATCTGTAGCCAAATGATCCGTACCCCTTTCCTCAGCTGCCATTTTGGGAAGGGAGGTTCATTTGGAAATTTGGGGGTGGGTGGGAATAGTGCTAAATACTGCCTACTCACTGCATCTAGTATGGTTCCTCACTGCAATGGTCTCCCCACTGCAATCTAGGGGTGAGGGAGGGGGGGGGAGAAAGACCATGCTATTTGGAAAAGGAAGCGTTGAAGTAATATAGCCAATTCCTAAAGATGGAAATGGCTAGTTCAAATTCTGTAAAATATCTAGGCCATCTACACCAGGGAAGACTGTGGAGATTTTTCACTGAATTTTCTGACTCTGGGGAGAGGAAAAAAGTGAAACAGTGGAACAAGACAGATTGATGTTTTATCTTACAGATGCTTTGTCAAAACTGAGTGAACTAAGTGTGGCTATTCCACAGTATGTACCCTGTGGCTGTGTGGAAGTAGATCACCGCCTCAGGGCTTAGTGACTGGGAATATAAGAAGGGTTGAGCAAACAAAAGAGGGTACATGAAAGCAATGGAAGCAATAGCGTTTTCTTTTTATGGAAAAGGTGATGGGAATGGGAGTCTGAGTGAGGGGGTGGCTCTCATTTACTGTATCATTTCCACAGGAAAAGCTCCATATTCTGGGAAAGAATTACCAAGAAGAGGGGCCTCAGGGCAATGACATCTGCAAGACCAACGTGGCTCAGATCCGCATGGCCTACCGCTATGAGACATGGTGCTATGAGCTCGATCTTATAGCCGAAGGGCTGAAAAGTACTGAATAGAACCATATAGCAGGCTTGAGTAATGAAATCAGCAGTGCCATTCAACGCCAGGCAACTGTAGAGATGGAGAGTGAGGGATTATTGGCGCCAACACTGTTGTTTCAAATTACATACAGTCTAAAAGAAATTACGTGCAGTGTGTTTACTAAACTCTTTGCTCTCCTTCATTCTGTGAGCAAGGTGCAGTTTGCCCTGCATCCTGGGTATCTCTTGCCATGAATACCACAAAGATATTTATGTGAAAAGGAATGCAGGAGCCCCTGTTTCCTGGTGTGAACTGTTGTCTTTTATTCCAGTGCTTTCGAAAAAAAAAAAGTAGGAACATAGGATTAAAGTGATCCACACAGCCCCTTGACAACGATGCCGGCAGGCAACACTGCAGGCACATTAAACAAGTCATTGTCTCACTGCCACAAGCCATTTCAAGGGCAAAAGGAGGCCATGTCCACAAAGAAAATGACTGGATTTTGTAGTGCAGCAGGCACACTCTGGTCTGTATGAGGGACCCCCAGAGGCTTGATAAGGGCCTTAACTTTGATGCCTCTGATGAAGTAAAAATCCACTGGTGTTGACCCATGCAATAACACAGACTGTCTCATACTCCAACTGGACTACAGAGCACCCCGTACTTTGTATAGTACAGCAGATACGCTTACATGTTCCACCAACCTCTGTCTCCCTTCCTGGGGCAGAATGCTTATTAAATGATTTCAGGAAGATCAGCTGGGTGGATGGGGGTTATCGGTTCTCAGCAGATAGGTGATTGAGTAGAGATTTGCATCCCTGTTGCGTTACTGGGCTGGGAAGAGAGGTTTACAGTTCTTAGCCTGGCCCAGCACCCTGATGAGGATGCAAATCTTTTCCTCCCTGCTCATCAGATTAGTTATCTGGTGTGTGATTTGTAGCTCAGCTCCGCCATGGAGAGGCACACTGCATTTTTTCTACTCTTGTAGCAGAGGCTTAAGCAGGTCAGTTTCTGTTTCACTCTACCCCACCAGATTTTCCCTTTCCCCTCCCGGCTGACACTCAATATTAAGTGGCTTCTGGACAGAGGCAGCCCACCCACAAGGCAGGGTGAAGCATCTGCCTCAGGCAGTGGCGTAGCGTGGGTTGTCAGCACCCAGGGCAAGGTAAGTAAACCCGTGGATTTGCGCCCCCTAACCCTAACCCCCAGATGTTGCGTCCGGTGCGGCCGGCCCCCCCTGCACCCCCCACGCTACGCCACTGGCCTCAGGCAATGGAAATGTAAGAGGTGGTGTTCTGCTTGCCACACTGCTTCCACTGCTATGAGGGGGGCATTACAATGTGCCATCGGGGAAAAGCTGAGGGCCAAGGCTTGAGGAGTGCCCCGACTCCCGCCAGGTTCGATGGGAGCCATGGCATGGTGGTAGCAGACATCAGGGTGGGGACACAGTGGGAGGAAGAACAATTCCTGTTTCACCTCATGTGCCGAAATGGGGTGGGCTGCCCCAGCCTCTGAGCAGCCTCTGTCCTCACCAAGCTATCTTGTTGTTTTTTTTTTTTAATGTTTTGCACTTTTCATTATCCTCATCTGTTTATTTATTTGTATGCCACTTCCCCATAAGACTGCGCTCAGAGTGCCTCACAACATCAAATGCACAGTATTCAAGATATTAATGTACAATGTACAATTCAAGATATTAGAAACAATTATATTGATAAGTACAGAAAAGCAATCCATACAATGTCGTGTAAAACAATACAAATAATCTATAACCTAATTCAACAGTTTAAACTAAGCAGCGTTGCATAGAACAGGACAAATTCACTGAACTGAAACTAAACAGAAGAGAAAATGACAACAGTACAAAAATAGCATGGCATAGTGGTTAGAGTGTCCGACTAGGATCTGGGAGAGCAGGGTTCAAATCCCAACTCAGGCATGAAGCTTGTTGAGTGACCTTGGGCCAGTCACTGCCTCTGAGCCTAATCTACCTCATAGGGTTGTTGTGAGGCTTGAATGGGGATGGGAAGAACCATGTACGCTACCTTGAGCTTCATAGAGGAAAAGGTGAGAGATAAATGCAAATAATAATAACATATTTCTGTTTTGTACTTCTGCACACCCAAGCATGCTGTTTCACAGGGCCTCCATTTTGGCTGCTGTCCTCTTGGCACTCAACCACCTGAGCTCAGTATTAGTAGGGAACATACGAAGTACTGTACAGTGGTACCTCGGGTTACATACGCTTCAGGTTACAGACTCCGCTAACCCAGAAATATTACCTCAGGTTAAGAACTTTGCTTCGGGATGAGAACAGAAATCGTGCTTCAGCGGCGTGGCGGCAGCAGGAGGCCCCATTAGCTAAAGTGGTGCTTCAGGTTAAGAACAGTTTCAGGTTAAGAACAGACCTCCGGAACGAATTAGGTACTTAACCTGAGGTACCACTGTATTACATTTTCCCAGGTACCAAGCAGTCTGTAACCTTGAGTGGAAATGTGTAACAAAGTGCTTTTTTGAACTGGTAAAACTAATTGTGAATGTGCAGAAAAGCCCATGGTATGTTTTAGCTGTGATCAGATTGTAAAATCATTTCTGACAGCTGCTCTCGTCTCTCTGAACTGTCATCACCACACAAAGTACCTGTTGCTCCAGATTCCTTTGTCTATATTCAGAGTTCTCATAATAGAAAGTTGCTCTCATAATATAAAAGTTGAAGGAAAATGGGAGGGCAACTTGAAACATCAGTTATATATTTGCTTTCGTAGATTTTCACGGGTACAGGAATGCAGGTTTTGGTGTTTTCGGGTATCTTCCCGTGTAAGAGTTGGGGTGTCTAGGCGACGTTTCGACGAGGTCTCACTCGTCATCTTCAGGCTGGTGCTTTCGGCTTCTTGTTACTGGAACAGAGCAGGATCTCAGTGTTTGAGTTCCTATAAATACTGTTGAGGGGGTGTGGTGTATAGCCTCCAACGTTCTGGGCAGAGAGGAAGTTCCCAGGTTAGTGTGTCTTTTCTTCTTTTGTTCATTAATTACTTGAGGGATATCTTGAGTGATTTCTTGAGTGATATTCTGAGTACCACTTAGGAGGGTCATTAGGTGTGGATTAGTTGCTGAAGCTTTCGTGTCTTGACCTCTTGACCTTGTGAAGAGTTTTTTCTGAGAAGATGGCTGTACTGCACTTAGTTGTGCTCTGGCTCAGCTCGCCCCTATACACGAAGCCAAGCCAGAGCACAACTAAGTGCAGTACAGCCATCTTCTCAGAAAAACTCTTCACAAGGTCAAGAGGTCAAGACACGAAAGCTTCAGCAACTAATCCACACCTAATGACCCTCCTAAGTGGTACTCAGAATATCACTCAAGAAATCACTCAAGATATCCCTCAAGTAATTAATGAACAAAAGAAGAAAAGACACACTAACCTGGGAACTTCCTCTCTGCCCAGAACGTTGGAGGCTATACACCACACCCCCTCAACAGTATTTATAGGAACTCAAACACTGAGATCCTGCTCTGTTCCAGTAACAAGAAGCCGAAAGCACCAGCCTGAAGATGACGAGTGAGACCTCGTCGAAACGTCGCCTAGACACCCCAACTCTTACACGGGAAGATACCCGAAAACACCAAAACCTGCATCAGTTATATAATTTATAGTCATCTTAGGTTTCTGAATTGACATGGGAAATAAGTGAGGACCAGTGTGGTGGTATGATTCAGGTGTCTGCCTGGAATCTGGGAGACCAGGGTTCAAATCCCTGCTCAGCAACAAAGCTCCCTGAGTGACCTTGAGCCAGTCACTGCCTTTCAGCCTAGCCTACCTCACAGGGTTATTGTGTGGATAAAATGGGGAGGGGAAAATTCAGAAAACACAAACAGGATGTGAGGCCAAATGTCAGTGAAATCCTTGGAGTACACATAGAGTTAGCACAGATTCTGCCTCTTTCATTTCATGGCTATGTTGCTTTGCAGTTTCGAATTTTCTCTATACCTGGGTGTGGATACATTTGTGTCTGCACACACATATATTCATCATGCCACTGATCTAATCCATGAAAGATTTTGTTGCTGTTTCAGCTGTCAGCTACCTTACAGGCTGATATTTCACATTGCCACCTGCTGGCTGCTGCTGCAGTAACTCACACAGAAGACTTGAATTCACTTCTTTGCTCAGAAGGTTGGATGGTACTGAGGGCTCAAAAGGGGCCAAAATTAACACCAATGTCTCAACAAATGAAACTGATATGTAGAAAATGTAACTTGAAAAAAGAGACATTGCACATACTTTTGTAAACCAGGAAGTCTTTAAAAAAAATACATCTTTTAAAAAGAGGGGCCAAAATTCAAGACTATTCCACATACTGTGGGTGATTAGTGCTAATGAGTGGCAAAACAGGAAGACCTCAGAAGTTTGAAAGCTTGAAAAGATAAATGTCCTACCTTCTGGCCAGCAACGTTTAGCTTTTGTTTTTGAAGCATGGTCATAATAAGCCGCCCTGTATAATTAAACAAAATCCTGTTTGGGCCTCCCAAACCAAAGCCCAAACAATTCTGCTACTAAGGAGATCAAAGGCAGAGGCTTCAAAATCGTCCCCTGGCGGCCCTACAAGTTCCTGAAGACAGCAGAGGTCCACAACTCGGGACCCACCAAATGCAGCTCCCCAGATATGCAATATGACATACAGTACTAAGGACTTGACTCCCCCTTCATTTTTGTACAAACAGCACTGCTTTACATTCTATTGGGAGTTGGAACCCTGGGACCCAGAGTGGCACCAAAAGTAGGAGGTTGCAGTACTGGCACTAGTCAAGTCAACTGTAATTTGTTTTAATTGATTTTAGTGTTATATTTTGAAATGGTGGTGACTCACCCTGGGTCCTTATGGCGAAGGGCAGGTGAGAAATCAAACAAATCACCACCACCACAACCACTTCAAGTCTCAGTCACACATCCATTTCACACTTCACTGTTTGGATAGTGACAAATTAGCAGGCCACCTCCCAGCTTAATGAAAAGAAACCAAAACTGCTCTAGAAATCACAATGCTGGCAGAACATCTGCACTTAGGCTGTAGAAGCAAGAAGTCCGAAACCACAGAGTATCTCATAGTTTATTTTGGGTTGGTCCCCCTCCCCCGTAGGTGAAAACCTAATTTGTCTGATAAAAGAGGAGTCTGACGACATGGGCTGTTGCCTAAGAAAACTCATGCCACACAAATAAGCAACACCCCCAAATAGATTCTAAAGTGTAACCCACTTTTCTTCCTCAAATTTAGTCAGGTCAGGAAGGGTAATAGACCTCTCCTGGTGCTGGAGTGGCCTCAACAGGCCAGCCTTTGTGAGTCATGCTTTTGCAAAACAATGTTTGAGACTAGCCCATGGCTCCAGAGAACCCTGCTAGCTAGTCATGTGTTTTGCATTACACTGTGACATCTCACACCATTGCTCTAAACCAATGGTTCCCAATTAGCTAATTACTGAGGACACCCTATTTTTCAAAAGCCAAGCCACGGACTCCCTACTTTTGAAAATTTAGATAACTCTATGGTAAGTTACCTGGGCAAAGCAATTTTTTGAAGCAAATGTGACGTAGCCCCTAATATGCAAAGGATTTTAGTATACTCTAAAAAACAGACCATAAAATTTGTGATATTACCACAAATTGCCTATCCCCAGACAGCAGGAAAAACTTGTCTCCATTGCTCCACTACAACTGAATAACAGAAAAGCAATTGTGTTCCTAACTTGCAAGTGTTCTGTATGCAGAAGGCTTTCTATATGAGAGTATAATAATAACAATAATTTATTAATTATACCCCACCCATTTGGCTGGGTTTCCCCAGCCACTCTGGGGATTTCAATAGTATTCAAACATGCTATTCCTAACTTGTAATCTGAGATGCAAAACTTTGCAGCATATGATTCTGCTAACTAAGAAACCTTGCACCTTGAAGACATAGGTGAAGGCTTGGTCAGGGCTTGATAAAGTATTGGTGAAGACTGAGTAGAAAACAGCTGGAATTTTGTAGTGTTGGTAATAGTAGTAGTAGTAGTAGTAGAAGAAGTAATAATAATAATAATAATAATAATAATAATAATAATATTGTTATTTTTTTTATTTAGTCCTCCTGTGCCCAAGTTTCATCCCTGGCTTAAAGAGATTAATTAGTTAAATACAGTACTGTACATATTTGGAGTGAGGTTTTTATTCTTGCTGATTACCCAATAGGAACAACCAACTTTTTAATTTATTAGGATTCTGCCGTACATCTGTTTCCTTCCACCCCCAAATGTAGCCACATATCTTCCCACAAAAAATAAGAAAACTGGTATTTAGCTGCTGATATATCACGGTGTTGAAAAGAAAGTATTGCCCATCCCTAGCACTAAACTATATCATCAGACAATCATAGTGGCAATTTGCTAAGCTAATTCCTGTGTTGGACTTCCAAGATGAGTCATGAATCCCAAATTCATAAGGCAAGATTCACTGAAAACCCTACCTACAAGCAGTGGGAGGGTCCTCAAAGCTTGATAGCTGTTGAAAGAAATTGGAAGTTACAGTGGTACCTCGGGTTAAGTACTTAATTCGTTCTGGAGGTCCATTCTTAACCTGAAACTCTTCTTAACCTGAAGTACCACTTTAGCTAATGGGGCCTCCTGCTGCCGCCGCACCGCCGGAGCACGATTTCTGTTCTCATCCTGAAGCAAAGTTCTTAACCTGAAGCACTATTTCTGGGTTAGCGGAGTCTGTAACCTGAAGCGTATGTAACCTGAAGCGTGTGTAACCCGGGGTACCACTGTATTTTCAGTTAAAAAGTAGAGAGCAAGGGGAAGGAACCCCTTACATTTTAAAAAATAAGCATGTGAGCTGTTTGCACTCTTTCCCCCCTCTCCCTTCCAGTCACAAGAGCCTTAAGAAACTGTGTCAGAGGTTTGTGGCCAATCTCAGTCCACTTGCCATCCAGCAATTCTTTCACTAAGTTTTTCCCCTGCCAGCAAGTAGTCGCTGGTTGTCAGCTGGATGATCTGTGGAAAGCTTTCATGGTGCAGTTAACAAGATAAGTGAGTCCCTATCAGGAACCACTACTTTAAACAATAACCGTGTGTTATTACAACGGCTTGCTGCCATTTGCTTCTAATTGGTTTTCCCATTTGCTGACTTGAGCACTGGGTGAAATGGGCCTCTCTGCCTTGCTTGAGCCCTCTATCCTGCCTGATGGATTCTCCCGTGGGAACAAGAGGGAGCATGGAAAGGTATTTGCTAAGCCTAGCAGAGCCTACCTATCTCACAGCTACCATCCCAGGGTGGATCACCTGAGCCTAACTGGCTGGTGCCTGTTGGTGGGCATAGTGCCACTACAGCACCTGAGGATGAGTGTGCAGTGGGTGAGTCTGCAGGGCGTTTTGCTCGTGGGTGTGTGGAACAAGATTCCAGGTGGTGTCAGTGGAAGCGTTGCTCAGATAATTTCAGCTTTGGCAACAAACGAAAAGTTTCTTCCTGGAAGTGCTTGAGTGCATCCCGAGCGAGATGTTCTAGGGAGCCATCATAAGGTACATATTTTAATTGTTTTATATCCGTAATATTTATTGTGCTTAACTTTAACCTATATAGATTTGCATGTTCTCCGTTACTTTTTATGTCCATATTTCTGGTCTGTGAGCGTAATGAATCGATTCATTCATTCATCATAATTATCCGCAGGGTTCTTCCCCCCCCCCATGAGTTATCATGACAGTGGTTGAAAAGCCCAGTTGTTGTTTTTTAAAACAAGACTGGAATATAGCCTGAGGGTTTAAAAAAATGCTTTATTTGCCACCTCATGGATGAAAAAGGTTCATCATAACCTTGAGCCTTCGAGTGTTTTTCTGAAGACTCTTGTAGCACCAATACTCCCATTCCATGATGCAGAGAAACTGCACTGTGCACGTGTTGAATGTGGACTGTGTGAAGGAAGCCCGAGCGCGCGGCTGCGTGACGATCGGGCTCAGACATCCCGCTGCTCGCCTTTCTGTTCCCTGAGACTCATCCTTATTCACCATCCCCGGGGTAGACGAGGGTTGGCGCGGCGCGGCAACAAGGAGCGCAGGGCGCCAGAATGATCCGAGTCTCCAGCTCCGCAGGGCCAGCGGCGCCCACGTGTACCGCGGGGTGGGAGGGGGGGGAGAGAGAAGCAAAGTAAGCGGGAGTCCATATAAGGCGAGGCGAGGGCGGGGCTTGAGGCCGGAGCGACGCAGGCGCTAGCCAATGGGGGCTTGGCCAAATGTGCCAGCTCCGGAGAGCGCGTCTGGTCGCTCCTTGCAAAGTTGCGAGCGAGCCGAGGAGCCCGGAGTGCAGTTGGCCGGTGGGGAGCGCGGGTGCCTCCGCTGCCGCCATGGGAGCTGGTGAGTGGGTGACGTGGGGGGCTGTCTGCCTGGGGGCCCCTTGGAGGTATCGCCTGCCTTTGCTCGGAGCTGGTTGGCGAGGCGCCCTCCGGGTTATTGCCCCCTTGGAGAGCCGCTTTGGGCGCTGCTGCCTGCCTCCCTATTTCCCCTCTGGGACACCGAGGCCTCGGGAGGATGAGAGGACCTGACCTGCCTGAGGAAAGATTGGGGCTGGCACCCCTCCCGGTCCCAAGGGATCTCCCCCCACCCCCACCCCGTGGGGAGAGGCCGTGAGGACTAGACACTCAGGAAACAGAATAGGCTTGTTCTTCTCTGTGTGGGTCTGGTTTGTTTGGCAGGGCTTAAGCTGAACCCTTCCTCACAACCGGAATCTCTCGTGAGTGTTAAGGAGCCATGGGAAGGAATAAATGGAGGGCGCCTGAGCGTGTGCAGAGTGCCTTCCCTGCAAGCCCGGATTTCAGAGAGAGAAAGAGAGTGATAGCGATTTTCAGGGTTCGTAAACATGCCAGATAAAATGCTGGTGGCTGCTTGGCAGATACTTGGGATGCCTTTGTAAGCTGGTTTGCCTTGCTGCTCTTAAATAATCTGTGCAGTAGGGTGCGTAACTGGTGTTTTATACATAATAACAGTACTTGTTAATGATAGTACCGAAAGGAAGTTCTAATTTGCACAGCGCATAAACGATGGAATTTACTGTCACAAGATGTGGTGAAGGCTACCAGCCCGGATGCTTTCTGAAGGGATTCGACAAATAAATGGAAGATAAGAGTAGCAATGGCAACTTGTCATTATGGCTGTTTAATATCTCCAGGACTGGAAACCCTGTGACTTTGAATATAACTTGCTGGAGAATAATGGCCAGAAAAGTCTACTGCCCTAGTGTTGTGTGAGCTTCACATAGGTATCTTTTCGGGCACTGTGAGAAACAGGATGCTGGACTGATCCTTCTTCATAAGTTATTATATTAGCTTAATTGTAATTGCTCAGTTTTGAAGTATTACCAGTTCAGGCAGCCAAATAGGGTGTTATAAAGGAAAATGTTTTGCTATGAGTCTTTTGACTATCCTAAATAATCAGGGCAGACATATGCCTTGCTAATTTGGGAATTTGTATGTGCTTGTGGTGTTTGAGCCCTGACAGTTCACATGTGTACCATGCTGGTCTTACACCCATGCACACCTCTCCCAAAGATAGTAGTGAGCTCTGCTGTCGGTGCAGGTTGGTGGTGGAAAAAGTTGACTGATTTCGCCAGGAATGCCTTCTGTCCTTCCAGTATATTTGGGAACTTGGAATTTTGCTTGTGCATCTAGCCCCAAATTAATAAGAAGTCACTGACCACCACAGTGTTGTTGTCAAAGGAATATTTTGCTAATTCTTCTTACTGGGGTTGCCAAAATGGAAAATGTATCCCAAGTCAACCCTGATATTGAACCCCAGTACTATAGCATTTTAGGGTGCCATATATGCACTATTATTCTTGTGGTTCAAAATTGCCATATGGTCTACTGAACAGATGTTTAAAGTGGGGATTTTCAGATTCTCCAGAATCCTTTTTGAAATACAAATGCCAGTGTCCTCTGAGGAAGATTTATCACTCTGGATTAAATGGAGGCAGGTGACAGCTTTCTGAGTGAAGGTGAAGCCAACACTCTTTGCTCTAACATCTGTGCAAACTCAAAAGGTTTGGGTTGGAGGAGAGTCAAAGTGTCTAAACAGTGGATTCCCCCCCTTCCCGCACTGTTTTGAAGCAGTTTCACAGCAAAACCAGGAAATGGAGTAATGGTGTCCTGTGACCTTTTATTATATTTAGGAGAGAATGACAATGGTTCTTTTCCTAATAGAGAAACAAAGGGAAAATGTTGGATCAGGAGTTTTGAATAATGCCGCAACAGCCTGGTTGAGGAGTCAAAAGGGACAGGACTTTTATTGAGTTGTCAGATTCTGCAGCCTGAGCCTGGATTCTAGGTTGCAGTTATGAATGTGAAGAGCAGACAAATGCAAGCAACTGCAACTTTCAATACTGTGGTGGTAGGAAAGATATATTGTTTAGCTGTGTGGAGCTTTCAAATAACAGAGGAAGTACTGAGGTTTTTCCTGGCTTTGGGAGCTTTTTACAGGAAAAGATGTGAAAGTTTTCTGTCCTTTCAAAAAATGCAGAATTTTTCTTTTCTTTTCATATGTACACCTGTCAGTTAAAAGAAATATGGGGGAGATGGAGGGAACTCCCTGTTTTGTTGGCACTGGATTGGCTTGGAAAGTCAGGTTTTCTCTCTCTGTATATTTCTGACCCATTACAAGGTTTGAAATGATGTGGTGGTAGATCTTCTTGAAGATTACCAATGTCAGAAGCAGGTAAGGTTATTTGCTATCTAAATTGCAGACCTGTACGCATTTACTTGGGAATAAGCCAGCATTTATTCCAATTTCAACTTCCCATTCTTTAAGATCTGCTGATTACTTTTTCCATGTTCCTTTTCCATCAGAGGTGCAAATACTATGTATAATGGAGAGGGCTTTCTTGGCAGTGACAACGTAGTTATGGACTGCACTCTTCAAAGAGGATCACCTGGCACCAACATTTTGGCAGCCAGACTTGTACATAAACCCACAAAAGTTGCTAGTCTGCAAAACCTATGGAGATAGTGCTGTCCCTCCTGCAGTAACCCACCACACTTTTGTGCTAGGTACACAGGAGGGAGAGACAAAGCACTTTGTGCCTCCTCCACAAGCCTGCTCACCCATCTGCAAGCAATTCCATACATATTCCTGCATCCAGTTCCTTCTTACCTCACCTCTGGCTACCAGGCTAGTGTTTAAATGAAAAGCACTCCCTAATTAAAAATAAATAAATACTCAGATGTTTTAATAGATTTTATTGACTTAATTGTGCAAGTTGTAGTCTCTTTTAAATTTTCTCTGCTGTTTAATTGTGTTTTTTATGCTGCAAATACTGTCTAGAATTTTGGTATGATGGAAGGGTGGTATTGAATCATTTGAATTTAATGAATAAAGTCCCATTTGATTACTGGGACTTACTTCTGTAAATGTACAATGGATCAAAATATAATTAGAAAAGTAGTTTATCATTTTTAACAATTATCTCCTTGCTGAGAGGTAGAGCAGAATTATTGGTACTTTTGCATTTGGGAACTGAGACTGAAGAGAGGGTCTATGAGTTCATAGTACAGTGAAGATTCGAAGCTAGTTTTCCTGGGTCAAGTCTGGCTGGCTTTGTGTGCCCTTTTGAAATAGCCTGTGAAACATCCTTCATAATCACAATTTGTTTGTAGCTTTAGCAATATTGTGTTTCTGTTGTGGGTGATGCCTGCATTGCTGCTTTATCTCTTTCATTGGAAAACTGGTTTGTTCATCTGCGGAGAACACTTAAAATAGCAAGGCTGCTTATTCTGCAAAATGTATATGCACAGCCACTTGATCTCACCTTCCATTCACGAGCAATTTTCCAGTTGAGTGGCTGTAGTTGAGGTTTGCAGCACCTGTGCTGGGATGACTGGTTTAAAGAACACGCCATTTTTATGGATCATGGAGGTTCTTCTTCCATCATTAGCTTGAGGTATCAGACTCACAAAACTGTTACATTTTGAATTCCCTAAGGATTTGGCAGTCCAGAGACAGATTGCTCTGATCTGCCACATCATGAATTGGCAAGATTAACCCCTGCTTAGACATACAGATGTGTTTTACTGGGAATTAGATGCTGTGATGGCTTTAAGTGACTCATGATGGTGTTATGATAGCATTTGACTCTGATATCTTGTTTTTTAAAAGGTTTGATATTCCAGTGTGATATGAGAAATCAGCATTCAGAATCAGTGACCTTTTATGCGTGCTTGTGAAAGGAGACCTGCAAGCAGTGCAGGTCTAATTTTTGTGTTTGCAAAGTGTTGAGTGTTAAGATTGTTGGAAGATCAGCCCAGGTAGCTGCTGTACGTGGAACTGGGGTTTGTATGTGCGTTATCTTGTCGTTCACCTTCAGCAGCAAAATGTCCTGGGCTTCTATACACATTCTTCTATCTTCACCACATTTGCAAGATTAGGATGATAAGGTTGTTGGATCTGGCCACAGGGCTGGCCCAGGACATTTGACAGCCCTAAACAAAACCGAAAATGCTGCATGCCGATGCATGTACACTGCTGCACACATACACCCACCGTCTGCGGTGAGCAAGGGACTAAAAAGAGGTGTGCGGCAGGCAGGCATTTGTGTGGGTGTGCAGGCAGATCCACCGTCCTAGGCAACCGCCTCACCCCACCTCTTGAATACCAGTTTTAGGATACTATTTCCCTTCTCCCATCTTTTGCCCCCACGTCCATCTTCTTGCCTATAGAGTTAAGCACTCCACCACATCTGTTTAGAGGATTGATGACCAAAGTCTGACAAAATCACTTTTGCTCTGTGACCTTCCTTGCTGGTGCAGTGCAGCTGTCGTCTTGTGCTGAACTGTGAGAAACAGTCACTTCAGTATGAGTTCACATTTGCCACAATTTCCTTAGAGGGAATTATAAGTATAATTAGCATAATTTCCTTAGAGGGAAAAGCAGAAAGATCTCCTTAGACTCCATAAGCCAGGGCCGGGGAAGCTGAGGCCCTCCAGATGAAGTTCTGTTGCATGGACAGTGTTCTGCCCATTAACTACCAACACTTTCTAGTGAAAGTGCTGTGCACTTTTTATCTCTTGATCCTGTAACTACAATTCATAAATAACCGGGTCTTACTCTCATATAAGTGTGCAGAACATTGCAGACAGGTAGTCTTCAAGTGCATGATCTAGCTTTGTGTCCTTGCATATGTGTACAAAGAGCTAAACAAAAATCTACTCATCTAACTGTAGCTCCTGTCTCTCCTAGCAGGAATAGTTTTGTAGTGATGGCTGTGGGATGAAAGGTTTTGGATTTTGTTCTTCGTATAAAGTGTGTGTTTATTTGCACATTGAGATGTTTTAATTGATATAGTAGCAACCAAACAGTGTGCATATTTGTATGGAGGGAGAGTACATGGATTACAGAATAGGAAATGTGATTTAAATCAGTTTGATCTTTTCTGGAAAGTTCCTTGCAGCTTGTCTTGGGAGGAGCCAGTAACCCTAGAATGTGAGGGCAAGGATGATGCTCAGAAGAAGCTGCGCAGGATGACTTGTGTAATATGCTTCCACAGTACCATAAGACCCTATTGTGTTGTGTGTTCCCCTGGGAGAGCCCAGCCCTGCAAGCTTGTATCGATATAGATTCCAAGAGGTTGTGTTGTCTCAATGAAGTGCTTCCTTTCTGCTGTTTTGTGTCAACTGTAAATCTCTAGGCTCTCTGCCAAAGTATTAGCCTGAATCTGCCCTGGCCTACTGACAGGAGGGAAAGGGTGTTAGCTAGCTAGCTGGATTGCTTTATATTCCTGTTCATATCACAGCTTGGAGCAGCAGAGAGCCAGCTTTCTCTCTGTGTGGTAGGGTTTTCCCTCTTCCAAGAGGCTCATAGCGTACTGAGCTGGGAAATGATACCTCTGTTAGTTAGATCCTTTGCTGCTGTTAGAAATAACATATTTTCTCTTTGCATTTTGTTTTCTGTTTTATTTTAAATAGTCAAACTTTACACTTCTGGGGAGCAGGATAAAAGAAATTTAGTAAAATTTTCCTTCTCTGGAACACATTTTTAAACTGGTTCGACAATTAGCTTTTTTCTGTATCCTAGAATTGACATTTCTGTCTTGGGGCCAAACTACACATGGCATTAATCACTTGGTTTTACACTGAGTGCAGGATTTTTCTTGTAGAAATGTCTAGTGTGGTATTCTGATGGGGACCCTGCAGTGGGCTGTGGGTGGGGCAGAGTTTTAGCTTTCTCTCTAATGGGATATTTTTCTCTGTGCAAATTGCACTTGTGGGGCTCCAGATGTGATCTGTGACTCCAGGGTGTGGCAGAGGGTGAAGAGCCCACTCCCAAGTCCTGCTCAGAATTAGGTCCCCCATACTGGCTGTTTCTGCAGGAAACCCCCCCCCCCACACACACAGAAAAGGCAAATAATTTGACTGGCATCACATATCTGTTTAAAACTGTTTTTTTAAATAAAAAAATTGTATTTTGCATTACTGTGACCTGCCCTGTATCTTTTTTGTGAAGGGCAGGTGAAAGTAGTAGTAATAATAGTTGTTATCATTTGGATTATTATTCTGGTTGTTGTTGTTATATTTATACCCCACCTTTCTCCCTGGTGGGACTCAAGGAGGCTTACATATAAAAATGAGAACTGCTAAAAACATAGAAAAAACAATTAAACATTGTCAGAAGTAAAACTATATACAGTACGTATATAAAATCTATTTAAAACCATACAAATAATCACAATAAAACCAATAAAAGTTTAGTCCTTATTGTGCTACTTCCTGCCTGCTATGGGATCGAAGTGGGAATTAAGCACTTTTTTCTTTTCTTTGGGTAGTGCCTGAATAACTTAGGTTCATGGGAACATAGGAAACCACCTTAGTCAGACCACTTGACCATCTGAGTCTACAATGACTGGCCATAATTCTCCAGGGTTTCAAGCACTGAGTCTCTCTCTGCTTTATGTGGAAATGCTTGGGATCGAATAGGGGATCTTCTGCATGCAAAACAGATACTCTACCATTGAGCGTTGGCCTTTCTCCAGTACCCATGGCTTGGCTCGATTCTTTTCACCGCTTGTCACTCTTGTGAAACTGCCTCACAGTTGGGGCTCCTTGGTTACCTGTGAGACACATGGCCTTTCGACAAAGAGAACTAGAGCTTTGTCCTCAAGCTGAGGAAGTGCTGGAATTCCATGTGCAAGCCAAGGCTGAGGACGCACCGGTTTCTTTCCCTCTGCAAGCAGGTGCCCCTCCAGCTCCAAGCCTAGCTAGGCAAAGGTCAGGCTTGCTGTTCCTGCCTCTGAGCCAGTGACCTACTTTGTAGATGGGAGAGCTGTATATGCTTGTGTTCCGCTCCCTCTGGAGTGAGAGGAAAGCCAGACATGGAGGACCCACCCCTCATTATTAATGTCTGCAATCCAAGCTGTTGGTTTTTCACAGTTTTCTGCTTAAGACTAAGAACTCTTTTGCAAGAGTCTTCACCAAGACTTCCTCTACTAGGGAACAGAAGCTGTCCTCGGATAAGCACAGAAATTTCTGCACAGACTAGGATAGCCAGGTGCCACGGAGGAAAGGGCTCAGATAAACTTAGATAATTGTGTAGGAGGGAGCTTTGAAAAAAGCAGCATTCCTCATTTTTTAAGTACTGTGACCTTGTAAGAAGCATCTGCTGAAATCCAGAGAGAAAGAGAAAGCAGTTTCTCAGTACAAAGAGGCAGGGACTAGTGTTTACTAGTAGGAAACAGAAAACATTGCATAATAAAGCGCTCTTGCTTTTGGGACACTGAAAATTATTCTCTGGTTACATGGAAGCCAATTGTTTTTAGCATTGTATCATCTATGGTTGTCAACTTGTTTCCCCCCCCCCTTTAATCTGACAAGTTTCTTGCCAACCAGAAGGAGCTCAACAGGTATCACTTTCCTGGATCTCAAAATATATGTGCAGCAAAAAGCCCCCACCCCTTTGATGGTGGTAGTCACAGAATGTTTTGTCAGTGACAGCAGAGAGAGACATCCACCCTATTTGCAATTTCATTGAAAGGTGATCCAGTTGTGGACTCACATTTTCCACTTTTAGGACACGTGCAAACTTTCAAATTGAATCAGACTTAGGAGCAATAAGTTCTTCCTATTTATTTCTAGAGAAACCAGCTGTATGGCAGAGCACTGATTAGGTGGCTATTGTGACAATCCATCACTTCCCTTCCATTTCCTTATCAAGATGTTCAGTTTACTAATTAGCTGGTCCTTGTACGATGCTTCTAAACTGTCATTATGTTAGGTGGGATTCAACCACATACCAGTAAATTTGGATTAAAGCTGACTTGGAACTCTTGTACAACAAGCCTACTTCCCCAAAAAGACCAAAGATAAGGAAAGTAACAGTAAAGTCCACTGGAAAGTGTGAGATAACTCTTCCTTTGACACAATGTCATTTTTCCTCCCCAGAAATAAGTCAGAATGAATGCTCATTACACAGCCAAGGTTGTCTATTCTCCTTGTAAACAGATCAGGGTGAATACTCAATAAACAGGTCATTCGAAAACACATATAGAACCACAGAGTTGAAAGAGGTCTTGTAGTCCCTCTAAGCTTAACACAGGAAATCCAGAGATGGAGCATCCTTAACAGATGTTCATCTTTGGCTTGAAGACCTCCGGTAAAGAACAGTTCACCATCCCTCTAGGTCAGTGTTTCCCAACCTTTTTTGGGCAAAGGCACACTTGTTTGATGAAAAAAATCTCGAGGCACACCACCATTACAGCCCCGTGACGTCAGCGCGCAGCGTCACGCCGGGAGGGATGCACGAAAGTGTAAGTTTCAATTTTTTCCCTCCCCCTTGCCGGGGAACCTCCAAGCTTTGGGGGTGGGGGGGAGGAGGCAGCAAAGCGAGGCAGGAAGGAGAGCGCGGCTTGGCTGGGTGAGCTTTGGCAGGGAATGAGAGCCGCGAGGCGGGCGCTGCGGACGGAGGCGCTGCCCGCCAAGCTCGCAGGCAGCCAGGCAGGCAGACGGCGAGAGCCCCGCGCTGGGCGGCCTCTCCTCGCCGCCGCCGCCCCGCCTCTTGCCGCCCGACTCGCCCGCCTCCCTCCAGGCAACATCCCGCGGCACACCAGGCAACATCTCGCGGCACACTAGTGTGCCGCGGAACAGTGGTTGGGAAACACTGCTCTAGGTAACCGTCAAGATCCTGTAACTTTCAATAAGTTTCTTCTGATGTCAAACCAAAATCTGCTTGTAACTTAAGGTGATTGGAACAAATCCTGTTCTCTGGGCAGCAGAGTACAAGTCTTTGCCCTGTTTTGTGTGTCAGTTCTTCAAGTGTTTGAAGAGTACTATTATGAGTCTCCCTCCCCTCATGTCTTCTCTCCTCCAGGCTAAAGTACCCAGTCCCTTCATAGGATTTCTTTTCCATACCACTGGCCACCTTTATTGCTGTCCTCTGGTCCTGTTCCCATTTGTTTATACTATTCTTAAAGTGCAGCACCCAAGACTAGACACAGTGTTCCAGATGGAGTCTGACCAGTGCAGAATAAAATGGACCTGTTACTTCCTGTGACTTGTAATCTGTGGTACAAGGGCACTCCTCTCTGTTACCCAGAACATGCTTCCATCAAAAAATAAAATAGGTTTTTATTAAGGCATCAAATAAATATTTAAATACAGGTGCTTTAATAATAATAATAATTGTTTGACTAAAACCTTCAGGGAGATGTGAATAGCCACACTGGAGCTATAACCTGTGTCAGTAGAGGAGCAAAGGCAGGGAGAAGCACAAAGCAGGAAAACCCACAGTGACTGTTGGAGGGAGGGTTTGTCTTAGTCCTTAATGGGTGTTGCAGGAAATGGAGAGAGTTCCACCCCCTTGGTCTGGTGGTCTCTCCTTCCCCTGCCCAGCATTCCACGCCCACTGAGCATGCTCAGTTCTCATTGACCTATCTTTCCTCCTTGCCCCTCTTTCTTTCTTTCTTTCTTTCTTTCTTTCTTTCTTTCTTTCTTTCTTTCTTTCTTTCTTTCCTCTATTTGGGTTTTGGTGGGGTGGGTGCCCCTGTACCCAATCCCAACTACATGAAAAGTTTAAATTTCTCACTGGATGTCTCTGGGCAATGCTCCCTTCGTTGGCTGTCAACATTTAAAAATAGCTTTTCATTGTGAACCTGGGAGTGACCTTTCCAGACAGTGGGATGGTTCCTATATTCTCTTGTTCCAGCCACTTTTCTCTATATATTTTTTTTAAATCCTGCTTTTCAGTCATTCTCTTTTCCCCTCCATTTGCCATTTTTCTGTGTAAGTGTAAATAAGTATAAAGCAAACTGTTACAGCTTAAACCCAGTCACATACTGCATAGTGTCCTGTATTTGCTGTATCTAGGCACAGTGATTTAACAATCCCCTGCCTCCTTAAGAACAATCCAGGGTCCCAAGTCAGCCTCCCTTCTTTTCCTTGACCTAGGAGAAACCCTGCTGCAGGCCTGCATTAGGAGCCTTGCCGGGGAGTTGCATCAAACCCGGCTAAAAGTTGCTGACACCTGTGAGGAGCCTGCATTTAGTTAACAAGGATTCAACAGACAGCGCATTGTGGAATTTTGGAATACTTTCCAAAGAGCAGTGAGCTGATGGACAATGTGGAGGAAGCAAGAGCCCAGAGGGAGAGAACTGGGGCCTTGCGGTAAAAACGTTGGATGCTGCCCAGAAACTTTAAAATCTGCCTTTTGAAATCAGTGAAAACTGAAGAGCACAGTTAAGTGCTCACGCTTCACTGATTTCCACAGGACAAGTTCAGCAGGAAAAAGTCAAGCTGTAGATTTGCTTTCTCTTTCCTGCATGGGAAGTTCTGTGGTATTTTCTGCTGTCATGATGTGATGGGGGAGGTTCTGTGGCTGTTGAATCTACTGCGGTCTCTGGCTGTGGGTCTAAGGGCAGAGAGTGTCAGGTGTGTGACGGAACGGGGAGGGGGAATTGATGGGTGATGAATTCTGGGGGAGGAATGCTGGGATTAGAGCCGAAACCAGTTCTTTCCCTACTTAGTGCCCCAGATGAGTCACTCTTCCTGTGCCCACACCTTTGCTGGGGATGAGTGAAACAGGGTGTTTCTTATGGGCTGTCTATTTACAAACAGTGAACGATATTTTTAGATAAAGTTAAACTTTTATTCCCTCTGGTGGATCACCCACGAGGATGAGGCGTCATTGAGCTCTCCTGACGCCTTTTGTTGGTTTGGCTTATGGTGAAGGCCTGGAGTGCTATTGAAATGGCTCCTGTTTTCTTTGAGACTATTAGTTAGTATAGATTAATTAACCCTTAACATGCTTAGCTTGTTCCCCATGCACCAAGAGGTGAAAGCGTAATTAAAGTTTAGGTACAGCTTCCCTTTTATAGTACAATGCCTCTCCCCCCCCCCCCCGCCACTGCTCCTGTGAGTGAATTACCCTGGTACAGTGTCAAGATTCTTTTCACCTCTTGTGTATTTATCAAGTCTTTTCAACTCTAATGTATTTTGTGTGAATGAGGAAAAGAGAAAGTACTGCATGTTAACCAGGCGCTATTCCTAAGTGACATTTTGAATTCCCTTAAACAAGTTGCACCAAGAAAATTATTAGTCTCTTGAAGAAGGTGTGGGTCTAACTTGTGTTTAGAGCTGTGTGTGGGTAAAAGTGCTAGTGGTGGGAAAATGAGCTGGCAGGGAAAGGATTAAGCATCCTTGTGTTGCTGCCCCCTGCCAAAGTTGGTTTTCCTTTCCTGATCATTCTTCACCAAGCTGTTTTTTTTTTAATCAAAAATAATATTGGGGTGTAATATATATCCACATGCAATATCTTTGTTGGCTCTAAAGTTCTTCTAACTTTGGTCTTGGTGACTGGGATCATCTGATCCCCAGTAATGGAAGGAAGCCCTTGCAAAATTAGGACTCCTGGGTTTCCTGGTATTCCACTGCCCAGAGCATTCAGGTTGGGGTCCTTCAGGAAGGGCAGCTCCTAGAGATGTTTATAAGTTAACAATGATGTTTTGCATTGCCCACCATCCTTTGTGTTGTCCTAGAAGAGGAAACAACTCAACATAGCCCAGTAGGAGAAATATTCCTGAAAGAATTGGGAGGGGAGGAAGACAATATGTTACTGCATGCAGTGCATCCCACCCCAGATCATTGGAAATAGATGGTTGATGGAGAAAGAAAGTGTTGCACTCTTTCACTGAGAATCTGCAGTTGTTATACACTCTATACTTCCCCTGTCCCACCGCTGTCATTTTCCCTGTTAGTGACAGTTAATGAATGCCAGTGTGTTCTCCATAACAGGACAGATGGTAGCCTTGGTTGGGACTTGGTTTACATTTAGAAAATTTAATGTGGGTGAAAAGGCTAACCTCCTCCTGCAGTGTCCAGATCCTCACCCCCACTCTGGCTATCTTTAAAAGATATGTAAAGACATAGGAGATTTGTGATCAGATCTCCAACATTTCATCTAGTTTAAACCCTACTGTATGTTTCTTTTGGCCGAAAGTATTGTACCTATCTATAGGAGCTTCCAGACTGTTACTGTTTTGGGTGGGATTGAATTGCATACTGGGAAATTTAGGTCGTGCAATTATAGTTGATTGGGAGCTCTTGCACAATAAACCTGCTTCCCCAAAAGATTGGACTTTTTTCAAGAAGGATTGTGTGAGAAAGTTTTAAGACAATAGTAGTGTGGCTGGACTTTGGTATGTAGTGCTGCAGAATACATTTGACTGCTTCATCTTCTCTCTTATCTTGGCTAATTCACCTAATTCCTTGTTCTGGAAAAATGTTAGGTTCCTATATAAATAGTGTGAATCCATATGAGTCTTTGTTTCACAGGTCTTAGTTCCCAAGCCTACTGAATATTTATTTTGGGTGGACAGTCTTCTCCACTTTGAACACGGATACATTGTGTGTGTATTTATGTATGGATCTGTTTAATCAGGCTTCAAGTGGGGAACTGACACATTTGTGAGGTTTTGAAGTCTGGGTGTGGTATTCAACTAAATTTTATTCAGCATGGACCCACTGAAATTAATGAACCAGACTAAGTTAGGTCCATTAATTTTAGTAAATCTTAGTTGAATACCACCCTGCATTTTCCAAACGATGAACCTTGGTTGAAATTTGACAAGGCAGTTCCATGCAGTTCTATAACATTACCTCCTTGCATTTCTGAGAGGAACCTGCTGCAAAAGAACTTGGCCTTTACCCAGATAACTCTGTTCCTGTGACTGCCTCAGCCCACATCCCACTGATTGATGGGATGGAAGAGCTGTCTCAAGTCGGCACTCATGTAGTAATTGGTGCATCCCTGGCCACGTTGGTGCACTTTCATCAGCCATGAGTGATCGGTACTGTCATTTCACTATGGCTGTGATGCAAGCCTCTTGTTTACAGTATTTAGCAATTCTTGCTACTTGCAACTTGAAGATGCATCACAGGAAGTGCTGTTCGGCTCTTGTCCTTGCCTGGGCTGGCAGAGGTGAATTACGTGCTTCAGAGCCTGCATTTCTCTTCCTTGATTCATCCATAACCAGTCATCTTTGGTATTTGATTTCACTCTTTCCGTAGCCACATGGGGCAACAAATGTTCCACTGAGAGGGTGTCTTGGATTGATACCAGCTTAGCTAAGGCCTTTTTCTTTTTTCTTTTTTGTTGGATTCGATGATCACCAAAAGAAACTGGGACCTTTGTTCCTTGAAAAGGCAAGTTGGGATGACTCCGATATTAGCAATGGTAGGAAGTCAGCGTTGGCTTTTAAAGTGCTGAGGGTTCTTCTGATGCCGTACTTATGCAAGGTCAACGTAAAACATTACAAGATCCATGCTACATGCCCTGATTAGTTAATGTTGTGGGCACCTTCATTGCTATACAATTGCTAAAGTTGTGAACCACGTCTCAGTGCCTGGATGGGTGATCATTAACAACTTCAGGTAAAGCAAGGGCAGCCAACATTTTTGGACCAAGGGCTGCCCTTCCGGGGGCCGCATGCCAATGATGGGTGGGGCCACTTTCACTTGCACATAGCTTGGGGCAGATGAGCAGGAGCAATATTATTACTCCATCTCCACTGATCAAATGATCAGTCTTAATGACGAGGGAGGAGTGATTTGCATCTGTGTCAGGATGCTGGGTTTCACCCATCCCAGTGCTGTGTCTCCTCTATTTTTTTCCACCTTATTGCTGCCACTGCCAAACTCAGTGGGGTCTTGAGAGGATCAGAAAAATGTGCTTGTGGGGAGGGGTTCAGATTAGGTTCCTGAATTATGAATTAGCCACTCCTGACATAAACCATTCATTGTTGAAGTTAAGTGGGTATGGATCAGTGAGTGCACTGAGAGCCTTGTATAAACTGCTCAGAGTTTTCTAAAGGAAGAGTGGGTTATAAGAATAATAAATAGAGGAAATGCATTCTGCTTTGTGTAGAACAGGGGCAGGGTGAAAAATCTGTAGGTGTCCAGCTGTTGTTGAACTCTTACTCCCATTGCCCCCTCCAGCACTGCTAATGTTCAGGGATCATGGAACTTGTAGTCTAGCAACATCTGGAAGGCTGTGGGTTCCCCATCTCTGATGAAAATGCTAATCCTGGAGCTATAATTCTGAATGGTGACTCAGCAATTTTTCTCACTGTATTTCACTCAAGCAGGGTTGAGAGATCTTTGATTAGCGAAAGAACCTGACCAATCCTTGCGTATATAAAATACTCTGTTGCATTTTGCAGTGGGCAAGGGCAGTGTTTACAGCCAGGAAGAAAGCACCAGGATCTTAAACTGCTGGTTGGGATGAGTGCTGTGCAGTCAGATAAAAGCTTAGCTGACCTCTTACTCCCATGGGAGACAATGTCTTCACAGAAGGCCACTGTGCACAACTGCGTCTGTGGGGCTTGTGTAGGCTGCTCAGCACGCCTGTGGTTTGGCCAGAGAACATTGGCCTTGCAGCTGGCAGGCTGATTTCATTTGTTTTATTCTCACTGAGACTCACTGAGACTCTTATATCAGGCTATGGGCCGGTGTGCAGGTATCCCAGGATACGAAGCAGCAGCTGCTGCTTTAAGCTTCCCCAGCCTCTCATGGCAATACAAGTAGCTTAGCGCAGAGATGGTGTGGGTGCACCCAACCGGACACAGTTATCTAAATGTGGATTTATGGTCAGGGCCAGCCCAAGATATTTTGCCACCTCAAGTATAGGACAAGATACATACAGGATCTAACTGGGCTTGCAGTTGAATTTTACTTCAGCAGTGTAAATTGGATAGCATCATCCACTGTGTCTGAGAACAGGGCTCTTTACCTTAGGGGGCACAGAGTGGGCTAAGTGGCACACCCAGTGCTGCCTATCATCTTCACCATTCCTTGTGTCCCAGCACCTGCTTTCTGAGGCAACAACTTCCCTCTTCTCAATGTTAGGGTCAGTCCTGCTTCTGGTATTGCACAAAACAGATTCCACATTTGTATCGTGCTCATACACAGCCCACTCACCAACACCTGCCTTGGTGTAAACACTGCTGTAGGCAGCCGGTCACATAGGTTGCCCAAGTTACAAGCCCTGGTAGGATTGGTGGAATATGAGACAGTTGATTTCTGGGGCAGATTCCTAGACCGGCGTGTCCAGAAGAATAGTGCCAGCCAGGAGCTGGTGGAATAAAGATGCAGGAAAGCAGAAACAAGGAAGGAACTCCTTGATCAAGACTAGGGAGCAACACGAACAAGGCCAGAGTTTGGCTGTGTCCCAGGCAATGAAGGAGCCAATGGCTTCCTGAGGAGGAAGGAGTTCTGGAACTTGCATTCTAATAGTTCATTGCATGCAGAGCAGGAAGATTCCCGGAATTCTGTTGATCTCTCATAATATGGAGGTAAGTACTCTGGCACTGAGAGAATTGCTGGTAAATGCCTCATTAGCTAGAGAATGTGTGGGGAATCTGTGGCCCTCTGGATTTTGCTGGACCCCAGCTTCCATCAGTTGCTGCAAACATAGTCAAGGAGTGATGGGAACTGTAGTCCAGCACTGTCTGGAAGATCACATGTTCCTTTCTCCTCAGCTAGAAAAAACCTTCTTCTTTGACGATCACTCATAGCCAAGTAAGATAGTCTTCCATAAACACGGTTTTAACAGTGAGTCCGTAAGTGATTGTGGAGGCCAGTTCTGGATCCCCACGTCCTTCCACAGTGGGGACATAGGTTTCCAGGCGGGAGTTGATTATGGTGAGGGTTTGCCAAATGTTCCTTCCTCTTACCACGTTTCTCCCTTTCGTCCTGTGGTCTTCTCTGAGCAGTGATGAAACACAAAGAGACTAGCTTGAGGTTGGTGGTGATAAGAAATGAAAGGGGAAGATTAAAAGTTCAGTTTCCACTCTGGTTGCCCTCAAATAAATGGAATCACGGGTTCAACTCACATGATACTTTTCTCCTGCACACAAGCAAACTCTTTTGTCCCTGGGATCATACTCATTTGGTGGGATTTTGTGTGTGCCAATCCTAAGCAATCTACATGCATGGTTGTATAGATTAACCTCAACATAAACTGAGCAGTATATAAATAAGCATCTCCAGCCGTTTTCTTAGTTGCTGTGGTTGAATAGGGCCTACCACTATTGTACAAATTATTGCCAGTTGTCCCTATCCATTCCTGCTTAATGACAGCTGCAGATTGTTCACATGTAGGAGCAACATCCTGCAAGCAGGGAGATAAAGGGAGTAACAGGGCAATTGTTTCTCTGCTGGGATAAGTCTCTTGTGAATATGCGTTTCCTGACCACTGGTCTCAAATGAAGCTGAGCTTTGATCTTAATGCTTCTCTTTCCTCTGCCACTTTGCTGAGTGATCCTGCAGACAGCATCCCCTGGGGCTAATGGCCTGGCTTTGAAGGATGGGTTGGTTGTGTTTCACACCTTGCCTCTGAACTTCCATGTTGGAGGAGTGGCAATCCAGCTCCTTTGTGGATATAACTAAGCACAACTAAAGAAAAATTGATTTGAGCTGTGTTATTACCTCTAACCCCCATTCCTCTCCTCCTTCCCCTCTTCCCCTTTCTGTTCTGTCATCTTAGTGCAAGTGTTGGGAATTAGAAGACTGCTAAATATGTTGTTGTTGTTAATTACATTTGTATACTGCCCTGTACCTGTAGATCTCAGGGCAGTTCACAAGTCGAAATAGTTCACTGCAGAGGTAGGGAACCTGTGCTGCTGGATTACAGCTCCCATCATCCCTGAGCATTGGCGATGCTGGCTGGGGCTGATGAGTCCAGCAACATCTGGCAGGCCACAAATCCCCTACCCATAGTATAGTGTCATGTGTTCAGCTGGAGGCAAAAATGGCAGAGAGCAGCATGTCTGAGAAGGGGTTCATGTTTACTCAATCTGATTTGTTTTATGTATAAATGTTTCGCTTTCAGTACATGGTCTACCAGTGCTCAGGAAAAAAATACAAGGTTTTGTTGCAAGCCTATTCCAATTGATATGATTAGTCCCCTGGAATAGGATTCCTCAAAGTGGAGCTTTGGATGCCATATTAGTGATGGTGGGAAGCACAGTGGATGAGAACAGGTTGTGTTGGATAGGCTTTAGTCACTGCACAGCAGGGTAGGGTGGAGGAATTTGGGAACATTTAGCTGCTTTTGTTCGTTCTTCTACAGTTAGACACATTTCTCAGAGGCAGGCAATCTTTCCTTCTCTCAAACAGTTAAGCACCACAACCAAATCTGAAAAGGGAATCTCAAAAAGTGACTTGGAAAGCTAACGTGGTCACAAGGAATCAATTTGTGCACATTCTGCTGGCTTTTGCAATTGCAGCCTGGTAATATGAGACGGTGTGTACGTGTGTTAATGCTTTGTTCTGCCATTCTGCTGTGATAGCAGGATTGCTGCAAGGGAGGGTCATGCAGACGCAGAAGTGCCTTCATTGGGTGGGCTTGACCTCAACAATGAGGAAAGCAGCGATAGCCAATGATGCTGGCAGCAGTCTCATTTTGGAACTCATGGCTTCAGGAAATTGAATCCTTTTGGGAATTTTCTCATGGAAAACATTTGAAGTGTGTTCTGGCTTTCAGCGCTGGAAAGATATTAGAACTGCCTGTCATGTGGCAAGACCACTTCTCAGCTGCCTTCTTTCGGGCAAAGATGTCAGGAAGGGCATTCTGTTTTTGAGACCCCGCACAGCTGCAGGTGGGTTGGTTGTTGTTGTTTTAATGCATTGCTGATTCATCTCCAGATTTGTGTCATCATTGTTGATGGAAGGCATCACCCATTACTCATTACTGCTGCTCAAAAACCAGCAATGTGAGGCAAACCTCAAAAAGTGTTGGGAAGCTTGTTTGCTGAAGCATTTGAGAATGAATTTGTTGTGCTGAACCTGATACATTTTGAGTATGATATAACTCAGAATTGAAGACTATGGACATTTAAACTCTCCTGCACATGATATGTCATTAATTTGAGAGAGACTTGTCTTCCCTTCCTCATGAAGACTCCGCAGGACTGCATTCCAATTAAAGAAATTTCAGTTGATTTAATTATATGAGTTAATTCGTTGATTGATCTATAGACCAAGGATGGAGAAGCAGATAGTGTTGGGTTACAGCTCCTTTCATCTGTCACTATTGGCCATGCTGAATCAGATTGATGGGCCTTGGAGTTGAAGGGCCACTAGTTCCCCATTCCCCATCCCCATTTATAGATTAAATTTGCATATGGTTAAAAATAGTATGTTTGAAATTAGAAGCATAACTTCCATTGGGCTATATCCAATGAAGTTGTACCATTAGCTTAAGAATTTCCACCTGTTCAATGGTATTTTGTATCCCCTTCCCAGTTTGCTCCAAAGGGTGAGGTATCTGTTCTAGAGGCGGGGAGGTGAGGAGAGGAGATTTGCCTGCACAAAGGAGAAGTCATTATGCTAATGGAATAACTTTGTTGGCTATATCCCCCCTTTTAAAGTAGTGCATAGATGTGACTTGGGAGAGGCATTCTCTCTCATGTGAGGGATAAGGGGGGTGCCTCATTTAAGATGTAACATTTGTGATGGATATATTAGTATTTAAACATCTGTAGATGGTTTAAGCTGGGGGTCCCTTTTTAGCCAAATAAATGCTTCATAAGTGATTAATTAGATGAACTGATTGGCTCTACTGCTGCTGCAAGGAACACCCAACTACTGCAGCAAAGGAAGGTGACAAAACCAGCCCTCATTTGGCATCATTTTTTTCCTGCCTTTAGGACAGGAAGGCCTAACTTTTCATACCAAGTGAGCTGCAAAAGTGTTTGGACATTGAACCCACAGGCCACACACTGCCTTGTCACATGGGGCAGGGGGTTGAGGCCAAAAATTCACACCTCCCCCTGCCTTCACACTGCCATGCTGGTAAGTGAGGCCCTGGACTTTGGGAAGGATGCTCTGGCAGTGTCCTAGAGCCCTCTCACCTCCTTTCCAAAGCTGAGAAAGCACTGAGGAGGCTTTGGGAAGGAGAAGGGAGGACTCTGACCCTGTCAGAGCCCTCACAGCTCCTCCCCGAAAGCCAGCACCTCACTTACCTGGCTATCGGAAGGAAGTGTGAAGGTTTGGAGGAGGCATCAAGTGTTGCTGAGGGCCACCCAAAAAGGCCTCAAGGGCCGCATGTGGCTCTTGGGCCATGTGTTGGACCACCCTGCTTTAGGAGAACATCAGTTGCCAGCCATGGGGGACAGGGACAAAACCAGCTGCCCAGTTTTCCAACATCAATAATTTCCCATATGTTGATTTTAAATGTTTGTTATTTTTTGTTATTATTTTATTTACTTCATTTATGAATTGCTTCCAATGAGGCATTCTGAAGCAATTTACACTTCAATAAAAACATTAACAGAACAACTGCATACACAGAAATAGCTAAAACAATACACACACACACACAGAGTCATACCTTGGGTTACAGACGCTTCAGGTTGCGCATTTTCGGGTTGCATATCGCGCCAAACCTGGAAGTACCGGAACGGGTTACTTCCGGGTTTCGGTGCTTGCTCATGCACAGAAGCGCTAAATCATGCAGAAGTGCTGAATCGTGACCCGTGCATGGACAGACACAGTGCTGTGGGTTGCAAACATGCCTCCCGCATGGATCACATTCGCAACTCGAGCGTCCACTGTATATATGTAGATAGATAGATAGATCAGAAAGCAAAGTCCCCACCGGAACACCTATATTCAAAGCAGTGATGTTCCCTGCATAGAATCATGCCAGATAGGGCTGTAATTTTCTTAATTAAGGGAAAATACAGTCATAACCTAGATGACTGGCTGTTGTAATTTCTCCATGGTATTTCAGGAAGCCTAAGTATTTAAGAGCACAACTTCAGAAAAACCTATCTATGCCACAAAACATTGTAAATCAAAAAGCTCAATGTTGTGGAATCAAAGCTGAACAGGAAGCACTAGGTTCTGTCTGTCTGAACAGAACCTGAACATTGTAGTCTCTCTCTCTCTCTCCCCCCTCTCTCGGGCAGCAGCATTTCTTGGTATGTATCAGATTAATCTGGATTACTTTGTCTCCAGGAAGAAACCTGTTCTGAACCAGCAAAACTTGCCACAAGTTTCTCATCTGCAGCCTTCAGCGAGAAGGTCTGAATCTGATGCTCTCTTTGGTGCACTTACACTGGTCTTCAAGCTGGATGAGCCATTGAGAAACATAAGCAGCCAATCAGTCAGTTGGTCATATAGTCTGTCTGGCAATGGTGCTTCAGAAAGGAATCTTTCACAACCCTATCTGGATATGTCTGGGATTGAACCTGGCCCTGTAAACTTTTGCGTGCTAAGATTGTGCCCTACCTCTGTGCTACACCCCTTTTAAAATTGCAACACCATTATAATAGAAGGAACTTTATTATTACAGCTGGGGTTTCCCCACATGGAAACTAACATAGGAGATATATGACGGGGTGGGGGGGAATCCCTGCATTAGTTAGTAAAGAGACAGGACGCTGATATAGCTGTATCAGCTCTTGTTCTTGGATTCTGATGTATCTGTTATATATCTGGTTCAGCCTCACCTCAATCTGGGAGGGTCTTGCCAGTTGTTAGAATAAAAAGTTGTGGGTCAAATATATGGGGTGGGGAACCTGTGACCTTCCAAATGTTGCTGGACTCCAGCATCTATCAGCCCCAGCCTGCATGGTGAATGGTCAGGAATGAGGGGAGCTGTAGGCCAGCAATATCTGTAGTCCAGCCTTCAGACTCGGAAGGTTGCAAAGTTTGTAAAAACATTTGTAAGGTTGCTGCTGCTTAGGGTGTCCTATTGAAGGAAATATCTGAGCTGCATCGCTCAGAAAACATTTGGGAGAGACTGCATTAAATTCTTTTGGAGCGGTTGTCTGCCAGTTTGTCTGACTGCATGTTATAACAGCAACGCTCCTTTAAAATCAAAGACTGGGTCAGCTGCTCTCTGCTAAGCACATTACCAGAAAAGAAAAGTAGACAAAAGTCACTTGCCTTGATGGCAACCACAACTACTTAGTCTGCAAGCCTGTGCAAGTCCAGACATTAGAGTTCTATTCTTCGCATTGGGTGTGGTTTAATAGACGCCCATGCAGGGCTGTGCCTCAAGCAAGAAGAATAGCCAGCTATTTTAGTTAGTTAATTCTCAGAGATAGATGGGAATGTGAGGGGAATGTGAAGTATTTGGGAACCTTATCGGTTTCCAAGAGTAAATCACTAAATACGAGTTGAGAAGCCTGCTTTGAGAAAGAAGTTTTTCCTAAAGTTGTGAACAGCCAGGCAGTCAAGGACATGTCATAGTCTGGAAAATGTCCTTGAACAGAGGACAGCTGAAGAATAGAGGCAAGGAGGTGCCAGAGGTTCCTCATCCCTCCTGTAGATTTTGGGTGCAACAAACAGCCTGTTCTTTTTTCTTTTTTTAAGCTGTTAGAGTCGGGGCGATGGGGTTGAACATGTATCGTGTGCCCAGGTTTCCAACAGCAATTCCTGTAGGCTAGTTCCATCTTGGAAATGATTGGTGCCTGCTGTTTTAAGTGAGCTGCTTTGGGAATGCATATGCCAGGAGCAATCCTGGAAGTTCTCCCCCACCACTGCCAGAGAAAAAGGGTGGAAGACTTATGTGCAAGAAGGAGTTGGGTAGAGAAGGGGAGCACCAGTTGGGGGTCAGTGGTGGCTTTTGCCTTGAGTAGCTGAGACTGGCTCTATATCTAGGGCTTCATTTGTGCCAGGGTTTAGCCCAGTGCCAGAGCTGGGTTTTGGAAAGAGTGTGAAGTAATGCTAAGTAGTGGCTGTGAGCAGTTTCCCTTCACTAGTGAGTAAGCACAGCCCATCCACCCCACTCTCCACCCACCTACATGTGCACCAATCTTTATGTATCTTTCCTTTCAAAAGACGATTCAAGGATGCTGGCTGCCTGCAGTTGGAGGAATGGGAAGAACTTGCTTATTAAACCTAAACTCCCCCTCATTCTGCACATTTGCTGCCAAGGAGCTGGGCTTCCACCACAGATGGTCGGGTCTTCAGCCAGTACAAAGCTCTGGCAGCTCTCTTTTTAGAAGTTGGCCACACTGTCAACATAAACCGTGAGCATCTTGGTAGAGCAGCCTTCAACAATCTAGTACCTTCCAGATATTATTGGATTACAACACCCAGCAGCCCCAGCAAGCATGGTCAGTGGTCAGGGATGATGAGCAACAGGTTACCCATCCCCACTGCACTGATTCCTTACTGAATTGATTCCTTGCTGGTATTCTCCAGGCAGCTATGCAAGAGGAGGAAGAGGGAGTACTGGGTGAGTAAATGATAGAGGGAGGCGAGAGACAAGATGGAGAACTAGCATTTGATTTGCTGGTGTGCTGATCTGACAGTTCAGCTGTGATGATGGGCTTGCTGTGCTGTGCATCTTCTTTTTGAATTAGCATCTTCTTTTGCCATATTGGAGAACTCTTTGAGGACTCTCATAAAAACAACAGATCCCAGGATGTATTAAGAAATTATAGTATCGTTAAACCGATATAGTTAATTGGGATGGGGAAAAACAATCGTAGCTGGCGTGTGTGTATTCTCAGTGGAATTACTGTATGTGTATAAATGTTGCTGCTGCTTTGCCTTTGACAACATTATTGAACAAGGAAGACCCTCAGTTTTCTCGGTGAAACTGAAGTAACATATTTTGGTGGCAATTAGAAGAGGATCAAGGTCTAAATATATTTCGGTGAGAAGAAAGGCTCCCCTTTCTTGCTGAGTTCTTTGAGAGTGTGGTACAGGCCACTTGCACTGGATCAAGCCCCATGCAAAGCTAAGCTTTGAAACTGTAAGGCTCATATGAGACACAGATGTGGCAGCTCTTGTTTTTGCACAAGATCTATGAGGCTATATCACGTTATTTTTTTAAAAAAATGATGTCCTGTGTTGTTACCTGTGTGATGTGCTGCAACCTGTAGGAGCTGAACCTGCTTTACATGGTATTACTACTTGACTCAGCTTCTCACACTCAGCTCCAATCAGAAGATAAGTTAACAAAGATCCACGTTGGTGTTTAAGCCATAGTAATTACCACCACTCTACTGCATTTATATCACTGTAGGTACGCAGGGAGAGCTAATTATTGCATATTAAGAGCACTGTCCCTGTAATGTAGCATATGTTTTCCTTTGTTTCACATGGCTTTTCAACCTTTGATGATGATACTAATAAAAATACTTAATATTTACTTTAGGACAAGGGTGGGGAACGTGTGGCTCTCCAGATATTGTTGGACTCCCAACTCCCATCAGCATGGCTGATGGTCAAGGATGATGTGAGCGGTAGTCCCACAACACCTGGAAGATCACAGCTCCCCCAGCCTCCCCTGCTTTCAAGTGCTTGAGCTGTTTCATGTACATTAGCTTAGTAATCCTTACCAGAGCATTGTAAAGTAGGCCAGTGTAATTATTCCCATTTTGCAGATGTGGGTGGATGGAGCTGAGACTCGGACTACATATTATCTTGACAAATACATATTTCCAAGGTCATGTTTGCTGAGGTAATGTGGGGGTAGAGACAGCATTTGCATGGGGTGTTTTGGTAGGAGAGAGTGCTGCTTCCCTGATTAAGTCTTACAGGATTCCCCGCCCCCTCAATCAGGCTTGTTTCTGGTTTTGGACCCTGGGCAACTGCCTAATAGGGACTGATGAATTATTATCAGGGAGTATCTATAGTGGGAGGTCTGACTAACAGCAGGTTCAAATGCTTATGGAACCTTTGACTCTGCTGAAGATGTCAGCATGGCAGAATCACCTCCATGATAGCAATAGTTGGAAATTGCTGTAGGATGCCTTTGCTGAATAAGGTGTGCTTGCTTCCGTCTTTTAGATGAGGCTGCTTCCCTTCAGAGGAGGACAGTTGGGAGGGAAGGCAACAGAATGGGATGGGGTGAGAGAGCAGAACTTACATGTTCAGCAAAACAACAGCAACATATCATAAAATTCTTTCTCTACTGTAAGCACTTCAAGCTCAAGCAGCATGCCTGAATGCTCCCACATGTAAAAACAAAAACCTCTTCTACACAGAAAGATATATCATCACATTCCCTGATGCCAAACTGCATGCAGTACCCCTCTTTTTAAAAGTGGAGGAGTATTTTTTACATCAATAACACATATTGATAGGACATCCCTTCCCACAATATGAAATGGTACAGTCTCTGAAGGTTACCTGGTTTTGCTGAGTGTATAGATTAGCCAGTCTTCATTTTGTGCCACTTTTCTAGGCACAGGTATGGGCTTTTTTAAGCTTTGTGTCTGAGTGTTTGGTGGTTTTTTGTTTGCAGGCGCTTTCCCTAGGGAACCCATGTCTTACCACTGAATCAGAACAAATGGCAATCTTGTTTTCTGCAGATTGTCTTTTGCTATGATTCAGCAGTAAACTGAGGGTTTTCCCAGGGAAAGCGCCAGGACGGGTAGAAAAACCCACTTGGACATGCAGCTTTAAAGTGCAGATGTGTGTTTGGAAAGTGTGGCACAAAATGAAGTCTGGATGAGCCCTATGTCTGGCTCTGAATGGAAAGAACAGGATGGAGAGAATTTGTGCCATATTACCGGGGAAGGAAATGGCTGGGCAATGTCTTCAGGCAGACAGGCAACATGATGAACATTTTGGGGTATTTTGCAAGAAGTTGGAGGCTGTTCTCACTATTTGGGTTCCTTTATTCGTAGTCTCTCTCCCACCGCCACCCCAGCTAGCCAGACCCCCTTGCTTCTCTTGGGCTCCGTGATCTCTAGAGATGTCAGCAGCTGTTCCTTGGGGAGGGGGGAGAGAGAATTATCACTCAGTGCCAGCCTGTTACTTTGGGGAGTGGCCACATTGCTGCTGCTGCTAATCAAGGCCACACGAGGGTGTGTGGAAGAGGCCGACTCCCAGATGCTCAGGATGCTTTGAGGCAGGCCTATTTATAGTAATTTTCTGTGTAGGACTGGAAAGGAACCTCCTGAAACCCTGGAAGGAAGGGAGCCCCAGCTGCTTTGCAAAACAGCACAGCCTGATGGAGGAGGGGAAGGGCTTTCTTTGCCTGTCAGGGTGGGTCTTGCAAAATGGTGGGCATTTCCATCTGGGTCAAAGCACCGGGCAGCAATGTGGGCAGCAATATGGGTAGGTGTGGGGTGCCTGTCAAAAAGTAAAGCTAAAATTCAATGCAAGGAGTTCTCCACAGACTGGATAGCTCCCACTGTCTCTAATGCCCTTGTCCTAATCAGGACTAAATTAGCCATGGCTCATCCTAAGG
The DNA here is from genome assembly GCF_964188305.1 of Podarcis bocagei. Classification (NCBI taxonomy): domain Eukaryota; kingdom Metazoa; phylum Chordata; class Lepidosauria; order Squamata; family Lacertidae; genus Podarcis; species Podarcis bocagei. The sequence goes on from NC_138129.1 coordinate 36,008,372, forward strand.
AAAATGCTGGGGGTCTTTGTCATTTTAGAACCCCCATCATCAGCACTCATCTATACAAGTTTCTAGAGCTCCCAGTTAAAGAGGGAAGCTTGGAAACGTGATCTGTGACTCCTGAAGTCTCTGAAAGTAGGAACCTTTCTGCACCTGAGGCTTTGCTCAGTTCCCCCTCCAGGTCTCTCTTGAGTGTTGGTAACAACCTGGTAGCTCTGTGAGCAGAGAAAGGGCTGCTGGCTTGAAGACCTCTGCTGCTGGTTTATGCCACTTCTGGTGGGTGGTGCAGTTGTTGTTGGTTGTTTATTTGCTGGTGTCAGAGAACACTTGCACTGGTCTTGTCCTATGGAGATGGGAAAATATTATGGGTGTTTTCTTCCTGCAGTGTTGTGCAACTGCCCTGGAGAGTGCAACCACAAAGATATATATTAGTACCGGTAAGTATGCTGTAGCAAACCCCAGAACACCTGGTGCTCTTTCTTCAGTTTCTTTACCTTAAGGGCTTACAAGAGCATCTTGGGCAGCCTTCAGAGGATCTTTACTGGGATCTGAAGCAATACTGGGCCTGGGAGGATTCTTTCACCCACCTGTGCAAATGATGGGAAAACACAGCAATCGCCCTGTCATCACCATGCAGGGTGTGGGGCAGACAGAAGCCTGTGAACCAGCTCTGTTGGGTCCAAGACTCGCCTCTGCCACCTCCGCCTGCAGTGGCAGTGGGTGGGTTGCATCACTGTCTCGACCTGTTTTCCTGTTTGTGAAATACAGACAGCATCAGCCTCCAGCTGTGCCTTGGGACTCAGGAGGCCTTGTTCATCTTTTCAGCAAGTGTGCTGAGTGTTGCTGAGCAAAAGAAGACTGTGGTTGTGGTGGGATTTCATACTGAGGAAAACCCTGTCCAGTCCAAGCAAGCAAGCACAAGCACTTGTGCAAACTCTGGGGCTGCAGCTCGTTCTGTTGTAACTTAGTCGCCTTTCAACCATGGTGGTTCAGATGCCCAAAATCTGATGGTGGCAGAGGTGCTGCTTTCCCACTGCTCCCCCCCCCCTCCTGTTGAGGATCAGTGGTAGACAGAGCTGGAGTGAGCATGGGTGGGGCAGAGCCAAAAAGGAGTGAGTGGGGCCACCCCTTCTCTCTCTTTCTGAAACCCCCTTCTCTCTGTGTGTCTCTTTCCTTCTATCTCCTGCCTTCCCCACCCCGCAGGCTGCCAAGAGAGGAACAGATCACTCTTGCCAGTGGTATGAATTGATTCCTTGCAGAGAATTCCGCCCCCATCTCCTTTCAGCTTCTCTCTTCCATATCCCACTTCTTGCCTACCCTCCCTCTGGGCTCCCCCCTATTGCCCCCCTCAATTAGACTATGGGCTGCAGTCCCGTCCCCCCCATGCAATTCCCTGGCTATATTCTGCCTCCATTGTTGGAGGCAGTGTGCCCTTGAATGCTAGTTGCTGAGAATTACAAGTGGGAAAGTGGTGTTGTACTCAGGTGCTGCTTACAGACTTCCCATAGGCATCTGCTCGGCCAATGTGAGAACAGGATACTGGACTAGACAGGCCACTGGTCTTTTCAGCAGGCTCTCTTTATGTTGCCCTCAGTTCTGCAGCCACCCAATAATATGCAGTGAACTAGCCAGAAGTTTCATTTTTTTTTCTTTGCCCTCTCCCTTTTCACATTCTATTCTCTTTACTTCCTGGATTGAAAGAAGAAAGGCTTTTGCATAAATACCTTCACAGTAAGAGCACCCGATAGGTTGTAACAGCAAAAGGAACATAGAAGCGTTCTGTAAAATGAGAATAATAATGACGTTTCAAAATGCCAAGTGCTGTATTCATTAAAAGGGTTGAATATGTAGTTAGTAGTTACGAAAGGTGGCTGGGTGCAGAGTTTCACCTGGCTGCTTAATTTCTAGATCTGAGGGAAGCTGAAATGGGTGAGGTATTCAAAGCCAATCCCTGACACAGCTTGGAAATGTTAGACTTCCGTTTATTGCTCGTGCTCAGGAAGTTATTACCTTATGTGCAGAGGCACACATTTGCTTTGGTTATTTAGGTATACGCTTAAGCTTTTAAGGTATACCTAAAAATATAAAATGTGTGAACAAGGCAAACATGTGGACTGTACACTTGTCAGAGAGCTGGGACAGGCTGGAATTCCAGGTCAGGTGTACATTCAGTTGGAAATCTGGGTTTCCTGCAATGTACAGAAAGACCCTTGGAGTAATTTAAACAAACCAACAAACCAAGAGTGTCTTGTGACACCTGATGGATGGACTGGTTGATTGTGTCCAAAGCATACGTTTTGCACCCCTTCTGATGGATGTCCCGTTTCTCTCTTTTTCTTCAGGGTGCCGTCAGAATATGTTTCCCCTTTCAGCACAGTTGTTGGATTACTTTCCGAACTGGATTTGACTGGAAACCCTCAGCATCTTGACTCTGGAATTACAAATCTCACTTACTGCAACTGGGAGGCAACGTGCTGTGATGTGAACTTACGTTGCCTGCCATGCACCCCACGGGCAGCACAGATCCTGGCTTTTCCCGCACTGCTGTGCAAACCCTGTCTCGTAGCCACTGCCGGAACATAAAACAAAAGATTTCTCAGTGGGAGGGTCGGACTCAAGGGGGTTGCCAGGAGGAAAGACAGAAGCCTCAGGACTTTGGGGTCAAGTATGGTCAAGAGAGCAGGAGACAGACGGTGGGACTTGGGCACAGCAGGCATTCAGAAGGACTAGCAAACATTCAGAGCCTTGGCTTAGATTTCCGGGAAAACTCTCGCCTCTGCTGTGTGACTGAGGAGGAAGAGGAGAGGCTCCAAGAGGCTCCAGAGAGCCCCTTGGTTGAGCAGCTCCCCAATGGTGTTATATCTGAAGGAGAGGATGAGGCAGACTGGCAGGGGGAGAGGCTCCCTCCAGGGAACTTCTACACCTCACGGGAGCTATGGAAACAGATAGAAGCCCTTCCTCCCGACCAAGTCCTCGCTCTGGCTTTGGACCTGAAAAGAAAGCGGGAAAGCTGTGGCTCAACAGAGAAGGAGCTGAACCTGGCTCCAACAAAGAGCTTGGAGAACATCTACTGTGACGTTGAAGGTCAGGAGGGGCGACCAGCCATCAATCCGGTACCCAAACCACGAAGGACTTTCCGATACCTGTCTGAGAAGGACCACACAGATTGCCCTAATGGAGGCTATGCCGAGAGGAAGGCGCCAGAACGTCAGTCTAATGGTGGCTGTCCTGCCTCAACCTCCTATGATACTGGGCAGAAAGTGGTCAGCAGAGGAATCCGAAGCAGATCCAAGAGGTGGGTGCCAGGTTGATCTCTCTGGTCCTCTTATGCAAGTAGGTAAAAGTAAAGGACCCCTGGATGGTTAAGTCCAGTCAAAGGCGACTATGGGGTTGCAGCGCTCATCTCGCTTTCAGGCTTAGGGAGCTGGCTTTTGTCCACAGACAGCCTTCCGGGTCATGTGGCCAGCATGACTAAACCGCTTCTGGTGCAACGTAACACCGTGACGCAAGCCAGAGCACACGGAAATGCTGTTTACCTTCCCGCCAGAGTGGTACCTATTTATCTACTTGCACTGGTGTGCTTTTGAACTGCTAGGTTGCTGGAAGCTGGGACAGAGCAACAGGAGCTCACCCTGTTGCGCGGATTCAAACCGTCAACCTTCCAATTAGCAAGCCCTTGAAGCCCAGTCTAAGCGTACTCTTCTCTCAGTTCCCCCCATTCATTCTTCCATCATCAGGAAATCGGAAAGGTTCTCCCATCTTTTAATATTTCTATTCGCAATTGTAACAGAAAAAATGGGGGGGGGAATAGATTAAAAAAACAAAAATAAATTTCCAGCTGACTTTTCACAGAAAGAGTATTTCATCATTCCTGTTTTAGTATACATTAATATAATCAGTCTAAATAGTTGTCTAAATGAAACTGACTATTACAACCCATATGTTCAAATGTAGATGTATATTGCACTACAACTCCCATCATGCCTGCCCACTGGCCATGCTGGTTGGGGCTGATGGGAGTCCAGCAACTCCTGGGGCAGGAACAGGTTTCCCCATCATTGCCTTAAGGCATGAAAAACAATTTCTGAGAGAAATTATGTTAAAAATGATCTCACCCCTTTCTATTGTCTTTATACGTTCTGAATGGAGAAGAACTGAAGACAGAGCTGCATAATACTACTTTTTCTAAAAGTGCAGTTTTATGCTGGAAATTCTCCAAAAGGAAAACAAACATTTCAGTCAGCTCTAGACAGGGGCAGCAGCCCTTTAACAAAACATAGGAGATGGGCATGTTATTGCTTGTGAGGCTTGTGTGATGATAAGGCAACTCTATGCTTTGTTTGCAGAAAGTCCTTTGAATTTGAGGACATCCAAGGTTACCGAAACCGGCTAGCAGCCATTGAGTACCAAAAGCTCCATGAAGAATTGAATGGCACCACAAGTGTCCGCCTCTATTGCACGCAATCGGAGGACAACCTCTATGAGGACATTATTGGTATGTTGCAAAGTTCACTTGGAGGAAATGAATTGTACTAGTTTGGAGCCGACCTGTTGAACATGTTTATAGATGCCTGTTTGTAGAGTGATATAAAATACCACTTCTCTGCTGCAAAACAGCAAATTGAACAGAAGCGGGTGTGGGGATTTGCAGAGCATGCTGCTGCTTTGTGCTTTCTTCCTCCCCATTTCCTTTCTGTTAGTTCACAAGTAGGCACCCTATGGGCCCTCATGCCATTTTATGCAGCCCCCAAACCTGCTCAAGCTGCCCCATTCTTCCATCGTATCAGAGTTCCTTCATTTCCTCCTTATTTTTCCTGTTTTCTTTTTAAGTGTCTCTTCCCCCCCCCCATTTCTGTGTAGTTTCAGAACAATTTGAAGGGCCACATTTTATCTGATAGAAATAATTGATGTATTCTCAGGAGCCTTTTCCTGGTTGTACAAGCTTTGAGAAAGGAATGTTTTCATCTCAGCTCTCTGAGAACAAATTGATAGATTTCTGATGTTTTGTGTGTTTGTGTGTGTGTGTGTGTGTGTGTGTGTGTGTGTGTCTATAGCATACCAAAGCCAGAGAGTAATCATTTTCAAAACAGTAGCTGTATTTTTCTGTTGTACCAAGAAAATCCTGTGCATGACCTTTGACATCTTAATGACAGGTGGGTTGTCCCTCCCACCTGCCAAGTTTTGCCTGTGTGGTTGGGCTTCAGCTCCACAGCAGGACTGAACCCGCCCCCCATCAACCAGTAGGTGGTGAGCTGAAACCTGCTATCTGCAGCCACTGGCTCTGTGCATGAGTTCCTTGCTACTTGCTTGCGTAGCAGAACAAGGTAGAATTCACACCCTGCCCATCAGCTGATTGACAGGTGGCTGTGGTTTTGGAAAATGGTCCTTGTGGGCTGAATTGGAACCCCTGGTGGGCCAGGATTGTCTTTTGGGCCAGAGTTTCCGCTCCTCTGCTATAGACATGGTCCCAGTTTGTGCCTTTTGTTGTTGCAAGCATGTTGGTATTCTGCCTCTCTCCTTCACGATACTCCCTTTTCCTAGATCCTGCTAAGGAGAACCTGTATGAAGACATCAAAGTGAAGCCTCTCTGGAGGATCCCCTCTGCTTGGAAGCTGCCTCCTGCCCGGAGCACCATCAAGCCTCCCAAGGTGAAGGTCCATTTCTCAATGTCTGTTCTCTGCATCCCCACCTAAGGCTGGATTTTGTCCCTGCACTTCACAGGAATTCAGTTGACTAAGATGGAATAAGTTCAGACATGCACAGACTCAGTGGCGTTGAGCTAAGTGTTTGAACTGCTTCCATTGAAAGGTTTTGTGTGTTTGGGGTGATTGCAAACCTGTGACACTGTGGCTTTGACCACTCTTGGCTGTTATTGACTGAAGATTGCACGTCTGTGAATTCACCATTAGAGAGTAAAATGCTGCTTCGCTATGCTGTGTTAGCATTAGCTTGATCTCTCCTTGTCCGAAGACAATACTCTGCACTCCCCACGCAGGGAACAAAAGAGGAAGGGGAAATTTGTGCATGCATGCTGAAGCGCATTCACGATCTGTGGGTTAGGAGCATACCTCCACACACATGCGCTAGGGTACTCTTTTGGGGAGGGGAGCTTGTGCTGCCTGGGGATTAAGCCATATGCCCAGTATCTACAGCACCACAGGGGTCTTCGTAGCAGTGCAGGGGAGGCACTTTGTTGCCTAAACATGTGCATCTGTGTATGCTTCCCTTTTCAGACCTCCTACTCACTGTGATTTTACCACCTATAAAATAGGGAAGTGCATTTGTTCAAGACTGAAAGCTGACGCTTCTCCATCCCTCCCACTTGTGAAGGAATGAGCCTGAGGCGCATTCACAATGCTAGCCTTTCCCATCCTTGTGGCCCTCCAGCCCTGAGTTGTTGGTCTTGCTGGCTGGGGCTGATTGGAGTTCCAACAACTTTTGAGGAGCCAAGAAAAGGTTGGCAGGCACTTAAAGCCTGTGTCCTTGGTTCCCATTATAACTGACTTGAAATGACACCCACCCCCTGCTTCTCCAGTGACAAATCAGGGAGATTGTGTTAGCTGCTATTTTGCCCCAAAATGATTTTAGGGGAAGAGGACAGTCACTAAGCTAAACAACTACTAAATGCACAGGTGTGTAAATCAGGAGAATTGGGCAGGTGGTGGGAGAGGAGGCAGGCCTAATTAGATTTTCCCACTGCTCAACTAATGGGACTTTTCGACCTGTGCTCTTCTCCAAACCAGGGATTGTTCCCATGCCTGTTAGACACTTCTACTTCATTGTCACTACCATAAAAAGCAGGCAGCCTATTTGCAGAATTCTTGTTCATTATTGGTGCCTGCCCACATTCAGCTTAGAGGGAATCACTTTCCTAGTGAAACCTTTTCACTCTCAACCATGTTTTTATTTTATTTTTGGTTTTGTGCAGCTACCCCCGAAGCCACACTTCCTTCACCGCAAAACCTTGGAGCTAAAGACCACAAGGATCTGCCTGCGTGGGAGGCTGCCAAAGGACACAACTCTACCTGTTACGCTGACGGAGTGGAAGTTCTTCAAAGCAGGCGAGGCTGGAAGCAGGAAGAGGAAGAATCTACCTCGGGTGAGGAAGCACGATTCAAAACTTTGAGGGTCCCACCCCGGGGGTGGGGGGTGGGGGTGGGGAGCAGCAAGAGGAGCAAGAGTCTTTTCTTTCTTTCCCTGCTCATGCACCACCCCACTCAGCTCTGGGAATGGTCCTGAGCATGAGGAGATCTTCACCCTTCCTCTGCAGCAATGCTGAGCAGTGATTTGAACCTAGTTCAAATCTAGGTGCAAGTTTCAGCTAGCTAGTCCTCCTTGTGGAAGCCCATGCCTGAATTAATTCCACTCCTTTGTTTATTTGGATGCTGCTGTCCTGCTGTGCATAGACAGCTATTCAGGCTGATTAGCAAGTGGGCACAGGCAGTATGTGGCAACGTGCAGTTAATATGCAGCTAACCCCCATTCACTTTGGAAGTTTAATTCTGATTTTAAACAAGTGATCAGTGCTGCTTGTAAAGGCTCAATATGACCCTGAGTTCATTTTATTCTGCCTAGGCTCATGTAGCTTATTCCTCTGGAGTGGCTTACTCCGGATTTAACATTTTAACCTCCAAAGTGTTTTGTGGCTTAAAGCTGCTGAGCAGTTTATTAGGAATGAGACAGTTCCATAAAACTTGAATATCATTTTCCTGATGTGTTTCCTGCCGCTCCCTCCCGTGGGTGAGTGAGTAACAGAGATGCATGACTGGTGTAGTCGGCAAACTAAGATTCGCTTCTGATGCTGCCTACGCACTGGAGAAATTGGACTCCTGTCCAGCTAGGGGTCTTTTTATATCACCTCGCATGCATCTGTATTTTTAAAAAATCAGTGCACAACACACACCAGTTCTCTTGGTAACCCTACAGTAAGAAAGCATTGCAAAAAAAAGAGATGTGATTCAGATATTGTTGTCTAGCTAGGGACCTGAGCAATAAAAGCTCCCAATTCTGGCATCTACTTTAGGCCAAAGGACTGAGCCGGCCCACGCAGCCTAGTAAAAATCTCTTTCTTCTGTGGCAGAGGGAATTGGGGGTAGGAGGAGGGAAGGCTAGCATATTCCCCAGGCCAGACTTGTTGCCTTTTCCAAGTGTTACACATCAGCATTTCTTGGAGTGTGCAAAGATGATTATAAACGTTGTGCCAAGAGGAATGATGAAATGTCCCACATGAGTGCCCTTTGTCAGACAGAGACCCCTAAACAGCCTCCAAAAGTAAAGGAGTAATTTACTGACAGGGAAAATGCATGTTGTTCTCTCACTCTGAACTCACAAGATTGCTGGAGTGATGCCCAAACACACTGTGGCAAAGAATCTTGGTCAACCCCACCAGAGAAGCATGTGCTACGTTCCAGCATCCTGACGCCATATCTGCAGCTCTCAACCACTTTTCCTGGGTTCTTGAAGCTGCTGACAAATGTGACAGCCCTGTGACTGCCAGAGTTTGTGGCAGCTGGCTTAGAAAGTGTGGGGCAGGGAAACATGTTTCCAAACCACAGTGCTTCTGTGGCAAAAAAGGTGTGTGGAAAGTCTCAGCTACCTGGCATGCACACACACCCCTTCTCCCCTTTGGCATTTTGCATGTTTCGTCTCAACAAACACCAGTGTAACTGGGCTACCATTCGCTACAAGTGTGAAGTAGCTCTCAGATTAAGATCAAGGCTGGGAAAACTCTGCAGGAGCGGAAGAGAGGCAGGAGGAAATGGATGGAGGAAGTGCAGCGCTTCCTGCAAAAGGGCAGCAGTGCCCTCGGGTTGTGCTGCACACTATTGTGCACCGCCCTGGCCCAGGAGCAGCCGAGCAGATTGCTGCTGCGGTTCCTTCTTCCTCTGCCCGCCTGACCCTGCTTGGGTTGCCGAGGTCAGGGAAAGGGTTGGGACTGTGAGCAGATTTACCTGGTGCTTGCCTCTTGCACTTGTGCATTGCTGGTGGTGATGGGAACGACTGGTCCCCACCCTGTGGCCTGTGCTTGGAATGTCGAATGCATTCTTAAAGTCGGGCAAGAGGGAACTTGGCCTGCGTGCCGCGCCTTTCAGGCGGCAAAGCAGTTCCACAGGAGATGAGAGCGCCAGCAGGTTATGACTTGACATGCTGAGCCGAAGAGCTTTCTGTCTGCCTGTGGCTTGAGACGCCTGATACTACATATGGAACTGGATGGGCTTGGCTGCTGCTGCCACCACCACTCATCTCTTAGTGCGTGGGTTTTTTTAGAGCAACATAAAGTAGGTAACTCAAAAAAGGGGCACCCAGTAACTAAGTGCCTGCCTGCCTGCCTCCAGATATGAAACTATGTTCCCCTCTCTTTTATTCGAAGGGTCAGTCCTTCCCTTCATTTCCAGGACCAAACTGTTCCTCAGTCCCGGCAAGGGAGGTCCCTTGCTTCCATTTCCTTGAGAATCTGTGGCCCTCCAGACATTGTTGGATCGTGGCCAGCAGTGATGCATGAGGGGGCCAGAGCATCAGTGGTTCCCCCTCAGCAGTAGCACATGAGCAATCAGATTCTAGAATGGTGAACATAGTTGTAATGGAGCATGAACATAGATTTTCATGTTCCTGATCCTCTAAATAGGCACACCTTTGGAAAGCCAAGCCAACCTATGTTATGAATCTTGGGTCTGTGTGCATGGAGTTGAATGTGCCTTTGCGCAAGACTGTAGATGTAACAAACACTTCATGCTACAGAGTACTGTGGGAAGTTCTCTAGAGGCCCACAGGTTTCACTTCTCCCTGTGACCTGGTCCCAAGATCAGGCCCATGTCAGGACTCCTAGTGGCATGTATATCCAGTGTCCATATACATCCCTTGTTATCCTTTTCAATTACACGTTTGTCTGTTTCTTCCGGAGGCCAGATGATTCAGTTTGCCATCTAGATGGATCCTTGACATGGGTTTGGTAGCTGCCCACCTCAAAATTTTCCAACATGGCTCTGTGAATAGCCAGCTTTTACAATCCTTGTCTGGATACTTGGGAGACATGTGGCCCCTCTTGATTTCCACTTTGTTTTTTGGGTTTCAGCTTGTGTTGAAGATTCAGGAAATCTTTGACTCCAAACGAGGGAAGAAGAGGGTGAAGTTGGTGGCCCAGACAGGAAAAGAAGTTTCTCCAGCCAGAGGTATAGATTTTGAGTTATATAAAGTTCTACTAGTCAGATATCCAAACATTGGTGGGGATAAGCATGTATTTGCCAACTCTTGAGTATTGATTATGTTTAATATTTGCTTACTCCTTTTTTATCCTGCCCTTCCTCTAATGACCTTAGGATAATGTAGAAGGTTCTGTACTAAAATTGCAGAAGAATAAAGTAGTCCCTGGTTTTTTAAAAACTGTGCTACTACGTTTTTCTATGCGGCTTTTCTTCCTGGCATGTGCTGAACTGCCTAGTAAAGAGCCATGTGTTCTTTGTGTGACCTGCATTTTGCAAATCAGCATTGTCAAGTTGCCTAGCAGTGCTAAACAATTTATGGTGATGCTTCCTTACATTGCACAACATGGAAGATGCCTCCTCAAAACCATATGATGAGTTTTATTTGCTTTGTTTAACACTTGGAGTGTGTGTGGCAGCAGATGCTTTTGCCAGATGTTGCACCTGTGCCCAGCTTTTGGTGCCCTTAGGCCCATGATGGGTCATTAGTGCGTCAATTGCCTTCCAGCATTTCCTATTCCCACCCAGCTGGGAAATTCTGATGGAAATTCTCTATCGTTTCAGGTGAAACCAATGGGTATGACAGTGAACCGGAGAATCTGCCAAAAAGTGAGTGAGTCACAAGGGCTGAGCCAGCTCATGGGGCATAATTATAGCTGCTGGATCACCTGCTGGTATATTTACTAGAAATGGCCAGGCTGCATATAGCTTCTGTGAACCATTTGAGTATTTGGAATATTGACCATTTGTGGCAAAATGGGCTCACTATGAATGCTTAGAGCAGGGATGGGAAGCTGTGGCCCTCTGAATGTTGTTGGTCTCCAACTCATGTTACCTCCAGCCAGCTTGGCCATCAGAGATGGTGGCAGCTGTAGACCATTAACAACTGGAGGGCCACCAGTTCCCCATTTTTGGCTGCTTGTGGAGCTCAGGGGATGCATATTTCTTTCAGTACTTGGGAGAGCATAGCTTGCTTGGGAGCTATGTCTACTAAAACTTTGGCATGAGGACTTCATGCCTAGGATCCCAGTGAAGAGAATAAAGGATTAGGGTGACCGACAGGAAAAAAATATCTGAAGGAAGTGGGCATGTTTAGAGCTCAGGTGGTGGCTTTCAAACTGTGTCCTCATGAACTCTCGAGTTCCAGTTGCTTGATGGGAAAATCAGCAACTATGGAAGGCTTTCTTGAAAGACAGCCTGCCTGTCATTATTACTATTTTCTTGCGAAGGGTAGCCTCTCCCTAGTGACTGTTTGACAGGTTCTAGGGCACATTTGATTTTTACAGGGCAACAGCAAAGCCCAACAAGCTTAGCTGTTGCTCTGCATAAACCTTGAAAGTGGACCAGAATCCTCTGAGAAACCTGGTAATCCCATGGCAGGCATGAATGGGTGTTGCTGCACATGAGCCAGTGTGGAATGAGTTCCCTCAAAGGAGGGAGGTTTCCCCTCAAAAAACCCAACTCTTTTAGGGAATAGATTCCATCCAAAGCAGTTGTGTCCTTTTCCAAAGGTGAAGAGAAGACATCCGAAAAGGAACAGGTTAGAGTTAGGGCATCTAGATGCTGCAGAGGCTGCTTCTCTCCAGTTCCATGGTGCTATGAAGTAGTCACTGAGCTTCTTGTGGTAAAATATATTAAGAGGCTGGTCACACGCCCCTCCCAGAGGCATCTCCAATGTCGCCTCTTTAGCCCATTCATTTCTGTACTCTGTATGGTCCTGCAAGATTGTGAAACGCCCTTTGCTGGGAAAAAAGGAGTAACTGGAGTGAGATTATACATAATGAGTTTGGCCCTTTATCCCAGGCTTGCATATAAGCACTGGAGGAAGAACAACTAGAGCAACAGGCTCCAAACTGGATCTGTGTCATGACTCATCTGCTCAAGCTGGCACCAGTGGCTCTGGACACACCAGCATTTCCTGCTCTCCATGCCTGCAAAGCTTTGCCTGTAGCCTAGCACAGACACATTTCAGTAGTGCCCACCCTCAGTAGTGCCCGACACTCAGATAAGCACCCTCTCTTAGGTGCTAGAGGTGGGAAGGGAAGACATTGCAGTCAGGTTTGGAATAAAGGAAGTGCGACTTTTTACATGCAGGCCACATGAAGCCTAAGTCACTGCAGTTGGTGCAGTTTTGAATACTGCTCCAATCCCATTCAGAATGGGATGCTTTGTGATAGCTCACTATGGTGGAGAGGAGGAAACCAGTTCTGTCCTCGTGTTGTAGCTTTCAGATGTTAGTATGTTTTACCTCAGATTGGGCAGCATAGCTAATTTGGTACCAAGCTGTCTCTTGCTCCTCCCAACCTTTACTGGTATGCAGGAGAACAGAGCTTGCTTTTTTCCCAACTTTATCATTGGCTGTCTGCATGACCTTGATTAAATCCCCTAATCCAGGCCAGGTCAATGTATTGCCCTCCAAATGTGTGCCCAACTACAGCTCCCATAATCCTTGAGCTTTGGCCATGCTGGGTAGGACTGATGGGAGATGGAGTTCGACAAGAACTGGAGGGCACCATGTTGGCTAATCTGCCTCTAACCCTTCAACCTTCTTACTCTCTGTTGCTGCTTCCCCTTCCTTCACTCAGGATAAAAGGCTTTAGCAGTTAAGAGGTCATTTGTCTCCCTTAGGTCGCCATAAGCGCCTGCTGCAGGTACAGGCTCAGTCCAAGAGAAATCCACACTACCAGACTCTGGAGAGGGACCTCATCGAGTTCCAGGAGCAGCAGCTCTTTGAGCTCTTTGTGGTGGTGTCACTACAGAAGAAGCCATCAGATGCAACATACACCCCACAGATTATACAGCAGTTTCCTAGCAAGGTGAGTGGCATAGCGATGCGGACGTCTGTCTCCATTGTCCAGAGCTTAATGTTATTTTGAATATGTATTGTGGGTCCCTTTGCTCTTGTTGTAGCAGTATAATACACACTGAGATGAACAGAAGCACAAGTACACTAGCTGGTCTGAAAGTCCTTGGTTGACGTATTTGTATCTCTTAAAATAATTCCACTGTGTAGTCTCAGTGACTTGTAAGGGAATGAGACTTATGAAAGGCCCATAGCACAGTGGGTGGCTGAAATTGATTCTGTGGCAGTCATTGGGATTTGTCCTAGGCCCCTCAGGAACTGGAGCATCCTTGGAGCCTAATTGCATGCCAGATGCAAAATATGTGCAAAAAGAGCCTGACAGCTGCTTTTCCTTAAAAAATGCAGCTTCAGGAGGGAGATTTCCCTATAAACCTCTATAAATCTCCAGTCTATCTATCTGTAAGTGATGTTTTAACCCCACCTTTCAGATTTATTTCTAAAACACTCAAAGACGGCCTACATTGCCTGAAATAAATTGCACCTCCAAAATACAAATTTTTAAAATGCGGTTTAAAATGTATGCTTGCTTCCTCAAAAGTACATCTGGAATCTGACGGAGGTGTTGCGATGCCAGCAGCTTGGATGGAGAATTGATTTGGGGGCAGAGAAAGGGTTAAATGCTCCCTCTCCAGTTCCATCCCCCCTCCCAGTCCAAAACTCCTGCCTAAGCAACCATCGTGCTTTACATGTTTACATGCATTGGGGAGCAACATGTATTTCCGTCCTCAGGCTGAAATGTTGCCTGCTGGACTGTGGTCTAGTGGAAATGCCCAAGTGCTGACCTAGCTGGCTGTGCCCAAGTCCCTATGCAAAATCTGGGCTTGAACGATCGCTCAGCTCTTTGCCAGAGAGCCAGAAAAGAAGCTCAGCTTTGTTTGGGCAAAACATGCACCAGTTTCTAGTGCTGCGCTGCTGGGGGCGGCCCGCAGACAGAGAGAGGAAGTGCAACTCAGTTTTAATGGTAATCCCAGAGCAGCGCTGACTTCATCCTGGTTGCTGTTGATAACAAAAACAGGGAGGGGGATGTGTTGGCCTACATTGCTCAGGAGGCACAGTGAGCAACATCCCACCGCCTCCCATGACCTCTCTGTGTGTGTGTGTTTTCTCTTTGTGCCACTGCTGACAAAGTGGATGGCGCCCTGCCAGTCTGCTAGCCTTCCCTCTGCTGGGGAGATATTTGGTAGGATGTTAACAAGATTTGCACGGGAGGGTCTTTGAGGCTGGGATCCAGCAGGAAACATTGCCCTAGTAATTACGAGGCAATGATTATAACATGAGCTCAGTGATTACAGGCTATCGCCAGCTCCGAAAATAGTGCTGTTTCCAAACAATGTGCCAGTCACTCCCTTGCATGGGAGTCTGCAGTGAAGCAAAGCTCCTGGAAAGCCTTTACTGGTCTCAACAGTAAAGCAAGCTAGACTGGAGTGGGCAGGGGTGTTTTTTTTTTACAACGAAGACCATGCTGTAAATCAATCAGGAAATAGCAAGACATGTATATATTAATATGCCTATTTTTTATTATTATTATACACTCTGTTTTCTGATATTTTAATTGAGCGCTGCTTTGGAAACATTTGTTGCAAATTGGTTAATGAATTCTGAAGGAAATCAGTAACCTGCATACTCTTACTGCAGAATTGATCTGATCATACCTGGAAACTGTTCCTCTGCCTTTGAAAAATTGTAACTTATTTTTATTTGGGGGAGTGGGGTACCCTTTTCAAGGTATTCAAGTCAAAAGCAGCTCTTGGAGGAGAGGCGAGGATGAAAAATTGATGTGGGAGCAAGGCTGGTGTTTGGTGTGCTTGGAGGATAGTTCTCCATGTCTGCACCCAGAGAGAAACTCCTTGCTTGCCTGGCTGTGTTCAGTGACGTGGCGTGTGTTCCCTCTGCAGCCTGACCACCCCTTTCGGCAGTCTAAGGACACTGAAGAGAGGCTAAAGGTCATCCCCAAATTCTGTTTTCCTGACCCCAAAGACTGGTGCCCGACATCAGAGTCAAAGAGGTGAGAGACTGTAAAATGGATTGTTTTTATTTAGTGAGAATCTAGGCTAAGAACTGGATTACTTGGGAGCAGCGGTGAGGAACTGGACCTAGCCAGTGGGCCTGGGTCTGACCTCCTCCAACCCCTGTGTGGCATTTTGACAGATCGGTGTGGCTACCAAACTGTCAATTACCCAATGTCACCATGATATCAGGCATAACAGTTTCATTGCCAGTGTGGCCAAAGCTCTGGGTAAGCAGGCTGATTGTTGATGTCTTCACACCCCACTTCCTTTGCCCAGGAGGTTTGAAATCAGTTTGCAAAGGCACAGGGGTTTAGAGGCGCCTATGATCAGTAGGTCAGCAGCACCTTATAATCCATCCTTTCGGCAGGAACCCGCCCCACACCCGATGTCACTTCCTCTTGAACTTCCAGTGCTTAATGAAGCCTTTTTTTTTTTCATTTCCAGCAGGCTTCCAAACTGAATTCTGATATTACAAATTTAACACATTTTTAGTCTTATTGCATTGGGTCTCCTGTACACCGACCACTTGGAGATGACTGATTAAGTGGTATACAATTTGTTCAAGTACATAAACAAATGATGACAGCAGGTGTTGGGCATGACTTATGGGAAATGGTCTTGCAGGCCCGAGGTCCCTTGCTACTGGTTTTCCATCTCTTAGGGTATCTCTTGTTGAGGACTGAATAGTGACCCTGGGAGTAGAAGTGATTAGCATTGAAGGGTGGGGTTGGTTGCCCTTGGTAAGGGCAACATGTCTCCCCTTTCATGTGGTTTTGCAGCTCTCAGACTGAGATGCATTAGGAAGTGTGTCCTTTTGGCTAGTTGAAGAAATTGATTTGATTTTTAATTTTATTTTAAAAGATACCCTACCTTGAAAATAGTGTTTAAAAGCACAAACAAAACTACAACCCTTTAGCAATCTTTTTATTTGCTTGTTACTTTCTGCCCACCCTTCCCCCAATTCACTGCAGTGTCGCAGTGACCTAGATATTGCTGACCATGAACTGCTTACCTACCCCAGTGGGACCCTTGCAAACAAGGGTGGGGTAAGGAGGTAATCTCTTGGCGGCCAGTTCTGGTCATTTCTGGGTGGGTGGAGATCTTGGAAGGCTGCACACTGATGAAATATCTGCTGTAAACAGATTTAGGAACTGGACAAGCGCTGTGTCATTTATGCCTAGCAGTGAAATTCACGTTGTGAAGATGGGGCCCTCTGCAGGGTAGGCTAACTCCTGCTGTGCTCGCTCAGTCAACATGGCAATCTACTTTTTTCTCTCTTTCCCAGTGAAACGTTTTCCTTTGTGCTGACTGGTGAGGATGGCAGCCGCTGGTTCGGATATTGCAAGAAGCTCCTGGTAAGTAGCTCCCTGTCTTGGATGCTAGCGTGAAAGCTCTGCAGCTGCAGGTGAAAGATGAGTGCATGTCCACAGTCCTGTGGGTGGATTGGCTTTGAGTGCCACTGCAGTGGCTAGCAGGCTATATGCCTGAGCAGTTTCAAATAATTCTTAAGCCTGGCATATTGAAGGAAAAGGAGGGTGGAGGGAAGATGCACTATTTAGAAGCTGAAACCAGGGATGCTCAGGTGACAGTAGCGTGAGAGATCCTTAGCAGTCTAGCCTTCTTGCACGTTCCACTGCTTTGCACCTAAAGGTCTGCTCTTGTCGCCTTTTTAGCCAGAAGGGAAAGGCAAACGACTGCCTGAGGTATACTGCATGGTGAGTCGCCTCGGCTGCTTCAACCTTTTCTCTAAGGTGAGTGGGTTGCCCTGGACCTCATAGAGAAAGTGGTAAAATGCCTTTCTAGGGTTGCTGTTGGTTGTTGGGATGGCACATCTTTTCACAGCACCTGCCGACCAGGGTGGGGAGCCCGTGGCTCTACAGCAGTTAGTTGCACTCCATCTGCTCTAGCCAGCAGGGCCAGGCCAGGGATGATGGGAGTTGTAGTTCAGTAGCATCTGCAGAGCTACAGGCTCCTCAACCCTGTAGTGAAGGAAATGAGGGGAAGGGTTGGATCTTAATGCACCTTTAGTGGGGTGGAAGCAAAATCAGCACCAGTAAAGGTTAAACCAAAGCCAACCCCGCTTTCTCCAGCCCCCAGAGTTGTGGCTGGAAAAGATGTGGTTTCTTGATTTAAAGAAGCTATTAAGAAACAAGCTTTCAGTTCCCTTCTTACTGGAAGAGAAGTGTAATGCTTTGAGGAAGACTGCAGAGAAAACTGCCTTGCTGGCTGCAGACTGGCAAAATGGCAATAATTTGTTCAATGTGGTTTGTAACGTATTCTGAAAAGACTTCATCATATAACAGCTGTCCACTCCCTAGAATGCTTGTTATTAAATTTGTATACTGCCCTTCATCTGACGATCACAACATAAAAGTACGACATGAGAACACAAAATACATAACAAAACAAATTTTAAAGGACACATTTTAAAGGACATAGAATGTTATGGGCCTGGTTATAGGGAAACGGTTTTTTTCTGGTGCCTAAAGATACATAATGAAGGCGCCAGGCGAACCCCCCAGGAAAGAGCATTCCACAAATGGGGAGCCACTGCAGAAAAGGCCTGTTCTTGTGCTGCCACCCTCTGGACCTCTCGTGGAGGAAGCGCACAAAGAAGGGTCTCAGATGGTGATCTCAGGGTCTGGGGTCAGTTCATAAGGGGACAGACAGTCCTCGAGGCACTGCAGCCCTGAGCCGTTTAAGACTTTATAGGTCAAAACCAGAACACTGATTCACATCCTTCATTATACGTAGTCGCTGTGGCATTGCCAAACTGATCTGTGAGATTTGCACAAGGCATCCTGATTGTTTGCCAGCAGCTCCTTTTGGACTTCCCATAGGCATCTGGCTGGCAACTAACCATGATGGCTCTGTTCTGCCTCCAGTGTCAGAGGCAGTATATCTCTGAATGCCGGTTCCTGGGAATCCAAGGTGGGGGAAGTGCTGTTGTGCTCATGTTTCGTTTGTGGGCTTCTCACAGGCATCTGGTTGACTCCCGTGAGAGAAAGATGGGCCATTGGTCTCATCCAGCAAGGCAGTTCTTATGTTTGACTTCAAAAAACTGTTAACTGCTCTCTGCAATTTTATCAGTCATATGAAGGAAAGTATAATCAAACATTAACATTTAATAGCATTTCAATTGTAAGCATCTTTTGGCCTTCTCTTTGTACCATTTACATCCTCCATGCACCATAGTGATGGATTTTAGGTGTGAATTCATGAGCAAGGAGGAAATGTGCACTCATTGTTTTTCATAGGATTAGGGGGTTGAACTGGATTGCCTTCTGCTTTGGCCCCAGGGTAAAACTGCCGCCGCCTCATTTGCCTTGAGATGCACAGTGTAACATACAGTAAGATCTCAGATCTCATTACACAATCAGTATTACTCCAGGCATACTAGTGGCCACTTAGAAAAGTGAAAGAGACAGCCGTGGAAAACAAATGGGATGTGTATGCATTTAAATACGCAATTCCGTGACTTAATAAAGTATTGTGAAGGAAGCGTGGGCGGCAGGAGTCTGGAAGAATGCTGACAACAAACTTTGAAAGTGGCTCACAATGAGCTAGAGGAGGTGAAGGAGTGAGGAATTGAATGTGAGGAAGGTGGAATTGGGGGGATGCACCTAGGGGTGTGTCCTGAGTGGGTGGGGACCGCCCACACTTGGTGACACGGTGATTTACTCACTCACTTACTTTTCTGGTGAATTAACTTGGAAAACTGGTTTCTCTGGATGGTTGTGCCATTACAATGAAGGACACATCTGTGCTGGGGGAGGGAAATGAATGTGCCTTTATATCATGTGCCAGTAACACAGCACATCTTACGAGAGGACATCAGTTGAAGTGCTGAAGTGTCAATCCTCTCTGTTTTCATAGAATCATAGAGTTGGAAGGGATCCTGAGAATAATCTAGTCCAACCCCCTGCAATGCAGGGATATGGAACTGTCCCTTGTGGGGATCAAAACTGCAGTCTTGGTGCTCTAAGCACTACGCTATAACCAGCTGAGCTATCCAGCTGTTTCTCACTTGTGCCGCGGCCAGGAAGAACCAGTCTTGTAACAGTAAATTCTTCTCATGCAGATATTGGATGAAGTGGAGAAGAGGCGTGAGATGTCCCCAGCCCTGGTGCACCCATTCATGCGCAGCGTCATGGAGGCACCGTTCCCTGCTCCTGGGCGCACCATCACTGTGAAGAGTTTCCTGCCGGGAGCAGGAAATGAGGTAATGGCAAAAGGCATTGTTGCCTAGCAAAGGCGTGAGGAATGATCACCATGATTGCAGTAGGAACCCGGGGGAAGGCTTGCTTCACTGCCCAGAATGTGCAAGCCATAAAGCAATTGCTGGGTTGCTGGCATCCTTTATCTGTCCTTTTGGGATACAATTCAGAGCTTGCCAAGTCTATGAGCACACACCTAAGTAAATGCATGAGCGGAACGACTTCCATTTGCACAGTGGGACTTCCCTTCCCCTTTGTGCACCCCTTTAAATCTGTTCTGGGGGTTCCCCCAACCCTTGTATCAGATTTGGGGATGGCATAGTGCATGAGGAGAGGAAGCCTTTCTGCTCCTATAATTATTTAATTGAATACAGTCATACCTTGGTTGTCAAACGCCTTGGTACTCAAATGTTTTGGCTCCCGAACACCGCAAACCCGGGAGTGAGTGTTCCAGTTTGTGAACGTTTTTGGGAAGCTGAACATCTGATGTGGCTTCCGCGGCTTCCGCGGCTTCCGATTGAGTGCAGGAAGCTCCTGCAGCCAATCGGAAGCCATGCCTTGGTTTTTGAACCGTTCCGAGAGTTGAACAGACTCCAAGAACGGATTAAGTTCAACAACCAAGGTATCACTGTACCACCTCAACATTTTGGGTTTCAGGAGAGAACACAACAACAAACTAGCTCACTTCTTGTCCATAACTCATTTACAATTGTCTGCTCTCAGGTAATTGAGCTTTGCCGTCCCCTGGACTCGCGTCTGGAACATGTTGACTTTGAATGCCTGTTTAAGTGCCTCAGCGTCTCTCACTTGATCCAAGTCTGCGCTTCTCTCCTGCTGGAAAGGAGGGTGATCTTTGTTGCTGACAATTTGAGGTGAGACTGAAATGACAAGTCCCCTGCCTGGCTTGGCAAGACCTTCGTGTGCGTGTGTTTCCCCCCGCCCTTTCTGAACCTTTCATGCCACAGAATAATTGCAACTTTTCTCGTTAATGCATATATAGACTATCATCATCATCATCACCATCATCATCCAAATTCAGCCACCATAAAATGCAAACTCTGGAAACGTGAAGCAGATATTCATGAATTACTATGGGGAAAAAGACTATTGGTCTACCTTTACATAAGTTTGCACATAAGGTGTAGCTTGCATGGAACCTGACACCAAAATCTGGAATTGCAGGGCCACCTGGGGAAGTGCTGTAGATCAGCGGTAGAGCATCTGCTTTGCATGCAGAAGGTCCCAGGTTCAATCCCTGGCATTTCCAATCTTGTCTGAAATGCTGGAGAGCCACTGCCAAGTCAGTGCAGGCAATGCTTAGCTAGATGGACCAATCGTCTGACTTGGTATAAGGCAGCTTCCTATATTCCTATGCTCCTTCATCCTCAGGAAAAGTGCATTGCAAAGTCATCTTGGAACTGTACAACTTCATAATTGTGGTGGGAGATAGCATGTGTGAATTTTCCTCCATAAAAAACAAATTGCACTTAGAAGACTTTCATGCCATGGAAAACCCTGTATTCTTTCACGCTAAGATTCTGGCTTTCTGGAACCAGGGAGTATTTATTATGGGACAGCATTCATTCTTGCAGTTAACTACCTCTGTTTTGCAGTGGTACCGTTCCAAAAGTAGCACATATTTTCTCTTGCATGGGACCATTATAGACATCACATTTTAGCCTTTACCTGTACTAAATTAATTTCTCTAAATTAGGGGTGCTTTTCATCAGTCAGGGACTTCATATACTGACTAATGTTTTTGTGTTTTATTTTCCTCACTTAGCACCTTGTCCAAATGTGGTCATGCTGTGGTTGCAGCACTCTACCCGTTCACCTGGCAACACACTTATATCCCTGTCCTGCCAGATTCTATGATAGACATTGTCTGCTCACCCACCCCTTTCCTTATTGGCATCCTCTCCTGCTCCTTAACTCAGCTCCAGGACCTGCCCATTGAAGAGGTGAGATCTGAGAAAACCTCAGGAGGAAATGTAAGGGGTGGTGGTGCACCAGTTATTACACCATATTAGTGAGGAGAGGGTGAAAGTTTTAGTGGTGTGTTCTGGGGTGACCTATTCATTTAAGACAATAAGCTTAATTCTTACGCTTGCACGAACCTTGAGTCCATCAGTGATACACTGTATCCAGTGTAGTGCTACATGAATGTTCATCAGCCCATGGATTTCTGCTTGTGCAGTAGAATGTTCTGTCCCCTTCCTCCCACACCCCCTAAATCTGATCTAGGCATCCCCCCAACCCTCCAGAGCAATTCTTGTCCTGATGGAACATGTTAGTTGAATGCTCTCCATTGGTATCAGCATAACTGTTTGCTCAATAGCCCATTTACACAGAATAACTTTTTAAAGACTCTGATGGGGCTGGGGATCTGAATTTTTATTTGTAGAGGCCGCTCCCCCTTCCTTCTCTTCTCAGTTGGAATGTGCTGCCATTGTAGATGTGACTCCCTCCATGCGCAATAGCTTCCACCAAAGTGCTTGAACTGAAGTCAGAGCTATGAAGCGATAACTTTGTCCTATCCCGGATTGCCAACGATTGATGGACACCACGGTCACCTGATAAGAAGGGTTGTGCTTATGTTATCTGATCTGTGTTATCTGTTCCGTGCAGCCAGACAATAGCCTGTTGTCACAGTGTCATATGAATCAGGATAGGACGACTGTGGGTTGCACAAGGGGTTTGTGGATTATATGCAGTAACCATCTATCTCTTTCCTTAGGTACTGATTGTTGATCTGTGTGCAGATACATTTTTACAACAGGTGAGTCAAATTACTTAGCTACTGGCTGCTTCACAAGCAAGCAGAATAATCCCCCCCCCCCGAATGGGGCCTTACAGGCAGTGGAGTGGGGATAAATACACAAAAGAAGCTAAGGACCAAACTGCACATTGGAGATCCATGTTCAGATATGCTGACTCTTTGTTTAAGCTTAAAATGAACAGGGAACAAATTGGATTGAGACTGCAGAGCTGGGGGAAGTCGGGGTTTAATCTGTTCCCATTTGCCATTTACCTGATTAACTCTGCCCAAAACTGTCTACACTGACGAGGAAAAAGGACATCAAGGATGGTTAGTCTTGTCATTTTGTGGGTCTGAGGACTGGGAAGAGGGATTGCAGAATGCTGGGCTTCTGGGGAGATAAGATTGCCCAAGGGAGTTTTTCTTTTGTCTGTGCATTTGAGTGGCTTAGGTATCAGCAAGTGATCTCTGTGGGGAAGTGGTATTTCCTAAGACAGCTGAAACTTAGTAGGGGGTTGTGGCCAAAATTTCCAATTGGCCCACTTCTCACATAATGAGATAGCATTTTTTCAAACTATGTGCAGGAGCAGGAAGGAGTCACCATGAACCCCAGACTTTAGTCAGTTTCTAAACAAACTTAACTTCAAACAATAGATTACAAAGCTGGCTTGCTTAATTAACCAGAGTGTGTTTTTAAACCACAATATTTGGTTTGCACCTAAGAACAAGCTTGTGGAAAGTGAAACTAAACACTTTCCTAGACATGCTTGGGAAGAAGGAGGATGAGCATATGGGTCTTAAGTTCAATGGGGGTCCCTACTGCTTGAGCCCATGGTCATCGTGGTTTGGCATGATAGGAATGAGCCTAGCTCCCCTTGGACTTCTGTGCTCTCCATCGCTCCCCCACCCCCAGCATGGCTGCAGTGAGACTGGAAGCTTCTGCTTTAAATTAACCTCGGTTTACTGTGTTGTCCAATCCGTAAACTATGGTTATTGTTGGAAAATAGGAAGCTGCTTTATATCAAGTCAGATGATTGCCTGTCTAGATCAGGTTTAAGGCAGAGGTCTTTCCCAGCCCTATCTGGAAATGCTGGGAATTGCAGGGGTGGAGATTTTTTAAACCTTTTCTTCCCATGCCATAGTTCTGCTGAAAATCCGCCCCCCTTGAGTCACTATTTGCATCAGAGAGAAGCTTCTGCTGGGACCAATGGCAGCTTTGCTTCTCACACAAATAGCTTTTAGGGGATGGGTGCTAAAGGTTTAAGTCCCTTCCCCCACTTTCTTCAGTCCTGGTCCTGATCATTGCTGCCTGCCCCATGATTGCTGTTCTGAAATAAAAATGCACAAGGACAAACTACAGTGGTACCTTGGTTTACAACCATAATCCGTTCTGGAGGTCTGGTTGTAAACCAAAACAGGTTGTAACCCAAGGCGTGCTTTTGCCAATGGGGTCTCCCCCCAAAAAAATTGGTTGTAATCCAAAAAAATAAAAGGGACATGCACTTCTGGGTTTGATGTGGGTGGTTGTAATCCAAAATGGTTGTAGTCCAAAGCAGTTGCAAACCAAGGTACCACTGTATACTTGTAATGTGACTTGTATTTTGGTCTTTAGAAAGCTATTGTCTCTCTAGCATCTTGCTGTTTCTATTTTCTGTGTTTCCTCTCCACAAGAGTTCTTCTCCTCATTGTCTAGAGTCTAGACAGTCGAGAGTTTCCTGTAGTCAGCTGTTCTTAAAATAATATCTAGTGTTGTCATTCTCTGCTGGCTTCCCTTTTCCCCTGTTGCCCGAAGGTGCTCCCCCAGGCAAAGCAGGGGAGACTGACAAACTGTTCAGTGCAAACTGTCCACCAAGCAAAATGAAATGTCATTAGGCTTTATAGTTCTAATGCACAACTCCTGGTTAAGGAGTACTCAGTAGTAATAGGGTCATTGCATTTGCCCAATATCTAGTACTTCAGTATATTAGAATGTTTGAAAGGCATTGCTAATCTCAGGCCGTTGTTGTTTGTGTAATGGTATCTCTGTCCATGTCAAAAGACAGGTCTCTGCCCAGAGGAATTTACAGTTTTAAACTTCAGCAGTGGCCAAGGTGGGTGGCGAGGAGGCAGGCAGAGAGGGAAGGAAGGGTGGCTTGCATGAGGGCAGAAGCAGGGAGCTGTATCTAGATTTTGATCCAACTGAGGACAAGAATTAAGGAGTTCAGGCCAAGGGTTAAATAGGCCAAAGGGTTAAATAGAAGCAATTAGCTAAGATTTGTTTCGGTTTCAATTATAGAAAGCTATAAATGTCCTCAGGAGTACATCAGTTTCTCTTATCGTCTGTCTGTTTATCTGATCCTCTGTTCATGGTAGTGGCCATTGCCACATCTTATGGTAGCAAATTGCAGGCTGTAGTTCATGTGATGTGTGAAGAAGCATGCCCTTTTTCCTTTTCTTGAATCTTCCACCTCAGTTTCTAATATAACAATAGAGGAAGAATAACTTCTTCACACCAGGCAGTCCTCCTTTTTTTGCTCCACTGGTCTGTTCTGCATTGGAGCCGGTGCATGGGAGTTGGTTATTCAAAGCATCTGTCTTAAGATGTGACCTTATAATATTTATTGGATTTTTGTTTAGTTTTTGAATTCTTCTTCTAGGGGCTAGAAATCTGTAGTGGTTGTATCAAAATCTGCAATGCTTTTAAAAAATATTTTTGATAATGAGTGGTGTACAATTAAGAGTAGATCCCCTGAAATAAATGGATTTCACTTACTTAAGTCCATTGATTTCAGTGGGTCTGCTCGCTTCAGATCTACTCAGAGTAGATCCCCTGAAATAAATGGATTTCACTTACTTAAGTCCATTGATTTCAGTGGGTCTGCTCGCCCTGTGTGTGATGAACATTGGAAACCACCCCATCTGCTTTAAACATAAATTTTAATTGGTTCCATACTTTAATTGTGTATAGCCATGAGGTGTGCCATCTTAAACTGCATGTTGAAATAATTTCATGTGGTACGTGACATAATTACTTCATGAAACATTTTAGTGACATCACATGGTCCTGTTTTGGAATACATGTTAACTACCACCATTCTGCTTCCTCCCCATTTATTTTAAAGGTTTCAGATGAAGATGAAATCCTACCTCACAAGCTCCAGGCTGCACTCGTACAGATCTTAGAAGAGAGAAATGAAATCTTGTCTCGGGAGCGGAATTACACACAAGGTGACTTGGATCAGAAAGATGGTGTACAATGAGTTAAAGAAAATCTTCAAATTTACTTACTCCAATAAAACAGAAGCATTTCTTCTAGGTGTAATTGGGAATGAGTTACCAAAGAAAGCCCACAACCTATTTTTATATGCAACAATAGCAGCAAGGATAGTAGATGCAAGATACTGGAAACAAAGAGAGACCCCAGGGAAAGAACAATGGCTATACAAACTAATTGAATGTGCAGAGCTTACCAGTATGACATTTAAAATAAGAAAGGAGTGAGTGGGAGTATCTAGGGGGATATTTACAAAAAACTGACCTCAGATATATAGATTGCTAATATGAAAAATATGAGAGTGTGGAAAATAGGGTGAAGGAATTAATGTATATGCAGCTAAGCAAGATGTAAAAAGAACTGTCATAGAATGCTGGGTGGGAAGTCAAGCAGAGTTATTGTGTAAGAATAGGAAAAAGGTGTAATTGTAAAACTGGAAAACTTAAAAAATAAAATAATCATAATAATGAAAAAGCAGAAACCCATGAAAATATAGTGGTGTGGAAATCTCCAGACATCTCCACTGCAAAGTGACAAAGTGGTTGGCAGAGGAAAAAGTGTCAGAAAGGGGATTTAACTCCCCAGGGACAATGGGGAGGAGAGGAGGTTGCAGTGGGGAAACGGTGACTGGGAAAAGCACATGCACAGTGCTTCCCACTTCCAGCAAACTGCACACACATCCTACTGCTTGGCAACAGAGAAGTGGTTGTTTGGATTCCCAGACCCACCCTTACTGCTGCACATCCATGTTGATGGTTACCTAGCTCCCCATTAAAAGTGCAGTTATTGTACCCACTGAAGCTGTTGACATCCTGAGCTGTGCGCCAAGTTTCGTTATCTCTGTTTAAATAGAGATATATAGGTAGAGATTTAGGCTCTGACCCACCCAATAGGATGTGTGGTCCCTTCATAGCCTTTGGGAATGAAGTCGAGGTTGATCTCTCCAAAGGTTGAGATGTGACTGCTTTCTGTGCCTTCTGGTAGGTGATGTGACTCTGGACTTGTTGGTATCAGAGGCTTTTGTGCGCTTCTTCGTGGAGATTGTGGGGCACTACTCCCTGCACATGCACGTCACTGAGAAAGGAGAGCGGGTGTTTCAGCGGGATCCCTTCCGGAAGTCCCACACCTCCCGCAATGTGCGCCATTTCCTAGACATCTTCATGGAGACGCAAATGTTCGCTGGCTTCATACAGGATCGAGAGCTACGGAAGAGCGGGGTTAAAGGTGATGCTTGCCAAATCCAGTCCTTATTCTTGTTTTGTGTAGAACAATTGTGGTACTTGCACAAGTATTTAAAACAGCCAAAGGGGAATCCAAGTTGGATTGTTTTTCAATATCTGGTACCTTCTAAAATGTTTTGCTACTGCAGGTAACCAGGACCATTGACCACCTGCTTTCTCCTCATTTTGGAGGGACACGTTTGTTTTGGATGGCCATTTATTTTCTTGGCCCTACCTATTGCGTATGGTGATTTTTAAAAAATGACCCTGTGTTTTGGAAATTTTCATTGAAAATTGATTAAAATAAACCAAGTGAAAATGGTAGAAATGCAGAGCTACTTTGTGCCTGCAGAATGTCCTGTGCTCTTCTTCTGGGATTGGGAAGGTGCTGCTGCCTTCAGTTGTGAGCCCCTCCAGGTTCTGAGCTTGGAAACAGTGACATTCCTTTGCTGCCTTCCCCAAAAGCATTCTTTATTTAGTTCTAGGGAAGTGGGGTTAAGGCTTATCCACACTTCCAAGGAGTTGTAGATAAACTGTTTAACTTTTAAACAAGATTGTAATGAAATTCAAATGCCTTCAAACAATAAGGCTGGCTTGGCTTTACTTTATTAAAGAATTAGACAGGTAGCTGTCAGCATGATGGACAGGAGAAGAGGCCCCTTCCCTTCACTTAAGTTAATACCAGAATTGGAGGTGATGGAAAACCTTCAGACTCTCTTCCAGCTCTTGTACCAACTGCCTGGGTAGTGCACCGGGAAATAATTAAGAAGCTGAACTTTCCCTTTGCCATGGAGGAGGTAAAGGCTGGAGAAGGTGGGAGCATCTCCAACCCAGAATAGGAGGCTATGAACAGGATGCCTGGCTGCATCCATGCACTCATCCCTTTTAGGCAATGTACGGGTATTTCCTTTCTTTGGGGCACATGTGGGCTTTCCTATGTGTAATCTTGTTTGAAACTTCATCCCAAAAGAGAGATGCATGTCTAAGTGATGCTTTCCTTTTTTCTAGGCTTGTTTGAAGTCCGTGCCTTGGAGTATTTGGAGACCATTCCAGAGTCTGAGCCAAGTGGGATGAACAAAATCCTCCGTAGTCTGGGTAAATAATGCTCAATCTTGTTCTTGGCTGCCTTGGTCACTTGTAATTTGTGTAACTATGAACTACCAAGGAAACCTTTCAGCCTTGATAATGAGCCTCCTTCTCTGCCTCCATTGCACCCGCAGTGGAGCTTTTCCAAACGGTGAATGGGCTGGTGAGATGTAGCCCTGGGCAGGATGCAACCAACTGCTTGGAAGCTTGCTGTGAGAATTTTACAAAATACTTTCGGGTCAAAATCACCCGTATCCACACCAAACTTAACACCACAGCTGATGTAGGCCTTGTAGAAGTGTTTAGAGCACCCTCTGGTTAAAGTTTGTGCAGATACCATCTCATCCTGAGGTTCTTTCTGTACAATGTAGAAATCTGGCTTTTGGTGCGATGGAATCTCCCCTTTGGAACTTCCTCCAGACAAGTGTAATTAATGTTATCTCTTTGGCACTAGCTGAAGGCCTTCATTTCCCAACAAGCTTTTAAAGTGAAGATTCTTATCTCAGCCTGTTTATGTATTGGATTTAAATTGTTTCTTTGTACGTTTCGTTGCTGACGTTTTTATGGCTGACTGCTTCGGTGTGTTTCATGGGAAGCGATTAATGAATGCAGTGAAATAGGCATGTCCATGCATGTCTCAACCTTACCATTTTTCTTTATTTTATGCTTTTCCTTTTAGGTAGCAAAATGAAATTTCTGCAAAAGAAGTGAGAAGAAACTGAGTGCAAAATGGCTGCTAAGAGTGGTTTCAAGTTCTCGCCTGGCTGTCAGAAGGGGGCGCCACATTGCCTGTTGCTGCAGCGTCAGAAGGGATGACTCGAATTCAAGCTCAGATACCCTTCAAATAATTGGAAGAAAGGGCATCAGATCTGGGTGGAATTCTCAAATCTTTGCTGTGCCCAGTTCAACGGGACTATTACTGGGAGAAACTAGGCTTCTGTGTCTTTGTAGAATTGGTCTACAAAGGAGAATCCAATTAGCTGTGTGAACTATCCCTGTTTATGCTGCTTGGCCTGAAGAGACTTCCTACACCCTCCTGTTTTTATAAATGACTCCTGCTCAAAGTAGCCCTGAGGGCTAAGCTGATACCTTTTAATAAGAGGAATGAACCAGAAATAAAATAATAATAATAAAAAAAACGAATTCAGGAACTGACCTATGGCAATACTGCACTGCAGAGATTCTCTGCAACTGGAAACTTCCTCTAAAACTGGAAAGGCAAACCTGTACTCTAGGGCCTGTTCATCTGTCTTCCTGTTACGTCCTCTGTTACTGGCCCAGGTTTAGCCACATTCTCTTATTAACTGTTGGCTTTACTTACGTCTTTCAAAGCTTTCTGTTTTTCAAATACTGAAAGCAAGACGAGAACACCCACTTCTTTGTTTGTTCTGTTGGTTTTTATACTGAAAACTTCAACCTGCTGCAAATATACAACTTCTGTGCGATTTTGCAGACCTGCTTTTGCTACGTCAGGGGATATACCTCAGTCAAGACTGGTGTTTACTGGTCAAGAAAATGCCGTTTAAACCCAATTTGGGAATATGAAGACTTTTGAAAAAACAAAATCAAAAAGTGGAATTTAAAATGAGTTTGTTTTGGTTTGATACAGAACTATTGTAAAAGAAAAGTGAGTTTCTTACCATTGCATTTTGTTGTGACATGGGTGGGATAGAAATGGGTTCTTCCCTGTAAAGCATTGCTCTAATTTACCACAGCTGAACATTCATCAAAAACATTTTCTTCCTCATCTACACCAAGGTCTGTTGTTATCTGCTTTTAGGGAACCCTTATTCCTCCTGGTAGCTTGCACACTATTTCCAATAGCTGTTTAGAGTGTAAAGCCAAATACCTGTGTCACTTCCCTAATCAACTATGGCACAGCATGTCATTTTCTTATTGGACCAGCCTTGTATTTAAGGACTTTGTATGCAGGCTGGCAAAGCAGGAACTGAGCACCCTGTCCCTCTTTTGAGCCCAGCATAGAAACCAAGCAGGTTGCTAGAGGAGGGAAAGTCCCTTCCTCAATGCCCAGCATAGAAATGAAGCTCCCCATCCTTTTGCCACCTCCCAATAGACTATTATGGTAACTTTTGGGGGGGCGGGGGGGCTGGCAACTTTGGAGGGCTTATTTACAAGGCAGTATTAGACTACTCCAGTTACTCTTGCCTCTGTGGACCTGTTGGATGTAGCCAAAGACTACACTCCAGTGGCGCTTTACCATATGTTTACATGTAGGAAATAGACTCAGGATGAATGCATGGGACTGTTGTACAGCCTTGGAATCATAACAAATGATCACACGAGGAATCCCTTTGATGTACAGAGTGCTGATGTACCAGATTGCTTTTTCTCTGCCTTACAGTCTGATTGACCTCTGGATTTGAGTGAAACATGAATTTCAGGTCTTCGTGGTTGTTGTTTTTTATATTATTGCTGTATCTGAAAGGTGCTCCTTTCACTGGGGAGAGTTCCTGAACATATATATCTTTTGCTGTGCCAAAAAACATGAAGACAAAATGTCAAATGTATATATGAGGATAACATCAGAGAACTTTTTACATTTAATCCTGAGTTGGTCGTACAAGGCCAACAGCCCATCCCATATATGTTTACTCAGAAGTACGTCCCTTGACATTCAGTGGGATTTGCTCCTTAGAAAGCATTTGGGATTTCAGCCTAAGGCTAAAATCCATGTGCACCAATTTGGGAGCAAGTAAATCTCAGGGGTGTGTGTACTTCTGAGTAATCATGCACAGGATCAAGTTGTAACAAGTGGGTCCCAAACACAAAGGAAGTGATTTTGTTCAGTTTCTGTTTTCACGTGTTTTAGAACCATTGCTGCGATTCTGTTTCGAATCTCTCATGCTTCCACCCTTTCAGAACTAGATTCTTGATGAGAAAAAGCGGATCTAGTCACTGATTTTGTGGGAGCTTTTCAGCACTTAAGACTATTGCACTTGATCAGAAGACCAGGAAGAAGAGTTCACCTGTGATTCTGTTATTCATATCCGCATTTGGGTTATTTTAGCCCTCAGGGTATGAAACCCACTTTAATAATTCCTGTTGCGTACTCCTGAATGGGAAACATGCATCTTTCCCTCATCTTCATAAAACCACTTTCCTTCAGATCTTGCATACTTCTTCTCAGTGGTTGTCTCTCTCCTGTGTAGCACATTTGTGTTTTTGCAGCCAGTTTGCTCATTCTGGATAAAGCCATATTTTGTGGTGTTTAGATGAAACCAAAACTATATGTACAGTTACAGATCTGTAATAAACCAAGTTCTTTAAGGAACTGGTTCAAATAAAATATGCTGTGTTTTTGTGTATCGGATCATCTCTTTTTCCTGTCTGTCAATGATAACAACACCATCTGTGCTCTATGCATGTCTAGTTTTTCCAGAAAGACTGAGCTTTTCCAGAAGGATTCCAGAGGGATGCGTTGTGCCCTTGCCAGTAGAACTTTAACATTGTAAACGGAAGGGCCTGGATGTAGGTCTGGAAGATGCAGCTTGTACAGAATATTGTGGTGTGTTTATCTGCTAAGAAGTACTGGTTACCAGAAGTGCACCACCCCAATATGACATCACTGAACCTGCTGCCTTGTTTAGCTTTATAGACAACAATTCTAGGAGTGGAGAAAGACTGCCACTCAGTGGAACGTAAGAAGCTATCTTATACAGAGTCAGATCACTGCTCTGTCTAGCTCAGTATTGTCTATACTGACAAGCACTGGCTCTCAACAGTTTTAGACCGTGGACATTTCCAGGCCTATTGTGAGATACTGGGGATGAACCTGGGCCTTTCTGTAAGACAGGAGCTACAATGGTAAACAACATGCTTTGCAATCATTTGCCTCTCCAGATAGGGCTGGGAAAGACCCTCTCTGAAATCCTGGGGAGCTTTCGTTAGGACTGTTGAGCTTGATGGGTCAGTGGCAGTGGCATAGCATGGGTTTTCAGGGCCCACACAACGGAATGGGAGGAGGGGAAACAGATGGAGTACACATGCACATTCAACTGCCTAAGAGAGATAAGAAAAGAAGAGTCATTCCACTGTCTGGAGTGGTCACTTCCTGGTTTATATGGAGCTGTTTTCAACAGAGCCCAGCAACAAATAAGCTGTTTTCCATACTCATCTGTAAGCAGAGATCATGTAGCACAGAACCCTTTGCAGACCAGTTTTCAGAACCACTTATGGCTCTAGCGGTGCTGGGTGCCCACTAGTTTCCTCCCAGCAACAGCTTCTTGTTCTGTTACGGTAAAATCTGGGTGCGGGGCTACTCTGCCACCCAGCTCGTCGGACTAGGTCCGCGGGTCCCTGCGGAAGAAAAGGAGCTCAGCCGGAGACAGGAGCAAACTGCAGAAGATCCAAGTTTATTGCGCAACAGGTTCAAGGCGAGATTGAACAGCGAGAAAGGGATGACATGAACTTTTGAAATTTCCCTCCATGTCCCAGAATACAGTGCAAAATATATCCCAGTTACATCATAAATACATTAAGAAGAGGTTGGGTTACACAGATTACATCATGAATATATTAAGAAGAGGTTGGGTCACACAGGATTAACATATGGAGGAGGGAGAGGGGATTATGCAGAGCTGGAGATATGCGCAGATAAGCACATCCTGGGTACCTGATGAGAAGACAATGGTCCATGTATGCATGGTCTGCCACCTGGCCTTGCCCGGAGGAAAGGCTTGGCAGAGTGATTTGACAGGATTAGGGTCTTGACACCTTGCTTGAGGGATTATGGAGGACAGGGGAGGTGTCATGGAGTCCTAGAGAAATTGAGCAAATTGGCACGTTGATTTTCTATGAATTTTATAGATTTTAGTCCCTTTTGACATTGACAATTGGAAATAAATGGATATACTGTAGCGAAGAAGGAGGTGAAGAAGACATGCCCCCCTTCTGTATCAGTTCCTATCATTTCTTAACTCCAGCCTATGACTGCTTGGCTCCTTCCCTCATGGGTTGTAACGGAATAAGGAAATGGACCCTGTGACCCTGGTCAGTGGAGAATTGGTATTGAACAGTGTGAAGTAGAAAAAACACTGTTAACATGTAATACATTTTGCTTAAAAGGGACACCGTTTTTGGGAAAAGTTACAGGTTTGTGCAGTGAAAAATATGTCTGTTGTTAAAACAATAATACCATGTAGAGAGCTTGCGCAAAGTCCACTGCACTATGGCAACAGATTAAACCGGATTGGTGTGTGTGTTGGGGAAGTGGGCCTGAAAGGAGGGAAAAATAAAAATCCCAGCGGCTGGGGACACCGTTTATGCTGTGGGCACGTGTAAGAGGGTAAATAACCCATTAACCAGAGGCCTTGGAAAGGAGAACGTGTGTATGTATGGTATGTAGTGTTACTCTCCAGCACTGAAAAAGATACACCGCTTGAATCACTGTTGTTATTTGCATTAATCTATCTCGTACAACTATTTGTTATTTCGCTGCTGCTGCTCCTGCTGTTCCTTACGCCGCCCTGCAGGGGGAGCAGCAGCATGACTTGCCGGGCCGTGTAGTCGAACACGCGCAGGCGCCGGGAGCCGCGTTTCGCGCCGGAGAGCTAAATTTGCGCAGCCGCAGTGGCACAAGTGGATGTCGGGGAGACGGCGGCCGCGCAATCTTAACGCGACGGAAGTTTGAGGCGCGCGCGCGGGCGGGCGGGCGCTGGGAGCTGCGGCATGTCGGGTCCGGGCTTGGTGGCGGGCGAAGTCGCCGTGGACGCCCTGCCCTATTTCGACCAAGGCTACGAGGCTCCGGGCGTGCGGGAGGCGGTGAGTGGGGCGGGGGGCAGGGGGTGTGGCGGCGAGGACGCTGGGGCTTCCCTGCGTGCCTCTGACTGCGTGTCTCCCGCTTCGCTCGTTTGTCTCTCCTCAGGCCGCGGCGCTGGTGGAGGAGGAGACGCGGCGCTACCGGCCCACCAAGAACTACCTGAGCTACCTGACGGCGCCCGACTACAGCGCTTTCGAGGTGAGGAAGGCGCCCGCTGGGCTCAGGCGTCCTCGGCAGGGCCGGATTTACGTATAAGCTGAACAAGCTATAGCTTAGGGCCCCACTCTCTTCGGGACCCCCCAAAAATTTAAAGGAAAAACACAACTGGATGTACATTTCCCAAATTTAAGGCAAAAACCCCCACAAATGAAATAAAACCTACATACAGCAACAGTATTTTGTGTTGTGTAGGCTCCTATGATGTAATTAATTGTATTTCAGTTCAACAATTACTTTGATAAAATATCTTGTTATGTGCAAATGGCTTTCGGTCCAAAAATTACCATATAGCATATATTCGACACAAAAAACTGCAACAGTTT
The DNA here is from genome assembly GCF_964188305.1 of Podarcis bocagei. Classification (NCBI taxonomy): domain Eukaryota; kingdom Metazoa; phylum Chordata; class Lepidosauria; order Squamata; family Lacertidae; genus Podarcis; species Podarcis bocagei. The sequence goes on from NC_138129.1 coordinate 36,042,289, forward strand.
GTTGTTAACAAAGGACAGCTGGACAAATAAAGGGCCCCATTACCTTCAGTAGATTAGGGCCTCATCAAACCTAAATCCAACCCTGGTCCTTGGGTTCAGAGCTAGGACTTGCCGGTACTTGGACTGCAGCTCCCAGCATCCATGGCCGCTGGCTGGGGCTGACAGGAATGGTAGTTGTAACTATCTCTGGCGGGCGATAATTTTCCTATCCTTGTCACGGAACTACGAGAAGTGGCTGTGCAAGTTTTTTGCAGATGCCCGCAAAGACAGTGAAATAGACTTTCGGCTGGTCACGATGGAGTCATCAAACTGTAGAGTAGGCAGTGACCCTCAAGGGTCATCTAGTCCAACCCCCTGCAATGTAGGAATCTCAGCTGAAGCATCCTTGACAGGTGGCCATCCAACCTCTGCTTCACAACCTCCAAGGAAGGTCTAACGGGCTTAATGTGGCACAAGCCTTGGTGGGCCAAGATAGCAGACTCTGCTTCCTGCATATGGTAGTCCATGAGAAGTTATCTTGTAGGGGTGTGCTTGTCTTTGCAGTGTGGCAAGATTCCCCGAAATCCACCGCTCGGCATGCAGAACCCCACCCCCCCGAAATTTAACTTAAGGTCAGGGTTGAGTCTTGAAGACGCATTTCTTGGTTTTTGGAATTGTCTCAGTAGTCAATAGTTTGAAGTGCTTGTGGTTTTTGTTTTACATGTGTAGCCAGTTTATAAAATATCCAAGGTTGTTTACAATAATTAAAAATACACAATAAAAAAGCAGTTTAAGGATGTTAATCTAGAAAAGTTATTTAAAATATTTAAGAAATTTCTAGGCTGCCTTTTAGGGTCAAGACATTGCAAAATTCTTTTTACTTTTTTGAAGGTATATATATATACACCTTAATAAAGCAGTTAACTGTAGTCTGGCAGCAATAAAGGTACGAATAAAAATAAGCCAGTGTTCAACTTCAAAAGTAGTTAACGGTATTTCCAGCAAATGTAAAACAGTTTTTCCTGCCTGTCTCCAAGTGAGCAATGAATATTTTAATAGAAATCAAGCCGCTAGAGGGCACTGCCATAACTATTTTGTATTGTAGGGTCCCAGCATAGCAAAAACTTCTAAAGTAACAGCTTCACCTGAGTTACTAGTTTTAAGTATAAACATGAAACCACCTCTGGTTTCTGTTAACTTGTTTAATAAATTTTAAGGTAGCAGTACTTTATTGGATACTTAAAATAAAAGTAGAACTCTAATTGTGAGGCCTGATTTTGATCACTGTGATATAGTTCCATCCTAAAAAATGTGCAGGGATAAGTATGTTTTGCTTCAAGAGAAATTGGAGTATAAGTGTTGTTTTTCTCAAAACATATAAGGAAAGATGCAAAAATAGAAAAAGATTCTCTGTGTTTAGGGGGAAGTGAATGGAGAACATCTCATATTTATATTTTCAGCTGTTCTGTAAGGCAGGATAGTATATTATCTCTTTATTGTAAATGGCAGAGACTGAGAGACTGTGACTTTCTGGACTAGGTAAAACTTGAACTGAGAGCTCCCTGATTTTTAAGTCCTAGCAGTGCTTTGAAAAATACTATTTGTTGCCAAGGCCTGGGCTGAGCCCTAGAATACATGAAGTACCCTGAATGTGTTCAGGAGTTCCAGGGACACAGGTGTTCCTTAGGACAAGGTGATTTCTTTGGTGTTGGGTTGAGGTCTAGACCTTTGTTTCTTACATGTGATCATATTTAGAATTTTCAGGTTATCATCTTCCGGACTGCAAGTAATTCTTCTTGACTTGTGTTTCATAGACTGAAATAATGCGGAATGAATTTGAACGCCTAGCAGCCCGACAGCCCATAGAACTGTTGAGCATGAAAAGGTAACTTAGGGACCTTCTGTGGGGTGTACCATCTATGCAAAGTCAAAATCTAGAAAGAAATAAGGTTTGGATGCCTGATTCTGAAAAGTATTAAAATGTGATGTTCTAGTTCTTGCCTCAGGGTGGCAGGCATACTCTGTTGAAACAATAGCTAGTGGTCTGTTATGTCTTCAAGAAACTTGTAGGTCTGTTTGTGGAATTATAATTCAGCATTTTAGCAAAAGAGATTAAGTTTCTTCATGCTGATAGCATTGGAGAAAGCAGACATTGGGTCATACTTCTGCAAATAGAACTACATGTGCCTGAAACTAGACAAATGAACCAAAATCGTTGTGCTCCCCAGGTATTTTAAATAGCCTTTAGCGTTTATTGAGCTATTGAACGCTTTTGATACACATCTATTTCACTGATAAAAATTAGTCATGGACATGATCAGTGCAATGACTTTCTTAAACTTCAAACCATCTAAACTGTTGTTCCTGAACTATAATTTCTCTTGTTTTCTTCACAGATATGAGCTGCCTGCACCATCCTCTGGGCAGAAGAATGACATCACAGCATGGCAAGAATGTGTTAATAACTCAATGGCTCAGCTGGAGCACCAGGCAGTCCGAATTGAGAATTTGGAGTTGATGTCTCAGTATGGCTGCAATGCTTGGAAAGTGTATAATGAGTAAGATATTTGTGTCTCCTTCAAGTCATTTCTTAAAAAGGGCTAGCTGGAAGGCTTTATAATTTTTTTTGTTGTGAAATGCTTCCAAAGTGATAACTGAAAACCTTTTAAAAAATCAGTCTTGAAGTCAATGGAGTGCTGTCTTTCCTGCTACTGAGAACCGAACCTACCTCTCCTTCCTTAGCACTTTCACACCTGCAAGTAAAAAGAGCCATATACTATTGGATACTTCTTCATTGAAAAGGGTCAAGAATTGGTTTTATTCCTTCTTTCAGTGGATCTTCATTCACCACATGAATGTTTTTTAAGATGAAAAGATTAGAGAAGATGCTGCAAGTCAGAATGTAAACTTTGCAGTAGGGCAGTGGTGTCAAAACTTTTTTCAAAAGAGGGCCAGATTTGATGAAGTGAAGCGCCATGAGGGCCAACCAAAATTGTTGACCTTTTTTTAGGGTTGAAATTGCTCAGCTTTTTTTTTTTTTACCCCAATTTTTTGAGCTTTTTCGGGGATTGAACTTGTTGAGGTTTTCTTAGGATTTTACCCCAGGAAATAAACTGCCACGGGGGCCAGATTAAACTGACCGGTGGGCTGGATTAGGCCCCCAAAATGGACTTTGGACATGCCTGCAGTTGGGAATTGCAAAAGTTCTAAGTGCTGGATTGAGAGTTAAGAGTGTGTAATGGGGCTGGTGGGTGCTGAGTTCCCTGCCCCCTCCTTACCATGTCTCCCCCACACTGGTCCCTGAAAAATTTCACTGATTATTAGAAGCTGGCATAGTAGAAGTTGCCTCCACTCAATCTCAGGGATCCCATTCTCTCACTCCTTATTTTCAGGGAGCTGGAGGGGCTGCTGCAGAAAGGAGGGGACAAAAAAAGTTGTTTTATTTAAGGATTTCTGTGCTCCTTTTTACAAAATGTATCAAAGTGGTATACAACAATGGAAAGCAATAAGAAATTTCATAAAACTACATGAGACATACACATCATAGAGTAGACCAGGAATGCCACACACCAGCCCCATTAAGCATGCTTTACTGTGAATCCTACCACATTTGTTTCTCTCAGTAAAATACTAAATTTTCTTGACTTAATAGTATCTAATCTAGAAAAAAGTTTCATGTCAGCTTGGTTTACTAGTAATTAATTAGACAAGAATGGACACCAAGTTCCATATTAGCATTACTTGGAATATGGGACGGGCTAATTAATGTGGTTTGGGTAAATTGATTTCCTTTAAACTACTGTGGGTATTAAGTTGGTATCTGAAGTTCAAACATAGAACTGTGTCCTGTGTACCAAATTTTATTCTTATGTTTCAGGGATCAATAGAGTTACAGCACTGTAAAGAGACATAGAAGCAGAGTTAATCTAAAGCCCCCAGTTAGCTTAAATTATGCTTAAGATAAAATATAGATCAGTACATTGCATTACTTGAACTCTCTATTGGAATCATTTTTTGAACTAGTATTTTTCTTTGCTGATAGGCATTTAGTTCATATGATTGAACAGGCACAAAAGGAGCTGCAGAGTTTGAGGTGAGTCCTGTTTTTCAGTTGCCTTTTGGAAGAAAAATGGAATTATAGTTTATGGGGCTCTAATAATGTATAAGTCTTTAGTCTTTGTTGCAGATTGCAAAATATGCATTCTAGTACAGTGTGTATTTTGAATTCTTCATGTATACATGGGATTGTGCAAGAAATAAACGTTTAAATATGTTTTTCTTTCATTTTGGAATTTGGGGTTACTGCTGCTGTTTTTAGACATTATCTTGGTTATTATGAAGGTCTCACTAGTCCATCGTTTCCAAATATTAGATACAAAATGGTTAGATGGCTCTGTTTCCCTTAGATAATTTTCTGGAGACAACTCCTTGAGAAGCAGCATACCAAGTAACAGCTCAAGAATGATACTCATTTCTGGGAGTGAAGCTGTTTGTTGTAGATTGTGGTTTTTTTTTAATGACATGAAGTTAGGTCTGTCAGTAGTTTGAATCAGAGGGCCAGATTCAACTTATGGGTCCCTCTAGCCAGTGCTATTTTTCTAGAAAAAGACATGCTGGAAGTCCTCATGAACACCTCCCTTGTTCTCTTAAAATGGCAATGGCGCCCACCTGAGAGGTGCTGGAACTGAGCTCTGGTGAGTTCTGTTTTAAAAAAGCCTTGCTTCTAGCAGAACCCCATCCAAGGACTTCTGCTAGTACGGGGGAGCTTCCCCCCTTCCTTCTACATGCTTCCACACCTCCCTCAAATTGGCTCTGGAGGAACTGGGAGAACCCCTAAACAGTTTGTGGGGGAGGAGAAAGGGAGATCACTGACAATCTCCTTTGTGCTGCATTGAACTCTTTCCTGGATCTCTCTTAATGCAGGCAGTGTGCACATGATTAATTTACTTTGAAAAAAAACGTAGTTTTCTTTTTTTTTCCTACCTTCAGCGGCATAAAATATTGTAGAGATCCAAATTGCAGGGATGAGCTCATGTTTCCTGTTCCTGAATCCTTGTCTGTTAAGTTGCATGGCTAGCTAGGGCCACCATTAAAACTAAAAGGCCATTCATAATTACTGATAAAATGCTTTTTGAGAAGAAATTCAGAAGAAAAGAATTAGGAGTGCCATACAAGGACTAATTCAAGAAGCATATGTACATTTTTAGAGATCTGAATGGTGACGGAGTCCACAAGTGGTGCTACTTCTGGATAATGGATCTAGATCAGATGTGGCTAACAGGTCTTTTTAGCCTAAGGATCACATTCCTTGTCGGCCAACTCTGAAGGCTGCATGTCAGTGATAGGTGTGGCTAAAGCATTAAAGTGTTGAATCCAGAGTCTTTCAGAACTCTTAACATTGCTTCCAAGATAGTCCAAAATAGTTGTCCAAGCTCCTGTTTTTATGGCTGAATATGTGATTGTACAGTCTGTTCCACTTGTCTGTGGACTTAGGAGGGCAGTAGAATAAATGACTACAAGTGATTCAGTATGTCACCCTTTTCTTCAGGAAACACATTCAAGACCTTAACTGGCAGCGGAAGAACATGCAGCTCACAGCTGGTGCTAAACTTCGAGAGATGGAATCTATGTAAGTTTCTTGTATTTTGCTCCCTGCCTCTTCTCTGTCTTTCAGGGAGGAACACAACCTTATACAAAACCAGTTGGAAGTCTCAATTGAGATTGGCTGCCCTCAACCACAGCACTTCCAACTTGTTCCCTTAACTGGTAACCTAGCATTAAGGAAGCCTATAGTAATTTAATTTTTGTTCTCTTTCCCCCCTCAGGTGGGTGTCCCTGGTCAGTAAAAACTATGAGATTGAACGAACTATTGTGCAACTGGAAAATGAAATTTCTCAAATCAAGCAGCAACATGGAGAGGCAAACAAAGAAAACATCCAACAGGACTTCTGAGACTTGCGTTGGCCTTTAGCTGCAAAACACAAAAACTGAAGTCTATGCATGGCTGTAAATTCTAATTTCTTAGTGGGGGGGGGGAGAGCTGTCATTTGTGCAACTGATTGCTGAAAAACTGATTGCAAGGAACAGAAGTGTTTCTAAAAGGATTTACTGAGTTTCCCAATTTCTGGCATGAATGTTGCAGATTTTTTGTTTGTGTATGTTTCCAATTTTTTAAAATAACTAAAAATAAACATTTTTCAACTTAATTTGTGTTCTAGTAAAAACAAAGCAATGAAAAGTTACTACTGGTAAGTTATATTAGAGGTGCCAATGCTGCCAGCTATAGCTGTTAGGAAGGAATACAAATTTTCAGGTGTTAAAGGGTCTTTGTCAAATCCGATTTCTTCAGAGTTTCAATTATTTGCACTACTGTAGCTCTTGACCAAGACAAACTTAATAAAATATGTATCTTGCATATTTTTCAGAAATACGCAAGGTGAGACCAAATATATGTATCCTTCAGGAGTTTGTACATCAAGCTGTTGGTTAAAATTGTATAACTGGTGGGATTCTTCATGTGTCCTTACTTAAGAAGTGAAAGGTATACCTTTGCTTCTAAAAAATGGGTTCCAAAAGTGAGAGCCTGTTTCATGACCCTCCTGCCATAGCTGACCACTTTGATGGCAGGCTACTAGTATTTTGAGCAGAGTTGGTTGTGAAGTTTGGCAATAGTCTCAAAATCTTTACTATGCCACTGTAATACTATGCATTCATAGTGACGTACTGAAGAGCATTCTTAGCACATGTTGCTGTGGGAAAGTATGTTCAGTTAACATTAAGACAAGGACCAGGGGACATCAATGGACCTGTGAACAGAAGTATTCAACAGCAGGTAATGAATGGGTTATGCTTGCGTATCACACTAATGTCTAATATTAGAAAGTGCATCTCTTGGTAAGCCAGGCCCTGTCTCACTGACTTCACTAATCCTACACCTCAAAAAAGTTTCCAAGTATGATTCGCGGTCTGTAGAAGCATTGACAAAAAGTGGACAACTTTGTTGTCAGCTGTCCCTAAGCCTATTTCTTCTAGTAAAGGTAAAGGCAAAGGACCCCTGACAGTTAAGTCCAGTCGTAGACAACTGTGGGGTTGTGGCATCATCATCATCAACCTTTTATTCGACCGTCAGTCAGAAAAAAGTACATTTGGTGGGGTTGTGGCACTCATCTCGCTTTACAGGCCGAGGGAGCTGGCGTTCGTTTGTTGTTGCTCCTCTACCCCACTGATGGATTGAGGGCAGGGGTTTGTGAAAGGACAAAATTGGGGCAGGACTCAAGCACTCAGATTTTGATCTGCATGGAGGAATTAATGGAGTGGTGGCTGGAAGACTTCCCATTTTGAGATAGGTTTTTCAAATGTCCAGTTAGTATCTCTGTCATCTGTAATCACGGCAGTGTACTAGGCACAGAAAAAGGGAACTGGTTGATAAGTGTAGTCTCTAATGGTAGTCCTTACCTGGGCAGCTTTGGGAAAGGTTATGCTACTGAAGAAATTAAGAAGGGACTAAAATATGAAAAAGGAAGTGTGCCAAATAATTGGAAATTAGAAGTGCTGGACAGTATTGTAGAAGATATGACACCAAGAAGTAGGAGAAGGTGGACTTCCTTCTGAGGAACAGGGAAAGTGAGTGGGGGATATAAAGGGAGATGAGTTGAAATGTTCACTCCGGTTGGCTTGGGTGTTCTTGTTGCTAGGATCTAAAAGGTGGTGACCTATCTATTTCATCCATTACAATCCACTTAGCTATATTAGCAGCTTATCACCTAATCAGTTACAAGCCATCTTTTCACAGTTCCTTATCCAGAGGTTTCTTAAGGGCTTGAGGAATTTTAATTCTCCACCTGCACTGCCTGCGTCAACAGGAGATCTGGATTTAGCCCTCTTAAGGCTAATGCTTCCGCTGTCCAAGTCTCCAACCACACTTTCTTTAAGCAGGAAAGTAGGTTGCACTGTCTGTGTACATACCACAAGAGCAAAATTAGAAGTTTTTCCTCGGAGTCTGAGGATTGTTCATCAGTAAGTCCAGTTTCCAAAAGCATGTTACCAACCCGATACTTGGGAACCAACTGATAGGAGGAAGGTGACATTGTTTTCTTGGTGGATACACATTGCTGGACAATACTTGGCAAAATAAAGTCATCTATTTTTAATTTAAAAAATCTGTCTTTAATAAAAACTTGAGTCTTGGAACTGTTACCTTAACTGTTACTCCTCTCAGTTTGATGTCATCTGCAAATCTGATGAGCACCCCCTCAAAACCTTCACCCAAGTCCACTGTGTAGTTGCTATACCAAGTGGACTTGGTATAAGTTTCTTTGATCTCAACTGATGTGTTGCTTTTAGTCATTTATCTCATTTCTTTTCCCGACTAGTGGCCTTCCTACCCACCCTTTTGCGCTTTGCTGTCAGTGTCGCCCAATTAACATTTCTTCATGACTTCCAACTTGTAAACCATCTCTGGTCTCTTTCATGGTTCTGGCTTTTTGAGAAAAAATGGCTTGTTTCTTACAATGACCTGTGTAACACTTGAACTGGTGATGGATGATTACTGAAATTTCTAGGAGAAATCTGGGCAGGATCAAAGAACATACCAGGCAGTTATAGTACCTGCACCCACTCGAGGGTGTGTAAGTGAAGCTGGCGTGGATGTTCTGCAAGAAAATTCATCCTCCTCACATAACAACTTTCTGGCTTCAACAGTGCATCGCTGAGCTTGGAGACTTGGCCAAGAAAGAAAAACTCATCCTTAATTGTTGTTCAGAAGCACTCGTTCTTGGTTTTCTTGGCAGAGGTCACACTGCCGTCAGCAATCGTTCCACAACATTCTGCACTAGCTGCTGTTTCCATATCAAGCCCAGGGAAAGCCCCACTTAAAAGATTGGATTACTGCAATGTACTCTTAAGTAACCAATTCATGAACTACTCTGGCCAAACTTTCCCAGTCCAGAAATGGTAATAGCTATTGTACCAGTTGCAGCATCAAAGGGTGCTTTTAGTTGTTGAGATTGCCTCCAGTGACACAACTTGATCCAGAAGCACCCCTAGAATGTGAACTTGCTCCTTTAGGGAGAGTGCAACCCCACCCAGGGTAGGCAACTGACCTGTTTTTCAGGTATGAGAATCACTCTACCCGTAGTGCCTATGTTTTGCTAGGATTCAGCTCTATTTGTTTTTCCTCATCCATCTCACCACTCCATCCAAGCACTGGTCCATGAACTCTCCTGATTCAGATGTTAAGGAGAAATTATTATAATGATTAAGGTCATTCCATATATGATTTCCCTACACAGGTAATAATAATAATTATAATTATAATAATTATTATTATTTATATGCCACTCATCTGACAAGGTTGCCCCTGCCACTCTGGGCAGCTTCTAACAAATTAAAATATCTAACAGTAAAACATCAAACATTACAGCTGTTCCATGGCAGGTAAGCAAAGGTACAGATTGAGCTGAGGAGTGCAGGGGCATTAGTCCAGAACCCTTTAAAAAATAACTGCTTTAGCACACTCCAGGTTCTCTCTCCTAGGACTGCAGGAGTAAGTGGGAGGGTGGTGGCAGCAATTCCTGGAGAGTTAGACCCATTGGCAGCAGAGCTGTTGTGATGCAGTTGGGCAACCAAGGGTGTGTGAGAAGCGCTCTGGGGCGGAGGTAGTCAATGCCAGTGATCAGGGGTGGGGGTGGGTGCATCTTTCAAAATGTGATGGAACCTTTTAATATATGTTCAAATAAAATTGGAAAAGGTCCAAGAGATTATACATCTTCTCATCACTGAGATTAGAATTTTTTGTCATATTGATGCAAAACTTAAAGCTTCTACTAGGATATATGAATCCTTTCACAATATGCTGCAGACTGGAATCCAATGGGGTAGCTTACTATGCAGCCATTTGCCTAAATTTTATATTACAAAACCCACAATAAAGTTTCTTTTCTTTTGTAAACCTTGAATCTTTTGAAGGAGATGGCAGTGTCTAAAGAATGATCACGGGCAGTGATGTGGGTTTTCCAGAAAATTTGAACTGGCTCACTTAGAGAAATCAGAAATGCCTTATAGTGATCTAATTTAGCTTGTAAAGGGGGGGGGGGAATGAAATTGCCAGCTTGTCTAACACTTACTTGTAATTGACATTCACAGTTACTAATTAATCTATGAAGCAGAACATTTTCCACAGAAAAAATGAAGCACTGGAAGATTTTCTGTCCCACATTACTGATCCCAGGTGATGCTGCAGACTATAGTGGTTGTATTAGTCCCCGCCCCCCATGACCAATAAATCCTCCTTATTCTCAGGAGCTTTCTGAATGCATATGTAACACCCTTATGAGGATTTCCCCCATCTCATGAGTCATTATATATATTAAGCAGATTCTTCTGTGAAATCTAAAAATAGACCAGATGTTAGATGTTTTGTTTATTAATAGGATATAAGTAATGGATTTCCTAGCCAAAATACATCTCCAAAGCAGTTTAAATGAAACTCATTAAATATGATAGAATATATAAAATACAATAAAATAGAACAATGAAACAAAGAACAAATGGAATAAAACACTGAGATGTGATGTCAGCTCAAAGTCAGTTGATAGTAAAGGTGTTGTTGGTTTTTTTTTAAAAAAGAAAGGGCTAGATCAGCCTCCTTAGCACTGAGAGAACACAAAGCTGGAGAAAAAAGGGCTTTGGCTCTTCTAAGGTGGTACTTTTCCCTAACAACTTGGCTTGCTGTAGAAGTCACATTTTAGGCTTGGCATGTACCAGAATAATCATGGAAAATTGGTGTTCAGGGGATAGGCTGATTCTGGCCACCTCAGTGTTGAGCCTACTCCCAGGTGAATCAACATTTGGGAGGGGATCAGGCCGTTCTATGTCATGTTCTTCAAGATACAGCGTATCAGTATGTCGTCCAGAAAGGCAAACCAATATACGGTACCCTGGGGCCTGAGGAGGCCAATGTGGGTCCCCAGGGGTTTGGTGGGGAAAACCACCATAGGGCTGAGGTCAGCCTGAATGGGAGGGTTTGGAACTGGAACAGCTATTCTCCATAACTGGCATTAGTGTGTAGCAAAAATGTATGGGGAATTTCAATTTAGTTGTCTTTCCCACCCCACCCCGATGCAGTTCAAAACCATTTAAAACATGAATGGATTAATTAACAAGCCCCTGACCTAAGGCCCATGATATAATTATTATGAGCTGTCTCTATCTCTTTTTTTTACTATGATTTAAAGGGGACTTTCTTAGCAGCCTAGTCTAGGAATATGGTTTCATAACACAGTGCTGAATTTCAATAGACCAGTGCTGAAGAAATAGTTATTTTTTTACTCATATTTAATTCAGAATTGAAATCTATTATACATTGCAGAACAAAAAAAAGTGTAAATGATCCATCGAGAACCCTAGCAAACTTCAAGTAGTCCACAAAAATGTTTGAATTCAGAAATAAGAATGCAAAACTGTTTCAGATCAGGCAAAATTAGTTGTCTCAGAAGTACTTCACAACTGTAGCCAAAACAACATCACTTATACCCTCAAAGGCAAAGAAGTCTTGAAATTAGCTTGGCGAGATAATTCCAGTCAATCCAATTAAAGTTGAAGCAAAGGCTGGACTCATATTGGATTCACACCTTTCTATAGCATTGGTGAAGTGTTATTTTCCACCCTTCTCTATTTCCTAGAGCAACATTTCACTGCCCAGCTGTTTACAATTAGTTATACATAATCTAACCTAAATTTGGTTAAAACTTCAACTCATTTTTCATCCTTCTTAAATGAATCCATTAAATATATAAAAATTAATTCCACATCCTCTTCCCCAAGCTACTTTTCTCTAAGTGAAAATGTCTAGTGCCTTCTGAATGTTATTCTCAACTCTGAGTTTGTCTTCAGAATCTTCTCGTTTGTTTGTATAATTAAAATGTGAACACATGATGCAGCACTTCAGAGACCTATAATAAGCGTCACAGCAAGAAGTGTCATTACCTCTTATGTCTTGCATGCTTCTCTTAATAAATTCAAAACAGGATTTGCTTCTTCCTCTTTTTTGCAACATCACCATTTTGCTGACTTGCATTGGGCCTCCAGTCACAGTAACCTGTACATCATTCCTAGCAGACCTAGAGCCCAACTACCGGTAACTATATCTGTAACAGCTACCCAACCCAATGTGCAATAATTTGGGGAACCCTCCAACCAAATATGTCCCATTGTTTCCATGGGAGAGCTTAAATCACGGTCACTGTAGACCTCTGTATTTTATTTTAGGCAAAATATGGATTTGATTCCCTTACTTCTGCTTAAATTGACTAAGGTACACTTTCGTTATAGGGCACCACATTTTTTAGTTAGCTGCGATATTAATATATCTGAAAAAGCAGGGTATATTTCAAAGGCAATGAACTGTATTTACAAACATGGTGTGACTTGGGTTTCACAATAGTGCAACCTGATAGACATCTATTCAGACCAGAAGCTTAATGAGACTTAGTCCCATGTGAGTGTGTATATGATTGTAATCTGACTTTCAAAATACCTATTGGGAACATTCTGTGATGTAATTTCTGACCAAGAGTAGATAACTCTAACAGCTCCTACTCAAAATCAGTCCGTTGGCAGATTACCTTGTATGAGTCCCCCCCCCCAATTATGTTACTTCAAGATTGTCCATTTTCTACTCCCCAACTCAATTTTTAAAAGAAATGGCGAACATTAGCAAAATTTCTTTCCCTACCCCATTACACATACAGCTATTCTCTGTGCTTGGTTTTATTTTGTATCTTTAAGGAAAGACAGAACACCAATACATTTGAAATGACTGTGAAAATGGTTTCTTTATAACCATGTTCACGAACTGACATGCAGCAGTCATTACTTCTCATGCCACTCAATGGCTGGCCATTGGTGCTTACTCCAAAAACATTTTACTCACCGTATGCTATCCAAATAATGGGATCTCATTTATTTTTCTCTTAATTTTCACCTAGGTGATATCAAACATCTACTTTTCCCTTTCTGAGACCAAAGAGCCAGGGTGTAAATTGGTCCCTGTGAAAGCATCTGAGAGGTTATACTGGATAGCTTCCTTCTCAGAAGCCATAATCCAACTAATTAGAACTCCAACAAGGGTTGGGGCCAAAAGGTGACAATCTAGAAAGCAGCAGAGACCCAAGAGAGCCTAAGCTTTTAAAGTCCCATGACTCGCCTTCAAACCAGGAGATTAATTTAAATATGCTTTTGATTGTGTCCAAACTTTGAAGACAACTGCAGGAGAGAAACTTAAAAAATAAAATAAAATCCTGAGACCAGAAATGGGCAGAGGTCTCAGTTCTGCCTTGCTGGTGACAATGCAACAAGGTTGTCTGTTCCCTGACTTAGCACTGTGATTTATTCCTTACTTCATTCAAAGGAGGGACGCGGGTGGCGCTGTGGGTTAAACCACAGAGCCTAGGACTTGCCGATCAGAAGGTTGGCGGTTCGAATCCCCACGACGGGGTGAGCTCCCATTGCTCAGTCCCAGCTCCTGCCAACCTAGCAGTTCGAAAGCACGTCAAAGTGCAAGCAGATAAATAGGGGGAAGGTAAACGGTGTTTCCGTGCGCTGCTCTGGTTCAGCAGCAGCGGCTTAGTCATGCTGGCCACATGACCCGGAAGCTGTACACCGGCTCCCTCGGCCAGTAAAGTGAAATGAGCGCCGCAACTCGAGTCGGCCACGACTGGACCTAATGGTCAGGGGTCCCTTTACCTTTACCTCATTCAAATACGTTTAGGTCAACGCAACTCACATGGCACAATAAAAAACATCTAATTAAAATAGCCACACACAAATGGGTGTAACGGTAGCCCTACTTACCTAGGAGTAAGCCCCACTGAACTCAACTGGGCCTACTTCTGAGTAGGCAAGGTTTGGGCTACACTGTAAATCATTTCGAAACGCGGCAAGCCAAGCACAGAATCAAACCAACCCAGTGCAAACTGAGGAGATTCAAATATTGCCCTCTGTGAGGCGCACATAATGGACTAGAAGAACCGCCCCGCGTTATGTTTCCTATCTTCCCACTCAGGAGCCCCAATTCTTTCAGCGAGAGACACCGCGGATGAGAAGCCGGCAAGTGTGAGAGGCCGCTCTCCGCCCTGCCTCGACTCCTCTCCCGCCGCACCGTTTCTCTGCCCCCAGCACGAGCCGCGTTTCCCTCCACACACCAACCGCCAACCGCTCTCCAGACACCCACGCTTAGAACGTGAATCTCTGTCTGCGCGTGCGCCGCTTCTATTACAGACCTGAGCGTGCGCGCTCGCGCTCTCCTTTACGTCCGTGCTATTTCCTTTAAACACCATACAGTGAGGGAGGAAAAAAAACTGACCCCCTTTCGCCGGCCTCTCAACCTCGGGCCTCTCCCACCGCCTTCCTCGTCCGCTACTACTGTCCAAGCGCGCGCACGCACACGCCCAGCACCGCCCCCTCCCCACTGGACGCGGCGTCCCTCCGCGGACCTCGCGCCAGATGTGTGTCGGGCGTGCGCGCGCAGGCCGCTAGCGTGCTTGCGGGCGCATGCGCGGTCCTGTGCGTGAGCAAAGCGGGGAGTCGGGTTCAAAGGAGGAAATATGGCGGAAAACAAAGGAGGAGGAGGCGGCGGTGGCGGGGAGGGGGCTGGGGAGGCCGGGCAGGCCGGGGGTGGTACCGAGTCTGTCACCTCCGCCGCGGCGGCCGTTGTCACCTCAGCCGCGGCGGCCGTTGCGTCCCCGTCCCCTCCAGCCCCCGCCGCGCCCGAGGAGAGGGAGAGTCCCGGCGCGGTGGTCCTGGCTGTGGCGGCGGTGGCGGCAGACAAGGGCCCCGGGGAGGCGGAGGCCGCGGCGCCCGTGTTGGTGAGCGTAGGCCCGGCGCCGGGCCCCGTGCCGCTGGCTCCGCTGGGCCCCAGCCCCGCGCCCCCCGCCCTCTCCAGCGCCGCGCCGGGCCCGCTGTCGCTGCTGGACACCTGCGCAGTGTGCGCGCAGAGCCTGCAGAGCCGGGAGGCCGAGCCGAAGCTGCTGCCCTGCCTGCACTCCTTCTGCCGGCGCTGCCTGCCGGAGCCCGAGCGCCAGCTGAACGTGCCCGTGCCCGGCGGCGCCAACGGGGACATCCAGCAGGGTGAGTGGGGAGGCTCGGGGCATGGGCGGAGGTCCAGCTGGGGAGGATGCCCCGCTGCCTGGGGTGGACCCGGCCGGAGGGGTCGGGCCAGGTTCCTAGGCCCCCCCGTTACTAGGCTGCGACAGCTCTGGCTCGAGTCGCCAGTGTGAGGTGTGGAGGGTGAAGCCCAGTTCTCATGAGAGGCTGCGGGGAAGGGGGGCAGAAAGCAAGCAAGGGCAAGGTGGATAGAGCTGTAGGAAGAAGGTTGCGGTCCAGGGAAATAGAGATTAGGGAGTGATGTGTTGCTGGTGATGTTGAGTAGCGAGGACCGATATGCTGGAGTTACCCTAGACGGTCTTTTTCCGTGCAGATGTTGTGGTGCACTTGTTGGTTTACAGCAGGGAGACGGCGGGTTCGCAGCATCAGGGCCATGAACTGAAGAATGTTATGTGTACAGTATCTTAAATTCTAGACAGTCAGCTGTAGAGAGAGCACATGTTGAATCAGTTGTACAGAAAAGAAATTAGGATCTCCAGCCAATCTTTTAAAAGCAGTTAAGTAAGAATATTAATAACTGAAGATAGTACTCGTGCTACTCTATGCAATACATTTATCACATGTGATGAAAGGTTTGTCAAACCTGGCTGGATTTATCATTTGTAATAATGCATTCTCCTTCTAGGAAATTTCCCTCCTGCTACTCTAGGTTTTGCAGCAGTTCTCAGTTTCACTCTCTAGCTGTGATGTAGGTTTTCTGGAAAAGAATTGAAATTAGGGGAATTTGTATATGGCAACATAAATCAGAACTTTTAAATGCCTGAGATCTAATGTAGAATGTTTGTTTTACTTAGTAAACAAAGCTAAAAGCATTGAATGCCAAGTTTGCCTAATAGTGTATTTGGTATCCATTTGTTATTACTAATCAACTTTTGAAACACTAAATGTTCTGCAGAAAAAGAAAGAGTTGGAAACTTTTCTGTTTTGGAGAATTTTCTGCTTCATATCACTTCTCTTTAGTAATGCTAGGTGCCTCTTCTTCTGAACCTGTTTTCAATATATCATTGTCTGCTACCCCAATCTCTGAGCAGTGCAAGATTCCAGGGGTTGCAGGTGCTCACCCAATGTTTGTGTTTCCTTTTGGAAATGAGGCACGGTGGAGACTGCGGTGTCTTTGTGACATGGTTTATTTACACATATATACAACCTGAGCCTACAGTGGACAGGTTCACAGTATCGAACACCCCAAAAGGGTCTTGTTTCTCTATAACCACAGTATTAGATTCAAGCAGGCATTAAACATTGCTCTCTGACTCTCTCCCCCATCATATCACTGATTTCCTCACCTTTCTACTCTAAACTCTGGCTTTATATTTTGCTGGTGGGTGCCCCCACCCATTTGCCATCTCCAAGGAGCCCCTTGATCCTTTGTTTTCTTAATAACCCATCCAGGAGATCTCCTCAGCACAAGAAAGTAGCTTGGCTTAATTAGCTGTTAACAATTGCTGGATCTAGGGATTGGATGTTTCCGGCCCTCAGTTTAACACACCAAGAGTTGATTAAATTCTAACACTTTCTGGATGCATGGATTATAGGAGTCTGGCACCCATAAACTCATAATAACACCCACCATTATTTTCAATATTCACACGGTGGGGCAAGCCACACTGGGGACTGTGAGAATGAAAATAGGGCCATTGCTCATCAGCTCAAGATAAAAAGTATGGGGGAAACTAAAATTGGAGGGGTGTGTGTGGACTGAATCACTGTCTTTCTGAATCCAGAGTCTCTGAACTATGTAATACAAATATGTAATATATGGGCATGGTGCAGTAGTTACGTTTGGCTTTACAGCTTTTGGAGACGCAAGTTAAGTGGATGTTAAAGGAGACTTGCCCAGTATATATTTCCATAAAGTGGGTGGGTATGAAGCAGCAGGTATTTTATTGTCTTTTGTGGCTTTTGTTTCATTGGGACCTATTTGATTGGGGGTCTCTAAGTGTTGATGCCTTTCTTACATTGAAACATACTCAATAAGAAAATGTTTGTAACTGTTATATAGGTCACAGGTGGCAATTGTGTATGCTTCTTTTTTGGCAGCCTATATGTGCTTAGAAACTGTTGTTGCTTTCTAACACATGAATATCACATATGACGGTATACATGTAGCTTTCATGCACTCTTTTTCACAAGAAAATGCTTAGTAGTGTTTAGTTGTCATATCTACTGTATTTACTCAAACCTTTTTTTGCCAAATTACATTGCGAAAATTAAGTTGTGCATTAGATTCAATGACACATTTACATTTGCCTGCAAATACCTTTTTTGGTTTCAAGGTTCTGAAAATTGAGGTGCACATTAGATTCAATGATGCATTAGACTCGAGTGAATACGGTAAATCTGTCTTTACCAGCAGTGTCTATGAACTGCATATACTTTAAATAGGCCTGGTCACAATCCCATTGTGTTTTCCAACTTCAATTTTGTTAGTTATTTCAGAGAAGTAACTAATCATTATTGTCAGCTTATAAAATGATTTACTTGTTCAGTAATCTGCTTTCTTAACTTGATCTAAGATTTTCGTAGTTATCCAGAATAATGAGCCAAAATGGACTATGGTATAATTTTTAATAAATAAATGTAGCATATATTAGATATGGAAATTGTTCTAATACTCATTATTTATATAGCACTTTTAATGTTTTTGTAGCACTTTGAACACTCTTGATATCCTTCCAACAACACCCTTGTAAGTTAATCAGTATTGTAGCCATACTGCAGAAGGGATCTGAGGTTACAAGACAGTAGCTTGCTGAAGGACATTAGTGAATTCATGGCAGAGAGGACATTTAAACTGGGGACTCAACTGCCATACTGCACCAGCTAATAGGATGATCTTATATGTATTTTAACTTATAAAAAATCTAACACGTTCATTTTCTGTGACCATATAGGCTTGAAATTTCAAAAAAATGAAAGCTGATATTTCTGTGGTTAGTTTTCAGATCTCAATCAATGTGGTCAATATTACAAGACTATCAAGCTTGGATTTAACTTTTATGATGGGCAGTGTACAAATAACCTAAGTGAATAAATAGCATACTTTAATGTGCTAGTCTTGGATCCTGAGAAAATTGCAGTTAGATAAAAGGTTAAACCAGAGTTTAGTGTTATGTTCATGAGTTGTTCCTCTCCCTCCTTGTCTTCTGTTATGCCTTTGAGTAAATGGAAATTTACCTTTAACTGTGTTTTGTCTGTGCAGCCCAGGGTCATAAACCATAGTTTGAAGTTGGCTTTTTTTGGGGGGGGGAATGCTTAAAATGCTTAATCTGTTTGTTCCAGTTAGTTGAAAACTAAGGCGAATGCTTCTGATCTCCAAGTAGCTGCCCTAGATGGGAAGGGAGAAGGACGTGGGCACAGCCCTGCTTGCTTATGTAGTAGTATATGATGAGTTAGTGTTATGTTTCAATACAGGCACTGTTCCAGTTTATGTATATATGGGGGGGGGGAGCATTTGTCCCTGCAAATAAGTACATAGACCAGGCATAGGCAAACTCAGCCCTCCAGATGTTTTGGGACTACAACTCCCATCATCCCTAGCTAACAGGACCAGTGGTCAGGGATGATGGGAGTTGTAGTCCCAAAACCATCTGGAGGGCTGAGTTTGCCTATGCTTGACATAGACAAATGTAGAGGAGGGCTGCCTTTAGTGAGTCATTAAAGTGAAAGCAGTAGTGTGTTTACTAAAATATAGATCCTTCTATAGACGGTTGCCTTTTTTCTTTTCCAAACAAGAATATTTGTATCATCAACTGATATAATAGGCATAAATTCAAGTCATCATTTGTTCTGGCATGGAGACAGGGAAAGCCACAGTTTTTGAGTTTTTATTCTATTAATGGGACAGAGCCTCTATCAGGAAAAAGGTGGTAGCGCTAACATACCTGCAAGTGTAGCTGTTTGTTCATAACTCTTGCAACTGGCCTGCCATGAAGTGAAAGTCTTGAAAAGTGTGTGTGTGTGTGTGTGTGTGTGTGTGTGTGTGTGTGTGTGTGATGATGCTGTCGAAGAAGTGTGCATGCACACGAAAGCTCATACCAATAACAAACTTAGTTGGTCTCTAAGGTGCTACTGGAAGGCATTTTTTTTATTTTGTTTTGACTATGGCAGACCAACATGGCTACCGACCTGTAACTAGAACTATGAAGATGTCTGTTTTGTGTGAACCATTATGTGAGAACATTAATTAATTAATTAATTAGTCACCTAAAAATAAAAATCTCTAAGGCATTTGGCATTTTCACAAGGAGAACATTAGAAGCATCCACTACACCACAGTTTTTTTTGTCATGTCTGAAACAAGGCTAACAGTGATTGGTTTTAACTATACTCTGAGTAATCTCAGGATCATAAGCCACAATTTGAAGTTGGCTTTTTTTGCACAAACCATACTTAAAACAAATCACAGTTTGTCCTGGGATAGACAAGCAGCATATGAAAAGTGATGAAACTCAATTAAACCTTATCAATACAGTGGTGCCTCGCAAGACGAAATTAATCCGTTCCGCGAGTCTCTTCGTCTTGCGGTTTTTTTGTCTTGCGAAGCGCGGCTTAGCGGCTATTAACGGCTTAGCGGCTATTAACGGCTATTAACGGCTTAGCGGCTTTAAGAAAAAGGAAACAAACTCACAAGAACTCGCAAGACGTTTCGTCTTGCGAAGCAAGCCCATAGGGAAATTCGTCTTGCGGAATGACTCAAAAAACGGAAAACTCTTTCGTCTAGCGAGTTTTTCGTCTTGCGAGGCATTCGTCTTGCGGGGCACCACTGTATTAAAATTGTAAAATAGACATAAAGAAAAAGAAAAATCAGTAAAAGAGTCTTTCCCAGTCCTACGTGGAGATGCCATACATTGAATTTGGAACATTATATGTGCAAAAGAGTGTGCAGTATCACTGGGTAGAGTTATTCCCTTCCTTGTAAAAGTTAGTCTAGTAGATTACAGGTCTCTTCAGTAAAGGCTTAGGTTTTGTACCTTTAGCCTACAACATGTGACTTTAGGAGGAGAATGCCTATCAATTGGCACACAAGTTTTGGATTGACGGAAGGCAAGTAACATTTAAGCTATCCTACTGCGTCTATCTGGGGAGTAATGAGTTTGTGCTTCTGGTTCTCCATTACACAGGTCCAGGAGATTTTTCCTGTGTATTCTTTGCAGATTTGAAATAACAAAAGCAAAGCACTGTAAGTAAGTAAAACCATCTTTTCTGTGCACTTGGATGTTATTGTTTCTAAGGTGCAAATTTTGGTGTAACTCAGGATCTGCTGTGATGAAAATAATTTGATACATGGATAGATCCATTCCAGACAATTGAGTTAAAGATTTAGGGTAGCAGGAGGCTTGGTGCAAGGTGTAGTGAATTTTATGAATAGTTTGTCAAGGTGGTCTTGTCCAATTCAGTTGGGTACGGAGCAAATTTAGTTTTGGAGAGCTGTTGGTTAAGTTTGCTGCATAAACACACCGTGTGTTCTTCTGTTCATAAGTGTATTCAAATGAGCCATACATCTGTGGACTTTTCAGGAGAAGTTTAGTATAAGCTAGTCATTAAAGCTGTAGTAATCCTTCAAAATGAATTGGCTTATCTAATTCTTGGTTCTGTCTGTGGTTCAGTGCTCTCATTGGATAAATTTGAGGCTGATTTAGCAGCATTTAACAACAGATTTGTAGAATTTTAAAGATTTGAGCAAGGGCTTAAAGGGCTTAAAAATTCTTGATAGAAGTGATAAACAATAAGGCTAAAATGACTGAAATATTTTGTGTGTGTGTGTGTAATTGGACTGGGGTGCTGCTTGCAAGATGCCATGTTCTGCTTTATAATGGGGTTCTCTCCAGAAGCAGACAGTTCTGTAGTTGTGACTGCTCACTCCCAGGTGCAACAAGCTTTAGTGTGAATGGTGAAATAGTTAGGCCATAAAGGCATAGCATGGCAATGTCTCTTGTAGAGCCCTTTGCTTTTCACAATGTGGCATGTATTACTTGGTAAGGGTGTCTGGTAAGTTAAGGCCGTTTAATGAAATATTCTGGAAGTAGTGCACAGAATATGATCTGCGCTATATAATTAGCTTTTCATTGCGGTACTTAAAGCAACATGTTTATGCTGTCCTTCTCAGCATAGTTATGTAGAAATAATAAAATGCATTCAGTGTTTATGCATGGGCCCTATTGTGCATATTATATGTTTCACAACTGGAGTTTGTCTCTTTGGATGAGGTAACTACTTTTGGTGTTGTCAAAAGTAATAAACTAGCAAAACTAGCTGCCATAATTTTTGGTGTTACATAGTTTTCAGAAATGTTCTTATTGTATTTTACACATATATTAAAAAGTTCTGCTGCCACTTCACTTGCAAACAAGTATTTGAGTACAGTTGTCCACCATGGCTCAGGTCTCCTGGCTTTCCCTCCCTTGCAACTATATGTTTTCAGCTATGTGTTTTAATATATTGTTGGAAATCGCCCAGAGTGGCTGGGGCAACCCAGTCAGATTGGCGGCATATATCGTATTTTTCCGTGTCTAAGACTAGGTTTCCCCCTAAAAATAATGTCAAAAATTAGGGGGTGTCTTATACATGGAAACATCTCTCCCCATTTTTTAAAATCTGAGTCCCCAAAAATAGGGTACGTCTTATACATGGGACCGTCTTATAGACGGAATAATGCAGTAAATAAAATGACTACTACTAGTACTACCACGCTGTCTCTTTTCACCTCTCCACCTGCCCTCCTCCCCAGGAGAAAAAGGGGTGAAGGCAGCAAAGTAAAAGCCCCTTTGTCTCTGCTTGGCAAAGGGAAATACAGCAAGGGGAATTTGGCTGTTATATTCCTCACTGTGTTTTCTTCTCACCCTTGCCTGCTGGGGCAGGATTGCAGCCAACAGTTAGAGGGACTTGCTGTGTGTTCTCAGTTACAGAAAGCACAATGCTGTGATGGCTGCTGAGAGTGGCACAAGTAGATAGGGAACAGCAGCAGGAGTAGTGGTGGTCAGTCTTGTGCCTTTTCTTCTTTGGCGAAGGGCATGAAAATCAAGTGAGAACTGGAGAAGTAATCACTTTCTCACTTTTTTACATCTCCTTTTTTTTCTAAAGTTCTCTCTTAGTGCCTTCTGCCCTTCCAGCAGATGTCAAAGCGATAAACAACTATCTGACATTCAGAAGACATCTTAAGGCAGCCCTGTTCAGGGAAGTTTTTAACATGTGATATTTTACTGTATTTTTGGTTTTTATGGAAGCCGCCCAGAGTGGCTGGGGAGGCCCAGCCATATGGGCGGGGTATAAATAATAAATTATTATTATTATTATTATTATTATTATTATTATTATTATTATTATTATTGTGTTCTGGATTGATTTTATTTATTCAGTTTACCAGCTCTTCTTCCTGAAGAAGCCCAGGATGGCAAAAATCACAGTAAAACAACTTTTATCAGTTAAAAAGTTATGAAAATCAAAACATTCAAACAATGATCTCAGGGTTGCCAGGAACAGATATTTTCAGCCACCAAATATCTGGGGAAACAGGAATGTTTTAAACTTCCTCCTGAAAGTCAGTAATAATGAAGGCAAATGCACCTCACTCGCCATGGGGGGCTAGAACAGAAAAGGCTTTATTACAGGTCAGTGCCAACCAGACAGGAACAAGTAGTAGCACAAGGCCTCACCTTCCAAATCATAGTATCTTACATGGCTGATACAGGGGAACATGCTTTTTTAGATACTTGGCTTCTAACCTGCTTAGGCCTTGATACAACATAAGCACTAACTCTGTTACTTGGACCCAGCAGCTCACTGGCAGCTGGTGACACTTTGAGGACTGGTGACACTTGGTCCCATTGGACTACCGCTTTTTACAACCTAGCAGCCACATTCTGTGCTAACTGCACCTTTTATAAATCTTCAAGGGCAACCCCATATACAGTACATTACAATAGTTCAGATGGGAGGTCACCAGAGCATGGAGAACTGAGACCAAGCTATCCTGGTTTAGAAACACCTGTAGTTAACAAATCACAACAAAGCTGGGCATGAGCATTCATAACCACAGAAGCCAAACAAGACTCTAGTGACAAGTTAGAATCCAGGTGTACTCCCAGACTACAAACTTGTTTCTTCAACAGGAGTGCAACTTCTCCTAGAACAGGTCCTACACCTAACTTCTGGACTCAGGCATCACCTACTCATGACACTTCTGTCTTAACAAGATTCAGGCTCAGTTTATTGGCCTCCATCCAGTCCACAACTGTCTCCAGACACCTGTATAACACATTCACGGTGTCTCCTGTTTCTAGTAGAATTGAGAAATGGAGCTGTGTGTCATCACCATACTAAAGATACCGTGCTCAGAATCTGCAGACGACAGCTCTCAGCAGTTTAATTTAGATGTTAAATAGCATAGGAGGCAGAATGGATCCTTGCAAGTCCTCACAGTTCAAAAGCTACGGGGCTGAGCAACAATATCCGAATGCTACTCTCTGGTAGTGGCCCTGCAGGCAAGAGTGGGACCAGCGTAATTCAGTGCCTCAAACTTCCACCTCAAGTTTCTCCAGCAGGACACCATGGCCAATGGTGTCAAAAGCCACTGAGAAGTAAAGGACTACCAACAGATTTTCACTCCCCCTCTCTCTCTCCTGATAAAGGTCATCACGGTGACCAAGGCTGTTTCAGTGCCAAAACTGACCAGAAACCAGACTGTTAGGGCTTTTTTCAGAGGGAACTCCCAGGAACTCAGTTCCGGCATCTCTCAGGTGAGCACCATTGCCATTCTAAGAGAACAAGGGAGTTCCGACACCTCTTTTCCACACACATGGAGAGTTCTGGCACCTCTTTTTCTAGAAAAATAGCACTTCTGTTAGGGACCTAGATGATCCATTGATTCATGCTTTGCCTATAATGACTGAATGCAATAAAGTGAAGGTTTTTTTCAGTTTTAACATTGAAGGTTTGGGGAAATGATTTCTAACCCACATGTAGCTATCACATTTTGAAACTAATACAAAGAATAATACAATTGTTCTTCCTTTTGTTCATTGCATACAAAAAATTATCTTCCTATGGTTTCATTATGAGATGTTAAGCCACCTTTTTGCAGTTGCTGGTTACCAGGATAATTATGTGATAAAATATCTCATGTGCTTAATCCTGCCTTGCAAATAAGTCTCCTCAAATTGCCAGATCACACAAAGTTATACTACCTCACATTCCTACACATACTATGAATTAAAGCAACCCTGTTATATTTCTTTAGGATCAAGTCCTGTACAAATTTACCTGGGAATACATTCCGTTGACTGCTGAGCAGATGTGTACAAGATTCTACTGTTAATCTCATCCTTACTAGTAATGAGTATAAAAATAGTTCTTCTGTGGTTAGATGGTTAAAGAAGGAAGAACTAAATGGATGAGGTTTGTTTAGTTTTTAGGGTTTTTTACTTTTTTTAAAAAAAGATTCCATCCTTTCCTATCCTACAATACTGCAGCATTTGTTTGTTTACTGCTCTGACTTGCAAACCAAACAAACAATCAATCAAATGTATGTTCTCAATGTGGGTATAGGATTGCAGCTAATTCAAAATTGCTCCCCTCTACCTGGGAGTTGCCTCCATTGAGCTCAGTAAGGCTTACTTCCAGGTAAAACTGTATAGGTGATTAAAAGGTCCAAAACCTGGCTGTCATGTTGACTATTCTTTTGCTCCCTACGCTTTAGAAGCACTCAAAAACTATAGGCACTTGTGTACCGCCCCAATATATTTTGATGAAGGGCATTATATAAATCCAATCCAATCCAATCCAATCCAATCCAATCAATCAATCAGTAGAACTGTGGTGTCAAAGACATGAGCCTGGAATTTATGGGAGAAACTGAATCAATTTCTTGTGAGATGGATAGGGCCAGTGATAAACTCTAATAATTTTATTTACTGTACATACCCGACTTTTCAGCCATGCTTGGCTCCGAAAGATGCCTAATACTCATGTCCAATGTTGCAATAATACTAAATTCCACCAACTACCTTCCTATTTAACATTTGTCTATTTTTTAATTTTAATTTTTGTCGCTCTCCAAGGAGCTTGAGGGGCATGGTGTACTGGGGACAGTATAAGAAACTGAGATTTATAAGCTAGGCACCAAATGGCTCCTTAAACCAAGATTACAATCAAAACAAAATGTCTAGTTGACATTTGGGGGCAAGACTATAAAGTCTTATTTTTTTGAATGATGGACTGACTGTGATTGATTCTCAGTTAAACATCTGGCTAGTTGTATGACAACCTTGAGCAAGGTTAAAAACTTTGAGTCATTTTATCCAGGGACAGTCCACATATATATTTGTCTATTCCAGCTCTTTTTCTTAGTGGTGACACAGACCATTCATAACCTAAGAATATTTATTCTTCACCACTGTGAGCAGGACAGTGGGGTAAGTGAAGACAAGTGACAACAGTTAACTATAATGTTGTTCGCTGCTCCTGCTCAGGCTGCACAGAAAAAGCATTTTGGTTCCTGAAATTCATTCTGATTGTGCAGATAAAATATAACTGATAGAATTCTACAGGATGTGGTATTAGTGTGTGAAAACAGTCAAGATCCAATGATCCACAGGCATACACCTCCTGATGTGGAGATGTCAGACACCATCCTGGCACCTGGCATCTTTACCTGGTCCCAAGTAGTCTATAGTCAGGCTAGTTTCAAACACTGGTTGGGCGCTGTTCTATTGTATCTTCACCACAACCTGTGACAAATGCTTGAATGAGAAATAGTGACTTGCCCAAGATCACTCAGTGAACTTCATAGTTGACTAAGACAATAGTTGCAGCTTAATAGCACAGTTGCTGTTATGTATGAAATGTAAGTAGTAACTAATTGGCAGCCTTTCTAAGAACTAAATGTTATAAACATAATTACAATTTCTCTAGGGATTAATTTGAACTCTTGCTATTGTTATGCTATCATTAAAACCTATAACACTCAGTGCTTCATAGGTGCGTCAATTATTATTATTATTATTTTTAAAAAACCATGCTGTACACAAATGGTCTGCTTTTGAGAAGTGGCTGCATAGCATCTATGGAGGCATACCTCCACTTTAGGATATATCAGGATTGTCTCTGTTCAAAAGTGCTTCAGGAGAGCATTCCTTTCATCTACCAGAATGTTTGGACTCGGTGAAAAATACCAAAGTGGAAATGACTAGGGAAAGAGGCATTAAATGAAGGGGAGTGGGGATGAGAACACAAATATTTCTTCAGAAAGAAGTTTTGGGACTCAAGGAATATGTTCATCAGAGCAGAAACACTCTCATACCAGATCTGTGCACAATGTTCCTTAATAATGAGGTCACATACTCAGAGATAGTCATCTCCCAATTACATCTAAGGCTAAACATTAAGCCCAAGGCTACATCTAGTGAAATAATCCTTTTAGTATAACAAGTTCAAGGGAGGGAGGTTGTCCCCTGGCCTATTTTATCATTGCAGCAACCTTTTGAGGTGGACTAACTCCTAAGGAGGCACCTCCTTCCACATGAACCTGCATGAGGTCTCTCCTTTGTTTCTGAAGCCTCCACACTGTCTCTTCACTAATAGACATGTGGCTGGCACAATTTTGTTGTACAGCTTGGGCATCTTCTTCATTATTAGATTACTTGCCCCAGTTTTGCTGCCCATCATGTCTGCACATGGCACACACACCACTGGTCTGGGAAATGATGGTAGAAAGAGCCACAAAAGAACTGTCAAAGATAGTTAGGAAAAGCTGCTTGGGTTCAGAGTTTTGAGAATTATCATGCAATAGTGAAATTTTTAAAGATAAGTTTCACAGTGGTACACTGCAGCTCGAAAGCCACATAAGATCTGTAATACTTTAGAATGCAAAATGATGGTGACAATGACAAAATGCAGTCAAATAAGATTTTATACATTGTATAGTAAATATGTAAGAAAACTAATAACTTATGGAAGATGGTTACTAAAACCATGTGTGCAATGTTATTTTTTTCTGATGTATGTTTGCTAACTTTTATAAAGGAACATGTTATAGAAGTAACCTAAAGGAAGTCTTCCAAAAAGTAGTGACTGGATGAAGCTTGAGGTACTATTAAAAGAGTAAAACAAGTTGTTGCCTTGGAGTTGATCAGGAGAGGCTTCCTGGCTTAGAAGGAGGACTTGATATGATGGTAAGAGTTAGGGTGTATGACAGGGAAGGGCCAGAATATGCAGCAACACCTCTGACATTTCTCCTTTTCAGTTCAGCTATTCCTTCTGCTTTCTTCTTCCTCCTTAATGTTTCCTTGCATTCACATGAATCTGAGTGGCTAGTTGTTTCCTCTGTACAGTGGTGCCTCGAGTTACATACGCTTCAGGTTACAGACTCCGCTAATACAGAAATAGTACCTTGGGTTAAGAACTTTGCTTCAGGATGAGAACAGAAATCACGCGGTGGCAGTGTGGCAACAGCGGTAGGCCCCATTAGCTAAAGTGGTGCTTCAGGTTAAGAACAGTTTCAGGTTAAGAACGGACCTCTTGAACGAATTAAGTACTTAACCCGAGGTACCATTGTACAGAAATTTGACTGCATTAGTTGAGGGCTTAACAGCAATTAATTCATTGCACACTCTAAAGATTCTGCATAAGAATTTTAGAATGGTAGAATGCCTTCTACAATTTCCTACTGCATCAGAGGTGGGTTGGCATCTATGAAAGCTTATGTCATTTTATAATTAAAACTTGTAAAAAAGAATCTCAAGGTGTGTGAAACACATTTTTCCTCTGTATCATACAAGGCAAACACAGTTTTCATATTTTATAAATTATTGTTTAAATGGTGTTTAACAACATGTAGGCTTAGCCATATTTATGTTGAGGTAAACAATAAATATTGCACATGTGGTTCCTGTAGGGGAAATATCTTATTCCATGAGGTAATGCCACAATATATTTAAGGTGCAGCAAGACTTTGGGTGGGATTCACCTAACAATCCCTGTCATCAGAAGCCCTGCACAATGGGGATTTCTCCCCTCTGCTCCCCCTGTGCACCCCCCCCCCAAGCTGTGGGCAGGTCAGGGAAACCCGCAGAATAGCACACGGAGGGGAGGGAAGGAGAGAGGGGATTGCTCCATCTGGCAAACAGATGGACTTGTGCAGATGTAACATTTGTAACAGTGTGATGTTGAATTATACCGTTTGCTTTTGTCCTCCTAACAATAGTTTTTATTTATTTCTTATTTAAGGGCCCACTCTCTGCCCACTATAATATGGTTGCATGCCATCCCAATCTCCAAGTGTTGTGAGATTCCAGGAGTTCCAGACACTTACCCAGGGTTTGTGTTTCCTTTTGGGTACAGTGGAGATTGTTGTGTCTTTATGCTATATGGTTTATTTACACACACATATAACCTGAGACTGTGATGGAGTCCCCAAAGGGTTATTGTTTCTCTCATAGCCACAGCCTTCGACTCAAGCAGAGGTCTGGAATGGCACATGCTCTCTTCTTGCTTATTTCTTTCCAGGTCACATTTCCCCTCCTCAACTGTAAACTCTGACTTTTCTCCTTCTCACTTTTTTTCCTTGCACCTAATAAGCCCAGTGTGGGAGACATGTAACTTGAGAGATAATTTTCATAATTTGGGGTGGGAGAGGGTCAGGTTATGTCTGAGAATGCTCTGTAGATTTACTCCTTTTATTTATATGGGAAAGGGGGAAATGAATTAGTGGCCACATAGTGGGGTGAGAGAGCTGAAAATAACATCAATATTTCACATCTGGCAACCAATGCCAGATTTCAGATAGTACAGTGGTGCCCCGCAAGACGAATGCCTCGCAAGACGGAAAACCCGCTAGACGAAAGGGTTTTCCATTTTGGAGGTGCTTCGCAAAACAAATTTCCTATGGGCTTGCTTCGCAAGACGAAAATGTCTTGCGAGTTCCTGAGGGGTTTTTCCCCTCCCCCCTCCTTTTTCCCAAGCCGCTAAGCCGCTTATCCGCTGATCCTAAACCGCTAAGCCGCTTAACAGCTGATCCACTAAGCCGCTTATCAGCTGATCCGCTAAGCCGCTTATCAGGTGATCCGCTAAGCCGCTTATCAGCTGATCCGCTAAGCCCGCTAAGCCGCTAATAGCGCTAAGCCGCTAATGGGCTTGCTTTGCAAGACGAAAAAACCGCAAGACAAAGAGACTCGCAGAACGGATTCTTTTCGTCTTGCGAGGCACCACTGTACATGGGTAGACGAGTGTGCTCCCGATTCTTTCCTTCTCCCTTTGCAGGTGCAGCTTGAACCACATCTTGAATTCAAGTATGGGATGCAAAGGAAGAATGTGAGCGCACTTATTGCGCTCCTAATACTTCCTTGTTTTAGCTGTCGCTTCATGCACCTGAGGTTATATATGACATCAGGCCCTAGAAAGGTGGGTGTGGTTTGTCCCCAAACATCCAGATGTGCCAATCTCCAAGGCAGGCAAGCCTAAATAGGCCTGTGGGCTGGAGGTTTCTTTCCACTGGACTAGAAGATAAGCAGATCTTTGATTTTGGGCCAGATCTCATTAGTGACAACAATGTTTCTCTTTCCCATGTGTGCTTTATGTTCCTCGTTTGTCTTTCTCAATGCTATAAAAAAGAGAAATGTGCTTTTCAAACATTCTCTTAACTTCATAAAACATATATATGAGTTGGCATGGAAATTGAAACAATTTAAAACATTTTATTGGCTTGCTGATGTCATTGGATATGATCTAAAGTTTTATTTGATCATCTAGTCATTGAATCAGAAGTAAGTGAATAGTGCAGTTATCCATCCAAAGTGATAGAAATATATTGCTAATTCTCATCCGCGTAAATTGCCGGTGCCAGAATGTTTATCACTCCCACAAACACTGTTAATAATGTCATTGTAACAGTTTTTAATTTCTGCATTTTACAGTCTCCATTCCCCCCCATCCCCCGGCAAGCTATGCATATTTATACCAGCAACTCAAGAAAATACTTCAGGCATCTGACTATGTGGACTCTAGTCCATAAAAGCTGTATGTCACAATAAATTTATATCATATTTCTTTTGCCATTCATAAATAAAATATAAAACAAATGCAGGTAGCAATAACAGTTTTAGTCTTTAAGGTACCACAAGATATTTGGGTTTTTAAAGAGTTAATTACTTTTAGAAACTATTTGCTAGAGTTAGTTTACTTGGTCCGACCTAGGTCCATTGTGATTAAAAATACCAGTAGTTTATTTAAAGTGTTGAAGTGGTGGGGGGGAGTAGTTTTGATTAAGGCAAATTCATTTTTTCCATGTAACAGTGCAAACCATTTTCTGCAATGAACTTTAGGTGATAACTTAAGCTGCAATCTTAACCCCATTTACCTAGCAGTAAGTCCCATTGCATTCAGTAGGACTGACTTCTGTGTAGACATGGCTAGGATTGCACAGTTATGCTTGCTTTAGCATATTCTCTATTCCCAGTCTTCAAAGAACCGTTTCAGAAAGTTTCACTGATAAACACCAGTCCTTCTAGCAGCAGCAGCAATACACAAGAGGATTTGAGGGTAGGGTGGATCTTATCTGTCACCTTCAGCCCTACAAAAATTGAAAGATGTTTATGCCCCTTTAGTGCTTTTCCTTTCCCCACTGTTGGTTGCACAGAGACTTGACTTCCACTTCACATTATGCACTGGGGAAATAGCAAGGAGGACTCCTGTCAGTTCTTTCAGTCTTCAAGGCAGGGCACAAAGTGGTGGAAAATATTTTTCTCAACAGTCTGCTGCCCAATGATGATGGGGAAGTGGGTGGATCTTATCTCACTTTGGGCAGGAATTTTGCTGAAATTAAAACAGAAGCAGTGCAAGCCGCAGTCACTGCTTCTGTCAAAACCTCAGCATGATGTGAGGGATTTCTCTTGCAATATACCTCTGTAGTTTATAGAGAAGTGGGAATGGGTGCTGGCAACTGGATTTGTGGAGCCCAGCCAGTTTTGCAACCAAGAAGACTAGGAACTATTTTCTCATGAGTTGGTAGGTTCCTGGGAAGCCCAACAAAGCTGTGAGTTGTGTGTAAGAACTTTAAGATTCACTTATGCTGGCTTTTCCTAGCTCAAGCAATATATTTCTAAAAAGGCATCATAGGATGAAGTGCAGATCAGAGAAAACAAGATAGGGTTGCCGTATATCAGGACACAAAAATTAAGTTGTTGAGCTTTGCAAAATTTATTTATTTTTTTAAAAAAGAATAAGTTTTTAAACTATTCTTCAGGAAATTTGCGAAAAAAATAAAAACTTCCGATATGGACTGCCATATGCCTGGGTTTCCCCGAACATTTTAACTGCTTTTCGAAAATTCCATCAGACATCATTTTTGACAGATGGATCCCGGCTTTGTTCAAGAAATTCCAGACATATGGCAGCCCTAAAACAAGACTAACTTTACTTCTTTCGCCATGCTCTGAAGGGTATGTTGCTTGTCTTGCTTTTGATATACCAAATCAGTTCTCTTTGTCTCCATTGTAGTAGCCTTGAACTGAAGGGTGGTATATAAATAGATTAAATAAAATAATGACTTATTTTGAAAACACATGCCCCTATGCTTCTGTCCCTCACTCCTAGCAGTGCAACCATAGCATACTTTTTTTTGTTGATAGATGCTTATAAAATTATTCATCTTGTGAGAGAAGTGGCTAGACACAATAGTTTCTCCCTCTCAATACTGGAGCTTCGGGCAATTCAGTAATGAGAGAGGACAGCTTTCAGTTGTTGTTTTTTTACAAGCAAGCGGTGTATAAATTTTACAAAATAAATTAACAGTGCATAATTCCTGGAATTTGTATCTATAATAATATGTGGTAATGGCTCATAGACGACTTTTTAAAGGGATTTGACCGATACATGGAGCATAGGCCTGGTGGGTCTAAGGAACCTCCATGTTCAATTATGAAATGCCACTGAACAGTTGCTGGGGAGCAAAGGTGTGGGAGGTATATTTTGTTTATGTCCTGCTTGTGAGCTTTGTGAAGCTATCAGTTTGGTTGCTGTAGGAAGCATCATATTGGTATAATAGATAGGGCTTCTTTCATGTTCTTCAGCTGGGAAAAATCTAGCAGTGTGCTGTGGCTGCGCCCCATTTCTTACATCACTTCCTGGTTTTCCCTACCTAAGTACACACAGATAAGATTGTACAAAAATAAGCAAATATTCAGACTGGTACTAAATCTGTTCTATGTATTTGACCGATACATGGAGCATAGGCTTTCCATTTTTATTTTTATTTTGGCCTGGTGAGTTTTTTTAAAAAATGTAACTTGAAAGCTTGCCTGTTTCTATGCCAGCAAAAAGTTTGTCCAATTAAAAAAAGGTTGCTTTACCAGTTTTATAGTATTGGCTGGTACCACATAATTATTTGTATTTAATTGTTCCATTTATAGCTTAGCTTTTATCCAACAATGCTCTTGATATTTCTTCAATTTTATGTGTTTGCTGTAGGTTTTTTAACAATTGGAAGATTAATTACACAAAATGTTTTTGAGTTGTCACTTGGCTCCTCTCACCTCCTTGTGATCTTCCACAGGGGTTAATTATGGAAATAGTTTTGTTTTTTAGATGCACAATTAATGTATCAACCTAACTTCAACCTTTAATACTTTGATGATAAAGAAACCAGCTCAACTCCTTAAAAACAGCTCTAATTTTGAAATTGGAGAAGACTGTATCCTCAAGATAGGCAGCAACATTTGGCTAGGAGAGGACTGTTGGAAAACTTACTATATTCCATGCTAAATGCACCACAATTCTTCTACCTCCCTTTGGCCACTAAGATCCTTTGGCTGTCAAGAAAGTAGCACAGGAAATCATAGAATGATAGAATGTCGAAATGGAAGGACCCACGAGGGTCATCTGGTCTAACCCCCCTGCAATGCAGCCTGGCATTCAGAGATTTCCACATGGCCGCAGTTGAACCCGCACTTGTCACAAAACACGATTTGTGCCTGGGGAATTTTGAACACTGATGAGAAAACCTCTTCAGATTTAAGCTCTGCCCAGAATGTGTTTGCATAAGGCAGAACAGTATCTGTTGGCACATATCCATTTTGAAAATGTAGAGTCCTTGTTTAGGGACTGTTTTACTTGTATTCTCAAACATTATTGAAAATGGAGCAGAAGAAAGCTCAAACTAATAGCATATTATTAATAATACAAACATTCATTAAATGTCAGACTTCTGTTGTTTCATATTTAAATCCTACTAATGAGTACTGTGAACTATTACGGTCTTTCATCAAAAGGCACATCAGCATATATTTGATTGTGATTGCTATTTTAGTAATGTGACATAGATCTGGTTCTTGTATCATAGTAAGCCAGATAATGATTTACTGTGAAAATGTGAACCTGCTAGCTCCTAGAAAGATGCATTTTGATCTTCCTCAAAGGCAGCCTTTTGCAGCCTTCTGAGGCCCAGAAAGGTGCTGGACATATTGAGACAAGTATTTCCTCAGAGGTGATGAGCTGTTCTTGTACATAGAACTTTTCACTTAATGGCTTAGCTGTTGGCTTCTGGGGAGATTGCAGCCACTTTGTTGCTCCCTGTCTCAGCGCAGCATGGCACCTAAGCCTAGGTTTGGCTTTGCATGTCATCCAAATTTGAGATTATGGTTAAGATCTCTCCTGCTTACTCATAACCAGTAGCCAAGGTTTTTCCTATGGTTACAGGTCATAGTTCGCAAGGAGATACCTTGATTATGGGTTCATGTGGCACTGCTGTGCAGAGCTAAAATGCACAGAGAGGAGCAAAGTGCCTGCGATATTGTCCCCAGGAGCTATCATGTTCATACATTCATGCCAAGCCATGGTTCGACTTCACAGTACATGTGAATGAGACTATAGACTTCGACACAGTTCTCATGTCATATTAAACTAAAGTTAAGCACACACTTTGATTTAACATGACTGTGCATGATGTTCAGTGTGCTGAAAAGTTCTTACTCCATTCCTTGTTGGTCTTGCTGCATCATGAGTGAAACAAGCCAGATTTGGGCTTATCCTGTTGTCTGAACCTGGGCTCATAGTTTGCTTCCCACCAAGCAAGCTGCAAACATCAACCAGTATTTGTTCATGCCTTACTGTTTTGTTTTGAGGAAACAATGGGATAAATCCATATTAAGTTAGTTGTACTTGGCTTCCACTGATTTAAGTGTAACTTAAATCAGGGCCTACTGAAATCAAAGTTACTACGTAATTTTAATTTCATTCAACTTGGTCTGGATCCAACCCTCTAAGTGGAAAGGATCAAAAACAGCTTGGAAGAGTTGTTCATAAAATGCCACCAACCTGTATTTGTTGTGCTGCTAATTATTTAGTTTCATAAATTGCAATATCCCTGAGAACTGATGAAGTATGGCGTAATAAAAACCAACTGTTCTGAAACTTTATGGAGCACTGTTAGTGTGTTAGCTCCCAGGTTATCGATATAGTTAAAAATAAATAAATGTTGTGCCTTACAGGAATTTGAAATATTTTGTGAAACACATTATCTTATTTGGAGCTGATGCATTGTCCTTGGACATATTATGCTTAATAGGTTTGGAAGAAGATTCTGTATTTTAATTACAAATATTATGATGATTTTTAAAATCAAGTTATGGCAATCCAGTAAAGTGTAAGAAGTACCCTTTTTTGTTGCAGTTGGTGTGATCAGGTGTCCAATCTGTCGCCAGGAATGCAGGCAAATAGATTTGGTAGATAACTACTTTGTCAAAGACACATCTGAAGCACCCAGCAGCTCCGATGAGAAATCAGAACAGGTATGACTTCTACTCTTTTCTCCTTGCAATGTGATTTGAGTTTTGTCTTGTGTAAGAAAATATTTTGGTAATTTTTGGATTGACGTGTCAAAGCTTCAGCATTTGAAAATATTCCCCTCCCCCGGCTTTTAGGTGTGCACCAGCTGTGAAGATAATTCTAGTGCTGTTGGTTTCTGTGTGGAATGTGGAGAATGGCTGTGCAAAACCTGCATAGAAGCTCATCAACGAGTTAAATTTACTAAGGATCATATGATTAGAAAGAAAGAAGATGTCTCTTCAGGTGAAATTTCAGTTTCTAACTTAATACATGACTGTCAAGAATAGCTCTGACTCTATAGATAGCTTAGGATACTGAAAATCCATGTAATTTTTGTGTTTTGGAACAGAGAGAGGCTGTTGAATTGTGACTTCATTGGAAAGCAAATAACACAAAATACTTAATTTCATACACGGCTAAGTCCTTTTCAATTGGGCTGTTGAAAAGGACTTAGCCGTGTATGAAATTAAGTATTTTGTGTTATTTGCTGTTATTTGCTATTGTGTTATTTGCTGTTGTTATGTAGCCCATGGTACAGTTCTGACACCCTTGCTGCTAAGTTCAATACCTGGCTACCTACTGCTGTCCATTTTCTGATGCTAGGGCCATGGTTTCCCATTGGAAAACTAAACAATTCTTGGATATTTCTGAAGTACAATAACGGTCCAGTCATTAATAAAAAACATTTAAACATTGGCAGTAAACTTTCACAAAAAGTCTGTTTCCTTAATGTAATTTGGCAGTATCAGTAAAATATACGAAGACAAGTAATTTCTGGCAGTTTATTAGTCAGAAGACAGATTGTTGTAGGTGGGTTAGTGGATACACCCTATTAGTTTTGTCCCTGCTATTGCAATCTTAGACCAACTCACAACGTGCAATGCTTGTGTTTAACCATTTATAAGTGATGAAGACTTACCTGGGTCGTTTATGCTTGCTTGCATATTATTCCTCTTCCATTACCGAAGCTAAGCTGAAGTATATGTAACTGAACGGAATCCATACTCTTCCAATTTACACTTGCCTCCTTCTCCTCTCTTCTCCCTCTTCTAACATTTCCTCCAGCAGAGACAGTGTGTCAAATATTTGATTACATGTTCCACAGGGCAGAGGCCTACTTTTTATGCCGCTTTATAGTGGCATATAAATTAATAAATATAAGAGTGTTTTAAGATGAAAGTAAGAAAAGTAACATTATTATGTTTATTTGGATCTGGAAATGGAAATGGGTGGTTTTGACTAAGGCAGTTTCAATGAACTGTAGGAAGTGGAAGGCAGTTTGTTGAAGGCTGAGAAAAGAGTTGGTTGGAGTAGCTGGAGACACAAGGTAGTTGGAGCAAGTGAGATTATCTCAGAGGTTAGAGATAAATAATTGTAGGAAAATAGGGCAGTAGTTAGTGAGGCAGGATAGTTTTAATTAGCGGGATAACGGAGATGTGGTTCCACCATCTTAATACCTTTCTCTGGTTGAGATCTAGGCCACAAACATTCACCAAAAGCAACACCCCCTTTAATGTCTTGCAAGGCAACTGCCAAAGGTGGGTGTTAATGCTGCTGGATTCTTCCCTTAATGCAGGACCTAAATGAAACTGGGAAGGGATTTTGTGCTGAAGGCAGAAGTTCAACAAAAGTAACACAGTGTTTGGTTCTTTTTTGGAGGGGAGGGGTATTTGCTGAGAAAGGAGTGAATAGCCAAAATAGATGGGAAGTGGAACATAGCACTTTCCCAATCCAAAGAAACTGAAAGACAGAAATGGTGGGCCCTGATACTGTTCCTAGTCAGCAGTCTGTGCCTCTGCATGGGGATCTCTTCCATGGCATTAACTCTCCTTGAGCTCTGGACGCTCTTCTGCCAGTTTCAGTCTGTAGACTGACTTAATCTTTACATTAAAATTCAAAAATTCTCTTTTTTAACACAGAGGCTGTTGGAGCATCTGGTCAGCGTCATGTTTTCTGTCCTGTGCACAAACAAGAACAGCTAAAACTTTTCTGTGAAACTTGTGACAGACTGACATGCAGAGACTGCCAGTTACTGGAACACAAAGAACATAGGTATGGCTCTTCTTCTATTCCTATGCTGTTTCTTCACACAGCAGATGCATTTAAAGTAGTGTACAGTCCTCAAGTATTACTGCTATATAATGTGTGAACTTTGTGTCTGTAGCAGATAGATTTGGCCTGGTGGTGCTTTGGGCTCTTAATTCCAGTACTGATTCTAAGTGGCAATAGAGCAGTCATCAGATTAAAGAAATCTTAATCACATGAATTTTAGTTGATAATTTAAATTACACATTTGTACATGAATAAAGCAATATTTTTGTGGGGAAACATATCTTGATTTTACATGATGTGTGCAGCAAGTACCATCTTAGAAGAGGCATTTCCTCCAGTGTGAGGTAGAGAAGGGAAAGTGTGTTCAAAAGGAGGGCATCAGCACCTGCCATTTTTGTAAGTACATCTGTTAAAAATAATTGACATTTTCGATGTATTGCCCAGTTAATCAGCAACTGCTTTTTAACTGATCAATTTTAGAAATAGATTATTTTATACAAAAATTTCTCTCCCACTTTTTCCTTATAAAAGGAAATGCTCAGAGCGACTGACGAAAGCCTGATTCACATGTCATATTAAATCATAGTTAAACAAAATGGTATTTTAGTCTGAATAAGTAGTGTGCTGGTGCATGTGGTCCAAGGTCCCCACTTGTGCCGCTGCCTTGCTGGGGACAAAACAAGCTTCTTGTTGTAGCTCAAGCTTTGTTTCTCTCCAAACAAACTATGAGCAAAGGTTTGTTTTTGGCTTACTTCTCATATTTGGTTTGGAGAGGAACAATGAAAAGCCAGGCTATGGCTTGTTTCCTCTCTGGTGTGGCAGCATCACAGTGGGGAGGAGTGAATTGGGAACTAGAATTTTTTGAGTAGCGTGGACCACATTAAACTATGCTGCTCCTTCACTTAAACCATAGTTCATTTAACTGTGATTTAATGTGATGTGTAAACAAGGCCAGAGTATGAAAAGGAACAAAAAATTAACGGTTCGTGAACTGATGTATGCAATTAGATGCTAATATTTTAATAGAATTGGCACTGATGATGCTGACACTTTAACAAGGATTAGGCTATTATTGCATGAGTTCATTCCGTAGATTGATGCAACACTGAATGTTAATTCTTTCAAAATCACAGAGTTTATGAAAGAAATCTGATGCAGCAAATGGCTACCTCTGGTCAAATATAAATGTAGGCATCATTTAAGCAAAAATACCTGTCTTAGCTTCCATGATTAGTACTTTGAAGAATGCATCTGCAACATTTCCGCTTCTATAGCATTATTGCAGCTTAATGAAAACACTTATCGTTTTCCAGCTGAATACATTGAATTGGTTTGTAAGATCGCCCTGCTGAACTTTAAACTGGTGACTTCTTAGAGGTATAGGAAGCTGTGCATAAGGGGGAAAAAATCAGTGTAGTAGTGCCTGCCTCTGTATGCTAGGATATTTGTGTTCAGTCTGTTATCTTGGCACCTTCTAGGGCATACTTCTAAGGTAACTTCCTTATTTAAATATTTTAGTTCTTCAGGGAAATTCTCATTATGTTGTTTCTGGAGCATGAAATTCTTGAGGTTTAGATTGGTCAGAGATTTTTAGAATAACATGCTATTTCAGAAACTTTGACAATATTAATTTGACATTAATTATTAGCAGTATATGGATAGTCGATTGGGCTTTTTTTTTGCTAACCAGTTGGCTGGGTCTGGTTTACTAAAATAAAGATGGCAAGCTCACAGTATTATTCTTGCCTTATAGATGGAGCACTACAATTGCTTAGATTCATATGTAATACAGATTGCAATCTGGGCAAGTACAGTACAAATTTCAGAAACATGAACCCTGGTAATAAAATGAGACAGCAGATATAATTATCCCCCCATTCACAGACTTATGTTCATGAATAATATTTTCTGGCATCTGCAGCAGAGAAGGATAGAAAAATTTGACGTGCAAACTTCTGCAAAAGTTTGACCATTTCATTGTGATTCCATATATTTGATTATTATTTAATACTCTTAAGCTGCTTTTCCAGGGTTGAGCTCAGAGCTTTTTATTCTAATAAAGTATTGGAATAACCTATACATAAGTGGTTCATAATATTTTTAAAAAACAGTAAAATATCAGTGAAGCAAAAACAAACCATTCAATGAACGGACAATTCAGCATGAACACATAACTCAACCTTCCTGATAAAATATTTGTGCAGAATGCAAATGATTTTTCACAAAATCACAACATATATTCTTAGATTTCTAGAAACACTGGATTTTGTTTTGAGAATTGAAACAGACTAATAGCTGTTGCTTGGGACGCGGGTGGCGCTGTGGGTAAAACCTCAGCACCTAGGGCTTGCCGATCGCATGGTCGGCGGTTCGAATCCCTGCGGCGGGGGTGAGCTCCCGTCTTTCGGTCCCAGCTCCTGCCCACCTAGCAGTTCGAAAGCACCCCTAAGTGCAAGTAGATAAATAGGTACCGCTTTATAGCGGGAAGGTAAACGGCGTTTCCGTGTGCTGCGCTGGTGCTGGCTTGCCAGAGCAGCTTCGTCACGCTGGCCACGTGACCCGGAAGTGTCTCCGGACAGCGCTGGCCCCCAGCTTCTTAAGTGAGATGGGCGCACAACCCTAGAGTCGGACACGACTGGCCCGTACGGGCAGGGGTACCTTTACCTTTAAGAGGTGTTGCTAATGGCAATTGAGATCATTCTGTTTGCAGGGGGTTGTACTATATGACCCTTCCAACTCTACAATTCTATGATTCTTTGTACAACGGAAATCCCCATTTGCAAACCTGTCTTTTAAGCATTCCTTACCAATGGTATTAATGCAGCTGCCACTTTTCACGTTAGCAAGCTTATATTTCAATCCAGTGTTTCCTCTTACTGCAGTGCTCCTGTTAGATAATTGCATGTTGTCTTTTGCTTCGGAAAGGTACCAGTTTTTGGAAGAAGCGTTTCAGAATCAAAAGGGTGCTATTGAGAATCTATTAGCCAAACTCCTTGAAAAGAAGAATTATGTTAACTTTGCAGCTACTCAGGTGCAAAATAGGTAGGTGATTATTATTATTTCTATAATAATGCTTATACGGTATTGTTTTTCCTTCAGATGGGCTAGTTTATACGATTACTAAAATGCTAGCCTCTGAAGATGGAAGTAGAACAGCTATTCAGCCTGATCCAGCAAACAGAATCCACATGTACAAATAGATTTCTGCAAATGTTATCTGTTGTACCAGATTCACAAGTGCTTGTTCAATGAAGAACAGTGTGCCCATGCACTTTGCAGCTTTGGCAGGGAGAGCCTTCCTCACTAACAAGCTAGAACATCCAGGCAACCTCCCTGGCTTTTTGCGGCTAAAGATGGAGAGTATGTGCATACCAGATGTGCAGTTACTGCAGCACTGCAGTGTGTTTCATTACTCTGGGATCTCAATTGATGAAGAGTAGGTTAGAAATAGGAGTTAATAATGCCCCAGGGAGCACAACACATCAATATGACACCAGTGGCACAATAGGCCGGTGCTTATAGGAGGTCAAATAACTACCTGCTTCAGACAGAGAGGTGAACATTAAATTGAAATAACAGGTTGCCCCTTTTATTAATTAATTAATTAATTAATTAATTAATTAAGTAATTAATTATTAAGTTTCTCTGTGCTAAGTTAGTCCCCCAAAAAGCAAAGAAAGCAGTAGAATAAACATTTCATAACACATGAAACATAAATATCTAACAAACATAGAAGGATATTTTAATGTTGATGGAAGTTGTTGTCCCATATTGTAAAACAAAATTACTTTTAAGATTTTCCTCTTAAGAATGAATGGAAAATATGGTTGGACTGTTGTACTGAAGTTGAACATACTTCATATAAATCTGTATCTATTTATATAATATGTTGAATTTTTGCTTGAGGGGAAAAAAGGTTAAAGATGTTGCAATGCTACTGCCTGACAGCACATTTCTCTCTTTCAGGATAAAAGAAGTAAATGAAACTAACAAACGAGTAGAACAGGAAATCAAAGTGGCTATTTTTACCCTCATTAATGAAATCAATAAAAAAGGAAAAGCTCTCCTACAACAGCTTGAGGTACAACTAAATGCATAATAAATAAATAAAAATATTTAGCATGAATCCTGCTGTGATCTTTGCACGTATATGGCTTCTTCTGTCTTGAATAACCCAGTGGTTGGTTTTGTCCATTATGAAATTCTTGGCGCATTTCACACGCAATGCTACCAAGCATGATTACATTCAAATTTTGAATATCTCTGGTTAGTTTAAATTACGCAGCAAGCAAGCCAAGAGTCAAACTGTGGCTTATGATCCTGGCTTGTTAACAGACTGTAGTTTAACCTAACCAGATTTCCCCCCAGTTTGCACACAATGGGGAAATCTAGTTAATTGCGTTCATGGCTATGCTGGAGGAAAGTGGGGAGCATGTGTGCCTGAGGCTTGCTGATGCTTGTTCATGTAGTCCTAAACTACGGCTTAGCTAAGTGCAGAAAGGGCCATTGAGTTCCTTTCTCAATATGCCTGCCTAAAACCAACATGGATTGTAAATATTCATGACAGTTCAGTAAGGCACAAATTGCAGAGCCACTCGGTTACATGACTTTAAGTGTGCTGCTTTCCGTGTGATGTCTTATAAAAATCTTCTTACCCTTTGTTGAATGCATCATTTTAAAATTTGAAATCTCTCATTGATACTTGTCCTACCCTTCAGATTTGTGTGATCGCATCCATACCATACATTTAAAGCACTCTTAAGCCACTTAAACAATCATGGCTTCCTTCAAAGAATTCTTGGAACTTTAGTTAAGAGTGCTTGTAGCTCTGTGAGGGGTCTCCTAATGGCTCACAGCATCCTTGGGAAAGTACAGTTTGCAGAATTCTTTTAGTGGCACTAATTGAATCTGTAGTTAACAGTTAAAATTCTTCTGACTTGGATGCAGATTATTATTTTTTCAGTGGATGACAAATTAGTAGTCATCTACATTGCAGCTTTGTGTCTCATTACAATATTGGGTTGTTCATTGCCAAGTCCCCTGTCATAGGTTGAAAGGGTGTTGGTGATGTGGGTTGCTCAGAACATTTTGAATCGGACATAATCAGTCTGGATGAGATTTTACGTGTTTGGCTTTTATATTTCATAAAGAAAATGTTTTTAAAATGCTGATCTTATATGTGGTACCAATATCTCAAAATGGTTTCCATAGCCAGATGTAGTTCAGTGGAAATATTGAATAGGAAAATAATTCACAAAATGCACAATGTGGTATAATTTTTATGGTCAAATTATTGTTATGGGAATACTTGTAATTTTTAAAAAATGCAATAGCCTAATAGAATACCCTTCTCCTTGTTAAATTTTAAGGAGAAAGACTAAGACACTGAAAGGCACTATTAACAGTGCAGTCCTATACATGTCTTTTCAGAAGTAGTTTCCATTGAGTTCAGTGGGGCTTACTCCCAGGTAAGTGGGCATAGGATTGCAGTCTAATTTTAGTACACCCAAAGGTACTGTGCTCCTAAAAAAAAGTTAATTGCAATTTAGAAATGGCACAGTTTGAATGGTATTCTATCCAGTCATTATGCTACTAATTAATTCTTATGAACAAATGAAATTTTAGAACTAGATGATTCTTTACAGGAAAATAAAAATAGTAAAATTTTTTTTTTTTGTAAAAATGTGACCTATAACTGTGATGTTGCTTTTGTAGAGTTCTTTGAAACTTCACAGGACTTTCAGTGTTTCAAAATTATGATAAATCATATTCATATTCCATGTCTTCCTTTGTGATGCCCAGAGGTATAGATTGCCCCACTTTTTGCTTTAATTTTGATAAAATTACTGCGATGCCTGAAAGCAAGGCTATTAAATCCCTAAGCTCTGTGGTAACAAGCACCAAATGGGATGGGATGGGGGATGTTTATTGCTGGTGCTATATTTATTTGATAGGTTAAGTAGGTGATGACTGCTTGAACCAAACTCGGTCAAAATGTAGATATAAAGCTAGCTTTAACTACTTGCATCAAATTAGCACTTTTTGAAGAAATAAATCATAATGCAAAATTATGGAGCAGTTACAATCCTATTGTATGTTTTTCCCTTTTTTGTGAACTGCCTTGAGCATCTTTTAGGTGGATAATGTATAAAATAATAAAATTGTATATATGGAATGTAGCCAACATTGTGTGAGTAGAAGGCAGGCTCACATAGTGGATCTTTTCTTTCTGCCCTCTGTATCATCCCATCTGTATCATCCCACCACCACCCCAAAACAAACAACTGCTCTGGAGGGCTGGGGATCACTACCAGACATCACGGGGCTCTGTTGTCCAGTGCTACAGTGGTAGGAAGAATTGCCCATAATCGGGCAGAACAGGATTTTCCCCTCTTCTCCTCTGAGGCCCCATCAATCCACCAAACCAAAGGGTCCCCCAACCTCTGGAGCAGATTTTGGAAGCATGCAAAGGGCAATGGGGAGCAGAGATAAAGGGAAAGGGCGAGGTAATAATAACAATAACAATAATAATAATAATAGTAATAATTTATTTGTGCAACTGGAATCTCAATCTGCTCATGCACAAACATCACTGGATACAACCCAGCATTTATATTTTAAAATAATCTAAAATAAACGACACTTTTCAGCATTATAGGAAGGAAATACTTCTGAAATAGTTGCACGCAGTTTAACTAACACTAATGATTACAATCATGGTTACTGGGAAACTGAGGAAGTCATGTCTAAAATAAATCCATCTGTGAGACTGAAGTGTGCAGTCATAATTAAACTGAATAAAAATTGATGGTATTGCCAATGACTAAATATCATTTATTACAATTATATCCAATTTTCTTCTTTTTGAGTTCTGACAAAGTCTCCCACCCAACCACTTACTTAGCTTCAGCAAGTTTTCAGCAGTGTACATTTTCAGATCATGTCCATGCCAACATGATAATTGTAATTTTAAAAAACAATTAACAGAATCCAATGAATTGTTTTTGTTCTGCCCAGTGATCTGTCAGCACTCAGTGCCAGTATGGCACAAAGTTATTCTACAAATAAAAGTCCACTCTCAAAATGTTGGATTTTACCCACTATTTGTTATAGCCACACTTCTGATTTATGTCTGTACTAAGTATCCACACATTGCATAGATAGATGTTTTAATTATTGCATTTGGTATTATTTTTTAAAAATGGATATGTGTGTACTGTTTCTATTCAGACTGTAACAAAGGAGAGACAGATGAAGCTAATACAGCAGCAGAACGATATCAGTGGTCTGTCACAGCAGGTGAAACATGTGATGAAC
This sequence comes from Podarcis bocagei, assembly GCF_964188305.1. Taxonomy (NCBI): domain Eukaryota; kingdom Metazoa; phylum Chordata; class Lepidosauria; order Squamata; family Lacertidae; genus Podarcis; species Podarcis bocagei. Next base: position 36,086,614 of record NC_138129.1, read on the forward strand.
TTTACTAATTGGGCCATTGCAAGTGGCAGCAGCACTGCATTACTCTATAGCAAGCGACTGGTAAGGAAAGCTTTGAATTCCAGTATAGCATAGATTATACTCTTATTCTTGCATTGAAACAAAGAATATTGCATCACGGGGACCCATTTTTTTCTTACTCTCAAAGCTTTCAGGTAAGTACAGCTAATGCCACTTTGCTAATATTTGTACAAGTGTTTCCAGTCCACATTTTATTCCAAACTTGATATTTAAATTACTGTAAAATTTGGAAGTTTGTTTGTTTGGGAAGCCAGCTAGCCCTGACACATGCTGCATTTTGATTAGGTAAATGTAACACTGCAATACATAGCATTGACAATTATGTAGGTCTTTCTAGCAGGTGCTCAATGGTTTTTTACCTGTTCCTGTATCTATACAGGAGTTGATGTCAGGCCAGATAGTTTCTGGTGGTTACCTAGGCTTCATGATGGTCAGCTGAGGGGCAATTTGTTGGCTTCTTTGCAAAGTTCATGGAGTTAGATGTTGTTTGAAACAATCAGTTTCACTTGTATAGACAGTCACTGAACCTTTAGTGCCTTGTAGCCATATGTAATTTACTCAGTACCAGTGAAGTGAGTCTGAAAAGGACTCCACCATAACCATTGATGGTGTGTTGGTAAGGCAGCTATAGCAACAACTTGCCTCCCCAAAAGCCTATGGGAGAATGCAATGCTAACAACCAATACCAAGAGGAAGGTCTACCGGGCTCGTGTGTTGAGCACACTGCATTATGGAAGTGAGTCGTAAGCAACTTACACCTGTCAGGAGCGACACCTCAATGCCTTATGTAAGCCCTGTGTCAGGAAGATTTTGGGCATCACACTGTAGGACAGAGTCTCAAACAAATATGTGCTCTTCCAAACCCACATTCCCACCATGGCCACACTTCTGTCTCAGCAACGTCTACTGCGGCTTGGTCACGTCCACACAATGGAAGATGGCCAGATCCCCAAAGATGTGCTTTATAGGGAGCTGATTTTAGGCACCAGGCCTGTTGGCAGACCAACTCTGTGTTACAAAGATGTCTGCAAATGTGACATGAAGGCTGGCAACATTAACCATGCCATGTGGTAATCCCTTGCAGATGACCGCATTGCCTGAAGGCAGTCAGGTCATGTATCCATAGTAGTGACCAGAGGAGAAATGACCGCTAGGAGAAGCACAGAAGAATAAATGCCATGGTGCTTCTGTAACAGTGAAACCAGACACCTTTATCTGTTCTACCTGCAGTAAAACATGTTTCTCCCATATTAGTCTCTACAGCCACAAGAGGCACTTTAACTCTCCAATGGTTTGACTTTACCCACCCAATGACTCACTCTTCCATTGTCTCTTCAGACAGACAGATGCCAACAGTTTTAACAGTTATATACCATCCAATGAACAACTTCATTTGGGTAGTTAAGTTAAAAACCATAACAGCAATCACCAAGAATTCTAAAAGAGTAAAACTTTTCCCAAGGAAATTTTTCCATTCCCCCTCTCTAGCTCTAGTTACTTGTAAAAGCAAAACAAAACACCAGGATAAAGTAAAACCCCAAAACAGAAATTTCAGTTGATGAAGTTGTCACTTGATTTGCTTCAAGTCAAAACCAGTTGTTTTAATGATGGACTGCAAATCAGAACTAAAACCCTGATTGCATAAAACTATATCTGAATGTGTTTTATTTGATTAAGTTTTACCTTCCATATTGGACTACATTTGGCAACTGGCTTAAATGTTTAGCACATTTATATAGCATGGAAAATTAATACAGTATTTCTAAAAGTTGTGTTTACATGATAATTCAGATGCCAGTTGAAGTGGGCCATCAAAATTTTACTTGCATCACTGCTTACCACCTTGGATCAATATCAGCAGCTGCTGTGAACTGATCCTGCTCAATTCTCAATAATTCCTGTGTCTGTTTCAGTGAAAGGCAGGAAGCACGTTTTTCCATTAGAATTTTGGTACTGGAATTTGGCATTTAGCTTGCCGGAAGTGCTGCTAGAAGATAAGGGGAACAAATTAGGGGGAATTTACTATAATTTTTGAGTGTTGGTATGGCTCTCTCAGTTTGTAATTCCAAAGTGATAAAAGTCTAGCACCTTGCTCAGGGTGTATGTCTTTCACATTGAATGACTTGAGCTTTGGATGACACCTTAATCATTGAAGCAAATTAGAATTTAAAACCAATTCCGGGGTTTTGACTTAGAATAGAACTTTTCCCATGTCAAATATACATTGTTTGCTTTCTACTCATATGGAAAAATTAAAGTCTTGTTCTATATTTTGTGTATGTTTTCTGTGTTATCATTTGAACATTGGTACAACTAAAGTCAGGCATGTATAAAAATACAAGTTATCACTTATGAACTCTGGCTGGTATCAGACTAAGCTATTCCTAAAGTAGATCCATTGAAATCAGTGGGTTTCAGTGAGTAAGTATTTTCATTCCACTGGGTATACTCTGAATGTGGCTTAGTCCTGTGCCACCATCTATTTGCTTAAAATCTACCTTCTTGTATTTTAGAAGTAATGCACTCCAGTAGTAATTCTCTTGCGACCTCATGTTTGTATCCTGCAATTCTTCTAAGCGACTGAAAATAAGGGTTAGCTTATTTATATGAGATAGGTTAGGATAAGAGATGGCAGCTTGCTCAAAGCCACACACAGTTGTTGACAATTTGCATTTTGTTTTGTCGACTTCTTTTTGTTGACTCTCCGCACAATGTCATCACTAATCTGAGAGTGTTTGTCTTCTCACAGATCACGTTCCAGCTGCGACATATTTTAAAAGCACGATGTGATCCTGTCCCAGCTGCTAATGGAGCAATACGCTTCCATTGTGATCCCACATTCTGGGCAAAGAATGTAGTCAACTTAGGTGAGAGGGTGTTCCATTTTTCTGAAAGCTGAATTCAATGTGCAAAAATTCTTAATATGATGAGTAGCATGAACTAGATAGAATTTTCTGTAGACTACCACTAAAATTGGTGGTAGTGTCTTGGATCCATTCATACCAGGAAGCTTTTTTTCACTGTATAATTGTATAAAATTATCTGACTTTAAGCAGACATTAAGCCAAACTCCCCTTGTTTGGCAAGTCCTCTCCTGTGCACATGATGAACTGTCATCTGTTTGCTTATATGGGGTTGGATCCGAGCCAAAGCTTTATAACATATGCAGCCGCTACCCAGATGCTTCTCTCAAACTATGCTTCTGCTTTGCATGCAACTCCCTGTCACTAGAATAGTTCTCTCTACAGTCTGGATGCATCGTTATTCACTTGGAAATTGATATGCCTTAATAGGTAGTGCTGCACTGCTGTTAATCATTGAATACGGCGGTGTTAGGCTACTTCAGATGCTTCTCCAGATTTTAGCTTTAATAGTCTTCTAAGAAAGCACTGTGACAAGAGAGGTGGAGTGATGAGCAGGCACCACAGAAGGGAGGGTCGGGTCATGACAGTGGTGATGACGGAGGAGTGGAGAGTGTCTCCTGAACTACATGCAAGATTGCTCTGTATAGATCAGTACTATGTTGGTCATTCCCTTCTATTCCTCTCTGGTAATAAAGGACATTGGAAAATGTCAGTCTACAATTGGTGTGCTTCCTTGAAGGGGAAAGCAATTGAGGGTCAGATCTGGTAGCTCATATTCCGGTGTTGAAAGAAGACTTGTTTGTTCCAAACTTCTTAGTATGTTAGGCTGCAACTCAGTTGCCGTATTTCTGTAAACAAAGAAGTAGAAAACAATAGGAAGACATGGAAAACTCAGTCTAGTATTTGTCCTGTAGACTTAGTAATATGAATAATATTTATACCAGCTAAACAGGGCTGAAAAATTCCCAGAACTTTTAGCAGCACATTTTAGATATTCTAAGAGTAAATTGGGCACCAGATTCCAACTGGTCCCAAAATACTTTTGCATGGTATCGGCAGGACATTTTGGCTTTAAAGACTTATTAACCTTCCTTATAGCGACAGATTAGAATGAGTGAAAACAAGATTCTTTCAGTGATGCAATGACTGAGCAAGGTGCATGCGTTCTTTGGCATGGCAAAGCTCTAGTATCAAGTGAGAGACAGCTTCACAGGAGGGAAATCTATACCTTCATGCATGGCTCTCCATCTTTTGGCATATATAGAAGGAGAAAGGGCAATAGCAGGCAAAATCCCATTTAGATCCATGTTTGTGTATTAAAATCCCTTCCTTCATGTGTTAGACTTATATACCTCCCCATAGTAACTACAAGTAATATAAAAGAACAGAGAACGTTGATGAGAGAATTTGTTGGTTGGATAATTAAGAGCCAGTATAGTATACTGAGCAAAATAGATTAGAGCCTCGTAGGTGTGTACAAAGGCTTACATGTCCATACCAGGTTTTTCCCGTGTTCTTCTCCAGCAGCAACTCCTCTTACTCTGTTGGAGGACACTTTCGAGGTTCCTCAAGCTTCAGGGCAGCTTGTTGGGCACTGTGAGGGGATGCTTCTGGAAAGGGGGAGGTATCGGAACCCCCCACTACATGTGCAGAGCTCATCATGTGGCCCTTTGGATTGGGGCTATACATTGGGAACTGAAAAAGGTATTGGAAATGAAGTCTTGGAAACTACATTAAAAAAAAATATTTTCAGAGGAATCCTAGAGGGAGCAGAAAGTTAAAATAAATCAATAAATCTTGTCTTTAATTTACTGAAGAATGAACAGTGATGAGGACGGCCTTTGACAAATGCATATGACTAGAACAAATCTCTAGAATCAATGCAAGGATAATTCTGAAACCAGGGAAAACCATGGGTGTCATTGTCAAGTTCCTAAATAAACTGTTGAGAGAGGGGTCTCCCATTGTGGTTAATGGTACTGGAGTGCAAGCACTGACTTGGCTCCAGTAACACCGAAGAAAAGATTTCTAAGTTATAATTAATTTTAGACCTCCATTCAATAAATGGTGTGTGGTCTTGCATAAAACAGATTGTCACCCTTCCGGGAAGTTGTATTTGTTTTAGAATTACTAAAGTTGAGTCGAAGTTGTGATGCAATAAAAAGTATTTTGATTAAGAATTATGGTTCATGTAAGAAATAACCAGGTACACCAATCATTGCAACTTACAGTAGAATAGCTTCAAGGAACTTACTAGTTTTATAATTCAGATGATCAAGAAAAGGACAGACTGGCAGAACTGGGCAAAAGAAAACAGATCTTGCTTGTTTAAAAATGCAGAGGGGTAGTTACACATTTATCAGACAATTCACATTAATTTGCAGAAAGTTTCTTGAGCAACTAATAAATGCAAAACTTTTAGCTACAATGGAGAATTGAGATGCTTGTCTTCTGCTTTGGTGACACAAATTCAGTTCATTATAAGTATTTTAAGATGCATTAATCTGGATTTCTGTAAAACCAGCTTAGAGACTGTCCAAGAGACAAGTGTCTGTTGGACATGTGCAAGCGACTCTATATGCACGCTAGGACGTCCTATAACTCTTGCTGCTTCAGCTGTGTCAGAGGTCTGTGGTTTGAAAAATTGTACTGTAAAAGACATTAGTATGTGCTCAGAAGCTTCCCATATAGTCTTTTGAACCTGGGGCACAGTACTTAAAATGTAAAAATGGGGATGGGGAACCTATAGCCTTCTAGGTGTTCTACAACTCCTATCATTCCTGAACTTGACCATGCTGGCTGAGGCTGGTGAGAGGGAGTCCCAACAACATCTGGAGGATCACAGTCTCCCCATACTTGTGTTAAAGTTGTGAATCACTCAAATTCCTGTTTGAAGGATGAAACAGAAAAATCATATTGCTAAACAGCGTGGTCTTATTTACAAATAACTTTCAAGCATCTTTGCAAGCATCTTTCACTGCTCAACTTAATCTTTGATAGCAAGGACATAGCTGGCTGTTGTGTAGTTCTGAATTAAGGGACACTGCAGTATTTCAGCTCAGTATCACTGCACAAGACAAGGGGTGGAATTAAACCTTGCACTCTTCTGATTGTTCCGTCTTCTGAAGCATTTCAGCAATCTCCTCCTTCCCCTCCGCACAATGTTCTGGGGGTTCTCCCAGTTCTTCAGAGTGGAATTGGAGAAGGTGGCAGGGAGGTGAGGGGAAAGCCCTGTTGCACTACTGAGAGCCCTTATGCTGACTTCTCCTAGCATGCCGGCTTAGTTGAATCAGAAAGATAATTTGTTTAATGTGATTATAATTGAAAGACTCTTACATGTAAAGAAACACAAGGCCCCTATTATCCTATAATGATTATAAATGTTCTGAGGTTTTGTTTTACACTTACAGCATTAACAGAAAACAGTAAATTATCTTACTTTTTTATAAAAAACCCCCACATAAAATACAGCATGGCTATAAAATTAAAAAATAAGTTTAAATGATCCAAATAAAGCCAGCAAAAACCAGAACAATGTTCTAATGGTCCCAAGGCACCTAAACATGTTTCTAAAAATGAAAAGACTGAGGGAAGGATTTTTACCTGGCATCAAAAAAACTACAGCCTGGGAGCTAGGCAATTGTCTATGGGGAGGATATTCCATAACCCGGACACCACTTGCAAAAGGCCTCTGGTGTAAAAATTACAGAGCTATATTTGTATGATTTTCTGTCTTCATCTTTTAGTCTCTTAAGTATTAAATGTGTTTCCTTTAAAAATCTCTAGAATGCTTAAAGTTACAATATATAATTTGCATATTATGCACAAGCAATAATTACTCTGTATTTAGGTCTTTTTCCTTCTAACGCTTTGGAAATGAGTTCATAAAATATTGAATGCTTATTGATGACACAAAATTACTTTGTTGCAAAAATGTGTTGCATGACGTTGATTGTGATGTATCTTTATGCATGAAACTAAGGTAAGATATGGGTACATCACAACCAATATCTTATTTAAAGCCAATAAGGAAGTGCAAATAATTACCAGTCTCTGAATATATTGATTAAAAGTACATTTATTTTTAACTTTTTAGCTGCTGTGAAGCTAGGGTGTACATAGTGTAAAACCTCTAGACTGTTAACATTTAGCTTAAAATTAATAACTTTGTGATTGACGAATTCTCTCTCCTGTTGTTTAGGTAATATTGTTATTGAAAACAAACCAACCCAAGGTTATACTCCTAATGTAGTAGTGGGACAAGTTCCTCCGGGAACAAACCACATCAGCAAACCTCCACCGCAAATTAATCTTGCACAGCTTCGGCTCCAGCATATGCAACAGCAGGTGTACGCACAACAAAAACACCAGCAGTTACAACAGATGAGGATGGGGCAGCCTGCAGGGCAGATTCCTCGCCAGGCAGGCCCACAGATGCTGCAGCAACAGGCAAGTTTCAGATGATCTAAATTAAGACACTCATTGTAGACACTAAAGTGCACCTTTGGCACTTTGAGTTCTACCTTATTCCACAAAGTTTAAGGTAGGATTTACAGCGCTGTCTTGTAAAGCACAAAGATGCATCTTCATTTACTTCACTTGGCAAAGAGGACTGCTTTTATCTCATTTTTTAAAATACATAATGTTTTGTAGCCTCCGAGGTTGATAAGTATGCAGACCATGCAGAGGGGAATGAATTGCGGTGCTTTCCAAGCCCACCAGATGAGAATGGCTCAGAACACTGCTCGTCTCCCAGGGATACCGCGCCACAACGGGCCCCAGTACATGATGCAGCCACACTTACAAAGACAAGTATATGCTGTGTGCACATTTTGTTTCCCATCTTTGATTCTGGACTTTTGATTCAGCTCACCTTCTATGTATATATATCAGCTGTGAAACCTCTTTGAAAGGGACATCTACTTCCATGTTGCTGGCTGTTTAAAGAGCCGCATAATAGGAATCTTGTAAAAATTTGGATATTACTAGCCACATGCAGAGTATTTAAGCTAATGGAGCATCTAATGAAATGCACTTGCAGCCATATTTTACCTTTCACAACTTTATTGCCTTTTGGCTGGATAACCAGCATGTTAATATGGGAATAATTTGTTACGTTCTCCGATTGAGGGGGAGTAGAAAGCTTGCAAAAAGGTTTTAAAAAGAGGAGAAAAAGTTTATGCTTAAAATTTCTATGGAACCTTCTGACCTATAAAAAAGTGAATAAAATGCAAAATGTTTTAGAAGGTTTAAAACAATTATCAGCAATGGGAAACTCATGGAGAGAATTGCAGGAAAGCAACAAGCTTTGAAAATTTCCAGTTTTGCATAGGAAAGAGTTTGCTCCTTATCATAACAATATTTTCTCTCTCTTGCTTCCCCCTCTCCTTTGTCTTGGCAGCATTCAAACCCAGGACATGCAGGTCCCTTCCCAGTTGTTTCAGTGCACAATAATACTATCAACCCAACAAGCCCTACAACAGCCACCATGGCCAATGCGAACCGTGGTCCAACAAGCCCATCTGTAGCAGCAATAGAGCTTATTCCATCAGTAACCAACCCAGAAAATCTGCCTTCCTTGCCAGATATTCCTCCTATACAGGTTAGCAAGCTATATGAAATCAGTTGAAAGCTAATAATATGACATCAGAATTTCTAGATACTAATTGTGTGTTTGATGTCAACACTTAAAAAACTGTATTGAAAAGGTACATTTGACTTGGGTCATCGTCTCATAAACTGACCAGAACCGTCTTGTTTTTCTAATCAGCTGTGAAACTCACTGGACAAATCACTGTGTCTCCTCCTAATCTGCTTCACTCTTTCATTTCATTTTACACCATTTAGTATCAGTATTCTTATTTAGAATCTTTTTTTGCTGGGGGGCAGCATTTACGATTTTTGGAACCTGTGTCTGAATTTATTCTGCACTGAAACTAAAATGCAGGAAATGTTTTCAGTTCAGCTGTGTGTCTTCTAAGGTAGGGATTCCTAACTCATGGGCCACATGGCTCCCTCAAGATGTTTTTGTGTTCTCCCTTGTCATTTAATGAATCAACACCCCCCATATGCTTCTGTGGGTCCTCCACAATGATGCCACAAGGTTTTTTGTTCCCAGCCCACAAGCACATACACAAGGCTTTCCAAATGTGTCCATTAAAAGTGGGTTTTTAACTTCTAAAACACTTGTACTATCATGTCAAAATGTGTGTTTTATTTGGGGGTTTCACTTAATTACTTTTGTAACTCCCTCACAACCTCCCTAAACTGTGTCCTTACAAAAAGGCCACACAATCTTTTTCATTTGGGCCTTGCCCACTTTTACATGACATTCCCGTAGTGTTGATTATTGAGGGGTCAGTGCTACCCTTGGACCTTACTTGAAGGAAAAGCCCTACTACAAAATAAATTTATTCTTGTTTAAAACTAGATCAGGTATCCTAAACTATTTTTGCCTGATCAGCTTTAAAAAAATATGATATATTTTCCATTCTTCTAGTGGCAACCCTCTTAGTAATATTGAAAGCATATGGTTTCTCCCTGTCTATGTTTATTGTCCTATATTTGAATAAGATAGTTAAAACATACAAATCAGGGCAACTTTGTGAGTAAAATATAAGGTGCAATGAATGAGTTCTGTAAGCAGAGAGTGGAAGTTGTTCTGAATGTAGACCTCTCTCTGACACAAACCTATGCATCAGTATTGACAACTGAGTTTGAAATAAGCTTGCTTCTTAAAACTCATTGAATTCTAAGATTTTGCTACAATATTCTATGCTAAAGTTTATTAATAATTTGTAGGCGTGTCATTTCCTCGACTCCTTGATTATACATTCAGGAATATAGCAAATACAAATATGGCAAAACTGAATATTCATCTGTTTGTTTCCCCTTATTATGTGAGTAAGTGCTAGTGCTTTAAACTCCTTCAGTGAAAATACAGATGATCCTCAAGCTGTCATTTCTAGCATGCTGCATTTAGACTTGGCAGAATCACTGTGTGGCTGTCCTCCTTTATTTCAGCTGGAAGATGCTGGTTCCAGTAACTTAGATAATTTACTAAGTAGGTATATCGCAGGCAGCCATCTACCCCCTCAGCCTATAAGCAGTATGAATCCCTCCCCTGGACCCTCAGCCCTGTCTCCAGGCTCATCAGGTAAGCTGGGAAGAGGCAGTGGGCATCTGTACATATCTGATTAAATTGAGACCTGCTTAAAGCAACCAGCAACTTTAATAATGACTGCTCCAAATACTTTAAAGAAATTTGATGTTTCCAGTACATTTTCTCAGGTCTTAACATCCCTGTTTTTAATTTCATCCAGTTATTTCTAGTAACCTCTGCAATAATGCCGATGAGCACTTCTTTCTCTCTTCCAGTGTCTGTGATTTAGCCCAATTTTTATGCATGAAATAATTTCCCCTTCATGAAATAATCTGTAAATGAGAGGGCTATAAAAAGGAGCACAGCAGCTCCTACCAGCTCACTAGAAAGTGTAACCCAGTCTGTGCAGCAAAAAGATTCCTGCTCAACAAGTCGCAAGTAGAAATAGATTTAAAGCAGTATTATTGTGGCTCATGAGCCCAATAGTTTTAAAGTACATACCAGCAACTATTGCATTGTTGACTACAGGCTTTAATCCTGTGAGCGTTAAAATTAAGTTTTCTATACCACCCATCGTCATTGTTTCCAAGGCAGTTTCCAGAAAACCAAAGCAATAAAATCACAATATCATAATATACAACAATAGTTTATAAAATGAGTGCAATTGTCATGGCTAGTGTGGAGCTGAACAGCAATCTCTTTTCATATCTGTTCCATGCTCTGGTGCTTCTGTACTATTTATATAGTCTTGCAGCTGTGTAATATTCTGTGCCAGAGTGCAATTGAAGTCCTGTTCTTGAAATTCATCTGCCACTGTGAAAATTCAGTCTAGCATAACTTGCCTATTTGTGCCACTGCTGTGGAATGTAGGAAGTAAGTGCAAAATCACGAGAGGAGGAGAAACTTGGTTTATAGACCTTTCTCTACACACCTGGACAAATGGCAGCACTAAAATTGCTCTGAATTATACTTCATACTTCACAGTGTGTAAGGTCTCTTTAAAAATGTATTGCTAGTAAATCAGCATTCAGGCCCGTTTTACTCTGCACTCCAACCTTTTCAGTTGTCTCTGATTATTCCCAGGGTTGTCAGCCTATATTAGTGTAGGTTCTCTTTAAATGTATCATATCTTTGTGGTTAATATGCAGTCATTAGTATTCTTTTATGATACTTGCATCAGAATAAAGTAATTGGGATTAGAAATAATTTAGGGCTTGACTTAAGACGTAAGGAATCAGAGCAACTATTTCATTTAAGGGGGGAAATTGTGAGATTAATTAATGTGAAATGACATTGAATGTAGAAGTTTTGAATTATTTTATTACCAGTGGTAATGTCTGTGCTGATACATAGGATATCGCTTGCATCACTGTAGATGTGCAGTTATACAGCTCATGCTGCTGGTGTAAACAATGATTCATCCTTCTTAGGTTTATCCAATTCACACACCCCTGTGAGGCCACCTAGTACTTCCAGCACGGGCAGTAGAGGCAGGTGAGTTGAATGGCTTCAAAACCAGCTACTAAGTTATTGAAGCGTATAGAGAACGAAATGCATATTACAAGATTTTTAAAAATCCCGTTTAAGAGGCACATTGAGGCTTTTAAAAATCATGTGCCAAAAAATATGGAAATTGTAAAGCTCCCATTTTGACCACTGCACCACATGAAGAGGAAATGCATTATATATTCTCTCATGTTTTGATCGTTTACAGTTTAGGCTCTATGCACACACACTTTCTTTTGGTCTTTCAGCCGCCACTTCTATCCTCTACCATAGGGGAACAGAGTAGTTGATGACAGAACATGGGTGGCAGGGAGCCAAAGCACAAATTAAATAGGGCCAAAGGATTCACATATGTGTGTTTTGTGTGTATGTGTCTATATCTCTACATACACACACACATACCTTGCTTTGCTTTCTGAGCTGTTCACTGAGGCAGTTTCTTTCTCAGCATAGAAACTGAGCAAGCGGTTCATGGAGGAAGATTGCTCTTTTCTTCCCTGGGCAGCTGGGCAGGGGGACTCAGCCATGTCCCTTCTTCCCTGTTGCTCCTCTGTTTTTACCTAATAAATGTGGGGATCTCAGGAAGGGAAGGTTAAAATCTAAACACTTCACAGTTTTCACTCCCACCAATGCTGCTTAGCTGATCAGAAGGTAGTAGGTCAACTATGGGGAAACAGTGACCTAGGAGGAGGTAAAACCTGTGGAGAGACTGGTAGATTCGAGGTTTCCGATCACTGCTATACAGGTTAGGAGAACAGCCACTTGGGGTAAGTTCTAAATCAATGTTTAATAATATATATGCTTGTAAATTATATATAAAAAGGTTGATAATGTAGTGGTTAAGAGCGGTAGTCTCGTAATCTGGGGAACCGGGTTCGATTCCCCGCTCCTCCACATGCAGCTGCTGGGTGACCTTGGGCCAGTCACACTTCCTTGAAGTCTCTCAGCCTCACTCACCTCACAGAGTGTTTGTTGTGGGGGAGGAAGGGAAAGGAGAATGTTAGCCGCTTTGAGACTCCTTAAAGGGAGTGAAAGGCGGGATATCAAATCCAACCTCATGCTTTAGAGCCCTGTCTGCGTATGTTGAAGCAAAAGTAAGACCACCAAAGTTATTATTTATGCCTTACATAGCCTGTTGTTCCTGAATGTGAACTAGTCTGTTCATATATGGAATGCAGGGGGCCAATGTGCAGCAAGGGGGCCACTGCCACTGTGGTGATTCTTAACTTCATCGTTGCTCCTAATCTAGAGGGTTGAAACATGAAGGGGAAATGCATGAAACGTTTGCTGAAAATTAGCACAATATGTGAAAGTACAATAAGAGGAATGCAGTATTGTGCTCTTCTGATAGTTCCATCAGTGAAAGCGTTTCAGCTTGCCAGATGGCATTATCCTCCCTTCTCCTCCTGCTGTTCTGGGGGTTCTGCTGACCATCACCACCCACCAGGCAGAGGGGAGAGTGCTGGGGAAGGAGAGGGAAGATGCATTATTGCAGGCTTCCTCAGCCTCAGCCCTCCAGATGTTTTGAGACTACAATTCCCATCATCCTTGACCACTGGTCCTGCTAGCTAGGGGTCATGGGAGTTGTAGGCCAAAAACATCTGGAGGGTCAAGGTTGAGGAAGCCTGCCTTATTGTGTAAACTGAAGCCCCTGCGTTGGGGTTCTTGTAAGAGCTGTGGTTATTGGACATCTAAAAAAGCAAGCGTTGATGAGGAAAAATCAGCTCTGCATTCTTGAAAGGGAATTTCCACCTTACCAAACTTATAGAAGTCTTGAATTTCTCACTTTAAAAACAGTGCATGAAGTCAATGAAAGGGACTCTTCAGTGGTATACTTGGATTTTTGAAAGGTATGCTTTTTATCAGCAAAAAAGATCAGGAAACAAGACCCTAACTCCTCTAGCTAGAATGTTTAAATTTCAGTGAGCAATTTTTCTGAAATTTGAACAGCTTGTATATCTCTCTCAAAAGATTCTCCATACCAGACTCTAATGACAGAGGCAGATTTGATATTTAGGAAATACTGATTTTATGTTTGGTAAAGTGCTAAAAATCCATTCCCTCTCTAATTTCGAACCACTTCTACAGCTGTAAAAACCAACTTGGTTATGATGCCTCCTAACCAAGTGCTTTATCCACTTACGGGTACAATTGCTTTCACTAATTATATGGATTTTTTAATTATTTTAGTTCTAGCATTTTGAAGTGCAATTTAAAATGTGTCCTTAATCTCTTTGCTTTCCAGCTGTGGCTCATCAGGCCGAACTGTGGAAAAGAACAATATTAGTTTCAAGACTGAACATGTGAAAGTTAAACAGGAGCCAGGCACAGAAGAAGAGGTATGCAGTTACTCGGGACCAGTGAAGCAAGAAAAAACAGAGGATGGCAGGAGGAGCGCTTGCATGGTAAAAATCTATTTGTATGTTGTACAATTTATCATACAAACTATCAGCAAAGAGAACTGAGGGCATTTATATTTTATTGTTTTAGAAAAGTTGTGTTACTTCCCAAGCCCGCCCCCTTAGGGCTTGCCCAATTCTCTCTCTCCCTACATTGCAGTATTGGCCAGTGAGGTGATACAGGTGGGGCTCAGTTGCTCTCCTGGCTTCCCAACACCATGAGGGTCACTGCTTCCCTCCCCCTCCTCAGCTGTTATTGTGCAGTAGGTTACAATGCCACTTTTCTGTGGCCAAGAGTGATGATACTATTAGATTTTTTATAATACGTTATAGAAAAAGTAGGCATGTAGTCATTCCAATGCTCATTTTCTAACTCAGGAGTTATTTGGAGAGTTTCACATGGGACTAGTTTGAAACAGATTTGCCACGTCAGAGATGACCCTTCAAAATTAGTAATTTCTGGCACAGAGGAAGCAAGCAATACAGTACCTAGTTTCCATAGGAATTGTGTAGAGCCAGTATTGCTGGGTTCCCATCCCCTTGCACAATTCAAAACAGGCCTCCTATTTCAAAATATTTTAAGCTTGTTAAAATATTTACCAGATGTAGTGCACTGAAAACTGTACAACTTGTCTGAGAATTGTCTGCACACGCATGTGCATGTTGACATTTCCCTTTTGTTGAAATTCTTTGTTTACAGTCTACCCCAGCTTCATCTTTTTAAAAAAATGTTTTATCAATTTTTGAGAATGCAACTGTAAAAGGTCAGTAAGATGTACAAATCATTCAAAGAAAAAAATGTAACTGTGACTTGTGATTCGAGGACCCGATCCCCACTTGGGGAATAAAAACACGTGGACACGGTATATTAGGTTAATGGGCAAGAAAAGGCCACAACTTTATTGATTACAGCATGTGAGAAGGTATTGGCTTAGGCATTGGACCACGGAAAATTGGACTCCTCCCACTCAGAGAGGGGTGAGTCTGAAGAGGGGTTAACCACCAGTCGGAGGAGCCTGTTGATGCTAATACAACTATAAGCTCTCCCCTGATGTCACCGAGGGTCGTGCCATGGCCCCCCGCTACACAGGCATCGGACGGGATCCACGACTGCCGGATTCCTTTAACGGAATACCCAAAATTGAAGGGGTAGGCAATGGCCACACCTTACCCTCCCAAACAGCAACAACACATTCCAATGCCTAACCGCCAAATACCACCAAAGTTGTGACGGTTGCTACAAGGTAGGCGAAAAAAACCAAGAGGCCGGTGCCAATTTGCCAATTGGAAAAAAACTCCTACCAGTACAGGTTTGAGAGACATGGAGGACAGATTAGATTGCCTATGTTATAATAAAGAAGGTAGGCAGGAGCTGAAGGGGGTGGGGAGCAGAGAATGGAAGGTGGAAAGGGCAGCAGTCTCCTACCCAAGGCAATTTCTCATAGATTTTAATCTTTTGCTTTTATTTCAGCTTAGCAGTCCTGAGAGCAGCTTGACTCCACCACTTTCCACAAACTTGCATTTGGAGAGTGAATTGGAAGCACTGGGAAGTATAGAAAACCATGTTAAAACTGAACCAGCGGACTTGAGTGAAAGCTGCAAACAGTCTGGACACAGTCTTGTAAATGGCAAGTCCCCAGTGCGTGGCCTCATGCATCGATCAGCTAGATCTGGAGGAGAAGGCAACAACAAAGATGAAGATCCCAATGAAGACTGGTGTGCTGTGTGCCAAAATGGAGGAGACCTGTTATGTTGCGAAAAGTGCCCAAAAGTTTTCCACCTCACATGTCATGTACCCACTCTCCTCAGCTTCCCAAGGTATGAAAACATACAGGAACATTGAGTTAGTCACAGTGAGATAGCAGCATCAGCTATCTTCTGTCAGCCAACAGCAGGGATGGGAAGCCTTTTTCAGCCCTAGGGCTGTATTCCTTCATGGACAACCATCCAGTAACTGCCTATCGGGGTGGCAAATTTGAGGAGGCTGCATTTGCCTCGGTGTTTGCTATGCACCACATGTTTGTGGCATCTGGGCTGGGCCAAGCAGGCATGATTCTGGGTCTAGTAAGGAGGACAAGTATGAAGAGATCTGTTTCTAGGTTTCAACAGGAGGCAGTGGTGGGATCCACCTGGATTGGGTTTGGAACCTGCCGGTAAAAGATCAAGTCACTGTCTTTCCCTACCTATCAGCTCCTACCAGTTGGAGGCGCTTTGTAGGGCAACTGATGGGCTGTGTAATTTCTGGGGACAGAGGAAGGATTGGTAGCACTTTTGTCCTCTGCACATGGATCAAGGCGAGGTTAAATGTCAGTGTTAGACAAGAATAGGAACCTGTTCAGTCTAGAGCCTTTGGGCTCCATGAAACTTTCCTGTTGGCTTCAATCCCTGAACATGCCAGGTCTTCCCAGTGCCTCTTTCCCATTTCTTGAAGAAATAGGATATATGTAGGAAGAATGTAATTCCTGCCTGGAAAATGTGCAAACAGGGCAACCATATAGGACCTGTGCATAATATAATTTATTCTAATTACAAAAAAATGGATTTTCTACCTGTAGATTTTTCAGCACACTAGTACAAAAAAATGCCTGAATTTCTGAACTATATTTTCCCCATTTTAGTGGAGACTGGATATGTACATTTTGCCGTGATCTTAGCAAACCCGAAGTGGAATATGACTGTGACAACTTACAACATAGTAAGAAGGGGAAAACTGCACAAGGTTTGAGTCCTGTGGACCAAAGGGTAGGTTACGGATAATGCATTTATCTTGTTTTGGAACTGTTCTTAACTAAATGCTCTTGGCTTTTCTTCTGCTGTGGTCTCTTGACTTAGTTTATACTTTCATTTACATGGGTAACTTTACTATATATCTATATTTTAATTAGTAAGTGGGTGCATGTTGCTATAGCAGGGTTAGAAATGAAATTATTATTGGAGATAGTCCAGTTTTTAAATGGCAGTTGGTTTTAATATTTATGGCTATGTTGGGGGTCTACTCTAATTGTTTGAGCTTTCGCATCATGAACAAGAGATCAGAAATCATCTAGACTACTAGACTCCAAATAATCCAGATGACTAGAATGGATTGAAAATGTGACATTTTCACTTGGAGAAAAGGGTTTTTCCTAGAATTGACTTTTGTTTCCATTCTGATTGATTGATTGATTGATTGATTGATTGAATGACTGAACATACTGGCTTCCTTCAGGGCACAGCTTTCCTATGATGGCTTACAAAAGATGGCTTACTTTCATGTGCATAGGATAATTTAGCTTCAGTGCTCTTCCAAATGATTTATAGTACAATCCTCTTGCAATGCTTCTAGTCTGTGCCCCTCATGATCTTCCTTTTTTACCCTTTCACCTGTGATCCAAAGAGCTGTCCTTTTCGACCAGTATAGTTCCCACCTTGGCTTCAGCTCCCTCCTTAGATGGCCCCCTTGTCTCAGTCTGTGAAACTTGTCCTCTAATGATGAAAAGATTTGGGAATTTTGAACACTTCCTTTTAGGTATGATTAGACTGTCTTTACTTTCTGTTTTCCAAAGCTGTTCACATCTCTATGATAGGCAGTAATTCAGCATGTAATGGAACCATAGAATTGTAGAGTTGGAAGGGACCCCAATGGAGCTAGAAGCACAATGAAGCTGTTGCTTCTGTCTCTCTCTGTAGGTTTCAGTAATGGCAGTTGGTGGCTGCAGAGAGAGCTGCTCACAGCTGGTGCTGTATCCTCTGGCTTTGGCAATTTGTAGCAGTTAGAATGCTTATGGTTTGATTTTCATTGATGCTATATTTCATTGATAGCTGTTTGCATGCTTTTTGTACCTTTTTTGGGGGGAGGGGTAGAAAGCAGGTATAGAAATTGTAAAATAAGTAAAATAATCACTCTATAAACAATAAATAATATTGCCACCTGTGACAATGGCTTTTTTACTAAAAGTTTTTTACATCAATGGTCTTGAACAACTGGTTTAGTTTCCTCCATAGAATTAACTGAAATGGGTTTAGCAAAGTACCGTATTTTTAGCTCTATAACACGCACCCGACCATAACACGCACATAGTTTTTAGAGGAGGAATATCTGTAGGCATGCCACCCGTAGGCATTCCCTCCATAATACGCACAGACATTTCCCCTTACTTTTTAGGAGGAAAAAAGTGAGTGTTATGGTGCAAAAAATACGGTACATTCTGAGAAGAGGATGCAACAGAAGGTTGTGACACCTTCTCGCAAGTGAAGGTGCAGTCTGTGAACCAGTTTCCCATAAAAAAACAAAACCCCAGAGGCAAAACTATCAAGGGGACTTTCTCTTAAGAAAGGCTTAAATAGTTGATTTTTTTAAACTTAAAGTTGGTTGGATGCATGATGAAGGTTTCTAAAATTATGACTAGAGGGAGAGGAAAAAATAGAGAAATGATTCACTCAAACTCAGAACTTGATGTCATTGAATGTCATTGATAAATTTAATGCATTTAATAACATAAAACAATGTGTGGTAGGTTCAGGATGGGCAGAATATTTCAGGCAGTGCCTTAGATGTTGCACTGGGTGTTGTGAATAGCATATGCAACTTTTAGAAAGAATTACATTTTTTGGATGATAGATCTGTCAGTGGCTTTTAGCTAGGAAGAATGCTTCTACATTCAGAGGCAGTAAATAACCTGAGCACTAGCTTTGTGGAGGCGAAAAGGTTGGGTTGTCTACATGGCGCTTGGATTGTGTGCTTCCCTGAAGTATCAGGCTAGTCAGGAGCTCAAGAGCTTGTTCTAATGTAGTGGGCTCTTTTTGTTGCTTAGAATACATTCTTCATGCTGTATCAAACTGCTGTCAAAACTTCCTGCAGCGCCAAAGGTTTTGGCATGTAGTACTGCTGGTTCGGGAAATAAATCCAAAAACCCCTTTGGCACATGGAATTAGTAGCCTGGTTCTTTGAATCTTAACCACAGGCTACACTTGTTCCAGGTAGTCTTGTTGAAGTTAGTGAGGCTACTGCAGAGTAGGAGGTTTATTTGTTTCAGTTGTTGGGCTTAGAGAATCCTTTATATGGACTATTCCCCTGTAACTTATACATTAACTGAAATGCTGCCTTTTGGAATTACTTCTTTTGGAAGATCTCTTGCAAACAGTTCAATAGGTTTTATTGCAATCAAGTAATATATCAATTTTGTTACATAAGCAAATGAATGAATGAATGAATGATTATTTACTGTTTTTTTTTTCTCTCTGCAAGAAATGTGAGCGCCTCCTGCTTTACTTGTATTGCCACGAGCTGAGCATTGAATTCCAAGAGCCAGTCCCAGCCTCGGTGAGTGACTTCATGCATTTTACCATGGAAATGATAGAATGTGAAATAACCAGCAATTGACAGACAAAATTGTCATAATGAAACTTGGACTAAAATCAGTGTGATTATTATTTTGTTGGCCAGTCTTTTGAGTAGTTTTATCTGTTCACAAAGTCATTTGGATGAAGATAGTTGACTGAACCAGAGAGCTCATGATGGCCACTAATTTTTTTTTTATCACATGTTTTCTCAGAAGAAAGAGAGAATGAATCTATCACGCTCTCTCTCTCTCTCTCTCTCTCTCTCTCTCTCTCTCTCTCTCTCTCTCTGGGAATATTTCACTGTTGCATAAATGAAATATCACCACATTGGATATACACTTTACTTTGACTTTTGTGACTCCCTCCATCTTTTCTCAACAGATACCAAATTACTATAAAATAATAAAGAAACCAATGGATTTATCTACAGTGAAGAAGAAACTGCAGAAGAAACATTCCCAGCACTACCAGACACCTGAAGATTTTGTGGCAGATGTTCGGCTGATCTTCAAGAACTGTGAAAGGTTTAATGAAGTATGTTAACTTCCAATCTGCAGAATCATTCTGGTTAATATGCGAAGCTCATTCCACCTTGCACCTTTTCCACGTAGACTTTAGTTACAGCTGCTGTAGGAGTTCTAGACTTGTGGTTCATTTATGTAGGGCTCCCACTCTATAGGTTGTATGTTTACATGGTTGGGCACAGAACTGAGTCTTGAGCTCTTCCCCAATTGTGCATAGAACATTTACTGTGATGGGTTCAAAGCATATAAATACCTATTCATGTGATCTGTCAACCTACCTTATAGTAGACAGATTACAGAGTGGTGCTTATTTGCATATTAATGTATGCATATAGGCTTTTTTCATTGTTTTAAGTTTTGGATAGCCCACTCACATACAGTCTACTCTGTGATCTGTAGACAATTCCTTGGCTTCTCATATTTTCAGATTTCATGTTAGTGAAATTGGTATTTGGATGGCTCAAATCATGTCTGGAAGAGACTAATATCTGTGTATTGTCTAAATATATTGCAAGTTTTGATTGAAGATTGCTTGTGTTTTCTGTAGATCAAACCTTCCTATGCTGGCACATTATTGTCTGAACTGAGCAGACCCAAATGATAAAACTATCCCAGACAAGTTCCTTGAGGGAATCACTTAACGGGATAACTGCAAAGCTGTAAAAGCAGTGGAAAACAAAACAAGCCATTACAACTAGAAGTAATCTTACTTATAAATTAAATCAATTATATCCACTTATATATTATATCCATATAAATTATTTGTTTCATTAAAACATAAACTCTTGTAAGTGAACTGTAAACAGTTTGGGGAAGTGGTGGTGCAGAGTAAATAAACCTTAAATAAAAGTGTGAAAGGTTTAGACATTCATGGTTAGCCATTGATCAGCCAACATAGCTGGATGGAGCTTCCATGTTTAGGAACAGTATATTTTTAAATACTAAAGTCTGAGAATATGCAGCCGAGGAGTGCTGTTGCCTCCATGTCTTATTTACTTGCACCTTAAAACATCTGACTAGCTATTCTTAGGACCAGATACGGACTAGATGGATCATTTGTCTGATCCTGCAGTGCTGTTCTAAACCTCCCTCAGATATTTTTACACACAAAACCAAATTATTTTGGGAAGACCCTTCATCTTACAAGGTAATCTGCTGGGCTTCATTATTTTTTCAGCTGCCAGCTAATAACATGACTTGAGTGCCCATTTTACTGTTGCATGTCAGTTCAAAAAATCCATTAATATAATATAAATAATACAAAACATCTATGATTGTGCATGTCTGGAATGTGGCATTTCATAGATGGTACTTTCTAAAGTACGGTACTCTCAGACTGAAGCATAAAGTTGTTACACACGCATCCTACAAAAATGTGACTTATAAACTACATAATGGGGTAATTCATAAAATAATATAAAAATAATAAAACAATGGATAGGGAAATACTTAATATGGACATGGGAGGTCATTTTGGCATAGGAAGACATTTAAAGATGCCTACCTGCTCGTGCAATAGAAATTCACTTGTGCAAGAAGACTTCTGTTTTCTCTTACGCCCAACCTTCCGGAGCAGGAAAGCAGAGGCTGTAAGCGGTGAGGAAAGGAAGGAGAAGCCCAGTTGTGTGAGCAGATATCTCTACTCATGCTAAGTTGGATGTCACCCATAGTTTCCACACTTAAAACTAATCCTTAAAAAACTAAATTTAGAAACTTCTGCGATGTGTGACCATACACTGTTTGTGGACATGCAGGGAATGAGACAGATCTTGATGGTGTTCTACAGTTTATAATTTCACTTGTTTCATGGTGCATTCAAGTAGCCTGTGCTTTCTATTTCAAGACAACAATAAAAGTGTAAAGCCAAAAAGGGTATGAGTCACTACACATGGTAGACTTCTTGAAACCAGTTGGGAATTGACCTTTTTAACTGAGCTAAACAAGTGAGGTGGAAGAGCTGTGTGTCTCAGAGCATACTGATGTTAAGGAATAGTTGAATCATTTGCTATGGAAGGAAAATGCTTCAGCTCTTAAGGGTGAATAGTTACAGCTACAGAAGGAAACTACAGCAATGAGGATGTCTGCCTCTTTTATTGCGGCAGTATGATCTCAAATGTTCAGGACTACTTTCTATGTGTGGTTACATTTTGTTCATCAAAGTGGACAAAGACCCAACAGAAAAATATCACATCACTTAGGCCATTTTTTAGGAGACATTTTCAGGCACTTGGATGAAAGAGATGACTGCTGAACTTCCACGTCACAGCTCTCACATCAGTTTGCTGAATAAATTTTCTGTGAGTCAAACAATACTGGTCTTCTGTGCTTGGTATCAGTTTCTGCAGTAACATAACTTGCTTAGGATTCGTGTACTGCAAATGCAGTAACACCTCATGAAGAGAGTCACCTCTACATCACTGAATTTTAAAAATAAATTGGTATGGTTGACTTTAGTCATCCAATCCTGTGCGGTCTCATGACTTTAGAAGGGATTATAATTTCCTTTTTTTTGACTCTGGTATCCTTTTTAGATGATGAAAGTTGTTCAAGTTTATGCAGAAACACAAGAAATTAATTTTAAGGTAAGCGTTTCAGACCATGCTCACTTGCTGAAGGGATGTGCATTACCAATGGGTGATGTGTTACTATCTTTTTACTTTTCAGGGTGATTCAGAAGTAGCACAGGCAGGGAAGGCAGTTGCGTTATACTTTGAAGATAAACTTACAGAGATCTACCCAGACAGGACCTTCCAGCCTTTACCTGAATTTGAGCAAGAAGAGGACGATGCTGAAATAACAGATGACTCCGATGAAGATTTTATACAGCCGCGTAGAAAACGTCTAAAATCAGATGAGAGACCGGTGCATATAAAGTAACCTGATTAAAACGGACCTAAACTATTGTAAAAAGAAAAACATATTTAAGTGTTCCTGGAATATTATCTTGCCTTCAGTGGCCATCTTATTGAAGCTGATAGTGTTCAGACAGTATTAGAATACAAAAAGCATTTGTACAGAAACATACTTGTCAAAAAGGGGGGGGGAGCTTTCAACTTCTGTTCCGGTTTTTTTGTTTTTAGTGTTTGAATTTTCATTTTTCACTTGAGAATACTCCCTCATTTCTCAGATTTGTGTGTGGGATGAGTTTTATATCACAACATTTGTATGAACAGTGAACTCTTGTCACTACTTAGTAACCATTTTTGAAAGACTGGACCAAGGCAGTCATGTTTGCTTCCATGCTAGGCAGCAGTTTAAACTGCAAGAAACCTTCCTCAAGATCCTCTTCATGCAACCCTAGGTGTGAATTGGATTGTTTTTATTCATCGTCTCATCTAAGTGGTATTGCGAGTATCATATTCTGCGTTGGGTCAAATAGCTGGGTTCTGCTTTCTTTTAACTGACTGTGTATAGAAGTATCGTGACTTGATCATTAAAACATTTTGAATTGGAGAATGCAGGAGTGCAAGTTCTTCATATGTGCTTCATTAAGTATGGTTGCAGTTAATGCTTTTCGTGGTCTTGAGTGGAAGTCCTATGCACAGAATACTTAAGTGAGTATCCTCTTGGAGTTTATTAATCCTATTTTTCTTCCCTTGAAAGGCAGGATGTTGGCTGCAATACTGGTTATATAGATCCTAATAATATCAGAATTAGACCATGAAGTTAATAGTTGGTGACTGTCCAGTCTTCCTTAATATCAGTTTCTGATAGACCACTATCAGCAAACAGTAACTTTGTCAACTACCAAATGTGTAAAATTTTCTGTATTCACTCTGTCTTATTTGTAAATAGTGATATTGTAAATCCTTTCAGACAGCAACATTTGCTTGTCTGTTTTTAAGCTAATATGTATTCTTACTAATGTTCCTAATCAAGAACAGATTTGTAATATGTTGTTTATTTCTAAAACTGAGTTCCTAGTTTGACGTTCTTTTATTATTCCGTTAGAGCTACTCAGAGTTTTCTTCAGAAGCAGCTTAAATGACATGTGGAAGAAAAGAGTCTATTGAGACAGAGTTAGTTGTTCACCCTTAAAACAGAAAATTTGCATGGACCAGTGTATCAGACAAGTGATTTCTGGGTAGGTGACGAAAATGGGCCAGCCCCAGTTGTGGTAATCTGCATGTAAGCAAGCTCTTCAGTTCTGCCTCACTAGAAACACCAAGAGCAGAAATATTGCTGTGTTATTGTAATCTTTTGTCAAACAGGTAAAATTCCCTATCTGGTCTGTATTGAACAGCACCAGAGGATACAATTTCAAGCCCTCGTACAGAGCCGTAATTAGGTGATCTTGCACCCCGGCAGAACCGTCCAGATTGCGCTCCCTAGCCACAAACAAATTAGCTCTTCTTTCTGCCTCTCCTCCAACCCCAACCCTGTACCCATTCTTTTTTGTAATTAATTCTGATTGAAGGAGGACACCAAGATGGGAAGGCTGACCTAGATGACAGTATATAGCCATCTCCCTACTTATGCACAGGTTATGTTCCGGGCCCCTGCCTGCATAAGTGAAATCACATAAAGTGGAGAGCACCCCACTTTAATAGGGAGAAGGGCATGGGAGCCAACTCCTTGGGGCCAAGCTTCCTTGACCCCCCTTAAAATATTTGAGGAGGTCCCCCCCAAGTTAATGAGCACTGTCATCAAGTTAGTGTGTGCGTGCTCCGTCGATTTTACCTGCCCCCCCCATATATTTTATTCAAGTTGGCACCCTTGAGGGAGGGTGTGTGAAAGGAGAGAGAAATGACTCTGGAGTAGGCAGGCTTTGAAGTTGACTGCTCTCCCCCGTGCCCAGAGAGGCAGGGGCGCAGGCAGTGAGGTGGGCCAGGCAGTGTCAGGGGCTGAGGCTGGTGGACCTTCACAGCCATGACCCTGAGTGAGGTCCGGGAGAGGCAGAGCCAGCGCCTCATGGCCAAATGGGATGGGGCGCTTGAGGCATGCGCAGGCTCCCCCGCCAGACTGCCCAGCTGCCAGGAGGGGCAAGGGGGCAGCTGAGAGCAGCTGCTGCCCAGCGCACCCTCTTCCCCGCCCTGCCTGGGCTTCGGGCAGGGAGCGCTGGCTGGACAGGGTGCCCAGCGGAGGGTCTTAGCAGCCAATTTTACACCCCCCCTCGCCTGCGCCCCTGGCGGGGGTCCACCTCACCATCCCCTAGCTATGGCCCTGCTCCTGTATGGCATATTTTTACGACAGTTTCAAAAATGCAGACCATACAATGGTGACCAAAATGTAAATTGCTGTAACACTGAGTAAATTCATCATGGGAAATGGTTCACAACATATAAAGGAATTGATGAATAGATTCTGTTGCACAATGTGTTGTCTCATTGATGCAGAGAATTTTAATAAAAATGTGTGTTTTCATATTCTGTGTGCAGACAGGATGTAACTGGATCTGTAACTGGGGAAAGTAGTTAAAAGATACTTTATGGCTTTGATTCACTTTTTTGGATCATTATTAACATTGCATTTAAAGTAGGAGCATCCAACAGAATTTTTGGATTTACAAGGTGATTTCTAAAGGTTTTTGCCTAACTAATTCTAAATTGTCTGTATCTGAATATAATTATCATTGCCCTCTTTAATAACTTGGTCAAACATTCCTTTTCCTGATGGAAGGTCAGCTGTAACAGTAGAAGCAAGTCCTAGGATGAAGTCTTTTCCATGCATCGAGGGTAACATTGAAACTGGGCTGTCATGTTTTTCAGTACATTGGGTCACCTACCACACACACACAAATATGGGAACAGAATCATGGAGCAAGGAAGTTCTTATGTGGAAAAAACCGGCACAGATGGGCTTGAATGTTACCATCTATGCTCAGTTGAAGTGATAATATGTAAAAAGTGAGAGCTTGTTCCATCTGTTAATGTGTTGACTTTCTCACAAGCTCCCACAAGTTTAGTAGATGTGCTTTTAACTGACATTTTGGTAAAACCGCTGCATGTCAGTAAGGCAGTATAGAGCAAAGTGCTTAATAACATATACTATATTTTCTAGCGTTCCAATTTGCAATGGAATATGCACCATGAATCTTAAAATTTATGTATTTTGTAGTTTCCATGGCATCTATATTTTTCCTGTACTTTGAAGAACATTTTGACAACCTGGCTTTCCATATTACCTGAAAGCTGCAATTTTGTCAGCATACTTTCTTTTCAGATCTCTTAGGCTAATCACCCACATTTCCATGCTACATGTAAAAGTAGAAGACCCGTTCTTTTGAGGAATGTAACTAAACTATATACAGGGACCTGCTTTGCTGGTGCTGGTGGCATATGGCAATCGTTTGACTTTTTTGCAGTCTTGCAACTTTGCAAAGTTCAGTGCAGGTAGAGAATGGTAGTGTTTTGCAGTTCTAAGGATTTATTATTTACAAAAGAATGAATAAATAGCTTTTTTCATACACGTTGGTTTTTGGGTTGCTCTTTCCCTTTGATTATCTGCTTGGAATGTAGTAGATCAGAAAGTTCTACACAAATTTTACAAATCACTAGGATGTATTCCTGAAGGTAGGAAATAGACAAATACGTTTCGTGCCCCATTTTTAGATTGTGTACTTTTCTTAGTGTTCGCAAGATTTGTTCAGTCAGAGTAAATTTTCTGCCACCTTGTATGTTTAATGTGCATTCAAGATCAACCTGCAATTGGCAGTCCATGAATGTTTGTGCAATAACTGAGCTATACTGGAATTGAGAGCACACTTTTGTATCTGGTTTGAAATGGATAGTGGAGCTTCCCTTGCATGCGATATGGATTTACCTGTGCTGCATAATTACAATATAACTTAAGTGTATTATGGTTCCAAATGGTCCCAAGATACTCTTGTCACTTAATTTGACTCTTGCGCTCTGATTTTAAACGTTCCTGTAAAATAATAATAATAATAATTCAAATCTCTCCTGTTGGTTGTATATGTTCTGAAAGTTTAAGTTAATCCAAAGAAGAAAAAAGGCAGTTTGCTTTGAAACAGGAAGGACGACAAGTATGCAGCGTGCTGACTGTGGACTTCTCAATTACCTCAGCAGGTCCCCTGCCATGTAATTACTAGTAATTAGTGTTAGTTTAACCAGCTAAGTATGTTCAGGTCTTACTTAACTGTGCCCTGGAATTAAGTGTCCTACCATTTACTATTAAGGCTGAATTACTATCCAAAAAAGGGTGTTTCCCCGCGCTAGCTTTTAAAAGTAGAAATGCTGTTAAATGTAGATAGCCTTTTTTTCATGTGAAAAGATTCCCATTAATACTACTTGATGTGGCATTGACTGTCGGCATACTGAGCACTGGATAGATAAGTGGAATGTTTTATAAACATTTCTGCAAGCCACTGCAACAACCAATATTTTTTAACAAATCACCCCAATTTGCCATTCTGTTGTATAACTTAGTTTCCTTCGCCAGTCCTATTGAAGTGTAGGTAATGGCAACAGTATGTTGAAGTTGAGTATGTAATGTACTGGTTGTAGGCTTTTTCTTTTTTCCGTTTTTTCCTCCTTTTCCTAGGAAAAAGCAATAAGACTGCTTTGTCTGTTGCCTCTTTAGCATGGCAGGAATCCTTTTCCTTTGGGTAGTGGTTTTATAGGAGAGTTTGTATGTGTATCACCCAAGTCTAGCTTTTAAAAAAATAATAAAGTGTGCAGTTAATAGTGTGGCATTTTATTTTAAAAATTGGGGAAAAGTTAACATATTTTTTTAAAAAGTAGGTGTTTGAGTAAATAACGGAGGTACTTTTTTAAAAACTTTATATGCCACAATTTAAATAGACATATTTCAGACTAATGCATAAGACTTGTGATGTCAGATATGGCCATCACTTTTCCTTTCCAAAGTTGCACGTGCAGTAACTCCATCCATTGTAGCTTTTGTGGTTTTTGCCTATTTGTCCCTCTCTCTTCTTTTAAAACGTGTCTGAATCAAAATAACTTTGATAAATCGCTGTTTTGGTTCTTAACTTAGTAACTGATTTACAATTTAAAAATGCAGTTTGCCCCTTTCTATTTGAGTACCTTTAAAGCTGAGGAGCTGCTGCTTTCTTTTGACATGATTTGTGACTTTGTACAAAGAAATGCAAACATAGACCTCTCATCCCCCTTAGTGTGAACATAAATTTCAAAATGGAAGGTGATGCATGTTTGTAAAAGGCCTGCAGATGTGGGCATTTCTTCAGTTCAAAATACCATTAAAGATGTATATAACAGGTCTATAAAGATTTGTGCAATTGAAAGCCTGTTTTAATTTTATATGTAAACCTACAAATCAAAGGGTTCCATTCCCAATATTATTTCTGGTAATTAAAACTGGTACTTTTTGCACATAGTTAACTTTACTGATTCTTCAAAAAAGTGCTGTTTCTGTGGTAATGTATTCTCTGAATAATATTTAATTTTTTAAAAACAAGTTAACGTTTCTAATTGTTCAGTTCCTGTGTTTTTTGGCTGGTGTGTAATAAAGGCATTTTTCCCCTTTACATGATTATTTAATACATTTAGCAGCCTGTAAATATTTCTTGTTAAATGCTCTGGAATGTGGTGTAGCAGTTGTACTTAGAACAGTTTTAAAATAATTGTTTTGAAAACCACTTTGTTTTGGTTATTTCTATTAAATTAGAAAAGGAAGAATCTTTCAAATGGAGTATTCTTTTGTAAACTGAATGCCTTCCTGAAAATATGGACTATTGTTTTAGAGGGTCAGTTGCAACGTAATATTGGTATGGAACAGTAAACAAAAATGGGAGTATCTTCAACATTCCTTCAGAAATAATGTTTCCAGTTAAACTATATTCAGAAGACATCTGAGCCTTTTCAGTATCTCAGTATCGATGGATGTAAAATGAAGTATCTTGAAAGTGCTGTATAAAAGTAAAATCTTTAAAGTAGACAATTCCCCTTTGTGCTTTGATTGCAAATGGGACTGAAGAGAGCTCTTCTATTATGAACACATGTTGTGTTCCACTGCACAAGTGCCCTCCGCCTACACTTCACTCGCTGTTTTGCAACTGAGTATAAATATGTGGGCCTTGTGTTACAACACAGACTAAAAGCGTGTCATGCACAATTCAGATGATGTACAGTCATTGGCAAAGTCTTGAGAGTATAAGAATGGAAAGCAGTTAGAGAAACTAGTCAATGTTGTCTCATAATTAAATGCCAAGAACTTGATATGAAAGGTAGTCTGGTTTCTTCCCATAATGCCTCACAGCATCAATAGTTCTATTTCCTGCTGTGGAGGAGGGGATCCTCAGATGGCTGGTCTCTCTCGCTCCAGGAGGCACAATCATGCAATTTGGTGACATCCTAAATTGAAGTTCACCCTTAATTTCGCCCTGCCTAGTTCCCAGAGCAGATCTTGGGTGTCCTTCTCTCATTCAGAGCCACCTTGGGCCTTGGCCCCCTGTATTTCCTTCCTCTACCCTCTGGGGCAATGCAGGGAGAGATGAATGTCACTGTTGCTTTTGCTTCTGTTGTGATGGTAGAATGAGCAGTCAGCTACCGCCTCAGCAATGCCCAATTTACAGGAATTGAAGTCAACGTTCTGTTTTTGCCACTTGTGAAAGAGTGAGCAGTCCCATTCTGCCAATTGAGTCTTCCATGGAGGCAAGGGGAGCCCAGACTGCCTCAGGGTTCGGAGTTTTTGCTTGCTGCAGGCAGACCTGTTGAAAGTGGTGGATGAGCTGCTCAGGGTCAGTAAGGCCCATCAGGTTCCAGACCACCCAGAGGGATCTGCCGGGAATCCAGGATGGAGGGAGTAAAGTGCACCCACATCAGTATGACTTCCTTCCCAGAGCCTAGTAAAACTGAAGGGTCCACTCATCCCTGATATGAGCCACCTTTCTGCAAGGCCAGTTCTTCAACATGGTTGAGAAACTCAGCTCTGCCTGGTTGCTAAGAGGGGCTTAGCTCCCTGGATTGATCTAGCAAGGGAGAAGTCATTGGAAGTTAACTCTGTCAGATCATCCTCCCTACACCCCGAAACAGATGAGATGTGAGGAACTAAAAGAGTCTGAGGGCTACTACTGTGGAGAAGTTACATGCCCTCTTCAGCAACTGACAAGAGCAGTGAGCTCTTAGGGTCATTTGTCTCTACAAATGAGTTAAAACTTTTTTTAAAATTAAACTTTAGCTCTTTGGAACTAATTGGAATTAGAATTATCTGATGAATCCATAAGGAGTTAGAATGGTTTCCTTCTAGATGGTAGCCATATAGCCATATGAGCTTGTCCTTTCTCAAGTCTCATGAGCCTTAGCCATAACCATCAAAACATTATGATTGCCTCTGTTTTTTAAATCAATGTTTCATTCAGTTCGTTGACCTAATAAACACCTGGAACCTGCATTCCAGTTCTCTATAGTTTCTATGTTGGCTAAGGCTTTTCCATGACGGAAAGACAATAGTGGAGACACTCCGGCATGGCAAATTCCAAGATTCTATGCATTTCATGGAAGTGTATGGTCATTGTTTCCTGATTCCAGGAGCTTCACAGAGAACTCAGATGGGCTTCTAAAGGCAATCACCATCAACACAATCTTTTCAGTTCTAGTGTTAATCTGTCCTGAGAGTTTCTGCCAAAGTGGGTTGGATATCTTGTTGATTCACCTGCATTTGTGGGTGATTTGCAATCACCATTGCAACAGTTTTGCTTTCAACACTGGCTCAAAAGTATCCAGGGGTCCCTGTAATGTAGTGTCTGTGGGTTTTTAAGTAGTAAAATAATTTTCAGGTTCACGTTGATTGTGGGAGAGTAGATCTTGTACAATTGGTACAATCACAATCATCATGTGCAGCTAAGGGAGTGGTTTGACTTCACCTCCAGAGGCACACTCCATTGTCTCTTGAGACATACACCTGCCAGGAACAACAGGGACTTTGGGATTGTTTTTACTCCCCCCCCCCCCACTATGCTTTTGTTCTTATTTCTACTCTAGTCTATTTTGATGGGTGCCTTGCTGTTCTTGAGTACAGTGGTACCTCGCAAGACGAATGCCTCGCAAGACGAAAAACGCGCAAGACAAGTTTTCCGTTTTTTGAGTCGTTCCGCAAGACGAATTTCCTTATGGGCTTGCTTCGCAAGACGAAACGTCTTGCGAGTTCTTGCGAGTTTGTTTCCTTTTTCTTAAAGCCGCTAAGCCGTTAATAGCCGCTAAGCCGTTAATAGCCGCTAATAGCCACTAAGCCGCTAATAGCCGTGCTTCGCAAGACGAAGAAACCGCAAGACGAAGAGACTCGCGGAACCACTGTAGTATTCTGTTAGCTGCGGCACTTGTTAACTGAGGGTTGGCTACTATCTCAACTCAGGGTGCCACCCCATCCATCCCTTTGCATAATCTTCCCTAGTGGAGTGAGTGGCAGGGACAACCCATCCAAGGCTTCATCCCTTGCAGAAAATGACTTCCTGTGGTAAGTTAAGGATTCACTTTGTGTGTGCATGCTTTGACTATTAAGCTAGTTTATTCAAAATAAAAGGATGCACATTTTATCTGCTGTAAAAGCAACACAACGTTGGCCATTGAATACAGTTTGCGGTTGCCTGTTACCCATACAGAGTTATACAAACTCGCCTCTTGCAGCTGACCGCCATGCTGAACTGCTTGCTGCTGAAGGTGGCTCTGGGCCAGCTGGGCAGTGCCGTGAGTTGCTCAAGCAGCAAGCACAAAGCATTCTTCTCTTTGCAATTGAAGGACAAGGCTTAGTCTTGCCAGTCCATCTGCTCCTGCTGCTTCCAGCCCATCTGCTCCATCACATAATGCCCTGTTCAGCCTGGCTACCTTTGTGGCCAGGCTTGTGAGCTTTCACCATTCTGTTGTGCTGTCTCAATTTGGTCCCCTGGGAAAAGCCAGGCACCTCTTGTCTTGCTGCTTTACTAGGTACTTTTGGTAGGGAAAATTCTGAATTTTCAGCTTTTGAGTTTACATGTACAGATCTTTTTCCTCCTTTTATTACACATACATGTACAGACCTCTCCCTTCCTTTTGGCTGCTAGTGTAGTGTAAAATATTACAGGCAATGACAGAACTGGACACACCAATATGCAAGAGACTTCTCCAGGCAGGTGCTAGCTTTATCAGGGCTGTGTATATTCTCTGCCTCTTGCCATGGCGGGAAGAGGGCCTAGATGAACTTTTCTGACTTTCACCTTTACCCATTCCCATCCAGGTGTAGATACGATGGATGATAAATCTCCATGTAGAGAGGCCATAATGCCTCCTAATAATGCCAGTTGATTGGAGTTGAGCTGGTCCTATTATGTCCTATTAGGCTACCCAAAGAGGTCTGGTTGCCCACAGCACACTGGTTGCAGCAATAGACTGGAATAGCCATTCCATGAATACCTGACTAAAC
Organism: Podarcis bocagei; assembly: GCF_964188305.1. Taxonomy (NCBI): domain Eukaryota; kingdom Metazoa; phylum Chordata; class Lepidosauria; order Squamata; family Lacertidae; genus Podarcis; species Podarcis bocagei. The sequence continues at coordinate 36,118,706 of NC_138129.1, forward strand.
AGGAAGGTTTAAACCTGGCACTGAAATGTCAGTTGACTTCTAAGCACATTCCACCACTGAGGTACCAACCCTGAGAGTTTGAGAGCTGTCTTCTCAAACCTTCAGCTACATAGTGGAGGATTTCTGGAAGAAGCACCACTAGAACATAGAAGGGAAGTTTTGAAATCTTGTAGTGCTTCTTGTTGGATTTTTGTTCTTAAAGTAATCTTCCTTTAGATTTGACAAAAATGAAGTCTTGTGACACCTTAAAGACCAGTTGAATGTGGCATGAGCTAGAGTCAGTTTCATCAGATGCATGAGGTAAAAGATTAGTATATTTGGGTTGCACCAGAGTGGTAGCATCTATTTATGTGGACTTGTAGTTTAAAAGATACTGTTTGTTTTGCAGGAATGTGGTTTTCCTGAAACAACTGCTTCTTGGCAGCCTTGAGAATTTTGTATAGTTTTTTTTTTCATTCTCATTTTTATTGTGTGCACTTTGTTAATTAGTTTTTCAACTCTGAAGTGGAAGCTTGGCTCAGAATATTTAGAAACTATTTCCAATAGAATCTGGGAACTAACTTCTCAGATTAAGTTCTCAGATTAAGACTGGGAGGTGTGTGTGTTTGTGTGCACATGGATGTTTGTGTGATGGTTGGAGTACAGCATATGTAGACAGCTAAGATTAACTGTTTTTGAGCAAAACCAACAAAGCCTTGTGGCACCTTTAAATCTAGTATGTTTATTATGGCATAAGTTTTCATGGAGATACCCTTTAGGATGAAACATCATACAGAGATGCATTTTCTTCCTGGTGCCAGCAGAGAGCACTCCAGGCATTCTGGACTTTGTTAAATCCAGAACTTCCTGCGAAAGAAAATTCCTCTCTGAAAGCACAGACTCATTATTCCTGGATCAATTGTTTCTACTGGAGCATGAATTTCTATACAGGGTTGTTGGTTTTTAAATAAAATATTTGATAGCCCACCTGTCAGTTTTGAAACTCCTGTTTTGTTTTAAAAACAAGTTCACAAAGCAATAAAAATATATTAATAAAAGTTGAAGGCAGACAAAAGAAGCAAATAGCATGAACTAAAAGAGCTCACAACCATGGCTAATCATATAAATCTCTACCATGTATCCCCTTAGCTGCCTTTTTTCCTAAACCAAAAAGGCCCAAATGTTATAATATTTCCTCATAGGGGAGATGCTCCAACCCCTTTGAATTGCCACTTAACAAACGATCATAACTCTTTTGGGGATTACAACAATAAATTCATGTGCAGGAAGAGATGTGATAATAATGACTCTGCCTGCCAGAGGATTGTGAACCTCTTATCCACCCCAACCCCCTACAGGCCCACTCCATGCTTGTGAGAACCACTTGCCTGAACACACTACAGCACTTAACTGCTTCTTCAGTCCTCGGAAAGAGTCCTATGAGAAGAGTCATATTAATCATCGTCTTCATCTCTACTGGGCCTTAGTTGTGTGGCTCACTCTGCTTATTTCTCCCTTCTCTTCAAACCTATAAAAGAGCAAAATGCTAGAACCTCTTTGCAGTGGAAGGTTATGGCGTTGCACAAATGTGTATACACCCATAGGTAAAGGTAAAGGACCCCTGGACGGTTAAGTCCAGCCAAAGCTGACTATGGGGTTGAGGCTCTCATCTCACTTTCAGACTGAGGGAGCTGGCATTTGTCCACAGACAGCTTTCCGGGTCATGTGGCCGGCATGACTGAACCGCTCCTGGCGCAACGGGACACTGCGACGGAAACCAGAGCGCATGGAAACACTGTTTACCTTCCCGTTGCAGCAGTACCTATTTATCTACTTGCACTGGCGTGCTTTTGAACTGCTAGGTTGGCAAGAACTGGGAAGGAGTAATGGGACCTCACCCCATTGCGGGGATTCGAACTGCTGAGCTTCTGATCGGCAAGCCCAAGAGTCTCAGTGGTTTAGACCACAGCGCCACCCATGTGTGTACACCCAATGCTTGCGGATTTGGTGGGGAGAAGAAAATCTCAGTAATCGAGAAAGCGGAACAAAATCCCCCCTTCCAAAAATAGAAATGACACACGTAATTATTGCAATGTGTCTTCAATCTACTGTCAAGATTATAAAGATGGTGGTATGGGAGGATGTTTGTAACATAGGTGGACTGCTTTTGGAAGTAATTCCTGCTGAGCATGCTGGCAAACTATCAAAGCAGGTCTGTGAAAGATCTGCGAAAAGAAGCCACTGGGAATCAAATACCTTGCTCATTTGCATGTTCCTAAAAATTCCACAATGATGATCCCTCCTGACATGATGAGAGAGATGCTTAAAGCTGAATATTTCATTTGACCCAGCACTTTCCCCAGCAGCATTCCAAAGCTTTATACCCTTTGAGAAAAGTGAATGTTGGGTCCTTGACATTTTAATGACAAGTCTCGTGATTTCTGGCTTCTCTAGGGGCTTTTATGTACCATCAGGGAAATTTGAGTCACTACTCTCATTTTAACTTGAGTGCAATACACTGCAAGTCTCTTTAAAAGATACAACAGTGCTAAATCTCGTCTCTATGGAATTGGATAGAAGGGGAGAGGAACAGGCTTGCATATGAGCTGTGGCTTTCACAGAATCACAGACTTGTAGAGTTGCAAGGGGCCACAAGGGTCATCTAATAATAATAATAATAATAATAATAATAATAATAATAATAATAATAATAATATTTTATTTATACCCCACCCTTCCCTGTTCAAAAACTGGGCTCAGGGCGGCTAACAACAAATTTAAAACAATTTAAAACACTTAATTATAAAAGCAGCATAAAATACAGTATAAAAACATGAATAACAATAAAAATCAATTAGATAATCCCCAGGGCTAGCTGGCTGAATTGGTCCTACTTGGGCCAGTGAGGAAGCCAGGGGAGAATTAGCTGTGGGGTCTCAGAGCGGGTGATCGTCATAAAAGGGGAGGGGGAGGGAAGAGAAGGGAAATAAAAGATCAGGCTGAATTCAAATCTAGTCCATCCCCCTGCAATGCAAGAATCTTTAATTCAACATGAGGCTCAAACTCATAACCCTGAGATTAAGAGTCTCATGCTCTACTGACATGAGCTGTCACTTGTTTCTTAATAGTGTAGATACTGAAAAGAACGAGTGACCTGCAAAGAAGTGAACCTGAAATAATAAGCAATGGCTACAAAACCTCAATGCATTGTGTTGTCTGGTAGCCTGTTTTCCCACTCCCCAGTATTGTTCCAGTTGGGTGACACTGATTGGAGGTGCCCAGTTCTTCTTTTTACTCGATAGGCAAGGTGACCACGTGTCTTACATTACAGAGGACAGGGTTGTTTTTGAAGGCATGCCAGATCCAAGTCTGGTTTAAAGGTAGAAGTAGGAAGAGCAGGATTCTTGAAGTTAGCACCTGGACAGCAGGATGAGCAGGCACCCAGGCACCTGGCCAAGGTCTTCCTCACAAGGACAGGGTCCCATCAGGGGAAATGGTGGGGTATATATCAATAATAATAGTAATAGTTGCAAGATGCATTTTTATTTAAATTGTAATAATTTAGAAAATTGCATCTATACTTATCAACCAGCTTATCCAAATTAGTGTCCTCTCCTGTCCTCTTTTTCAGTGACGTGTAAATGCCCATCCCTAGACTATGCCTGTGGTAGGTTGTGAGTGCTGTGTGGAACTAAAACAAACATACTATGACAGGGGTGGGGAACCTGTGGTCCTCTAGATGTTGCTGGTCTGCAGCTAGCTGGGGATGATGGAAGCAGGGGGGTCCAATGACATTGGCTGCCCCTGCACTACATACCTTTGCAGGCAACATGTGGAAACTGTTTGGGGCTGGGTACACACAATACACTTGAAGCACACTCCCCACCCCTGATTATAGGAGCTGTAGTTTGTTAATAGTGCTGGGAATTGTAGTTATGTGAAGGGTAAACTACAGTTCACATGATTCTTGGGAGTGGGGTGCATGCTTTAAATTAGGGTTGCCATATTTCAAAAACGGCCCCCAAAAACCCCAACCCCACAATTTCTTATCTAAGATCCAGGACAAAGTGCCACCTTTTGGAAATTCCTCCTGGACATCAATTCCGCCATAGAAATCCCGGGAATGTTTGGGGAAATCCGGATGTATGGCAGCCCTGTTTAAATGTGGGCTTTGTCCATAGCCATGGGGTCAAGTATATCCCTACAAAGGAGTCCTGCAGGACAACCTGGACTTGGTTGGAAGTTCCCACTGTTCTGGTTCCCATGACTACTCCCTTGCAATTGCCCCCCTACTGCTTTGCAGTGAGGAAGCAGACAGCTGAGATTTCATTTCACATGTTCGCATGCAATGCATAATTAACTCCAAACTGTTAAACTGCAAGACTTCAACTGTGAGAGTTTGTAGTATACTGAAGACACGCTGCATACTAATATCTTCACTTAATGATCTCTCTTTAGCAGCTCTCTGCCTCTAATTTGACAAGCTGCTTGTGTGGCAGGGCAAGCAACATAGCTTGGTTTCTTTTCGGCCTGAGGGTGCGTTCCATCATGGATATCCTTCTGAGGGACCAGAGACAAAAGTGCAGGAGGCAATAGAGGTGGTTTTGGTACAGTGCGCGACATTCCAGGCACACAAAGGCCAGGGGCTCCTTTGCCCCCACTTCCACTTCTGCATTTGGGCAAGCAAGAGGCATTATCACAGGTCAAAGCTTTCGGCCAAGCAAAAAACACCTGAGGGGGCAGAGCAGGCAGTGGCGTAGCGTGGGGGGTGCCAGGGGTGCCGGCCGCACCGGGCGCAACATTTGGGGGGCGCGTTTGGCCGGCCCTCCTCGAGGAAGCAGGAACCCCACTGTCCTTGGACCTCCTCCGAAGCCTGGCGGTGGGGCGGAGAGCCCTCCTCCCGCTGCCAGGCTTCAGAAGGCTCCTCCGAAGCCTGGCGGTGCGGCGGAGAGACCTTCTCCCCGCGCCAGCCTTCGGATGGCTATCCTGAATACTTGTGGTGGGAGCAGTGGCATAGCATGGGGGTGCAGGGGGGCCTGCCGCACCTGGCGCAACATCTGGGGGCGGCGGAAGAGACTCGAGTGCTAAAATCCACGGGTTAGGGGGCGCAAATTACTTGCCTTGCCCCGGGTGCTGAGAACCCACGCTACGCCACTGAGAGCAGGTCCAGGGAGGGATGAGACTTGAGAGGGAAAGTCCTGAGGGCCAGATAAAGAAGACTGAAGGAGTGCAGAGTTGGCCCCCAGTATTGAAGTAGAGTCTCTCATGGTCACCTCAGTCACGCAATGACGTACCCCACATTCCTCAGATGAAAATAGGGGCGTATCAGTCTCCTTACGCCCCTGCTGCCACTGCTGTGCCACCTCCTCAGAGGCTGGGACCCAGGGACCCAGATGCAGTGGCGCAACAAAGCAAGCTGGAGCCAAATGAGGCCTCTCTCCAGCGCCCATAACCCCTCAGCGCTCCATGGCATTGGCGGCGTGGACAGGCCACTCCCCCTTCGCTCTCCCACTCCACTTTCTTTTTGGAAGACAGACTGGCCAAGGAGTGGGGAAACAGTGGAAAACTTTTTTAGGGGCATTCAAGTGACCTGGAGCTTATATATGTAAAACAGGAAGTGACGCCATATTGAGTGGGGGAAGGGAGCAAGAGGCATAGGTCTAAGAAATGTGTTAAAGGGACACATACTGAATTTCCAGTGTATCTGAAGAAGTGTGCATGCACACGAAAGCTCATACCAAGAACTAACTTAGTTGGTCTTTAAGGTGCTACTGGAAGGAATTTTTTTATTTTGAATTTCCAGTAACATGTTGAAACGCTGTACTGAACAGCAACAACAATTTATATCCCGCCCATCTGGCTGGGTTTCCCCAGCCACTCTGGGTGACTTACAGCATATATAAAAACACAACAAACATTAAAAAACAAAATATCCCATACAAGCAACAAACAAACCAATAAATCAGTAGAAAGCAATAATAGCAACAAACAGGAAGAGAAGGCCCCTTGGCAATTCAGGACACTGTTTGAAAAAGTGAGAAGCTGTGATGGCTTAAGGGTTTTCATGACGATCCCAGCATTTGCAGGGTAGTTGGAGCATATACAACAAAGCCCCTAAAGTGCACACACAAAAAAAACCCGGCCTGCAAATTAGCCTCTCTAAATCAGAACATCTAGTAACCCAGTTTCTGCCCTGCAACACAGTCTGAGTCCTCCCTAGAGTCTACCTTTGGGACAGGAAGGCAACTTCCTAAAATCTACAACAAAAGGGAAAAAAACCCTTTCTTAATCTGGAGTGTTATTTCCTCTAAGCGCTAGAGAGAGATTTGGGCCTGGATCAATGCAGGCCTGAGAGGTTTGTCAACGCTACATTGATTCTCCTTTCACAGTGAGTTGCTCAGCTCAAAGGTTTTTTTTGTGGAGGTTTTTTTCCTTGCCAGTCCTGCTTTATTATCCATGAAATGGTTTTCTTTTCATACATTATTGAAAAGTCTCAGTATAATAAAGCACTGGGTTTTAAAGGATCAGAAATGTGTGTGTTTGCCTGTTTTTGATACACTCAGAGAAGGATGATCTCCTTTAACTGAGTTGGAATGACGGACCCTTGGGAAACAGGCAGAGGCTATAACAGGTGGTTTAACAGTTTGGGTGATCAAAGTATTTCACTCTGGTTCAATGAAGCACTGAAGAAAATTATGTGCATTCTCTGAAAATTGATTTCCATTCACTTATTTATTTTATTTTACTAGATTTCCCCCCTGCCCTTCAATATGCACATATCAGGGAAGCTCACAAAAGTTAAATATAGAATGGAAATCCAATAAAAAAACATGTTTAGGAGATGGAGGAACTTCACTATAATTTTTCTGTCTTCTGCTGTAACTTTTGGATACTATTTTCTGATTCCCAGTCATTCTACCTTCCCTTTTCTCAATTCAGTTTCTACCATGCCATCTGCCACCCTAGTCCTTGTAAATAAAAAATCAAGAAAAATTACACATCTAAATGATTTAATTACTTTAAATTCTTAAAATGATTCACGTTACCCTCTTTTACATGGAGTGCATATGATCAAGCCTCCCTCTGCCTGTAGTGGCTCCCTCCTTATTCAGCCACTAAAGATAGTGATGGTTGGATCTCCCTGTCCTGCTTGTCCCTGTCTGTTGAGTGCACCATTGTCACTCATCAGAGAAAAGCTTTGCCATCGGAGAGAGCAAGAGAGCATGCAAAAGGTGAAGAAGGGAAAAGTGTCTGCTGTAAGGGAGATCTCTAGCAACTAATGTCTATACTACCTACTAGGGACAGCAGGCTTCCATGTTTACCTATGTAAGTACCAATACAGAAATGAGGAGAACTTGACTTACATCAAGGATGGGGACACTGTGCCTATCATCCCTGATAGGCATGCTGCCTGGGGCTGCTGGAAGAACACCTGGAGAACCACAGGCCCTCCTCCCCCACAGGCCTTAAGTCTCAAGATGGTGAGTCTCAAGAAATTCGTAAAACCATGTTAAAACTTAAAAATCAGAATAAAAAATAAAATGCAGCTGATAAACCAAGTAGGGTTCAAAATCAACATAATTTACTGGAATTAAGCACCAATACAAGCCTCGGTGCATAAGTGCACTTTTAATAAGCATGAAAATGTCATCAGTGTTGGTGCCTGCCAAAGCTCAGTGGTGAGGTGGTTCCATAATAAGGATGCCACAACAGAAAATGTTCTCCTCCTGGTTGCCATTTTACATAAAGCAATGTTATATTTATAGAGTACAGAATGCTGAAGCAGAGATGAGTGTTTCCCTAAAATTCCCAGCTCTAGAAGGGCTATTTTATGACAGCAGTAGTCTTCCAGGTACAACTTTCCACAGGGTTGGCTTAGCAGCTGGCGAAGGCTTGGATACAAGCAATCAATCAAGTCTTGGAGGAGGAGGAGGAGAAACTCCTCCAAGGGAATCTGGGACCAAATGCCATTTGTAGACAATGTGGAAGAAAAGCTCTCTGAAAGTGGGATTGCCCAAGCAAAAGGAAGATGCATCAGGAAAACTAGAAACTTCTGAAGCAGAAGAACCCACCCCTAAGAAGGGACCAAGTGAAAAGCTCTCCAGTTGTCTGCTATTATATGAATGAAAACACTGGTGACTGGGAGACCTCAGTGTCATTTGACTTGGCTTCTGAAACAAGCCTCACCCACTTTGAGCATCCAGCTTTGAAGGGAAAGACAATGACTGTAGCTAGGATTAAATGGGAGACCAGCAACTGGAGCAACCGAGCTCTTGGTGAATTCTAGAAGCAGCTGCTGCACATTGTGTCGGTTCCAGATTTGTTAAAAGCAACAGACACCCTCTCTGGGGCAGCAGCTGGCAGCCCTCTTTCCCCATCTGTAATAACTCCACTTTCACGAGTGTCTATTAGGTAATTACAGCAGACGGCAAATAAGCAACCAGTGACAACCTATGAGATAATTACAGCTACAGGAAGGCAATTGAATGACTGCTATGGAATGTCAATTTGCAGCTGAATAACTTCACAATACAAGGAAAGCAGTTAGGGAGTCCTTGCATTTACTAATGTTGGAGTGCCTGGTGCTTGTTGGAAAGAATGTGGTTGGATGTGTTTCCATAGAATCAAGTGGGATAAAAAGCCATTCAAGCTAATTTGCCCCTGATTTTAAGAGCACTTGAATTGCAAGTGTTTCACATGTATCAGCCAACAATCCCAGAAACTAGAAGACCAGCTTTAGTTAGACCATGGTATTCTGCAACATACAGAAATGACCACACTGGTGTACGGTGAGCTTAGGATAGTTTGGTTATCCCAAGCAGAAAGATTACAAACCCTGAACAGATGAGTTAACATACACCAGGGGGAAGAATGAAGGAAAAACTGAGGCTGCAATCCTATATCCATTCACGCAGTAGTTAGTAGACCCATTGAAAATAGGACCTAGTTCTGAGCAGACAGACACGTGTGTTGTCAGTCGGTCTTTAATTCTGGAAATTGGCTGCCACCACTAGCCCTATTCATGTGTTACCCTAAGGGTAGAGCAGGGATGCAAGAATCATTAACACAGTTCAAAGGGACATTCTAGCCAGGAAAAAGCACAGTATGAATCCTAGGGGCAGACAGAGAGGCTTGGAGGGCCACTGGTTTCCCATTCTTGGTGAGCAGTGTGGAGAGGGGAGGCATAAAAGTGGTTTGTGAAGCCTATCTCAGTTAACATCATTTTGCTAGCGTTTTATCTTGCTGGAGCACCTGGGTTCATCCAGTCCTAGCATCCATTTTGCTTCAGCAGGCTAGACAAATAAAATGAATCAAGTGGTACTCAGGCCTAATTAAAGATGCTTCTTTGCAAAATAAACTGCTGGAGGCATCACTCCCATAAACACAGGATTTTCACTTGTGGCCATGTCGGTAATTAGCAGCTTGACATACACAGAGTGCCAACATTATTTTAAAAGAGTGCTTTCCACTTCACAAAAAAAGGATCTAATTTCTCAGCTTTATTGCCTTATTCAAAAGAAACATAATAATTCCAGGGTAGCTGATACTAATGGATGCTAGAATCTGGTGATTTTCCCTGATGGAGGGCTTAATGTCTAGAGTCTGTAACACTTGACAAGGAGCACCCATCCCTGTATTTGTGTTTTATTGTCTTCTTTGTGCCAAATTTAAACCCGGCGGCCATTAAAAATCCATTTTAATATGTTGACTGAGCTGTAGTTTCTTCCAATATTCTCTCTTGAACAACTGTTTATTATCCCACTGCTGCACTGAGGGGCTTTCAAATGCTTGTTGGAAAAAGACAAACGGGCCTTAAGTCAGAAGTTGGCGCGCTTTCCTAAAACGTGAGTTTGAATGGATTCAGCAGGAACATATCGGCATTCCTTGAACTGTCCAAACTCAAAGTAGCAATGGGTCAGTAAGCAATGTCCAGAAAGAACCGAACTGCAGACCAGTTTGCATATTTATATGGTTTTAAATAGGCTCTGGGTTTAAATGTGGTACAAAGAAGCCAGATTCCAGCAAGGGCTTATCCACACTTACATTTTGCCCCACTCTTTCCAGGCAGAGGTCCATGCTCTAAAGCTCTGTGTCCAAGCATCCTCCTCCTCCTCCTGGCTCTGGAGCTTTCCCTATGAAAACCTGCTTTTTAAAGCTGCATTGGAGCAAATGGCAATTCAGGTTTTCTGCAGATTGCTGTTTTCTCCAATTCAGTTTTAAGGAGCAGGTTTTCACAAGGAAAGCTCTGAAGCAAAAGAAAATGGGGTGGGGGTGGGGGTGTGCTCAGACACAGAGTTTTAAAGTGCGGACTGCACCTGGAAAGCACGGAGGAAAGATAAGTGTGGATAATCCCTCTATTACAGGAATATGCACTCTTTTTTGAGCATTAGAGAAACCAGACTTTTCAGCACTCTCTTTTGAAAAATGCCTGAATCTAACATTGCTTTGCGCTTGCTACTTAGGGATGTTTGTGAATGAGGTCTGACAAATACAGCTATCTACACTATGAAAATACCCTATTTTGGAGGATCACTTCTGTGATGGCACAAAATGCTTCCCACGTGATAAGCCTCATCTTAAGAGAACATCTGCTTCAAAAGCTGCCTCACCTACACAGGCATATGCTTACACATATGCCCAGCAGAATGTGTTAGGACTGTTAAACCCAACAGCTGTGGTGCACCACAGCAAAAACTTTATCTCTCTGGGCTAGTATTATTTAAATATTAGAGTCAGTTGTAGTGCAGATAGACAAGTTGACTTCATTGCCCCCCCCCCCAAAGTGGCATACTATAAACCTTTGTTGCTTTGTCCACAAGGTCAGGCTTTGGGGTTTCAGCCGCAATTCTCTTGTGGTTTTGACTCATCTAGAGAAGAGCTGCAAGAAAATGATGAAAAACAGCAAAGAGAAGGTACTATATTCAACTATATTAAATCTGAGTTTGCATACCAATCAGGTTCATTACCAATGTAAATATTTCAATAGTCCTGACATGTCCTGAACATATCCGATACATTTGAATAAGGCTTCAGTCAGGAACAACCACACTTTCATAATGGCTCAACAAGCAAACGCTTCTATTAAATTGGTTTTAGTTTAACATACTTAGGAGTTTGGGTTTGAAGGCAGGATTTTAAAGTCTTCTGAGGTCCATCAGGGAGGTTTCCTTTTTTTAATAATAATATTTATTAAAGTTTCATAAACAATCAAAAGCTTCCAAATTTAAACATAAAATACAGCTCATAGGTGATGAGCTGTTCGTACACACAGAACTCATTGGCTGACTTAGGACATAATGCTTAGCCAGGGGCCTGCAACCCAGCACCCATGAAGGCTTCTAGTGGTGCCCCATGGCATGTTCTCCAGACTTATTAACAAGTAAGTCTCTAATCCTCCTAGAAAGGAAGCGATGACACAAAATGTGCAGGTACCTTCTAAGCAGCTTCTGTGAAATGAGAGTGGTGTGTCTAGTATATTTTCCTGCTTCTGAGGAATGTTCCCTGTTATTAGACAGCAGCAGCAACAATGTCAGTGTTGTGCGATCTCCATAACCATGACATACAGGACATAGCTGAATTCTCATGATAAATTTAAGGTTGTAAAGGATGGTGGTTTCTCTCATTTTGTGTTACGTCATGCCTAGAAAACAAAGGACAAACAGATAAAGACATAGGACAAGGGATGAGCCTATTGACAGTTACGGCATATTTTTAGGTATACTCCTCATTACCATTTGTCCATGTGATCGATTGCATTCATACCTTGTGTTCTGATCAGCTACTATAGGTTCCACATACTATGGTTTGTGCTGGGAGCACTGTGCCTGCTGCTCTGGCCAGGTAGGACAAGCCCATTTTGCCCAACGCAGGGAGTTTGTGATGCTGAGCAACATCTGCTACAATCAGCTTATCGGTGCTATTTCTTTACATCACCCCACATCCTTGCACTTTTTTCCCTTTGGTTGTTACACCGTTCCCTGCTGAGTGCAAGTTAGTTGCTTTGAGATTTCAGAAGCTGTGGGTTGCTATGGCTCATGGTTGCTCATTCCGGTTTCAAAGCCAATGCGAGACATATTGTTTTTCAACCCAAATGAAATGCAGTTTGAGAGATCAATACTCTGCTCGGTTTGGCAGATGCACTCCTTCTGTCACATTCTGCATTGTTTCCAAACATTCAGTAATTAAATCAGTCACCCTGTGGCTCTTCTGGCACCTACACAGCCAGCAGCCCTGGGCGTGCATTCCACCCTATCCATATTTTCTGCCATGACCACCATCCCAGTATCCTCCAGCCTGATTATCTCCTTCCCAGAGAGAAGGGGAATGCAGTTAGACAAGAGACAGATGGTGGATATATAAAGAAAGGTGGTACCAAATGAAATACACAGAGCTGAGACAAAACAGCAACTTTTTTTTTGTTTCACAGTTTTGTTTTTAGTTGAAAGCTCACTGATTCCCCCGCTCAACTTCCCAGTAATCTTTCAACTCCCCCGCTCAACATTTTGTCTATCTGCTTTGTCTTAGTGTTTGTCAAACCTGTGCCAAAGATCCGCTGCCCCCATGGATGGTTTTTAAGGCTCTAGGAATAGATATGTTGTTCAAAAAAATGGTTCTCTCCCTTATCAAACATGCATGTTTTGACATAGAAATCAAAACTCAAGAAAATTTGGCTAGAAAGAAGCAGCAGTCCTCACACTTTCTTCAAGACAGCCTTTCCAGATTTAAGGGGGTTGGGGATCTGTTTCAATGTCTCAAGAAAGGTATTAAATGCCGGGATTTCATAGTATTGCATACTCATGCCTTAACCTCCAACATTTCTCCAATGAAAGAAAGGGACATTCCATTCCATACCCCACACATCTTACAGGGTTGCCCCAGCCACCCTGGACAGCTTCCAACATATATGAAAACAAACGGCCTCGGTCCAGTACACCTGATGGAGCATCTCCACCACCATCGTTCTGCCCAGACACTGAGGTCCAGCGCTGAGGGCCTTCTGGCGGTTCCCTCACTGTGAGAAGCCAAGTTACAGGGAACCAGGCAGAGGGCCTTCTCGGTAGTGATAATAATAATTAATAATAATAATAATTAATAATAATAATAATAATAATAATAATAATAATAATAATAATTATTATTATTATTTGCACCCCACCCATCTGGCTGGGTTTTCCCAGCCACTCTGGGCGGCTTCCACAGAAACAAAAAATACAGTAGTTTGTATTTCCACAGAAACAAAAAAATCAGAGTTTGTAGGGCAGCAGTTGAAGAAGGAGCAAAAAGGGTTTTCTTGTGTGTGTGTGTTTCTTGTGGCTGATTAGCTCTTTTCCCTGTGTAAAGGTCAGAGGGGGCAGGGTTTCTGTTGAGGCAGGGGATTAGCTGTGGGAGGAGCTTCTCAGAGTTTGTAGGGCAGCAGTTGAAGAAGGAGCAAAAAGGGTTTTCTTGTGTGTGTGTGTTTCTTGTGGCTGATTAGCTGTTTCCCTGTGTAAAGGTCAGAGGGGGCAGGGTTTCTGTTGAGGCAGGGGATTAGCTGTGGGAGGAGCTTATCAGAGTTTGTAGGGCAGCAGTTGAAGAAGGAGCAAAAAGGGTTTTCTTGTGTGTGTGTGTTTCTTGTGGCTGATTAGCTCTTTTCCCTGTGTAAAGGTCAGAGGGGGCAGGGTTTCTGTTGAGGCAGGGGATTAGCTGTGGGAGGAGCTTCTCAGAGTTTGTAGGGCAGCAGTTGAAGAAGGAGCAAAAAGGGTTTTCTTGTGTGTGTGTGTTTCTTGTGGCTGATTAGCTGTTTTCCCTGTGTAAAGGTCAGAGGGGGCAGGGTTTCTGTTGAGGCAGGGGATTAGCTGTGGGAGGAGCTTATCAGAGTTTGTAGGGCAGCAGTTGAAGAAGGAGCAAAAAGGGTTTTCTTGTGTGTGTGTGTTTCTTGTGGCTGATTAGCTGTTTCCCTGTGTAAAGGTCAGAGGGGGCAGGGTTTCTGTTGAGGCAGGGGATTAGCTGTGGGAGGAGCTTATCAGAGTTTGTAGGGCAGCAGTTGAAGAAGGAGCAAAAAGGGTTTTCTTGTGTGTGTGTGTTTCTTGTGGCTGATTAGCTCTTTTCCCTGTGTAAAGGTCAGAGGGGGCAGGGTTTCTGTTGAGGCAGGGGATTAGCTGTGGGAGGAGCTTCTCAGAGTTTGTAGGGCAGCAGTTGAAGAAGGAGCAAAAAGGGTTTTCTTGTGTGTGTGTGTTTCTTGTGGCTGATTAGCTGTTTTCCCTGTGTAAAGGTCAGAGGGGGCAGGGTTTCTGTTGAGGCAGGGGATTAGCTGTGGGAGGATCTTATCAGAGTTTGTAGGGCAGCGGCGCGCGCCTAGCGGCGCGCGCAGTTATATCCATCTTTTAGATTTAGGGGAGCTAGTCTCAAACGTTTGTTGGGGGAGACCAAGGTTTTTTTTTTTTTTTTTGTGGGCGAAGTTATTTGTCCTGTCTTCAAGCTTTTTATGATGGAGGACCTCTGTAGCCACCCCCAACAACACGATCTCAAGATGGAAGGGGAGGGAACAGCTGCAGTCGCCTGTGATTCCTGCGCAATGTTTGCCATCTTGCCAAAGGTTGCAGGCAGCTTCACCTGCAGCAATTGCATGTTGATTGCCCTTTTAAAAGACAAAGTCCAGCAACTGGAGGAACGTGTAGCTACGCTCCAAAGAATTAGAGAGCTGGAGCTCTTCTTGGAAGCAACAGAGCACACCGTCCCCACCAAGGAGGAGACAGGGGACTCCCCTGAGAAGGAGGCTAGTTCATCAACACAGGAGCCAGATATATGGAGAAACGTGACTCAAAGAAGTAGGAGGCCCAGGGTTCACTCTGATTGTTTAGAAATACACAATCGCTTTGAGGTCCTCTCCCCTAGCATGGAAGATGAAGAGCAGACTCCATTTGAGGATCTCTCCCTCATTACAGTCGATCAGGTATATGAAGACGAGCAGCAAAGTCAGTCCTCAGGGAATGTGCAGGCGACCTTGGAACGGACAGCTCACGGAAGAACCCCGACCAAACCCAAGAGGAGGCGTGTAGTGGTGATAGGGGATTCCCTACTGAGGGGAACAGAAGCAGTGATCTGTGGGCCTGACAAGATGTCTCGGGAAGTGTGCTGTCTCCCCGGGGCTAAGATCCAAGATGTAACTGAACGACTGCAAGGAATCATAAAACCCACTGACAAATACCCCTTCCTCTTGGTTCATGTGGGAACCAATGACACTGCAAGCAATAGCCTCCAGAAGATCAAAAGAGACTACGAGGCTCTCGGCAGGAAATTGAAGCAACTAAATGCACAAATTGTCATCTCGTCTGTCCTCCCAGTTGAACGACGTGGCCCAGGGAGAGAGGGGAAAATAGTGGAAGTGAACAGCTGGCTTCGCAAATGGTGTAAACAGGAACGGTTTGGATTCTTAGATCACGGACTGCAGTTTCTTGAAGATGGACTTCTGGCAAGTGATGGGCTGCACCTCACAACGGTTGGGAGGAATGTTTTTGCCAAAAATCTCAGAAACCTCATCAGGAGGGCTTTAAACTGACTAATGTGGGGGAGGGAGACAGTGCTCCTGAAGGTAGGAGTCTATCAATTAATGAAGATGATCATCCAAATGTCATAGACCAAATGGAGCAAACAGCACGCGGACCTAGTGGTGGGAGGAAAAAATCCTTAAATAAGAGACACGGGGGAATGATTAATGGACTTCAATGTCTGTACACTAATGCGCAAAGCATGGGAAATAAACAAGATGAGCTTGAGCTCTTGGTACAGCAAACTAAATATGACATAATAGGCATCACTGAAACCTGGTGGGATAAGTCCCACGATTGGAATGTAATAATGGGGGGATACAATCTATTTCAGAGAAACAGACCAGACAAGAAAGGAGGAGGAGTGGCGTTATATGTCAGGGATGTGTATACCTGTGAAGAGATCCAAGATTTAGAACCTCAAAGCCAATGTGAGAGCATTTGGGTCAAAATTAAGGGAGAGAAGAATAACAGAGACCTCATTGTGGGAGTTTACTATAGACCCCCAAGCCAAACGGAGGACATAGATGATGCCTTCCTGGAACAGATGGCCAAGCATGCAAAAGGAAGGGAGATAGTAGTAATGGGGGACTTCAATTACCCGGATATTTGTTGGACGTCAAACTCAGCCAAGAGCATAAGGTCAAACAGATTCCTCACTGGCCTTGCAGACAACTTCATTGTCCAGAAAGTGGGAGAAGCAACAAGAGGAACAGCCATTTTAGATCTGGTCCTAACCAATGTTGATGACCTGGTTAGTGGGGTAGAAGTGGAAGGATCATTAGGCGCGAGTGATCATGCTCTTCTGAAATTTACTATACAGCGGAAAGGAGCAGCCAAGCATACTAGGACTCAATTTCTTGACTTTAAGAAAGCCGACTTCATAAAACTTAGGGAAGTGCTGGGTGAGATCCCATGGACAGCAATACTAAAAGGAAAGGGAGTTCATGATGGCTGGGAGTTTGTTAAGAGGGAGATAGTAAAAGCACAACGTCAGGCAATACCAATGAGACGGAAACATGGAAGGTGCCTAAAGAAGCCAGGGTGGCTATCTAAAGAACTTTTAACTGAATTAAGATTAAAAAAGGATGTGTACAAAAAATGGAAAAGGGGGGAAACCACCAAAGAGGAATTCAAACAAATAGCCAGCACGTGTAGACACAAAGTCAGAAAAGCTAAAGCACAGAATGAACTCAGGCTTGCTAGAGAGGTTAAAAGCAACAAAAAAGGCTTTTATGGGTATGTTCGTAGCAAAAGGAAGAACAAAGAAACAGTGGGGTCACTCAGAGGAGAAGATGGTGAAATGCAAACAGGGGACACAGAAAGGGCTGAACTCCTCAATGCCTTCTTTGCCTCAGTCTTCTCCGATAAGGAAAACAATGCCCGACCTGAAGAATTTGGAGCAAATGATTCAGCAAAGGAAACACAGCCCAGAATAACTAAGGAGACAGTACAAGAATACTTGGCTAGTTTAGATGTATTCAAGTCTCCAGGGCCAGATGAACTGCATCCAAGAGTATTAAAAGAACTGGCAGATGTGATCTCAGAACCACTGGCAGTCATCTTCGAGAAATCCTGGAGAACAGGCGAAGTCCCGGCAGACTGGAGGAGGGCAAATGTTGTCCCTATTTTCAAAAAGGGGAAAAGAGAGGACCCAAATAATTACCGCCCAGTCAGTCTGACATCAATAGCAGGGAAGATTCTGGAGCAGATCATTAAGCAAACAGTCTGTGAGCACCTAGAAAGGAATGCTGTGATCACCAATAGTCAGCATGGATTTCTGAAAAATAAGTCATGTCAGACTAACCTGATCTCATTTTTTGACAGAATTACAAGCCTGGTAGATGAAGGGAACTCAGTGGATATAGCCTACCTTGATTTCAGTAAGGCATTTGACAAGGTGCCCCATGATATTCTTGTAAAGAAGCTGGTAAAATGCGGTCTTGACTCTGCTACCACTCAGTGGATTTGTAACTGGCTGACTGACCGAACCCAAAGGGTGCTCATCAATGGTTCCTCTTCATCCTGGAGAAGAGTGACTAGTGGGGTGCCACAGGGTTCTGTCTTGGGCCCGGTCTTATTTAACATCTTTATCAACGACTTGGATGATGGACTCAAGGGCATCCTGATCAAATTTGCAGATGACACCAAACTGGGAGGGGTGGCTAACACCCCAGAGGACAGGATCACACTTCAAAACGACCTTGACAGATTAGAGAACTGGGCAAAAACAAACAAAATGAATTTTAACAGGGAGAAATGTAAAGTATTGCACTTGGGCAAAAAAAATGAGAGGCACAAATACAAGATGGGTGACACCTGGCTTGAGAGCAGTACATGTGAAAAGGATCTAGGAGTCTTGGTTGACCACAAACTTGACATGAGCCAACAGTGTGACGCGGCAGCTAAAAAAGCCAATGCAATTCTGGGCTGCATCAATAGGAGTATAGCATCTAGATCAAGGGAAGTAATAGTGCCACTGTATTCTGCTCTGGTCAGACCACACCTGGAGTACTGTGTCCAGTTCTGGGCACCACAATTCAAGAAGGACACTGACAAACTGGAACGTGTCCAGAGGAGGGCAACCAAAATGGTCAAAGGCCTGGAAACGATGCCTTATGAGGAACGGCTAAGGGAGCTGGGCATGTTTAGCCTGGAGAAGAGGAGGTTAAGGGGTGATATGATAGCCATGTTCAAATATATAAAAGGATGTCACATAGAGGAGGGAGAAAGGTTGTTTTCTGCTGCTCCAGAGAAGCGAACACGGAGCAATGGATCCAAACTACAAGAAAGAAGATTCCACCTAAACATTAGGAAGAACTTCCTGACAGTAAGAGCTGTTCGACAGTGGAATTTGCTGCCAAGGAGTGTGGTGGAGTCTCCTTTTTTGGAGGTCTTTAAGCAGAGGCTTGACAACCATATGTCAGTAAAATCACACATTAAACACTTCCCTGAACAGGGCTGCCTTAAGATGTCTTCTGAATGTCAGATAGTTGTTGATCGCTTTGACATCTGATGGGAGGGCGTTCCACAGGGCGGGCGCCACTACTGAGAAGACCCTCTGCCTGGTTCCCTGTAGCTTTGCTTCTCGCAATGAGGGAACCGCCAGAAGGCCCTCGGCGCTGGACCTCAGTGTATGGGCAGAATGATGGAGGTGGAGACGCTCCTTCATGTATACTGGGCCGAGGCCTTTTAGGGCTTTAAAGGTCAGCAGCAATACTTTGAATTGTGCTCGGAAACGTACTGGGAGCCAATGTAGGCCAACCCTGTGGAACGCCATCCCACCAGATGTCAAAGAGAAGAACAACTACCAGACTTTTAGAAGACATCAGAAGGCAGCCCTCTTCAGGGAAGCTTTTAATGTTTAACAGACTGCTGTATTTTAATACTTTGTTGGAAGCCGCCCAGAGTGGTTGGGGAGACCCATCGAGACGGGTGGGGTATAAATAATAATAATAAATTATTATTATTATTATTATTATTATTATTATTATTATTATTATTATTATTATTAATAAAACCTTCCCAATATAGGATTGCCTTCTGATGGCTTGGGGCTCGGAAAACTCCATACCCTCCAACATTTCTCCAGTGGAAATAGGGACATCCTAAGGAAAAGTGGGGCCTTCCAGGATGAAATCAGAAACCAGGATGGCTTCTCCAAATCAGGGATGTCTCTGGAAAATAAGGACCCATGGAGGGTCTATCATGCCAGATGTGGAGCAAATAAAAGAAAAACAAAAGGGAGTAGGGGGAGAAGAGGAAAATAAAGGGAAAGCTGATAAAAAGCAAATGTAGCCCAGTTGGTGCATGAGGAAGAACTCCTTTGTTTATGTGCTGAAAAAATGTTCCCCACTGTTCAATCCCTCCAAGGCAACTTGCAACAATTTTTAAAAGATGATACAGAATTCTTGGTGCCACTGCTAAAAAGGCCTTGTCATAGCCAGCTGAGCATCTGAAGGAAGGAAGAGGTAAGTAAGCCTAGGCCAGGGAGATCATGCCATCGGCTTTTGCTGTACTGTTTTGATGATTTGCAAATGCATGGGAATCACAAAGGTATTTCCAGCAGAAAGCTAATGCATTGCCTGATTCATAACTTAAGCTATAGTCCTAAATATTTTACCTCAAAACACTGGCGCAGTATGTCTTAAAGTAATTTTGGGAAGCTGTTAAGCCTGAAGCTGAATGATGACCTTTTTACAGACATCAAGGCAAAAAGAGAAATATTGAACTGTACCAGAAGAATCAGTTTCTGTCTTGGGGTCTTTTTGAGTCTTACCTTTTTGTTCTTCAGTGAAACAGATGGCTTGTCCTGTGATACTTTGGTCTATGGTACGCTGATAACAGCTGCTGAGTTATGTTTCTTCTTCAAAGATTTCTTCCCCCCTGCAGCTATATTTTATTTATTGGAAAACCAACCAAAGTGTTTATGAGTTGGGAGGAATGAAGACATTGCTTCAAGATGACTGATCTCCACTCTCCTGCACAATGCTCTGGAGGTAATTCGAAGGGGAGGCATGCACAGGAGGCAATGTGAAGAAAAGAACAGGCAATGGGTGAGAAAATGTGCAGCAAGCCATAATGGGTGCTTTTTCAAGCAGTCGCTATTTCGGGGTGGGATTCATTCACATACCAGGAAATTGAGGTTTGCACAATTAAAGTCGATTTGCAGCTTTTGTACAAACCTGTCCGCCCCGCCCCCCAATAAACAGAAAAGAGACAGGGAAATGCTTTGGAAAGTGTATCATCTAACATCCCCACCAACAAATCAGAATGAATACTTGATAAATAGCTGATGTTGTCTGATCTCCCCACAGACAAAGAGGTTGTCCGGAAGCAACCAGTTTCCTGATGAGAAAAGGGGGAAAGGCAGGTTAAAAACAGCATTGCTGGGCTGCTTTTTCTTCGGCACCTCCTCATTGCCTTCCTATCCTGAGCACAGTTTGCAGTGCATCCCCAACAAGTCTAGTGATTTTTGCAGTTATGAAGAAGATTAAGAGTCACTTACTTTAGCATAACAGCAAACAAACGCACAATCTTCCCTTCTTTCCAAGGCAAACGTCACATATTGATTGATATCGTTTGGCTTTTTAAAAGTCTGTCTGTTATTTTCTTTTGAAGAGAAGTGTTTTCATTTGCGGGGAAACTGTGTTGTAACCTGGTCTGAGCACACAGGGCTGACTAGAATATATATAGAGAGCTATATAGATATATACAGTGGTACCTTGGGTTAAGTACTTAATTCGTTCCGGAGGCCTGTTCTTAACCTGAAACTGTTCTTAACCTGAAGCACCATTTTAACTAATGGGGCCTCCCACTGCCGCCGCACCGCCGGAGCCCGATTTCTGTTCTTATCCTGAAGCAAAGTTCTTAACCTGAAGCACTATTTCTGGGTTAGCGGAGTATGTAACCTGAGGTACCACTGTATATATATAGATATAGTGTGTGTGTGTGTGTGTGTGTGTGTGTGTGTGTGTGTGTGTGTCTGTGTGTGTAAATAACATACCAGTGAGATGATGGGCTCAAATGTCCCCATGTTTTTGATAAGGTTTGTCTTACTTGTTGAAGCCACAGCCTGAAAAGGAAAAACACAATGATCTCAATGATCTTGTGCAGGATGGGAGTGGTCATTGATGAATCCAAAGAGTCTTCAGTCCTAATACTATTTATTAGAATCAGAATGCAACAAAATGTACTACATAAATGCTATATTTACACAAAATTGTGCTCTATTCCAATTGGATGGCAATGAAATGACTATGTTAATAACAGTGTTCTGGTCTATTCGTAGCAGCCTCTGTGAGGCAGGCAGGCAGAATCCCAATCCTCAGACTGAGCAGAAGTGCCCTACTTATGTTCTGTCCCTTGTAACCTTGGGTGTTTATTGACATGCTAGAGAAGTCCAGGCATCAATAAACCTCTATTCTCTGCTTTCTTTTATGGGAAGGATCAATCGTCCTTTTCATTCATTTGAAACTTCTCCAGACCCGTCTGCATAAAAAAACAGAATTCTGAATCTATTGAAATTTGGGTGCGAGTTTTTATATGCGTTGCTCATGCTGTAAGACTACATTAAAACAAAACTTACGTCCACATGGACAGTAGTCCAGATATTATATTGCTGCCTACTCTTTAGCAAGCGGAGCTATAAAGGGCTGGTGTGCATTGAAACCACCAGCTTTCCCATTCTGCCTCACTGTCACATCTATTAATAGTACTGGGCTAAATGGTCAATTAGATGGATTTGTTCTTGCCATCCCTTAGGTTTCTTTGTCCTTATTTGCTCCCTTTTCTGCACTTGATTGTCTTTAAACTGGCGGAAGAAGCAGGTTTTTGCAACTTATTGAATCTGTACAGTTTTGGAAACTTTGCTTTCCAATTTCCACAGGATCTGCCTGATGAAATTAGCTCAGCAACTGTACAGGAAGCTGCTGGGATTTAGAGAAGCAATACAGAATATATATATATATATATATATATATATATATATATATATATATATATTCAATAATGAAAGTTATGGAATGTAAAGCCCAAGCAGAGCACAGTAATGAGTTTCCACCACCAGGGATTTTCTCCTGATAAATATGTGCACAAAGTAAAGGGGGGAAATCTCATTTTTTCCTTTAGTGAAAGTGACACACACAAAAAACATGGCTTGAGAGAGGAGGGTAGTGTCTGTACTTACCTAGGCAGTTGTTTTGGGTCACTTTATGTGAAAAAGCAACTAATAAATGCAACAATAGTTCCAATACATGCCTCCCATTGCCCATTTAGGCTTTTGTGTGGTGTCTGCATGCACTCCATGGGGAATAATAAAAAGGTAAAGGTAAAGGTACCTCTGACTGTTAGGTCTAGTCGTGACCGACTCTGGGGTTGCGGCGCTCATCTCACTTTATTGGCCGAGGGAGCCGGCGTACAGCTTCCGGGTCATGTGGCCAGCATGACTAAGCCGCTTCTGGTGAACCAGAGCAGTGCACGGAAACGCCATTTACCTTCCCGCTGGAGCGGTCCCTATTTATCTACTTGCACTTGATGTGCTTTTGAACTGCTAGGTTGGCAGGAGCTGGGACCGAGCAACGAGAGCTCACCCCGTTGCGGGGATTCGAAACGCCAACCTTCTGATCGGCAAGCCCTAGGCTCTGTGGTTTAACCCACAGCGCCACCTGTGTCCCATGGGGAATAATAGAATTATACAATTGGAAGGTATCATAAGGGTCATCTACTCCAACCCCTGCAATGCAGGAGTCTTTTGCCCAATGTGAGGCTTGAACCCATAACCCTGAGGTAATAATAATAATAATAATAATAATAATAATAATAATAATAATAATAATTTATTATTTATACCCTGCCCATCTGGCTGGGCTTCCCCAGCCACTCTGGGCGGCTTCCAAAAGAATATTAAAATACTATAATACATCAAACATTAAAAGCTTCCCGAAACAGGGCTGCCTTCAGATGTCTTCTAAAAGCCTGGTAGTTGTTGTTCTCTTTGACATCTGGTGGGAGGGTGTTCCACAGGGAAGGCGCCACTACCGAGAAGGCCCTCTGCCTGGTTCCCTGTAACTTGGCTTCTCGCAGTGAGGGAACCGCCAGAAGGCCCTCGGTGCTGGACCTCAGTGTCCGGGTAGAACGATGGGGGTGGAGACGCTCCTTCAGATATACTGGACCAAGGCCGTTTAGGGCTTTAAAGGTCAGCACCAACACTTTGAATTGTGCTCGGAAACGTACTGGGAGCCAATGTAGGTCTTTCAAGACCGGTGTTATGTGGTCTCTGCGGCTGCTCCCAGTCACCAGTCTAGCTGCCGCGTTCTGGATTAGTTGTAGTTTCCGGGTCACCTTCAAAGGTAGCCCCACGTAGAGCGCATTGCAGTAATCCAAGCGGGAGATAACCAGAGCATGCATCACTCTGGCGAGGCAGTCCGCAGGCAGATAGGGTCTCAGCCTGCGTACCAGATGGAGCTGGTAAACAGCTGCCCTGGACACAGATTTGACCTGTGCCTCCATGGACAGCTGTGAGTCCAAAATGACTCCCAGGCTGCGCACCTGGTTCTTCAGGGGCACAGTTACCCCATTCAGGACCAGGGAATCCTCTACACCTGCCCGCCTCCTGTCCCCCAAAAACAGTACTTCTGTCTTGTCAGGATTCAACCTCAATCTGTTAGCTGCCATCCAACCTCCAACCGCCTCCAGGCACTCACACAGGACCTTCACTGCCTTCACTGGTTCTGATTTGAAAGAGAGGTAGAGCTGGGTATCATCCGCATACTGATGAACACCCAGCCCAAATCCCCTGATGATCTCTCCCCGTTTAAGAGTCTCATGCTCTACCGACTGAGCTATCCCAGGTCAGGAAGAGAAACAAGCCAGGGCTCCATTGTGTTATATATGACAACCCATTCAACTTGCTGGATGATGACATTTTTCATTTTATAGCAGCCATGTAGATTCTGAAAGAAGAAAAATTGATAGCATTGCATGCAGTGTATCAATGTATGTAGAACTATGCAAGAGAGTTCTTCTTGTTGCAAGTCAGAATGGAAGGATCTGTCAATTCTCACTTTTCCAGTCTTAAACTCAATTCTCCCCATTCTGCAGCAATTTGATTTTTTTTTACAAAATCATATGAAAATTCTCCAGCATTTCTCTTAATAAACACATGTTTTGTGTGCAGTTGTGGCTGGGGAAGCAGGGGGCAGAGATTCCATACCTGTGTTTGGAGCCATTTCCTTTAAGACCTATTGATGCTAATTTCCTGCAATGACTGATAGACAACACCACATCAGCAGAAGAGGCCTTAAACCCTCAAGAATGACAACTTTGGCAAACCACACTAACAAAATGTTAACTGCAAAAGGGAAACTGGTTTAACAGTGACCAGGGGATTAGACTCACTGAAGTTTAGGATGAAGGTTTTCTTGAGTTGCCAGGTATGTTCTGAAGGTGCAGATCAGTGAAGCTGGTGCAGGAGTTGGCTGAACTGCTCATTAGGTGGAGTAGGTGGGGCCGAGAACAACGCTCATGGCCAATTTGGAAGGTCATTTCCATCCTCTAGAAATGAAAGTTTCTTTCTTTCTTTCTTTCTTTCTTTCTTTCTTTCTTTCTTTCTTTCTTTCTTTCTTTCTGCCTGCTTGTTTCCATACTCTCCGCAATGTGGTGGGGAATGCAGAGAAACTCCTATGAGTCCCCTTCTACTTTTTATTGTGATCACTCTAATTTGTGCCACACAAGGCTGCAACAGAGCCAAATGCTTACCTGCAGTTGCTTGATGTCCCGAGGAGCTGAGCACTGATTAGTGTTGGAAATAATATCCGGCAGTTTGGTTTTTGCTGATCATTGAAGCATTTGCTTGTTGCAAATATTAATTGCACAGCCATCATTTCCTGTGTCTCAGCAATTCTTTGCAAGAGTTAGACACCCGGAGGCCTCTCAGCAGCAGGATGCGATTTCAATTTGAACAGGCTGAATAATTGTGGCGAGTATTTCAGAATAAGTGAATTAAACGCTGGCAAGAAAAGTGGCAAATGGGTTTTGCTTTGTTCAGACAGATGGTGGCTGTGGATGACCATTTACCAAGTGGTCTATCTTGATAAAGGCTGCTTATAATTGCTGGGTAAGGCAGTCAACAGCATTATCCCGGCAGGTGGTCTGGAGAACTTCACTGCTCCGCACCTGGTCAGAAATTTGGGGAAGCCTAAGTGTGGTGCAAAACTCCATTTCCCCCCGGTTTTTAATAAACTTTAGATCTTTTTTTTCAAAAACTTGGCATGTGGAAGCCTGGAAGCCTATGCTACCTTGGGAGACCCCAGGAAGGTAAGTGGAAACCTGGTAAACAACAAATTTCTTACTTAGTGATTGTGAGTACCTCAAATGGGGAAGGGAAGGTACAAGAGAGGGGTGCATGCTGTTGTGATCAGGCCTCTCCCCCCCTCTCTCTGTGTGTGTAAAATCTGGAAGCTCTTGTTAATGTAGTCACGATTCATTATACTGAGATAACAGCCCTGCGGCATTTTGTTCCCATTTTACATTTCTACTCCCAAAAGAACTACTGATAAGACCTGTGAGATAAAGAATCTGAGGAACTTGACTGGGTAAACATGTTTCAAGAACTTGTTGGCCACAACTGTTGCTGTAGCTTTGGGAAGATAGTGTGGTCCTTCCTCCTTGTTCAGAGAGCCAAGTACATCTTTTGGCAAATGGCTGCTGCTGTAGGGTGAATTATGTCCCCAGATAAATCTCTGTTCCTATGTAGGTTAGTGATGGATGAGACCAAATTGCCTTGGTCTGATATTATTTTCCCTCTGCCTGTCACCGTTTGATGGATGGCACTGCAACTCTCTTTTCCTTAACAGTATCTATGCCTTGCAAAGCAATTGACTCCAGGAGAGTTCGTGTTTGGGGGATGTCACACGGGGATCACAGATATTAATGTGACTCTTGCTAGCTAGCTTCTGTTCCATTCAGCCCTTTATGAAACTTTGGCTAGATGGTACATCTCTTGGTCCTGACAAATGATCTGATTAAGGGAACTACCACTGGTTTTATTTAAAAGAGAAGCATTTCAGCCAACAATTGGCTCCGGGTACTGCCAGACCCCTCTTCATTTACTTCAGAAAGTTGGTGTCCTCCTACAGAAGGGGCCCCAAAGCCACATTCCCTTCTGGGCGATCTTTCAGGCCCACATGACAGTGGTGGGCGGGGCCAGAGGCAAAACTGGATGAAGCAAGAAATACAATTTTTACCTATGTACATTCGGCTACTTTCCACACACCCACACTCTATCCTCCATCCAGACATGGAAGAATCCTTATGGGACACATTCCAGCCTTGCAAAAACACTCATGGAGGGTGCAAAGGCCAGTGAGGCGTGTGGTCTGGGTAAAGAGGGTGTGACTAGGAGGTGGTATTGCCAAGGAAGAATCCCAAGGCCCAGACAGAGAGGGCTAGAGGGTCACAACTGGCCTCTGGGCCTGAGGTTCTCCAACCTGTTTTAAGACAAACCACTATGAGTAAAACTATGACTGAAGCTTGTTTACTTGGAAGTAAGTGTGAAGCCTTCTTCTTCACACTCTCCAACATTCCCCATGAAAAATAGGGACATTCCATTCTAAAACATATAGACTGTCCCTATTTTCATGCAGTAGTGTTTCAGTACAGCATACAGTCCAATCGTATGCAATGCATATGGACTTACTCAGAGTTACTCTGAGTAACTACATATTGCATCCTTATTTCAGCAAGTATTCTTGAGATTGCAGCCCCAGCCTTCCTCTAAATCCACATATCACACATTTAGGGGTTATCCACAGTTTCCTTTCCCCCCATGCTTTCCAGGCATGATCCATGCTTTCAAGCAAATGGCAATTTGTGGAAAACCCAAATTGCCATTTGTTGTACTTCAGCTTTAAAGAGTGGGGGAAAGCTCCAGGGGGCAGGGGAGTAAGTGTGGACAAGCCCTTAAACAAGTTAATGGTCATTTTATCTCTCTTTGTTAGCAATATCAAGCTTCCTGTGCAAAACTATGATACCCAGAATACCCTGGAAAGAGAATTTAGTTATTTAATGATATGATTTTGTATGGATGTGCCCTGTTTGGCTACTGAATTAGAAAGATACTGAAGATGCATATCCATACATGAGCATGGTATGGACAAGCTAAGATACAAAAGTAATAATAATTTTAAAATTACATGGAGCCGGCTTTTGAGTTGTTAATTCTTTGAGACTTGGGGGCTCTGGAGTGACTATCTGGTTGACAGAATAGAATACAGACTGTATTGGTGACAACACACACCAGATGGTGCTATTTGCTTCAGTTTGCAATCTGTGTGGGCATGTATATATAATATATACATATTTAATGTGGTGACAATTACTAGAATTTCAGACTGATTTAGTGCCTGGAACCACCATGGGCAGCATGAAACCCCTCTGTGCTGCTGGCCTTGTAAAATACCTTGACCTAGACCAAGACGATCAAGAGACCATACAGCTAGCAAGTTCAGGAGGCAGAGCCCAAAGAAAATGCTCTGTTCATTGAAGCTGAGTATAGCCATTGCTTACAAGTCGCCTCCACCCCTGAAACCAACAACATACATAGGCTATAAGTGATTTCAAGCCAGTACAGATCAACCTCACACACCAGGGATGGGGAACCAGTGACCATGTGGGTGTCATTGGAACAGAACAGCTCTCACCATCCTTGATTATTGGCCATGCTGACGGGCACTGATGGGAACTGGAGGGCCACACAGGTTCCTCATTGTTGTAATACACAATCCACACCAGTATGTCACAAACACAAAGCAAGAACTAAAAGTGCATAACTCACTTTTCTCATTGCGTTGTCTCTAATTGATACCTACTTTCCAGGGACAAAGGAAATTGCCTAGTTCTGATGTAAGTCATCATGGTGCCCTTCAGACATTGTTGGACAACAACTCCCACCAGCCACCAGCTAAAGAATGAAAGGAGTTTTAGTTCAACATTGTTCCAATCGTTTAGAAAGAGCAGTGTTTCTAGAGGAACTGAGGGCAAGGCATTGAGGAGAGATAAAAGCAGCTGAAGGGGTGCAATCTTCAGCAGGGAAATGTTGCCAGGGGAAAGGGTTAAGCGTCTATCTTCCTGCGTCAATTTCCTTCTTCAAACTGAGTGTATTAAGAATGAAAGACTGAACAGCAAGTCACAGAACTACACAGAGTTCTGCCACAAGGGTGGCCCGAACCAGGTACTCTGGGAAATTTCTTCCCAGAAGAGGTAGAAACTGAGGCAGATTCTAAGCATTCTGACTAGATGACCCAACTCTACAATTCTAGGATCGTGGAATGATGATATTTCCAGTGATTATTTCTGCAAAGTGAAACAGGAAATAGCTCTAGCTGTTTGGGATTGCCTTTGCAGGTTTCATACAACGGTTGCTGTCCCCAGTTCATCCCCTATACACATCTGCTGGTATATAAGAAAAGCTGAAATCAAGATTGTAAGTGTCTGACATGTCAGCATGCTAGTCACCCACAAAAACACTTCAGAAAACCAATGTCTGAAGGCAACATCCCTAGTCCTCTGGTTCTGAGCCTCGGAATGCAATATTCTTAGAGATAACATTGTGTCTGCACTTCATTCCCAACCCACCCTGTTATATACCTCATTCATGACTTCTTACTGTTGAACTATTGGATCATGGAGGTGGCCTGCCCATCTGGTTTGCGGCTTCCTACCTCTTTCCATTCCTGCACAGCAACTAGGCTTCTTATTGAGGTATTTTGAGGGGGTAGGTGGATCCTAACTCACTACATCTGTTATTGAGGATTTAAGAATGATATCTGCAATAAACAGATGCAATGATTTAGGGCATATGGCTAGGTGTGAGTGCAATTGCCTTTTCCGTTTAATCCTGTCAGTCTCATTAAAGACTCTCAGTATAGTAGCAGGAAAGAGCTCTTGCAAAGTGTTTCTTGGGCATTGCTGAAATCCTGGATTAAGGATAGTACATGAATAATGGATTTGGATGATATGTGTGCCTGCTCATTGCTAGCACATTAGCAGATGCTTGGCATTTACTTGTGTATTGCTTCGCTTACCCCTTCTGAAATGAATATTTTACAAAAACTTTTGATCATTTGTTAAATGTGCTGGTTGCAGCTTTGCTTATACAGATTTCTAGCTGGATTCCAGTGGCAGAAGCTGCTTCATTCCTTGGCTGTTCTAACCTAATAGCCAGCTACAGGTCGTCACCTCTTCTGCCCTGCTCAGCCACCTTTCAGTAAATGCACTGGCCTTGTATACAAAGTATGATTGGTTAATTGTTCCAGGAATGACAGTGGACATGACTGCATGGGGATTTTGCAGGTAGAATTGTCAGCGTTTTCCTAACAGAGGTGCTTTGCATTTAACAGGTACATGAACGGCAGAAACTCAATAGGTGTGGTTTTTCCTGCTAGAAAGATTGATTTTCTGCCTGCTGTACAAGTGTTAAAGGCAGTGCACACCTGCTACTTTTACTTCCTATCTCCCCCACCTCTCTAAAAAAAATCACTGCTGGCAAACCTAGTAAGGGAGTACCGTATTTTTTGCTCTATAAGACTCACTTTTTCCCTCCTAAAAAGTAAGGGGAAATGTGTGTGCGTCTTATGGAGTGAATGCAGGCTGCGCTGCTATCGCAGAAGCCAGAAGAGCAAGAGAGATTGCTGCTTTCACTGTGCAGCCATCCCTCTTGCTGTTCTGGCTTCTGAGATTCAGAATATTTTTTTTCTTGTTTTCCTCCTCCAAAAACTAGGTGCGTCTTGTGGTCTGGTGCGTCTTATAGAGCGAAAAATGCGGTAATTAGAATTGGTGGCTATGCCCATTTCCCCCTGAATTTTCTGTGTTAGTTTTTACCATGAGGGTAGCTAGGGCTTAATTTGAGAAACTGCACACAAAGTAAAACTAAGGAAACTGCACAAAATAAATCAACTCATGTTTTAAAGCAAACTTCATGTTGGAAGTTGGCATAAGCAGTTGTGACAAAGCGGCTGCCAAGTGGCAAGCTAGAAAAGTTTCTGAGCATGTTTCCCAGTACGTTTCCAAGCACAATTCAAAGTGTTGGTGCTGACCTTTAAAGCCCTAAACAGCCTCGGCCCAGTATACCTGAAGGAGCATCTGCACCCCCATCATTCAGCCCAGACACTGAGGTCCAGCGCCGAGGGCCTTCTGGCGGTTCCCTCACTGTGAGAAGTAAAGTTACAGGAAACCAGGCTGAGTGCCTTCTCAGTAGTAGCACCCACCCTGTGGAATGCTGTCCCATCAGATGCCAAGGAAATAAACAACTATCTGACTTTTAGAGGACATCTGAAGGCAGCCCTGTATAGGGAAGCTTTTCAATGTTTAATGTTATGTTTTTATATATGTTGAAAGCTGCCCAAAGTGGCTGGGGCAAGCCAGTCAGATGGGCGGGATACGAATTAATACTACTACTACTACTACTACTACTACTACTACTACTAACAACAACAACAACAACAACAACAACAACAATAATAGAAAAGGGGTCTGTACCTTTAAGCACTACAATCAATTATCATTTCTGGTTGATGTATCCCATCAACACCTTTGTCATGCTTAACAACTTCCACCCCTATGATATCCTGAAATGCAAGCCTTGTCTGCATTTTTACACCACTAAGCTGTCTCTCACCCAGGGGAATACTCCAAGCAATTAATAACATTTAGCATTCAGTAATTTCTAACATTCACTAACTTCTTAGAATTATATATGCTTTTGCACCCCCAAACTCTGGTACCCCAAATCTTTAACAATGGTGCTAGGAATGCTTGTGATTGTTTGTGAGTGTCTCAGCTCATTTAAATGGTGAATAATATTCCTGCTCATCATTTTGATGCAGTGTTACCACTGAGCAGTACGGAAGTGATCAAATTATGTGTGTTTATTATTTTATCTTCTCCTTTAGTTATGAGTTTAATAAAGGTTTCTGTTGTTGCTGAAGCAGATCTTACCCTTTTCCTGAATCATGGGCCCATATTCTAGCTAAATTGAAGCATGTATCAACAACAAGGCAAGATGGGAAGTGTTTGAGGAGGACTGAGCTGAACCTACGAGAACAGCAGGACCAGGTCCTTGTCAAGAATTATCAGTAGGCAAGGCAGCCTTGTGGACTTCAAGCCAAAAGGGCAGCACCAGAACTGCATGTATCTGCTTTTAAGTGGGACCAGGCTGTGATGGATGACCTTGCCATGTGCAGAGCCTGGCAAGTGCATAGTGGCTTCATTTTTTAAGACCTCATCTTTCCTCTAACATTTATACTTAAGAATTTTAGGACACTTTTCAAAACATAAAAATTATTGGTTTCATTCTTTGTGCTACATTCACAGTAGTACTTGTAGTATGGCAGCCTGGTGCCGCATCGAATGTAGTGGATTAAAGGCATCTTGCTACAGGACATTTTTCTTCTGCTGCTTGTTCTAAGAAGAAATCAAGGTTGATGTGAAATAGAGAGGGGTATATTGGAAGGGGCAGTACGTGGCTTCAAATAAAAATCAATAAATGATGGAGTGTCGCTTCAGTGGGAGGTGTTGCTTTTGTGCTCTTTAATAAAAGGCCTAACTGTGCAAACCTATGCTTGTCTTCTCAGAAGTAAGTCCCATTGAGTTTTGGGTGGCTTACTCGTAGGTAGGTGGATTACAGCCTAGATAAGCACTCAAACACTGAAGTGGTACGGTGGAAGAGAGCATAAACAGTGTAAATATTAAAAAAAAACCAAACTAAAAGTAGAAAACGAAACCTTAACAAAATCTGCAATACTGAGCATGTGTACATTGGGGGAGGGGAGAGAGAGAGATAGGAATTCTAGTAACATCACAGACACCATCCAATGAAGAAGAAGAAGAGTTTGGAATTGATATCCGGCTTTATCACTACCCGAAGGAGTCTCAAAGCGGCTAGCATTCTCCTTTCCCTTCCTCCCCCACAACAAACACTCTGTGAGGTGAGTGGGGCTGAGAGACTTCAAAGAAGTGTGACTGGCCCAAGGTCACCCAGCAGCTGCATGTGGAGGAGCGGAGACGTGAACCCGGTTCCCCATATTACGAGTCTATCACTGTTAACCATGACACCACACTGGCTCTCCGCCCTATGACACTTGCACCAACCTATTTCACTCAGCACTTGCTATAACAAAAGGCATCTTCATGGAAAAATAGAAACATTTTTATCCTGCACTGGAAAATAGTGTGTGTGCAGCATCACTGCAGCAAAAGCATTTCTTTGAGGGAAGTGCCACCACTTCACATTTGCTGCAGAAAAAGCCATAATGGCGGTGGTTTCTGGAAACCATATGGTTCATTGGAGGACTTGCAGTTTTCTTATTGAGAAGATCAATAAAGGGGAACCAACTTTCCTGACACACAGCTTGCCCACTGCCACTGAAGTGCTGCAAGCAGGCTCTCTCTTCACATCAGCGATGTCCAACAGGCCCTGGCCAAGCCTCTGCTTGAGGACAGCGTGTGCCCCAGAATCCTCTACAACATGCAGTAATTCCATGGCAGAAAAAGCCTTGCTCCCAGATCGCCTTCCTTGCCTCTGAGCCCCACCACTCTTGGCAGGTCTTGGCTTCTTTCATCACACTCTTGGGGTTGCACTTGGTGAAATTCAGTATCAAAAAAGGTACACACTCCTTTCTTTGCTCAATTTTTGTCCCTTGGTTCAAACCAAACACTTCAAATAATCCCAGTTAGCAAGCAGCCCATGTCCATTAGTCTCTGAGAGGTGTATTTAAAGGCTGGCTGGCTAATGTGGTGAAATTCATTCTGTTAAAATATGAAACAGTGGCTATGAGTGAGAATTGTTTTTTTCTAATCTCCTCCGCTTTGTTTGAACAGCCGAGGCAGCAGCTCCTGGAAATTGAGCTCTTTGAGCTGCTGGAACTTTGATTAATGGAAAGCAATTTTCGGATATCTTTGCTAAACAGCCTAAACACCATACATGTGGGATATTCATGGAGGGCTTGAATGCAAAAGAAGCTGCCACCTGGCCCCTCTTGGTCCAATATCTATGACATCCCCTTAGTTATGGGTTTCAGTGTTTAATTGTAGTCCTCCTGTTCCCAAGGTTTTCTATTTTGTGAAGCAGTGTATAGTTGCTCAGCCAGGCTAAGGTCAAGTCTTTTATGTGGGTGTGAAAAACCAGGTAAATCTTATGTGTTGAATGAATTGTGCATTATGCAGCTGGATGTGAATGCTGGGCTGGAACAGTATTAATACTATTACTACTTCAAGCAGGAGAGGGCTTGAAGTTGGGTTAGCATCTGGTTAGAGGTCCCATTCACAATACAGTCATATCTTGGTTCTCGAACGCCTTGGTACTTGTATGTTTTGGCTGCTGAAGGCCGAAAACCCGGAAGTCAGTGTTCCAGTTTTCAAATGTTTTTTAGAAGCCAAACATCTGACGTGGCTTCTGATTGAGTGCAGGAAGCTCCTGCAGCCAATCAGAAGCCGCACCTTGATTTTCGAACAGTTCCAGGAGGCAAACGGACTCCTGGAGTGGATTAAGTTCGACAACCAAGGTACAACTGTACCATGTTAACAGTCATGGCTTCCCCCCAAGAATCCTGGGAACCACAGTATTTTAAGGGTGCTGGGAACTACTCTGTGAGGGGTCTCCTAACAACTCCTAGTATATATGTATGGTTTGAATTTACTAACAAATCCACTATAGTAAGATGTATTGTTGTTCTACTTAAATTATAGCAATTATGTCTAAATTTGCATCTA
Source organism: Podarcis bocagei (assembly GCF_964188305.1). NCBI lineage: Eukaryota > Metazoa > Chordata > Lepidosauria > Squamata > Lacertidae > Podarcis > Podarcis bocagei. The sequence continues at coordinate 36,152,479 of NC_138129.1, forward strand.
TTCAAATTATCATATGCAATTCTTATGCAAATCAGCATCATATTTCTCTCTTTCTCTTAAGAAAACTCTTGTGAAGCAAAGTGTTCATTTCTTACACCTAGTTTGTCACAACTAGGTTGCCAGGTCCAATTGCCTGGTCAGTTCCTCCCACATCCCCAAAGAGAAATCCATGCTTCATTCCATGAGGAAAATAGAACTGTCAGGCTACAAACTGTACCTCTTCTGAAGACCCGGTGAGCCCTGGAGCACTAATTGAAATCAGAAAGGTTGAGCATCTATCATTCATGAGATATCCCTCCAGATAATCCCAGGACTTGATGCTTAGAGGAAGCAGATTGCATATACCTGTGGTGTGCAGGAGATTTCTTCTCCAGAGTGCCTTTGTGTTTTTTACTAGGACTAACACTAAATGTCACTCAAGGCCCTGTATTCACTTCAGTTAAGCAGCATGGGAGGGAAGCAAGGCTGTTCCACATGGGGCCACCGTGATCAGGATGGATTAACATCTAAGTGGAGAAGAAACCTGGCTTCATGGAACAAGACACATATCTATAATTTCTACAGATCTTGGAACAGATGTTTCCATGAGGCCTTAGTGTCATTTGGTTTCAAGCAGAGTACAGCTGACAATTGTGTTTATGTACGTGGTACAGGCAGTGATCAAGAATTTTGTCTGATTTATGTAGATGATGTATTGTATGCCTGTAAAACAGATAAACAAACTAAAAGGTTTGCCAAGCAATTGTCCAGTAAGTTCAAAGTGAAGGACTTAGGCCCGGTTAGGACATATCTAGGGTTGGAAGTGTGCTGGGCCCAAGATGGCAGCTGCCTAATTAGTCAGCAGAACAAAGTTAAACAACTACTGACTACGTACAGGATGCAGGATTGCAAAGGGGCAGCGGTGCCTATGGATCCAGGTTTCATAAAAACACTCCATACAGATGAGAGTCCTGAATTTGAACATCCTGATGTATATCACTCTGTAATTGGAAGTTTATTGTATATAGCACAGTGGTCCAGACCTGATATTAGCTATGCAGTAGGCATATTAAGTAGATTGGTCTCAAAACCCACACTAAATGCCTGGAAAGGGGTAAAACAAGTTCTGAGGTATCTCAAACAGACAATTGGCTATATGTTACAATTAAATTCTTCAGAGGATGAAATGTTGAGTTGCTACTGTGATAGTGACTGGGGAAATTTGCCAGATAGAAAATCTGTCACAGGACTAGTCATAAGGGTCGGTGGAGCTTTAATCAGCTGGCGGTCACGCAAGCAAGACGTTGTAAGTGTGTCATCAACGGAATCAGAGTATGCTGCATTGAGTGAATTGTGCAACGAGGTGATTTATTTCAAGCATTTGTTAACAGATTTAAATGTAAATTGTGGAGAACCAGTACAAGTTTACATTGATAATCAAGCTTGTATAACATTAAGTAAAACAGAGGGTTTCAAATCGCGTTCCAAACATATCTCTGTAAAATACCAAAATGTACGTTGCTGTGTACAAGACAATGTAATCACCTGTACTTATGTGTCAAGTGAAGAAAATGTAGCAGATGTGTTAACTAAACCATTGGCAAAGGTAAAGAACAAGCGAATGTGCAAGGGTTTAGGTTTGCTGGAAAAATGATCTTCTACATAGGTGTATTTGGTGTTAATTGTTCAGCAGAATCTGTGAGGGGGTGTTCAGTTTCGGTTTCAGTTTCTGTTAATTGGTTCTCGTGGGAAACTTGCAGATTCTAGCTTCACCAATTAACTCAAGCTGGTGTCAATTTACTCTTGGCAGAAAGCCCAGGTCTGCTTGACCTAGAAACTACTCACTCTGATTGGTTAACGAGCAGCACTCAACTCTGTTATCTAGGGATTGCTAGCACAGTGTGGTGTGAGGTGTGTTAGGAGTTAGAAGTGCTGTGTATGGTTATGAGAGAGAGAGAGAGAGAGAGAAAGAAAGATAGGATTTATTTTGCTTTTATTTGTATGCAGAAACTCTGCTGGTTTTATTTTTTCCTTTTAATAAATCCTGTAAATAGTTCTTCTGAGTCTAGCTGACTAGTCATTACTGCCGCAACTAGCTTCCTCGCTGTGCAGGAAAACTCTGCTACGTTTGGGCTAAAGCCAATAGGGCTATGCCTGACACTCCAAAGTTCCATGAAACTCTTTCACTCTGGATAAACCATTTGCTTCTTTGCTTGAAATCTAGCCGCTCCAAACAGCCAACTCTCTCTTGTTTCAGGAAACAATGGATAAAATTTTGCTGCAGAAGGACTCGTGTTCATGAAATAGTGCTTCAGTTTATGCTAAAAGGTTATTTACTCATAGTACACAACTCAAGCAACTTTGCTAGAGGGCTGCTTGTGATTTAAATGTCATGACTAAAGCAATACCCTGACTCACAGATACTATGAGCGGGAAGCAACGTTTGCTAGATGTGTTCTTTTTGAAGTGTTTATTAAAAGTAACTGAGAGAACTCAGGAAAATGAGTCTACTCCTCTCCTGTTGTTGCGGTGGGATTATGGTTGCCAAGTTGCAACCCAGAGATCTGCACTGTAAATGAGGCAAAAGTCAAGGCATCTATAGCTGCTCCCACCCTTCATTCTCCACGTCCGTCTGCTGTCTGCCTTCTCCCACCTGATGTCCAGCACATCTAGAGTTCTGGTCATTACAGTAGACATGAGAGGGCAGGCAACAAGTACCTGGGGAGGTGGGAGAAGCCACGGATGTCTCATCTTCTGCCACACTGAAGAATTTAAATAATGTGTTGCTCTGGGTTGTAAGTAGGGAAGTCTTGCCCAGTTTGGAAGGCTGGATCACAGTGAGACCCTTGTATGCTCCATTCAGATAGTTAGCAACATATTCACAAATATTTGGAAATTTGGTGAATATTCAAGTGTCACAATTCACTTGTTGTTTTAATGAAAATGTTCCAGGCAAAATTTGAACTTGCATTTTGAATGGGAAGATTTTATTCTCAAAATTCAAGTGCTTGAGAATTATTCGTGACTTTTAGTTATTCTGATCTGAGAAGGTCTCAACTGTGCATCTCATTAATCTCATAAGAATGGTAATTTGTACTTGACAGGTTGACCAGGGGAGGAGCTGTAGCTCAGAGACAGAGTGTCTGCTTTGGTTGCTTGGTGGCGGGTCTAACTTCCCTGGTTCAACTCCCGACACCTCCAATTGAAAATGAGATAGCAGATGATGTGACAGACCTCTGACCGAGAAGCCTGATAGGACCGACCCTATTATTAGGCAAAGTGAGGTGTCTGCCTCAGATAGCTGGTTGGGAGGGTCATGAACAGGCAGCAAACTGTTAGTCCTGTCATTTATTGTTGTATTTTTGTTGCTGGGCATGGGAGAAGTGCTTGTGGGATTTTATATTATTTATTTTCATTTCAGTTTTTATAAATGGGTCTACATTCAAAGAATTATGTGAGTGTGCTGTACAAAAACAGGATATAAAACATAATCACAAAAATGTTAAGAACATGTGTCAACAAGAATTACTGTAAAAGCTGTGGAAATAAAATGGACTAATTTGGCAAGGCTTTGGGAAAAACAGAAGTTTTCAATGAAGGCCAAAGACGTAACAATATTGGGACTTGCTTCATTTCTAGGGGGAGAAATTCCAGAGAACTAGGGTCATGATGATAAAACTACATGCTTGGATTCTCCAGGTGCTAAAAACATGACTGGCGTCGGGCCGGCTCTATGCACTTTTACTGGCAGCAATTCAGCATTTGCAGGTCTGCCTCAGACAGCAAAAGGAGACAATACCAGACTGGGTGGAGGAATAGTCTTATCTGGTGTAAGGCAACTTTATATGTTGCATTGCATGTTTTCTTTCAAATGCAGCCAGAAATGAAATACATTGCATATTATCAATCAAATGCAATTTGATAAAACATCTCTACATTTCAGCTATCAAATACTATCTTATGTTAACTAAAGTGCTTATCAAATGCAATATACAAAGTGGCTTCAAAATGATTCTTCTGGTAGTCCTTTGTTCTTTTGAAGTTTATCGTTCTTCAGCAAAAACAATAACTAAGAAACCATTTGCCTATTGCCATTGGTTTTTCTCTGCAATGCACAGCCAACCTCAGGTTGCAGTGGTGAGGTTTAACATTACCTAACAGGGAGTGATGTGCATTCTGGAACCTACCCCAGAATCCTCTGCAAAGTGCAGAGGGCAAGTGGCAGCAGCTCAGTGGTAGAGCGCATGCTTTGCATACAAAATTTCCCATGTTCAATCCTTGGTTTTGTTGTTGTTTAGTCGTTTAGTCATGCCCGACTCTTTGTGACGCCATGGATCAGAGCACGCAAGGCACTCCTGTTCAACCATCTTGTCCTCTGTCGTCCCCTTCTCCTTGTGCCCTCAATCTTTCCCAAATCAGGGTCTTTTCCAGGGAGTCTTCTCTTCTCATGAGGTGGCCAAAGTATTGGAGCCTCAGCTTCACGATCTGCCCTTCTAGTGAGCACTCAGGGCTGATTTCCTTCAGAATGGATGTGTTTGCAGTCCATGGGACTCTCAAGAGTCTCCTCCAGCACCATAATTCAAAAGCATCAATTCTTCGGCGATCAGCCTTCTTTATGGTCCAGCTACTTGGAAAACCATGGCTTTAACTATACGGACCTTTGCTGGTAAGGTGATGTCACTGCTTTTTAAGATGCTGTCTAGGTTTGCCATTGCCTTTCTCCCATGGAGCAGGTGTCTTTTAATTTCATGACTGCTGTCACCATCTGCAGTGATCATGGAGCCCAAGAAAGTAAAATCTCTCACTGCCTCCATTTCTTCCCCTTCTATTTGCCAGGAGGTGATGGGACCAGTGGCCATGATCTTCATTTTTTTTTGATGTTGAGCTTCAGACCATATTTTGCACTCTCCTCTTTGACCCTCATTAAAAGGTTCTTTAATTCCTCCTCACTTTCTGCCATCAAGGTTGTGTCATCTGCATATCTGAGGTTGTTGATATTTCTTCTGGCAATCTTAATTCCGGCTTGGGATTCATCCAGCCCAGCCTTTCGCATGATGAATTCTGCATATAAGTTAAATAAGCAGGGAGACAATATACAGCCTTGCCGTACTCCTTTCCCAATTTTGAATCTCCAGTTAGATCAGAGAAAGATCAGTGTGAGCAGTACTGAACTAGATGGACCAATGCTTAGATGGTCTAGAGCAGCTTCCTATCTGCAGGGGGTCTGTGTGGCAGACATACGAGTTATTTGTCAGCCATTGGTGTGGAAAGTGTTCCTTGAAGGTAGAGAGTTTGAAAGGCCCTGTTTATAGGCAATAGTATATCAGCAATCCCTTCTGTCAAGTACTAAACACTATTGCTTGTCAGCTAACAAATGCTGCAATATATCTAGATCATTAGGGCCAGCACCGTTTGCAACTAGTTGCACCGAGTACATATCTGAAATTTCACACACAACTTTTGTTTTAGGCCCATTATGTAATCTTCCCAACCCACCCTTGAGTGTTGTCTTGTCTCTAGTTCCATTATAAATGCAGAGGTGGTAGAATTAAATAAATGAGAGGTGACGGCAATCAAAAGGAGTAGGAACATGGAGGATTTTATAGCCATTAAATAATATTTTATTACTATGTTCTCCTAAGAAGATAGCCTTCTGAGAACACTGAATAAAAATGAGAATGCTGAAAACAGAATAATTGAATGAGCGGATGCAAAATATCAAAGACAAATGCTTATGAGAAAAAGCCTTGATTAACAAATCGGTTGCACGGCATACCTCTCTGGGAAGTATAAATTTTCCTCTTGGCTGTAAAGGTTTGATTGTATGCTAGGGAGGACATGAAGACAGAATGTGTTTTTGCCATAAAAGTCTGAGCGTTGAAAATTGTCTGAAGAAGAACTCCCATCCAGGACTTGTAAATACAAAAAAGCACTGGCTGTGTACACATTAACCTGTTTATAGCACAAAAATGTAGTTTTTCCTCAATCCAGATTTGTTCATGTTCAGCCTCAACATGCTACTTTTAATCTAGATTAATTCTAGATCCTGCCATCAGAAGGGTAGATGTGGTTTGCTGATACACGTTTGAAAGTCCAGCCCATGATTAGGCTATTCATGTCATTTGGCCCTATTGAAATTCTTCTTCTTCTTTTAGTTTTGGCCCAGTCCTCCATTCTTTCAAGGTCACCTTGAATCCCGATTCTGTCTTCTGTGGCATTGGCTACCCCTTCCAGGTTGGTGTCCTTGGCAAATTGGATGAGACCCCCTTCATTCAAGTCACTTATAAAGATGTTGTACAATGGGCCCAGGACAGAACCCATGACAGCACCCCACTTGTCATTTCCCCCCAAGGTGACAAGGAACCATTAGTGAGCACTCTTTGGGTTTGAAAGAGCCTCAACTAGGTGGTTGGTTGGCTGTTATAATTTATATAATGTTGTTAGCCTGATTTTTCTTTATACCATTTCCCTCTAAGTCACACATTTCTCCACCTGTGAGGTCTGCAGCTACGCACACTTTCACAACATTGCAGCAGAAAATGTATAATAGACTAAAATGTCAGTTATATGAGGTCTAGAGATCTAGAGTATTCATTCAAAGTCATCAATACCATATCCAAAATGGACTCCTCTAGAAAGAAACTTGGACAATCTGCTCTCTCGGGATAACAGGAAGAAAGAAACCAAATGCACACACAGAAATTTTGTATCCTTATTGACTTTCAAAAGTACTTAAACCACTAGTCATCACATACAGCTCCCAAGTTAAAACAGTTCAACGCATCATCAGAGATCTACAACCTCTCCTGGACAATGACAGTTCTCTTTCTCAAGCTCTGGGAGGAAGACCTTTCATTGCCTACAGACAGCCACCCAATCTTAAACAACTCCCAACCCACAATAATACTACAACCAGACTTAACACGGACACTGGCACCAGAGCCTGCAATAAACCCAGATGCCAACTTTGCTGCCACATACACCCGGACAACACCATTACTGGCCCCAACAACATCACACATACCATCTCGGGACTATTTAATTGCTCATCGTCTAACATTGTGTATGCCATCAAATGCCAACAGTGTCCTTCAGCTCTCTATATTGGACAAACAGGCCAAACCTTACGCCAAAGAATAAATGGACATAAATCTGACATCAAGAATCACAAAACAGAGAAACCAGTAGGAGAACACTTCAATCTCCCAGGACATTCTATACAAGATCTCAAAGTAGCTGTTTTACTACAAAGGAATTTCAGAAATAGACTGGAAAGAGAAGCTGCTGAACTACAACTCATTACCAAACTTAAAACAATGGAGAGACCTGGTCTGAATAGAGACATTGGATTCTTATCTCATTATACATGACTAAGCCATCTCTCACCTCCTCACCCCTTGCCTTTTCCTGTAAGACCTATTACAGTCGTTAAGAGTCGTCAACAGGCTTATCTCAGCTATCTGCCAATCTCCGATTCCCACCACCCTTCTGAGTAATACCCCTCCCCACCTTCTCAATATATAGAAGGATCTGGCAACTTCTGTTTCAGTGTATCTGAAGAAGTGTGCATGCACACGAAAGCTTATACCAGAACTAACTTAGTTGGTCTTTAAGGTGCTACAGGAAGGAATTTTTTTATTTAAAAGTATCTGCTGAGCTTGCCCTCCCACTATCAATACTCAAAGAAATGTGTGAAGTCCTTATTTCTTCCTAGTTTAATGAATCCTCAATACTGGTGGGAGGGAGCTTTTATAATGCCACAGTTCTTTTTAGCACTACCCCAGCACTCCTGATAAAAATATATTGCTTCTTTTTACCACTTGAGCCTTAGGATTAGTTTGCAAAGAATGTTTGAAGAGTGGGAGAGAAAGAGGTAATTGTGTAGTTTTTGCATAGTAAAGATTGTGTATTACTTTAACTCTGGACTGCAAAGGTGAGCCTGGAGAAGGAAGATCTGTATTTAAGGCAGCGATATACTTGCACTAATGGAATAAGCTCCCTTGAGCTGTCAACTCATCTGCTCTGTTTTCCCCCTACCCTCTTCTGATATAGCTACAAGGAGGAGATTGGAACCATCTGCTTCCTAGTTCAAGCTAACCACAGTTTGCTCTTATGTCTGAGCCAGGCCACACTGGTTAGTTTCAACCAGGAATCATCAAATATTTTGGACCTTTGACTGCATTTTCAAACAAGAGAAACTATAAAGAGCACCATGCATAGGCGGCAACAACACACTTGCATGGCCCCACACACTCTCCCTCACTATAAACTAGGCTTGAAAGAAGTGCTTTAACTTTTTTTCAAACCTGATATTGAGGGGGGAGGGTAATCTTCCTGGATAGTGTGGAGGCAAGAATTAACCTTCTAATTTAGTCAACAGAAGGCTCTTCAAAGCTATCTTCAGTAGATGGAAGGAACCCTGCAGGCACCTATACCTGGCATCATCAAATTGGTGACCATGGTTTAAACAAGCCATTATCATCCTGTAGTTTCCAATCCTTCTTTCAAGAAATCACAATGTTGCAACTAACCACAGTTCTCGGTTTGGCTATAAAGACAAACTGTAGTTAGCTTAAACCAGGAAGTGGATATTTTCCATCTCTTTCCGTTTGACCACACTAGAGGAAAAGGAGAGATGAACCCAAGACTCAAGGAAACTTGTTCCCAGAAAGCTAAACTATTGCTTATTATTCTGTCTGAACAAGGCTACAGAGTTGTGCTTTGAATTTTTGTTTGGGCTAGAGAACAGAAACTGCGGTTTGGTGGACTGTAAGTAGAAGCAAGAAGTTAAATCTGATTTGTGCTTTGCTTGAAGGGAGCTGCTGCTGCTGACAGAACTGGATAATTTTTGCTATCACTTTGTCCTATCCTGTTTTCATTCTCCTTGCTTTGTGTAATGATCTCTTGCTTCAAAAAAAGCTGGAAATAATTTGGAGAAGATGAATATTTAATGATCCAAGCTAACTTTGTGGGGAGATATTGCCAGCTTTGTATTATATGATCATTTATTGATTTTCTAGTGCTAGCAATGTACATGGCGCGTCAGTGCAAGGGGCCAGGACCCTGCCGGAGGTCCTTACAACTCATATGGGTAAATTGGGGTAAACATTCCCAGCTTTGTATTGCCTTGTCATTTCTTCTCCCCGCCTCCACCCCCTGATATCTTTTAACTTTCCAGCGCTCATTAAAAGTCATAGCTCTTTACTTTGGAATATATTTCCCCCATGTCAATGCAGCTTTCTCTTCACTTGTGCTACTCAAGCATGTTGCGATGCCACATATATCAAGGAGCAGCAAACACCTTTGTTATTTATGGTTGGCTTTAATTTTCATTTGCTTTTTCCTCTTATACTTTGGCATAATTATGTATCATTTTTATGAGGCAGTATAAAATGTATAAGCCTCTCTGGACAGTTTTATTGCCCAGTCTCTTAAATCAAAGTGCTTGGCTATGATCCCTTATGGGAACTATGTAAGTAAGAAATTAAGCCAAAGTGACCCAGAAGGGCATTGTAAATTATAATGCCTAATGTAAGGCCACTTTAACATGTCACAGAGCTGTCCCAAATTCATCTTACCTAGTTAGGTTCTGAGCAGCTCTGGGCTAATGATGTCGCCCTGTCCTCCAGGTGCCCCATTTTCAGTCAGGACTGCCACATGTACATCTCAGATTAGTGCTCTCCAACTAATGATGACTCCTAATCAATCCTTTCTAATGCTGCTTCATTGAGTCCTAATTTAGACTTCTGCCATCTTGTTGCTAGCATGTGGCACACAAGTGTCAGGATGAGAACACTGTGGCCCTGAAAACTCATCCAGGCAGTAATCTAAGAAAATTTGGCAGCTCACATATCCTCCAAACGCTGAATGGGGCCCCCTCCATGTCTTTGATATCTGCCTCTAAATGAAGGAATAAGAGCCTCTTAAATGAAGACAAACTGTCTCCCAATTGAAGATCTAATTAGTTCACTGGAACAGGAAGAGTGTGTATAATTTAGTAAGCTACAGCATCTGTCATCTGGTTCTTGCAGAATCCTCTCCTTGGGCCATATTGCCCTTAATAACCCACTGTAGGAGTCCAAGTACTTGCTGCTTGAGCGCCACTTATTTTGGGAAGCAACCTTGCCACTGTTTACACAGGTTACCAGCGCAGGAAGGCCAAAGCACATAATAGCACTCCTTGGGAAAACCTGATTCCATCATAAATGGTACAGTCAGCTGATGAGTCCATCATTAAGCCAATGCCTGTAGCCTCATGGTCCATGCATGATCCCTCAGGGTCTGATGTCCACCTGGGGCCAAGACAACCTTAGCTAGAAAGTGGATTCTTGTTTTGAACATTGATATTTTTTCTCCCAAGTTTCATGAGAAATATCAAACACTTTCTGGATCATGGTTTCAGAAGTTTTTAAGCTTCATTAGTAATCTCCAATAAGTAATAGCTTGCATATAACTTGGCTTCAATATATTGATATGAACAACTTCTTATATTATGCTACAATTTTTTGTACACAGCCTTGTGTTGTGATTCGAGGACCCGATCCCCGCTTGGGGAATAAAGACACGTGGACACAGAATGTAAGGTTAATGGGTAAGGTAAAGGCCACAACTTTATTGATTACAGCATGTGAGAAGGTATTGGCTTAGGCATTGGACCACGGAACATTAGACTCCACCCACTCGTAGAGGGGTGAGTCTGAGGAGGGGTTAACCACCAGTAGGGGAAGCCTGTTGATGCTAATCCAACTATAGGCTCTCTTCCTGATGTCACCGAGGGTCGTGCCATGGCCCCCCACCACACGGGCATCGGACAGGATCCACGACCGCCGGATTCCTTTAGCGGAATACCCAAAATTGTCAGGGAAGGCGATGGCCACACCTTGCCCCCCGAAACACCAACAACACATTCCAATGCCTAACTGCCAAATACCACGAAAGTTGTGACGATTGCTACGAGGTAGGCGAAAAAAACCAAGAGGACGGGCCAATTTAGCCAATTGGAAAAAACTCCTACCAGGCCCCCTGGTTAAACAGGGCGACCAACCAGAGGTCCATAGCAAAGTCTCAGGAACAGCTAATCTAAAGGGAGTGGAGGGTGGGTGACTCAAAGAAAATGTGTGTGCAATGGTGGGGATGGCTGGTGCGGCTGCATTTGAGCAGCAAGCCATGCCCCCGCCGAGCTTCCCTATTGGGTGCCCAACCGGGGAGGGGTGTGGTGCCAGCCCTGGAGTTGAAGCAGAGGGCGGAGTGCCCCCTGCATGACGCGAGAATCGTTTACCGCTCACAACCCCTTCCCTTCCTGGGAGGAGGAAAGGCTTTTTCAATTTGCAAGTGAGTAAGAACGGCTGCGTCAAGCCAGTGGCCAAACAGATGTCTATGGGAAGGCTGCAAGGAGGACATGAGCACAACAGGACTCTCCCCACTTGTGATTTCCAGCAATAACAGAGGTAGAATTTAGCTGTCATGGCTAGTATTTATTGGTAGCCTCCATGAATTTGTCTAATGCCCTTTTAAAACTGTTTGAAAACCAAGGTGGTGGCCATCATTACATCCTGAGGAAGTAAATGCCATACTTTAATGATGCACTGTGTGATGAAGCTTTTTCTTTTGTCTGTGTGGAATTGTCCATTCATTGATGGCTCTCCCGTTGCCTTTTTTCTAAACTGAGAGCCCCCTAATGCTAAAACCCCACAAAACAAATAACTAAGTAGATATGTGCGTCTGTGTGTCATTTCATTTTCCCTTATTTTCCCTTTCCTATTGTGGAATTGTTCTTATACTGAATTTTACCCGGGTCCCAGGAGGAGAGCAGTGGCTGAGGAATGAACACCAGACAGATGAGAAGAGGTTTTGACATTGTGAGTGGACTACAATGAAATGCTAATGCAATTGTTCCATTACCATAAGCATTTCTGCTTGCTGAATGGAACCATCTCCCTTGTCTTCCCCCTGAGCTGTTCTGGGGGTTCTCCTGACCCTCCAGAGTGGATCTGGGGGAAGACATGGGGGGTGAAGAGAGGAAGAATCTCTATTGTGCCAGTGGGATTCCTTGTGCTGTCTTCTGCTAGTGCACTGGGTTATGCAATTTCCAGCCTCATGCAATTCTCCCCCTTGCCTCCCACATTTCTCTTAGCTGTTCCACCACAATAGTTTTATATTAAACTAGTGTGGTGTAGTGGTTAGAATGTTGGATGAGGACCTGCGACTTCAAATCCCCACTCCACCATGAAGCTCACTGGGTGACGTTGAGCCAGTCACTCAATCTTGGCCTAACCAACCTCACAGGGTTGTTGTGAGGATAAAATGGGGAGGGGGGAGGAGAACTATGTATGCCACCTTGAGCTCCTTGAAGGAAAGATGGGATATAAAGGTAATAAATATATAAAAAAATCAAATAAAACTACTGTAAGTCACTGGACAAGGAATCCTCTAGACCAGGCATCCCCAAACTCGGCCCTCCAGATGTTTTGGGACTACAATTCCCATCATCCCTGACTATTGGTCCTGTTAGCTAGGGATGATGGGAGTTGTAGTCCCAAAACATCTGGATGGCCGAGTTTAGGGATGCCTGCTCTAGACCAAAAAGTCAATTATAAATAAAAATAACAACAAAGTTATATCATTTTAAACAAATAAATGGGAGTAGTTGTTATAATCAATCATTTGTTGGGTTTCTATACTAGATAAGGCCTTACAAAACCATTCAGACTTTTAAAACAAACCCATCAATACAATCACCCCTTCCTCCTATAGAGCTGGTAAACCCTCTGATAGCTTCACAAGGTTAAATCCTTATGGTGCTCACGTAACGGAAAATCTGTGTGTGCCTGTAAAATAGTCATTTGTGCCAAGCCTGTCTGACCACTACATGCTGCTTGTGTTCTCCTTGCAATCTATTGCCTTTTTTTTGTTACCTAGAACGCACTGCCTACAATTCAATATCTGGCTTTGTATAATAAAATAAAAATTGCCATTGTGATCTTTACTTGAGGCTGTCCACCACAAAAAACTGTGCATTTAGCTTAAGGCTACAGACAAATCTAGAGAAATGCTGGATTTTATTTTTTCAAAAATGGGGAACTCGCCGTAGTGTTTTTCTTCGTCTCAGCATCCTTAGATACAGTCTGAAATCTGCATAGAACCAAGAAGAGTCTAACTCATGGATGAATCTGTTTCCTCTTCCTGCACTCCATTTTAGGATTGAGACCAATGCAGTCTTACTATTTTATAACACCAAGCCAATTTACTTTTCCTCACTTAACATCCCGCCTGATGAAGAACTCTGCAAAACTCAAAAACCTGCTCACTATGTCGGTGACATTTTTGTTAGTGTAATAAAAATAAATGATTTCCAAGTTTTTGCAGTTATGTTGCATATTGATATTATTTTTTATTTTATATTATACATATTGCTTGCTGCAAAAAGGAAGCTCATGTTAACTGTACATATCCAAAGGAGGTGAAGATCCCTGTGAAGGAACTTGCTTTCATTAAAGGTCAGAGAGAGAAGGACCACATCAGACTGGCTTGCCAGATGTGCCTGAGCATAACAGACAAGTCAAAAAGCCAAAGTGGCAAGAAGACGAGAGAAGACTTGCTGAATATAAGCAGAGAAGTAAGCAGGATGCTTCAATGCCATCAAATGAAATATTTTTTTCTGCTGATGAAAATGAAGAACCAATAGCTGGTGCCCAAGATGGAAATGATGGAAGTTATGAATTGACATTAGGAAAACCAAGCACACTTTCCACTTCTAATAAAAAGACAGAGTACAACACATTAGAAATACATAATAGTTGGCCTGCATGCCATCACTGCCATCGCCACTGCTGCCTTTATGGATGGTGGCTGGATCACTGAAGAACACAAGGGACTTGTAGTTGATCATAATAAAGTCAAGATGCCCCAAGCAAGTTATGAAATCCCTGGATCAGGAATTTGATTATCTTTGTCAGAAGGGTGAGATTGACTGCATCTTCTTTGACGGCCATGAAGACACGACTAAAACTATGCTGAAAGCAGACAATTCGAATCAGCAGTTCCCCAGCATCATCACAGAACAGCATTATTCTGTGTGCAGGGAGCCAGGTGGAATATATCTCTACCACTTCACTCCAGAGAAAGGCTGAAAGAGAGAAAAACCAGTTGAAGTTATTACTAATAATCCTGTAGATTTCATGAAGAAGAGGACATTGAAAATATCCTGCAAGTCACTGGAAGCGAATCTACAAATGTTAACACTGGCTGGGAGGGTGGTGCCATGCATTGGGGTAGAGGTCAAGCTTGGTCGCAAGCTGGTCTGCTTGGTTTGTGCCCTCCACATCAATGAATTACCCCTGTAACACTTGATCGCAGCACTCAATGGGAAGACACAAGTGGACAGGTAACATTGGCAAGATGCTAGACACTGCTACAGAACTTGAAACTGATCCTTCATTCACCAGACTCTCAGTTGGAGAACCTCTTACTTCACTGAGTGACAATGCCATAAATGATCCTCCTAATGATCAAGCTCAGGGGTTAGCAACCTTTTTCAGCTATGCTCCGGTCCACTGTCCCTCAGACCATGTGGTGGGCCGGACTATATTTTTTGGGGGGGAAAGAGAACGAATTCCTGTGCCCCACAAATAACCCAGAGATGCATTTTAAACAAAAGGACACATTCTACTCATGTAAAAACACACTGATTCCTGGACCGTCCACTGGCCGGACTGAGAAGGCGATTGGGCCGCATCCGGCCCATGGGCCTTAGGTTGCCTACCCTTGATCAAGCTTATAGGTATCAGATCACACAGGCCACAAGGTCAGGAAAACTCCCCAGACTTCTGGCCCTTCTTGAAATTGGTCCAGTGAGCCATTCAAGGTGGTGAACAACAGCAAGCAGGTCTTGTTGCATATGGGTTTCAAAACATGACCTTAAATATAAATCCCTCAGCAGCTTAATACTGATAGTGGAATACATTTTTGTGTGTACTATACCTGAAGAAGCATCTCCACCGCCATCATTCAGCCTGGACACTGAGGTCCAGCTCTGAGGGCCTTCTGGAGGTTCCTGCACTGTGAGAAGTGAGGTTACAGGGAACCAGGCAGAAGGCCTTCTTGGTAGAACGCCCTCCCATCAGATGTCAAGGAAATAAAGAATTATTTGACTTTTAGAAGGCATCTGAAGGCAGCCCTGTTTAGGGAAGTTTTTAATGTCTGATGTTTTATCGTGTTTTTAATATTCTGTTGTGAGCCACCCAGAGTGGCTGGGGAAACCCAGCCAGATGGGCGAGGTATAAATAAATTATTATTATTATTATTATTATTATTATTATTATTATTATTATTATTATTATTATTATTATATTACTACTCCTGCTGGTTCAACATCAAAGTACAGTGGTACCTCTGTTTAAGTACTTAATTCATTCTGGAGGTCCGTTCTTAACCTGAGGTACCACTTTAGCTAATGGGGCCGCCGTGCCGCCACCATGCGATTTCTGTTCTCATCCTGAAGTAAAGTTCTTAACCCAAGGTACTACTTCCAGGTTAGCGGAGTCTGTAACCTGAAGCATTTGTAACCTGAGGAACCACTGTAAAACACTTTTGGGTGGAAGGCCCATGCCGCGTCTTGTTCCCGCTGCAGTGAGTTAGGCTGTAAAAGAAGGCTGTAGTGGATGCTGTTTTACCAAATTGGCATAGTAAACATTCAGCAAAATGATAACCCAGACACTCTTGTGCTCAGATGACGGTGAAGATGAGAGAGCTGGTGTCCAAAAGACCATTGACTTGAGGGGTGGAGATTATGGCACACTGGGATATCTTTCTATATGTCCGAGGAAGACACCTCCCACCAGCCCCAGTGCCTTGTCCCTGTTGGAGCTACTAGACTGATCTGATGGGGTGTATAAGCCTCCTTTGAGGCTTATTACTACATACTTACCACAGCAGAAGTAAAGAAATTCACATGAGAAATGGCTACATAAAGGCCAAGAAGCAAGTTGGCAGCTGATGTCAAAGCAAGATTTGATGGAACTTGTTGTTTAAATATCTTGTCAACTGAAGCCATTACTTTCTAATATTGTTTTACGATTACAGTACAATTTTGTATGCTTAGCATATGTTTTATGCAAAGAAACTATTTTTTAAAGATAAATTCTGAAATCCCAATTCTCTGAAATCACCCTGAAATATCAATTCTAATGATGGAAAGTATATGGACATTTTAAGTAAAATGGGTATACAAATATTTAAATGCATTTACATGCTGATATTTGTGATTTTTATTTGTATTTGCCAATTAAAGTAAAAATGATACAAACAGGCTGATGAGTGATCCTATGCCAAAGCGACTGAAAACAGACTGATTCGTCTTTCCCTTCATGCCAAATAACAAAACCAAAATTTCCAGAGGTCCTAATTGTGACTCTCCCTACATTATGTTTGGTTTACCCTCAAAAGTGATGTGTTTAAAACTTGCCAAGCTTGTGCAAACCTGAAATATTCCTGTGCTTCCTTATGAGATTTCTCTGTCTTTAAGTGTGTAGGATGAAGCTGCTCATACAACGTGCTATTGCTGCACTTCTGGACATAACTGTTGTATATGCATAGTTGCGCTGGGATTTCTACGCCTGACATTCACACTTTGCAGTGCCCCCCAGTTGCTGAGTGAGCTGCTGTTGCAATGTGTGGCCTTCTATCACTCTGACACACAGGCCGCTGGAGGTAGCCTTCTACATTAATCGGGCATCCTTCCTGCCGCGCTGGGCAGCTGCTTTGCCTTCGAGTGTTTTGCAGTTCCACTGAAATCAGCAATTAAGACTTCAGAGCCCAGATGGGGCCTTTCCAGCTTCGCCATTGTAATTAATGTTGGCACTTTAGCCACTTACCTCTTCATCGGGGAAACGGCAAAAAGCCTCAGCAGCCAGGCAGCCAAAGCTCTTTGAGCGTCCTCAGAAAGAAGAGCCATCGCCTCGGCTGTAGACAAAGGCAATATGCGATGATGATAAACCTAGGTGTCAGGAACCCTTTGGGTTGCAACAGTGCCTTCGACATCCACATTCCCCGTGGCTCTTAGTGAGAACAAAGGCCAAATATAGATGGTAAGTTAACCTGTTGCATCCAAGTCCAGGAAGCACATATAAGGGATAATAATTTTATAGAGAGATGATCCACATTTATAATATTTTGCGATAACACATTTCACGACAGTATCAGTCTCTATGTCAGGAATGGCTGACTTGTGGCCCTCTAGATGTTATTGGATGACATCTTCCATTCTCCTTGACTGTTGGCCATGGAAGTTGGGAGGGCTACAGGCTAGTTATCCTTGCCCCATGCTTTAGTTATGTCAACCCAGACTGAAAGAAGTACATCGGGGGTGCTTATTGCTTTCCCTTATGACTCACTATTTCCAGACAGGCTGTACAGATAGGTTAGAACACAAATAATAACGGCATCGCAACCATATTAAAGTACATTATATAAAAAACAAAACAACTGCAAAAGAAGAAGCATTGAGGTTAAATGGTAAAACGAATACATAAAACCTCAGTGTGTGTGTGCACGCACATCATTAAAAGCTGGCAGTGGAGGGGAAGTCTGGGCCTGTTGCCTAGAACTCTTCAGGCAAGGCAGTGGATGGGCATCCTTCGAAAGAGTTTTACATAAGAACATTAGAAGAGCTGTGCTGGATCAGACCAAAAGCTTTGTCTAGCACAGCATCTTGTTTCCCACACTGGAAGCCACAAGCAGGACATGAGGGCAAAAGCTCTCTCCCGCTGTTGTTCCCTAGCAACTGTATTGAGAGTTTGGCTGTGCCAATTCAGTTCAGACCATGGCTTGGAAAACAGTCCAGTTTGGTCCTGGACTTTGAAGTGCTTTGAAGGTTGTTTGACTTACTTCAGGTCCAAAATCCGTTTCAGAAACCAAAGCTTCATGCCTACTTCATTCAGTGTTATTTATTTATTTAGAGTATTGCTCGTGTGCTCAAGACATCAATTCCATAGATCATATTTTGTTACATTGTGCGAAGTATGAGCAGGCCAGGGCTGAACTGATACTACCCTTGCTGGTGCCTTTCCCGGGAAAGTCAGAGGCTCACTATGTCAGGTTCCTACTGGAAGACCAGACAAAAGCTAGAACGTTGGCAGTGGCAAAGTTTTTATCGGTGGTTGCAAGAACAAACGAGCCCTATATTCTAAACAAAGTGCTTGATTAACCTGGAGGTAGG